>NC_054478.1:60922558-61522558 GCF_017639515.1 Carcharodon carcharias | reverse complement strand
GAAAATCAGACCTTCTAATTACTGGAATCTACCAGCTGAGACTGTAAAAACATTTATTTGCAATACTTTTTTGTGTGCATATTCACAAATGTTTTGCGAAAATATTTGGCAATGATGGTTTTCCTACGGTTGTATTTACCTTAAATTATTGATGTGATCCTTACCAAATTTGGCTAAAATTCCGTAGTTCAAAGTTGCTCTGCATTGTAAATTCTTTAAAAAATATACTTTAATAGCTTTTATATTTTGATGATACCCCAACCGTAATTATACTGAACACTATTTCACTACAGTTAGCTCAAGAATGACAGCGTGGAGGTTTATGCTATTTTTTCCCCCTGATTTCTCACTAATTTTCTCCATTCTGCTCCTCTCTGGAAAGCATTGACTTTTTGTGGGAGTGTGCATACGCAGGCCGCAGTTACCCTCCAGTACACTACCAAGGTGGTTGTTATTAACATAGGCTTGACAATATGTGTTGGTAGGCTTTTCAACATCCACATGTGCACCCACTTTCAACAGGAGTCACTGGATCAGGAGTATGAACCATGGCTGTTTTATTCCCTCCCTAACCCTGAGGTGCTGTAGCCAATATAATACTTTAGCACCTTTGATGAAGAATTAATTTAGCATAGAGTAGCATTGAACCCAGGATCATCCGGATTGGTCTGGTTGCTGCTCACTGAATTGACTTATTAAATAATCAGGAAGTCTCTTAATCTTTATTGTTTATTTTGCTTAAATTTAATTTTAATAACAAGTGACAGAATGATTTTTGCTGTGAAAGTTTGGGAATGCAGAATAATAAAAGACAATTATAATTCAGAAACATGGTATAAATAGAAAGGACAGGAACAAAATTCGGTTAGTATATAAACCTGATATTATGTTAAATAAGTGCTTTTGGATCATGTACAGTTAAGTAGGGCAGAGCCCTGTGTCTTTAAATTGTGTTCAAATTTTAGATTTGAAATATAGAAAGTGAACAGGCAATTTTAGCCATGAATAATTTCATTGCACATTTGTGTGGTGTAAAATTTAGATAGGTTTAATTTTACTTCGGTAGATTAGTAGTGTAAAGTGGAATGTTTTACTCTGGGTAAATAAAAGTGCTATGTGTTGTCAAATTCTCTTTAATCACTTATTGAATTAAGCAACTTTATGTTTTTTTGGTTTTGTTACTACTGTAAATGGAAAATGCTCAGGTGGCTAACACTTTAGTACATAAAAGCAATAAGATTATGGGTAAAACAGCTTAATGGCAATACTTCTTTTCATGAAGATGTGTCCCATCACTGTTACTTTTTAGTAACTTTAATACTGTTTGCCTCCAGATTGTCTATGTTCTTCTTGGTCATAGCATTCATTAGTTGTCTCGTTCACCTTTGTTCACAGCAGACTTGTGAAATGACCTCTTATTTGAGTGACTGTCGATAACAAATTGCAGCATCTTTGCCATTCAGACCAAGAGTACTGTGGCTGCTAAAGACTTCTTCAAACCAATAAATGGCTGTAACATCCACTTAATTTTTTAATTAAACTTTAAAGCTTGGAAACTTAATTACTATTTAATACTAGGCAATTAAAGTGTGTGGTCAGGGCTGTCTATATAAAACGCATCAATTTGAACCTGCCATTTGATTAATAGCCTTGCCGATGTAGAAAGTGCACCACAAAAGAGAGCTGCAATAGGGTCATATCTTTAATAGCTGTATAAAGTGCGTTTTAGCTGTTATTCTCTGCAACAATTGACTCAAAATAATATATTACATAGGTTCCATTATCTGCTTTATAAGCGCATGCAGTTTTGTTTTGAATTCAGATTAATTTTATACACTAATTTATTTTATGGTCAATATATGCAGAAAGGTGTAGAATTTTTATTCTACAAAAGCTTTAATATATTCAAGGTAGTTATAAAAATCACTCGTTAT
The DNA here is from genome assembly GCF_017639515.1 of Carcharodon carcharias. Lineage (NCBI taxonomy): Eukaryota > Metazoa > Chordata > Chondrichthyes > Lamniformes > Lamnidae > Carcharodon > Carcharodon carcharias. The sequence continues at coordinate 61,520,624 of NC_054478.1, read as the reverse complement.
AACTGTACACAGCACCGATTGGTTTCTTTGGACTGTTTATATTTAAATAACATTTTTCATTTGCTCCAATTCTACATGTCTTTGCTTATAATACTCATTGTTTTTACAAGATCAAAGTAAACTTACCGGTACCATCTTCATGACATTCTCTGTACTCTATGTAGATAATACATCCGAAGCAGATGTGTTTCAAGTACAAAAACAGAAAATTAGACATTTTCATGTAAATAAGAAAGACAGCATGAATCAACAAATTACAAAACACAAAATCTGATAGGTTTTGAATTAGCACAATGGGCATTTTGAAGGATTCAAAGTTTGACCTTATTTCATTTCTTCAAATAACTGTTTCTATTTTTTAACATTTATTTTCATTGTATTAGTCTAGTCATGTGACCATAATTACTAGTGAGTGAGAAAACTAAGCTATTCTGAATTTAGCATTAACAAAGCATTAGCTGCGTATTCACCATTATGATATTCATTAGCATACTGCAGGGTTCCATATTAATGCTGTAATTGGTAGTTGCTGTATGTGTTTTCCATGGAAAGCATTACAAAGTCACCAGTAGTCACTAATAGAAGATCAAGCTTGGCTGGTATGTTTTACCATTGCAGTAGACCTGGAATTTAGTTTGCACTTTTTCAGTAGCCACTGTTTTAAATGTATCAGGTCCATAATCACAAGGACAGCTGCTTGTATTTCCCCTGCTCAACTGTCTGCGCACACTTTCATGAATAAAGGAGTCCAATTCTTAGATATTGTAATGAAGCATGGATTAAACTGCAGAATTTTAAAGCAAATTTTATTTGCTAAACTCCGGGAATAATTGGTTATTTTGAGTCTGTTATGACTTGTCATTTATTCAAGTGCAAATGTCGAGTTGTGACCCATCTGCTTTCCTCTTTACCACGGTGAGTTTAGGATTAGGGGACGACCCTCTTCTGTGTCATTGTAAGCAATGCTATTAATCACATCCAGTTTCTATACAGAAGATGCAGTCAAATCCTGTTACTCCTCTGCTTCAGCAGCAGAAACCTTGATTCAGGTTTCAACAGAATGTATGTTAGCCAATATTGACCTGTGTTTCTGTTTAAACTAGGGTGTTATGATATGATCTTTTCATTGCTACAATAATCACTTAAAACCAACCAACATATACATGATTGTGATATGGTGGCATTCCATTAGTCCTGCCATTTAGAGAAAATGGGACTGTTTATGCATGGGTGAAATGGTCTTGTCACAGGTGTCATAACCACTTTTGCTGCCAGTTTATCCTGATTAGCAGAATTTTAAGGTTTAATATTTTCACAATAAGGAATATATATTGCAGTGAACACGTGAGGTTTATATAACCTAATCCTGTGTATCGGGGGCTGGGTAATGTGGTTGCATCCCCAGTTTGATTTATCTTTATTTTTTGTTCAGTCAGTGAAAGGTCACATCTGCATAAAATTAAGTTCAAAATATTCACCAGATGCAATTAATTGAGAATTTTAAACAGCAACATAAAATAGTTACCAGTAATTAATGAACATACTTAGCAGTCAACATAATCCAATGACCAGCAATGAAATGTGAGCTTCTACTTTATCAAAAAAGTTTGTGAAAGGGTTAACAGTGCTTAATTTAAAACACATGTAGCATTGAGGTATAAAGTAAATTTTGAAACAAAAATTTCCAACTTTCATTGAAACTGCAATATGGAACGCTGATTTGCATAGTTATTGAACACTAGAATATTTTGTAATCCAAAAGTTCAATTTTAAACGAGTGTTTGTATTCACAGCTAGAATTTTAATGTGTTGGAATGAATAGCTGCATTACAATCTAATAGTTGTATGGCAGAGGTGATGTGATTGCTTAGTGTGCCAATGTGATGTGCCATGGATGGGAAGGTAATGGTTCATGTCTGCTGTTCATTACTGGACCAGTCCTGATCTTTGCTGGTTCACTGGGAAAAGCATTGAGTTGAGGCCAAAAGGTTTCCTGAGGGTGATAAAGGGAAAGCTGGGGAGTGAGTCCCCCTGATCACTCCTGCACACACTCCAATGGCCAGTTATGGAGCATGATTAACAAAAGCATTTAAATGAGTGACTTCCTTATTGGCTCAGCTGTGGATTCATGTGCGTTGTATGGGAAAAACTAAAAAATGATCAAGAGTTAAGGAGGTGGAATAAAACATGTAACAATTGGTCCTTTTTATATTATATAGCCATTCATAAACCATGTATCCTGTTTTGGCCCAAGGATATTCTGGTCATGTAAAATGATGTGTACCAAAGTAAATTCTACCCTATGTGGCATTTATATTTTTTATGTTCTTTTAAATGCCACAGAATAACAAAAGGTATTCTGGAAGAAAAGAATGATACGCATAGCTCTGCACTTGGAAATCTAAGCTATTTTAGTCTTGATTCAGCTATTAATATGGCTGCTGTTGGACTTCAACAAAAGTAAACACTGCAAGGGCAAGTGTTGCAGAGCATGGCTGTGATAGGATTTCTTTTGAGGGTTGGAAAGGTAAGAAGCTCACAGAAAATGCATTGCAATCTGCCTGACATTGTTCATGTTGCATATTTTTTATATACATCACAATGGTAGATCTGATTTATTTTCAGTAGCTTGTGTTTCTGCCTCGATTGCGTTCTAACATTTTCACTGTACCAAGGTCACCAGTTCCAGCTTTGATTCTTTCCTTATTGTTCAAGTTTTGGCACAGATCGGGAAAGATGACTGGCCTTACCTTTAAAGGCATATCTTTATCTCTCTTTGTTTTAGAACCCCGGTCCTGGATTTTCATTCCTGCCTTTTTTCTTGCATTGGATTTATTGCTCTTTTTATTTTCTTTAAGTCAGAATAAAGTTCACTCATCATTTTACCTAAAATATAAACTGCTGCAAGAGTCAGAACACATGACTGATATTTTCTTGTGGACTGGGAATTATAAGATGTACATGTCACTTGAAGTTTATTTATTTAAATCCACTGAACCCTTTGGGTATTTTGATTTAATCATTACTTTAAACTAGTGGGACGCCAAATGACCATAGCTATAAGTTAACACATTAAACATTTGTGTAATAAAGCACATTTTTATTAGTTTCTGAATTCTGCTTAAATCACCGCCAGTAGAGCCATGTAATCTTCCATTACTCCGATAAACACAGTTCCATGAATTGACTGCTGATAGACCAATTTACTTACGCATTGTCTCTGGATGGTTATCACTTGCAATCATGGAAAAACATGGTCATTTTTCTATATTCTATTGTTAAATGTATACCATATTATATCAAGTTTAAGGAATGAGCGCAGTATATATGCAATTTTTCTTGTGGGAAAATTTAAAACCTGTATATCTCTGTAAGGTGTGACTTGAATTTTGCTGCTTACAACTTAACATTTAAGATCCTTTAAGTCCCACAGGCTGGACTTTAATCAGTGATCAGCTGCTTTAAGTTGGCGTATCTCATTCAGTTTCAAAGGGCTATGCCAACTGAAGACAGCTGAACACTGATTAGAATTGAGCCTCTAGGACTTAACTTTGAAAATCCTAACAGGAACCTTAGCATGCCCACCTAACGTATTAGAAGGCATTCAGCACAGGGCAATGTTCAGAGTCATTCCTTCTAGATTTTTTTTAAGAACTTCTTAAGAAAAGCTTGCTTCCACATTTGGTGCTTTTTTAAGAATGGTAGCGTATGCAATTTTGCACCCAGGATCAGTGAGAGAAACCATTGCTTGCAATTTTACTATTTGGTGAAAATATTGCAAAATTGATGAAACTGGGAATTTAAAACATTACATTTGGATTTATCACAGCAATTACATTTGCAGGGTGCACCATAGACAATGTATTTCTCAAAGGATAATGTTGCTGAACAAAATATCTTATAAAGTGCCTTATTTTAATTTATTACAGAAAGATTTGTTGTATCTTAGCATACAATTGTATATCAAGTCACCTACTAATTACTGATTTTTTCATTAAAATTTAAGTAAAATTCAAACGAGGATAAAGGATCATTAAATGTTGAATGGCAATGGCATGTTGAAGGGTCTTCTACTCTTTGACAAGTTTTGAGTATTTACTATAATTGAGTTTTTGACAAAGATTTGCTGTTTTCAGTTCTTATGGTTTTACGGTTTTCTTTGTAAACACACACATTTTAATTAAAAAAGAACTCAATATTGAACTCCAAGGCGTATGTTTGAGTTGATCAAATCAATAATGTTTGTCCCAAGAAGTAATAGCAACAGCAAAAAAAATCTCCACTTCAAGCTATTTTGTTTTTGAGAAACTGCTTTAAAGAGTATTCTTTCCGAAAATCACGATGCACCCAGAACATGATCAAATTTTTCCTGTAAATCAACACTTTTTTTCTTTTTCTTATCCCAGCATGTTTCATTTTGATTTCTTCTGGTACAAACCAATGAAAATGTATATGACTGTTCTGTGTGTGCACAGGAAAAATACCAATCAAAGATTAAATGCAATATTTATACTTCCAATTGTTACTCTGTCTTTCCAATATTCTCCTTGCACGCTTTTTTTTCTGAGTCTCATTGAGAGTGAAATTGGTCTACGCCAGTAGCACGTAATGACCTCATAGTGACTTGCCAGCCTGCTTTGCATTGAAAAGGAAAGCCGACACAGAGTAAAACAGGTTACCAATTATGAGTTTGTATCATGCTACTATCCTGGACCAATTTCAACCCATTCTTTTTCTTCCTTTTCTCTCCATAGCTAGTTTGCTTGCATTCTCTTCTCTCTTTCTCTTTCTGCCCATTATTCATATTTATTCCTGTCTTTATTCTTTTTGCTGTTCCTTCCCTCTTCTTGTCCTTCCCTTGCTTTCATACGCTGACTCATCAACTTTGCAAAATCATCAGCTATCCTTTTTAAACATTTCAGAATAAATTATGTTATGATTAATAATTGTGTGTAATTACATAATTTTCAAACAGAGTTCTGATAATAGGGCAGGCTCTTTAAATTTAATTCAGCAAACTTTCATTTTTAAAGTCATAGCTTTCATTTCTGTCTGCTCATAGTCTATCCTGTCAAGCAAACCATGATTGCAGTGACACTAGGGGATTGGAACTACTATCTATTGTTTACTTTAAACTGAGTACAAGTCATGCATTTTAGATTTTGTCTTTGATTTCTGTGCAGTGGAGAGAGGAAAACGGAGGGTAATGTTGCATCCCTGCTCCTTGCCCCCCTCCCCCCGCCATCCCATACAACTTAAATGTTTTCACATTTCTCTCTTTTGCTTTCTTCAAGAAGATAGGCAGGTGAGCTGCTCCCATGCCCCTAATTTTCTTATGCCCTCTAATTTTCTATCCTTCCTGTGGTGAAACACCTTTCTGGCCAGCACCTCTCCTGGCAACAATCCAGGGTTGGAGTCCCTCTGTGTGGGATCTGTTGGCCAAATTCTTTTCCAACCACTCTCCTGACACAACCCACTGGAGTACTAATAGACAATGCTATTATGACTGATAGTTGTCGGACAGCTTTGATTCAAAGATATTAAAAAAAACTAATGTTGACAATCTTAAAACAAAAATCTGCCTTTCTGAAATGTGTACAGCATTTTTGTTCAACATATAGGAGGGACTGTGTTTCAGGAAATTGTGAAATTTTAAATAAAATAAAGTTTGCATTTTGCGGGATTTGCATTTTATGTAGTTAGCAAAACAAATTTTACATGCTGCTGCATTTACTAAATCCCATTTAACATGTTTGGGTACATTACATACTTGTTAACAGGCACCTATAGAGGCAAGTAAAATAATCCTGTATGAAAAGTAAATATTAGCAAATCTTAACTTTCACAAACAGCAATTCTAAATAGAAATTCCATGCGTTTATTTTTAGTCCATATGAAATATAGATTCTTATGGATTTTTAAATTAGTTGAAGATTCCGTCAGTGGTCCAGACGTAGATGTTAATCAAGTCACTGTGTTAATATTGGCATATTGTTAATGTATAAAATACTAAAACAGTCTGTTGGAAATAAATGAAGAATGAGATATTTACTTGTTAAGGATATTGCTGTGAAAGCTCATTTCTGATGATTTTATTGTGTAATTATTAAAAAGTGTGTTGGCAACAGATTTCTGAAAGTCATGTTTATAAGTCGCCAGTAGATACCAGCACAATATTAGATTGAGCAATATTAATGAATTTTCAGCTAATTTGCTACTCTTCTTGTCAAATAAATGATTTTATGTATCTGTGTGGTAGGGTATTGTACATTCTCTGACAGTTACCCACATAGCATTTCCCTGAGGTTTAATTTAAAATCTTTTAATCTTGCTGATCTGGTCAACAGCAATATGAGAATAAAGCAAATATACTCCATGATATAAATTATTATTCATAAATGGACATTTTAGGCCAGTCTTGTCAAGTAATTATCGTTTTCTTTACATAAAAATGTCTACATTCCTGAAAAGGAACAGACTAGAAATGTTTCAGTCATAGAAAAGAAATGCAGTAGAAATTTAACTAATGCAGTTTCTCTGTCAAACAGCAATAGATGTGTCTTTGAGAATGACAAGGAACACAGAAACAAGACACTAGTCATCTTTTGGATGCTCTGTTTTATAGAATAAGGAATACATTCATTTTCCCTCTCATAGTAAGGCCTGAGTAATTGCTTAGTGGAGGAGAACACATATGATGTGTGTAGTGAACAGATCCTTTTGAAAAAAATAAAACATTTACAGCTTTGTGGAATTTGCTATTTAACAATAGATGAATTATGAGTACAGTATATTAAACAAGGAAGTGAATTATTCACAAATAAACTTCAGCAATGCATTTTCCCCATTTCTATTGTGATATTTGTGTGTTGTGCTGCAATTTAAATGGTATATTTAAGTTATTGGTTTCAAACCTAAATTCCTCTGAAAACTATTGGTTCAAAATAAAACAAATTACTTACTCATTTTCCCCTGTTTCAAATGTCCATATATACTGTACTCACAGACCGTGTCTCGATGGAACATGACTTGAGAACAGTGGTCTGTGGAAAGTATACTAATTGGAGTCTGGACTTCATGCTCATGTGTGTCTACAAAACATGTGAGTCTTTCAATCCAGTGTCATTGATTAGTTGTCTTCTTCCAAAAAATCCCCGCTCTTTGTCATGTTTCTCTGAAGTGTACATTAATGTGGCCCACAATTTCCCAGTAGATATTATAGTTTGGTGTATTTGATGTATGTTGAAAGGAAAGATAGTGCATTGGCATTACCCAATTACATATTTCTCACTATTTAATTACTTTTGTATAGTTTCACCTCCATCAGTTCATAATGATTCTTTGTGTTCAGAATTGCTTTACAAACTTTCACCTTCTATCCAACAAACATCCACATTCACTAAGTATTTGCTTAATATCAGTTTTGCTCTGGGAGATCTTCAACTTTAATAATTGGCATTCAGTCTTTCTTTAAAAAGTGGAATTATTGGACCGTAGACCCTGCTTTCTTGTGGCATTCAAATCCATTTTGACTTTCAGTGATGTAATCGAAAATAATAGAGAAAAAAATAAAGATAGCTGGAAAAACTCAGCAGGTCTGGCAGCATCTGTGGAGAGGAACACAGTTAGTGTTTTGAGTCCGTATGACTCTTCAACAAAATAATGTTATTTTGTAAAAATGCTATGCTGATCTTGAGGTTTTGAATTTGTTCCTATCTGGGAAAAGTAATGTGAATAGGTTTGTAAAGAAAATTGACGGATTATACATTCTCTCAGTTTTGGCAGTGGAAAGAATCTGAAAAAAATTAGTGCAGATAGGCTCTGAACTATGTCCATTTTTCTCTAGCATTAAGCATCTGCAGCATTCGAATGTGCCAGATATATGTGCCACTTTCTGTGAAATGATTAAAATGGCAGTACTGATCAATTCAAAGCTCTGACATTTAAAGTAATATATGAGACCAAGAACAAATATTCAATTGTTCACTGTTAGCTGGTACTAATTCTAATTGTGGCTAGAAAATCAGATTGTATATTCATTTTTTCAGACATAATTAATTTTTGCATGTTTTGAACAGCAACTCCAATCAAACTATTTATGTTACTGAATTATAAAGTAGCAGTGATATAGAAGCATCTTTATTAAAGAAACATTTCTTGGTAGCTACTGTATATAAAAAGATCTGTAATTATCCCAGTTTAGTGATTGATAGCATATCCTGAGCCACAAAGTTTCATAATGTGTTCTCACATACTTGCCTGTTACCATTAGCTTTAATAACTGTATTCTAGTGCTATCAATTTAAATGATCTGCATTTGACATGAAAATTGCAGAAAGTTCCAAAAGGTGAAGTCTTATCATTGTGTGCAATCTCTGGAGAACTAGAACATTGACCAGATGACTTGCCTGCTATTTCCACATCATCCTATTTACAGCACTGGAATGCACATGAACAAATCAGCTCATTGCAACAAGTTCCTCTGTTGATGTGCTTCCAGCTTAACATTAGGGAAGAGTCAGGAACGCTTGCAGATGTTTGTGGAAATTCCTTTTGACTCTGGTGCTGTTTAGAGTTTATGTGCACATCACATCAGCTGCAAAAACTTGCAGGGAAAATCTCAGCAAATGAAGAATACGCTTCAGACCTGATTTTGAACTGAGCACGTTATAATCAATCACTGACAGCGCATTAATATTAAAGATGCTGGCATTTCTTTTTACTAAATTGTTTTGGCTACAGGTCAAAACTATAAAAAGTCAAACAGTGGCTTCTGTGTTTCTTTTACAAATGACTTGTAAATTTGTGTGCAATTTTCTAGTAGTCCATTTCTGTTCATAATAAGTCTGAATATGGGGGTAGCATATTTTATAGATTTTTAATGAATCTGCTTAGAATTTATGACAAGGCCTGCAAAAACAATTAAAGATGTCAAGTGTACCAACAGCTGAAAGGCCTTTTTTAAAAAAAATACTATGCAGTTGTGTCTTCTGTGATATTCAAAGTTTGTTCTGTAGAAATGCTTTGTACCAAATTAGTGCAATTATGCAGCCCATGGTATTATTTGGTCAAGTAAAGTATTTTAATTATTTAATATTTACTGCGATAGTGTCAGTTTAGTCAGCTGCCATCAGCAGAGTACCAGATGTGCGTTGTTAAAGCTGAAGAATTAGATAGGTGGGAGGTGTTGCAAGTTAACAAAGCTGAGTATTACACGATGAAATAGCATGCTGATAGATGCAAGTTTGCAAATTTATACCAGCCTTCATTTCTTCTTATTCTTCTTCTCCTCCTTTTTCTGAAATGTGAAACAAATTGAGAATCTCATTCAAATTTTCAATGTCAGTGATTAAATTACTTTCTATTGTGATGTAGCTTATAAAGTAACTGCTTCTTGATATTTTTATAAATACATTTCATACATGTGATGGTATTTTGGTACAGCAAAGAGATGCAGAAGAATTGGAGTTACAAAAACCTTATTGTACAACCTGCCCTTATAACATAGTTTGACATTAGACAAATCAAATACAGGATTATGGTCAAAGTTCATATCAAGTTTTAGTTGCAGGCAGAATCCCAATCTTGTCACTAAGATGTGCTTCCGATATTTGATCGAATTTAAGCTTCAGTTTCTCTTTTTATAGCAGGCTCATAGTAGAATGGAATTAACAGTATTCAGTGTTTTTGGCAGTCGCACCTCTGCCTTTTAATTCGTAAGTGGGACATGTGTTCCTTTGCCATTAAAATCCTTTTGAGTGCTGGACAAAAACTTCTTCACCAAAGTTACAAAAATCATTATAAACTGAATGAAAAGCGATGAGCAAAGGCATATTCAGTGGTTGTCTGGTTTTATTTATGTTAAACAACAGTAGAAATAGAAGGGAAATTATTTGCTTCCAGAACAGCTTAATATGCTTTTAGGAAACATCCCAAAGAATCCCGTTGAGGGGCAGTAACTGTTGCTACATAGGCAGTCACTTTGCACACAGAAAGATCTCACAACACAGTAAGAAGATGAATGAGTAGTTCACCTGTTGTTTTGGTACAGCTGGCTGAGTGAAAATTGCTGGACAGTACACTGACAGAACTCCATAGGGATCATCTTAAATGCTTGTGATAGCAAAATGGGTGATAGTGGATGATCATCCATTGACTTCAACGGATAAGAAAATGATGCAGAGTGTACAACAGGTGACGTTGTACATTGTTGTCTGAAGTTAAAATGACTTCTTCTGGTTCCTTGAATAGTGCCACCAAAAGGAAACTCATCATTGCAACAAAAAGCACTGGAATGTCAGCCTAAATTATAAATTATAGTTCCAGGATGTGGCTTGAACCAAAATCTTTCTGACTCAGAGGCAAGGGTGCTCCAAGCTAACACTGAAATACACACATATATTAACATTGATTTTAACCCTACCCACATGAAAGAATGGTGCAAGCAACGATTAAAAATAGTGATGGGTCATGCCAGAATTCCCAATGCGTTCCTGCCACCCACATTCCTGCCCTGCCAACTCACCTCACAACAGGCATGGGAGATGCCTATCCCAGGCAGGTGGAGAGCTGCTTTACATCCAAATATCACTGCCCAATATTGTCTGCAGTATCACAGTGCCATTTGAACTAAAACATCTGGAAGACCAGAGCAGTGCTGAAACTGACAGCAGCAACTGACGGCAATCAAAACCAGAACAGGCCAAGATGAGTGCTTAAAGTTGCCCTCTCTCTGTGGACACTGCAAGGAATCCTTGGACCTCCACAGCCATGTTCTAGAATCTCTCTTCCAGCACTAGCATCACGTGTGTAAACATCCACTCCAGACTAACTGTGTGTTAGGATCCATTCTTCTACACCCCCAGCATCCTTAGGGTTCCATCTTCTGCTTCTACCCGACAGTTTGAGGTAGAAAACAGTGCTGCAGTGTTTAAGTAGGCCCAGGAGTTAAAATATCCCAGGCTTTATGCTAACGTCTCATGGGTGTTTCCTCACTCTGCGTCCCACCCTCTCCCAATCTTCTTGGGTCATCTTTGTCCAAGTATTAAAGGATACAAACATTGGTATCCAGTAATGAAGGGATTCCCTGCATGACTGTAAAATGCTTGAGATGAAATAGAGCAATTGCATATTACTTGATTAAAAATTATGGAGTGCTGCAACAGTTCGTTTCCTCTAGTTTAAATGAAGCTAGTGATTTACAAACGAGGCTCCAAAATTGTTAGTAAGTGCTGTTAAGCTTCCATAGAACATATTTTGTACAGTGCTATGTGGTGTACTTATAAAGCATTAACTTTTGCATAGATCTGCTGCAATCATTGTGACACTGATCTTTGCAGTTCAGAATCTGTAATCAGGAACAGAGCTGGGAAGCTCTTTAGCAAGGGAGCTGTCTTTATCCTGGGAAGAAGCTTAGTATGACCTGCTGCACAAACATTTGCCAATTACAGGGCTTTTGAAATCACATGATATAGTAATTGACAGGCAGAGAAACAAATCGTAAGTATATCAAAAGCATTGATGATTACCAATTTTACAAAGCAAGCAGTGAGCGCAGTGCAGTACATAGAAAGATGAGGCTTGCTAAAGCCTGGAATAGTAATGCTGTTAGACTTTTGTCTCCATTCAACAACTTGTGCAGTAACACAAATACAGTATATGTTTATACCATTAGCAGATTATGCCTTGTCACAATGTAATTCTGATTGATTGACAACACGATTAAACTAACCACAATTGCATACTATTCTATATATTTTAATACATAAGCACTTTTCTTTGTTATTGATACAATCAGCCTCTTCAAAAAGATTTTGATTGACAATTTTGTTTTGTTGAAAAATAAGACCGATTAGGAGGTGTAATCTAATCATAATAAAGGTATGAATTATCACAGATGTAAACACTTTTTGAAAGCTGTTTAACCCTTTGTAGATTCTATTCTTCTGAAAGGTATTTTATGCCTCTTCAGTTTATGCAGATGGCTTTCTTTGGCATTGAAAAAAATAAATCCTAACATGCCCATGTTAATCAAATAGCAATAACAACAGGGTTTATTGACTTTACGAAATAGCTATGGTTGAATGGGGATGAGGTTGGTGGGGGCCAGCACACCTTCCCCATTTATACCATGGCTTCTTCCTTGTCCTGCAAATAAAATTAGCACACAGTGTAGAGCCCATATAATGCATATAAGAACAGAAATGCTGGAAATACTCAGCAAATCTGGCAACATCTGTGGTGGGAGAAACAGATTTGGCCAGCGGAGTTTCCTTCTACGGCTCCGATCCGGGTTGGGAAGCCCGAGATGACTGTGGCGGGACACTGGATGAGATTTTTGAGGAGGTGGCCAAATAAGAAGTTACCACTGGGAGCTCTGGAAATCCTGCCCAATTAAGGATGGCGGGCAGGCTGGAGGGTCAGTGGGACCGCCGAGGCATTGGGCGGCAGGCAGCCCCACTGGATGATGTGGACGCTGTTGCTGGAGGTGGGAATCTCAAGATGGAGGCGCCCTCTGAAGATTTGTAAATGATACGATGTATTTTGTGACCACAGCTGCCAGGTCATCATAGCAGAGGGGGTACCCCTCCACAGAAGGGCTTGCGGCCATGGCTGTGGCGCTCGCAGCCGGCTGCTTTGCAGAATGTGCCTCTGGTACCCTCCCTGTCCTGGCCTGGCATTGGGAGGCTACCACTATTCCATCTGCAGGTTTAGCCATATTAGGCAGGGTGGGATGGTTGCCACCCACTGAGAAATCTGGATGGCATTTGCAGAGTTCTGACATTTGGTACTTTAATTGCCCACACCATCATCCCCCTCCGCCAAGAAACCACCTCCCAGAAAATAGGCTAGAGGCGGGAACATGTCAGCAGGCCGACACACCGGCTTGTAGCGAGAAATTGTCAGCACGCCGAACTCCAAACCTGCCTCCACCTCAGAATGAAAATTCTGCCCAACATTTCAGGATGATAACCTTTAATCCCATATATTGACTGTGCCCATATGTTGGATACTCTTGTGAAAGCACATGTCTGCAGCCATTTTCATATCTCACCATTAATTTTCTGTTGAAAGAATTAAAAATAACATATATGGAAAATAAAAACAGAATAGCTTGAGCAGGCACTGCAGGCTAGTCAACATTTAAAGGGGAAAAAGATAGGTCTTTTGATGGGAACACATTGCCAAAATTAGTTATGTGTTGTCAAGGAGCAAATGCCAGCTGTCTTTGGCTGAAATTACAGCAGCAAAAGTAGCTGTAAGTACATTTTGGTGATGGAAATATAACCCTTGGTGGTTTAGTCCAGGCGTGAGGAAAAACAATCTCTCGTGGTCCAGCAATGGTGGTGGAGGAAATGTAGTGTTTTGTGTTGCTGACCTGATTGTTCCTGGGGAAGAGTGTGACGTCTGTGTTCAGGATTTAATGGTAAGTTGCTGTCTGCATTCAGTCCCTGGCTGTGTAAATATGAGTATGCATCTGTATTTCCTAGAGGTTTGACCGGAAATTTGAGGGGTGTCTATCTTCACAATCAATCCGGCAAGTCTCATCTGTCGGCCTGTGGAATTGAGGTTAGTCTTCACTAACAAATGCTTGAATTTTACACACACTGGCCGGCCATAAAAAAGAAGGTTTCAACTTGGTCAATAAGACTTTGGACAACATATCACACAGGTGCACAGTATGACCAAGGAAAAGTGATGAGAAATCATTGGCATCTCCCATTGCTCAGAACTCATGTTAAGCTACTGTTTTTATAGCCAGTTCTGGTTCATGACTCACTTCCAAATCAAACTGCATCCAGGGGAGATGAGTTTTATTGAATCCTGTTACGACTCTGGTAGCATTTACACAAGATTATTTACTCAGAAGCTAAATCCAGTCTGCAGCAAAACCCCTTTGGGAATATACCATTTAATAAAACAGAACAGTGCTTTAAGAGTAACCTGTGAGCCAGTCCTTGACAGGTAGATTTCAGATTGAGACAGGTGATGTTCTCATTATACCTGTCCAAACAAATGGGTGATTTTCATTTAGAAATAGCCCACCAATAGTTAATAGACAGATACATTTCAGAAAAAGCACCTAATCCTCAGCTGGTACCTGTCCAAACAGATATTAATCTATACATTCTTTTAGCCTAGCAATATCTGTGAGATGTGAGGTTTTTGACTTAGTTCTTTCATTTTATGTTCCAGGTTGGGTTTATTAATATTGAAAAGAGAGTCTGTTGCAGATCCAGATTGCATTTCAGGAATCCCATCTCATTTATTCATCTGTTTTTACTTATTCACCTTCAATGTTTCCTAAATTCTGTGCTGGTGAGCTCAGAAGTGAACCAAGCAGAGATTGAAGGGTAGATACAGATGGCAAGAAAAAAATCATGGAACAGGAAATAGGATAGCATTTACTCTTTGTTGAGTGTCAAAAATTCAAGGTCAGTTGAATCGGAAGAGGATCATGCATGGACGCTGAATAACCATTGAGTTTTTACAGCTATTCTCTGGAATGGCATTGTTATGTAGCTTTGTACATTTATATTCCTGAACATTTCACCAAGCATTGGCCTAAGACTACAGGTCAGATTAAGTGGCTGGAATTTTCCAGCCCTGTTGGCGTCAGGCGTCATGGCGGGCCGTTGGTGGAGGTGGGGAACAATATGGCAAAAAGGCTAAAAGTTGGTTTCAAGCCATTGTAAAACCAATTTGCAATTGTCCACTCCACCTGTCAATGGTGGGGCCGTGTTTTCCTCTGCCGCACGAGGAACTTTATTTAAATACATTAAAATATCATTACAATTCCTGCTTGCCAGAATAATTCTCCCACGCTGGGTCAACCAACTGTACATAAGTGACGTGCACCTGGCAAGCTGCACATCAGTCAGGACTTCGAGGCTTGTTTTCCTACCTTGCTTCCGGCAGCACTCAGCGCAAGGCTTTGCGGGCCAACGCCACATCACTTTTAGGGGGGGCTTATGGGCGGGTCTCTACCTATGAGATCAGCCATAAGGCAGGGGTGGCTTTTCAACAGCTGCAGGGCTGGGGCTTGCTTGGGGAAGGGGGAGAAGTGGCCTCTGGCAAGGAAAGAGGCTGCAGAATGAGGGCTATACTGGCGAAGGGGGTATCCCAACATGTGTGTGAGGGCATTTGTTGATCCATGTAAGTGGCCTTAAGAGCGTGAAGGCTGAGGAGGCAATCTGTGGAGGAGATGAGACCAGATAGAGATGTGAGGCTGTGTCTGTGAGAGAGTGAGTGTTGATGTCCCTTGAGCTGGCAGTGAGTGAGATGCCAGTGAATGTGTGATGGGCTTGTGAGTGTGTGAGCTTAGAGTGATAAGATGGTTGCCACACCCTGGCAGCATGGATGAGATCATTCATCTATTTTCTGCACTGAATGGCCGACCTCTTATGTGCAGCATTGGCACTGACTTTCTCCCAAGCTGGAGTGGTGAAGCTGATGTGCATCCTGTGCCACAGTCGGGGTAGAGGACATCATGGCATCCAGAAGGCATCCCAGGGATGCGTCCCTGAATCAGGGCTCTGCATGCTCTTTGGCTTTTGGGGCCATGTCTTTACCGGAGCAGTCCTGGGCTGCGTATTGAGAAGTGTGCGTGCGGCTGCAGTTTAAATATGGCATGCTGCATGAGAAAGCGCCGAGGTAACGGTATGGTGGGCAAATCAGAGACTGCCCGCCAGCGCTATGGCATGTTTCCTGTGGCTGCATAATTAATGAGGTGGGAATGGGACAATACAGCATAAAAACCTGCCATTGTGGCCGCCAGGTGAAACGGCTTTTCTCCGGCCTGCCTTTGCACTTTGTGCAAATCTTGGACGACTCTGTCCAATCTTTTATTGATCTCCACTTTTTCTCCACTTTCCAGTTTGCCCCATATCTGAGCTGGCAAGAGTTAGTAGGCCACTTGCCCCCACACCTCAGTTACTGCTGCTCTGTAATTGGCTATCGGAAGGTGTGTATAAACCCCCCTTTTGGATTGTCCTCTTATTTTCACTCTCATCCATTGGGAAGTACATAGCCTTCCCCATGGATCCCTAAGACAAAGGCCAAGATTAGGGGCTGGACTTTTAGCCTCTGCCTGGGCTAGGAACAGAAGCGTGCCAGTTCCCCGGCTCTATTGCGCCCCTGGCCATTGCTTGTGAAAGGGTAGCCAATTGTCTCAATTAAAGGCCCTTAAGACCTGTTAGAAAAGGCTGACTGGGATTTTGCAGTCAGCCGCCAGGGTCCTCACAGGCAGTGGGGAACAGTGCAGCTGCCTTGAGGTGGCCTCCCAGTAGCAGACCAGTGAGGTGGGAGGTGCAATACTCCAGGCAGGCTTAGAGACCCTCCCTGTCTGCCTAGGTATAGCAGCAGCCACAGGCTGCCCTGGAGAGGGTCTCTTCCTCACCATCTCCCTAATCCCCTACTACTATGATAACCCGGCTGCAAAGATCATTTTTTCATTTTGAATTTTAAAAATTTGGCAAGAAGACTTCAATTTGTAGTGCCCTCTCCCTCACTTACCTGCATGGCATACTACTGCTGCTTTCCAGCTGGAAGACCTCCGACTGACCCTCCAGCTTCGAGAGCCTACCCACCATCCTAATTGGATGGCCAGCCCACCCCCTCTACATAAGTTGGCTGTGGCGGGGAAAATCACAATGAGTGACTGTTCCCCACATAGTGCAGACTTCTGATTTGAGCCTGACAGTGGAGTTCAGAAGCTCACACAGAAAATCCTGCTCCAGAAGTCATTGTTTGTGGAATGACTTGATTGTACTTCCTTTTAACAAATGAGCCTCACAAATATTTTCTTACCTGATTCTCAGATTACATTTACTTACTCTGCTCATTGCACCACAGATTCTTTATTATTAAGAATAAATAAAATGCCATGGTGTTTATAGTAAGAATTCTGATTTCCACTATATTTTTTATAAAACTCTGTTGCCCATCTCTAATTTCAGTAATTGGCTTTATTATGTTTTGATGATTTAATTCTGAAAACGTAAATTCTTCTGATGCCAAATTTGATAAAATCTAGAAACAAGTAATTCAAAACAGGTTTGTGTCCCTAATATAGTACTGAACTTTATTTCTTCCTCCTCATTTATCTTATTCATTGCCTCAGCTGTCTTATATTTGCAAAGTAACAGACTTGTTTCCAGTGCACTGCATCCATTACCTGGAGATCTTTTAAGACTGTACTCTTCAGTAAAATATACTTTTTTTTCTTTGTTTTATGAACTGAGAAGTTGTTGGAAAGAAAGAAATTGTGTGTATTTTTAAAATTTAGGTTCAATAAAATTCTCAAGACGTGAAACCTATTTTCAGATTATGTTTTGTTCAAAATTTTATAAATCAATCCAACATCTTGAAGCTCTGGCTAATTGTAGTACAGAATGTTCGCAACTGAGGCAGGCTACGTATGTACAATAGTAATTACCTGCATCGGAAGCAACTGTTTCACCAGAAGCAACATGTAGCCCTGTGGCAGCAGCCGTGTGTTCCGTGTGCCTTGTCACCTAGAGCCTCAGTCTCAGCCTCAGTGGAGGTGGTTTTCTACTTGTCCGTATATTTTTTTGAGAAGGAGGATGAGGATTTTAATAAAACCAACAAGAAGTTATAGTGTGCTGTGTAAGATCTGTTATCTAGCACTGCCTCACTGAGTGTCCAGCAGCATATTTGGGTCAAACCAGGGAGGCACGTTTAGCTTCAATTTAAGACAGGAAATGGGCTAAGTTAGGGATGTCAGGACGACCTTAGCACAACTAGGAAGTGTAGAATTTTCTTTTTATAATTTGCGTCTTCATCATTTGGGGACAATTTGCTCAGTTTTGAGATATATAGAGCTGCTTAGCTGATGTTTGCTAGTTTTATAAGAATAAGAGAGTCTCAAGACTACATTCATAAATCCAAAAGGCCATTATCCAACAGGGGTGACAAATTTACATTGCGGGACTGAAGTCATAGGGTTGCATTTTTAAAGGGTGGTGGAGGCTAGACCAGAGGTGGGCAGTCCTGCAATTTCCCGGCACTGACCAGCCTGCCAGTTTGTTCGCATGGCCTTTTAGAAATGGATGTTTGGGGGAGGGAGAGTGGGTAGTGACATTTACCCACCCATAAGCGTTGGGTAGCCAATTACGGCTGTTAAGGACACAGTGTAGACACTGCTGGAAGTGTGAGCTGATAATGTGGTAAGGTGAATGGGACATCTGGGACCTTAGTGAACAACAGAACCAACAATGAGGCTTGAGGATTGAGAAAGAAACAGAGCCTCATTTCCACTCCCCAACACCCCCCCCACGCCGACATTGGGGCTGAATCCCAGACGATGAATGGAAGCAACTTCCTAGGTCAGCACTCCAGTGACTAGTTTTAGTTTTACCTGTTCAAACAGCCTTTAGAGGGCACCTCCAACTTGTGGTGCACTTTCTTACCTACCCACATCAGCAGCTCCTACCTCTGACTGTGGGATTACCAACCTGTCATTGCTGAAAGGTCTCCTATTGGCCCTCCCACTCACCGTTCTTAATTGGATGTCAGGCAAGCACCCTCACCACTGATTGGCTAGCTGGTCAAAACACGCAGACTAAGAAAGGGAATAATCTGAACCAAAGTCTCATTCCTGCAGGTATATTGTTCTTGGAAATTTTACGTTTTTGATTAATTTTCTCAATTTCTCCTCTGCCTCTTTTCTTACTCTTAATCAAATCTTTCTTTCCTTCTTTTTATTTCTCTTTTTGTTCCAGAGTTGACTCTAATTTACTCCTCCCCTATCCTTGCTCTGTTTCTTTCTCAATTCTCAAGCCTCATTGTTGGTCCTGTGGTTCACTAAGGTCCCAGATGTCCCATTCACCTTACCACATTATCAGCTCACACTTCCAGCAATTCACGCTCAAAGACATTTTTATCCTGAAAGGTGAAAGAAGAAATTTTAACTACTGGGACAGCTGTGAAATGCTCCCTGATATTGCACTGTGAAATTACATTAGTACGATCCAATTGTGTGCAATAATGATACTGATAATACCTGGATTGTTAGAAAATCTAAATCAGACACTGACCTCGAGAGTCAGTGTCTGATTTAGCTTGTTGCTCTGGGATACAAAAAGGTTCTTCGACTGCCTGGCATCACAGACCCAACTGACCACTCAACTGCTAAAGAAGATGGTTTCATGCTCACTTCTACTTTAATAAAAATATTTCAGGGCAGGCTAAAGGACAATTTTCGAAAGTGGGGTTGTATTTGTGAGAGAGAGAAAAAAAAGTTACTGTCTTTTGATTACACAATATAGGAGCAGGAGTCAACCATTTAGCCCACGGTGGGGGATTACCCGCCTCAGTCCCCCAACATAAAAGTTGGCCGGCATGTTGCTGATGTAAAATCCGGGGGTGGTCTGAATTAGTTAAGAGTGGGACCTCCGTCCCCATTAGGGGAGCTGCTGGCCAATCGGATTGGCCGGAAGCTCTGTAGCCCGAGCAGTGCCAGAAGATAGCAGTGGCCACAGTTGGGACTATAACCAATCCCCATAAAGAAATGAAACTAAGTCTGGGGATTTTGAGCATGCATGGCTGCAGACACCAGCCAGTCGGGGTGGAGGGGTGGAGGGGGTGGTGGCGTTGGGGATCATGTTAGATAGGACAAGGGGGGAGGCATAAAGGCATTGTACCATCTTGGGGATGATGCCACTGATGGGCTCAGGAAACCCTCTGAAAAGGTAACCACCCCTCCCCCTACTTCCTGCCCGACAGCAGACCATGCGGACAGTGCTGCTGGGCTGCTCGCCTTTCTTCCACCTTCCCGTGCAGGCTGGAAAATTGCAGTGGAAGCAGAATGAGGCCCTTAAGTGGCAACTAATTGGTCACTTAAGGGCCTCAAGAGGCCTAAGGGCAAGCAAGCTGCCTGCTGCCTTACTTGCCCCCCTTAATACGAGGGACAGGTCAGGGTGGGCGGGAAGGCAGTGGGCTGGGCACCTACTTTATTTTATGTGCCCTGTCCCCCTCCCACCTTCAAATATACCGGGGAAGTGGGGGGCAGTGAATGGTGGGGGTAGGCATCAAATTCAGCCACAAGACTGATTTGTGACCTAATGCCATACAACTATTGTAGCCTTTGTGTTTTATAAACTTTAGCAAGTAAAAAACAGTGAGAGAGGGACTGGGGTCAGAGAGAGAGAGAAAGAGAGGGAAAGAAAGGAAGTCTGCATTCACTTAAAGTTACTTCAAGCTTCAAAGCATTCTAAAGCTTAGTACATATCTTACCTATATTTCATTGACAATAAGGTTAGTGTTAATTCTGTACACCATGAAACAGAGATTCAAACTTAAAACCTGTGAGACAAAGGTGAAGAAACAGAAAAAAGGACATCAGTATAGTGAAAGGTAGTCTGGCAGCTTCTTTCCTCATTCTAAATGGATTTATTTTTAGTATGTGTGTACAGCATGACAAGTTTACATGAGCAGTTTCCATTTTATATGTGGAGAAAATAATTTATAATGGAAGTATAAAAATCATGACAATGTATGACTTTAAAATAAAGACTGGATTATATCTGTGAGCCCTGGTACAGTTATGCCCCGACCTCTTAACCTGCTTCACCTGAAAACTGTGCTTGGTTTTGACTTTCCATGTGCAATACCATGGGAGATTGCCTAGTGCATATAAAATGTTTCTGTCACTGTGGCTCTATCCACTCACACACAATGACATTGTGAAGCTAACAGCAGGATTTCTGAAAATGGTAGAGCGGCTATGTGGAAGCTTTGGTGTATCTCGGCACTGCCATTTTTAAAGGAACGTGTCAACATGAATACAAAATAACCCAAATTGAGTAAAATGTGAATATTTCTGTACTCTGCTCAAATGGATCAATTTTGCATATTTTTAACTCAGACTTCACACTGACAACCTGGAGCATGGATTTGCTTTTTTAGGAAAATATTGTAAAGGAATAAGTACTTTTAATCATTAAAAAATGTGGGAGGAAGAGATTAGAAGTTACTTGTATTTGTGCTCAAGTAATCTACAGCTGATGACTATAATACATATTAGATTATTCCCCAAAAAATCAGAGATTTTTCTTGAAATGAGTTGAAATTCTAAAAATTTTAGATGTTTAAATTAATTATTCCAGAACGATTTTTCTGCCTTATGAAATAATTGTGACTCATCCTATTGACTGAAAATATAAAATTGACAATAATATAAAATTTTCTGAAATAGGCAGTTGCCAAGGTATCTAGAAAGCACTTTTATGTTAATAGCCTTAATTTCATCTTCTGATGAAGAATTGAGTAACTATTCCACAGTAGAAAGATATAAAAGAATTTGTTTCATAAAGACTTGAAATATGCTGTTCAATTTATCTAAAAATGAGGTGTCAACCTGGTGAAGCTACAACACAGAACTACTTGTGTGCCAAACAGCATAAGAGGCATGCAATAGACAGAGCTGAGCAATTCTACAACCAACACCTATGCTCTGCAGTCCTGCCACATCCAGTCGTGAATGGTGGTGGACAATTAAGCAACATATAGTGCAAAAGATAAGGCTGAAGCATTTGCAATAATCTTCAGTCAGAAGTGCTGAGTGGATGACGCATCTCAGCCTATTCCAGAGGTACCCAGCATCACAGATGCCAGCCTTCAGCCAATTCGACTCACTCCACGTGACATCAAGAAATAGCTGAAGGCACTGTACACTGCAAAGGTATGGGCCCTGACAATATTCCGGCAATAGTACTGAAGACTTGTGCTCCAGAACTTGCCGCGCCCCTAGCCAAGCTGTTCCAGTACAGCTAAACACTGGCATCTACCCAGCAATGTGAAAAATTGCCCAGGTATGTCCTGTACACAAAAAGCAGGACAAATCTAATCTGGCCAATCACCACCGCATCAGCCTACTCTCAATCTTCAGTAAAGTGAAGGGGTCATTAACAATGTTATCAAGAGGCACTTCCTTAGCGATAACCTGCTCACTGACGCTCAGTTTGGGTTCCGCCAAAGTCACTCAGCTCCTGACATCACTACAGCCTTGGTTCAATCATGGACTAAAGAGCTGAGGTGAGGTGAGAGTGACTGCCCTTGACATCAAGGCAGCATTTGACCGAGTGTGGCATCAAGGAGCCCTAGCAGAGTTGGAGTCAATGGGAATCAGAGGGAAAACTCTCTACAGGTTGGAGTCATATCTAGCACAAAGGAAGATGACTGTGTTTGTTGGAGGTCAATCACCTCAGACCCAGGACATCATTGCAGGAGTTCCTCAGGGTAATGTCCTAGGCCTAACCATCTTCAGCTGCTTCATCAAAGACCTTCCTTCCATCATAAGGTCTAAAGTGGGGATGTTGAGTGGGACTGCACAATGTTCAGCACCATTCGTGACTCCTCAGATACTGAAGCAGTCCATGTCCAAAAGTAGCAAAACCTGGACAATATCCAGGCTTGGGCTGACAAGTGGCAATTAACATTTGTGCCACACAAGTGCCAGGCAATGACCATCTCCAACAAGAGAAAATCTAACCTTCACCCCTTGACATTCAGTAGCCTTACCATCGCTGACTCCCCCACTATCAACATCCTGGGGGTTACCATTGACCAGAAACTGAACTGGACTAGCCATATAAACACTGTGTCTACAAGGGCAAGTCAGAAGCTAGGAATCCTGCAGCGAATAACTCAGTTCCTGACTCCCCAAAGTCTGTCCACCATCTACAAGGCACAAGTCAAGAATGTGATGGAATACTCCCCAATTGCCTGGATGAGTGCAGCTCCAGCAACACTCAAGAAGCTTGAGACCATCCACGACAAAGTTGCCTGCTTGATTGGCACCCCTTCCACAAACATTCACTCCCTGCATCGCTAACAAACACGCAGCAGTGTGTAGCATCTACAAGATGCACTGCAGGAACTCACCGAGGTTCCTTAGGCAGCACCTTCCAAACCCACTGCAGCTACCATCAAGAAGGACAAGGGCAGCAGACACATGGGAATACACCACCTGGATGTTCCTCTCCAGGCCACTCAGCATCCTGACTTGGAACTATGTCACCGTTCCTTCACTGTCGCTGGGTCAAAATCCTGGCAGTCCCTCCCTAACAGCACTGTGGGTGTACCTACACCACAGGGACTGCAGCGATTCAAGAAGGCAGCTCACCACCACCTTCTCAAAGGCAATTTCGGTTGGGCAACGAATGCTGGCCTAGCCAGCAACGCCCCATCCCATGAAGGAATATGAAAAAAACACAACTTCCTGGGTTTAATTTCATACTATGCCATCATTTCATTTGTTTTCATTTGCAACTCGTTGCCTATGTGGTTGTTGATGTGCAATGGAAAATTTAAAAATGGGCTGTAACGACCATGTTTTTCAGGTAAACTAAGTGAAATTAAATCAATAAATTTGCACAGAGACCATCATGGAAGAGGTCATGGGCAATAACCTACTAGAAACTAGACTAGAATGTCTCAGGAAAAGTCGTCAAAATGGACACCAGTTACTCTGTCACTTGATGGTGACGTGAAACCAACTTATTGAAAGCAGCTTCATATATCTTACTTTGGATCAGAGCTGTTTCCAAATATGTTTTTTTGCCACTGCTCTCATCCCTAAAAATTCAAATGTCAATTCCAATGGCACATCAGTATTTGTATTTTCAGTTGGTTTCCATGTGAATTATAGAATTGATCTTTTTTTGCTGTCTAAGCTCTTCATTAATGTGATGAAATGTGACAAAAGGTGGTGAAAAGATAAAGCAGCAGTGATTCCTGCAGTAATCGCCTGTGATTATTGAAATTGATTCATTTTAACATCTGTAAGATGTAGGTGCCCTTGTACAGTAAATGTCAAGTTTGAGGACTTATGGGTTCCTTCATCAAGGTGGACAATATCTGTTTAGCCACCTCTGCTTCCCCATTCCCTTTTCCCATCTCACCAAATTTCCCTCCAATTCCTATTCATCCTATCCCTGAATCCTCTCTCTGTCTCCTCTATTTCTCCATCATCTTACAAGTCTGTCTAATGCTTTTACCTCTTTCTCCCCATGACAGCATTCCCATTAAAATCCTGACCTTTGAATTTCCCTTTCTGGTCCTCATGCTTGAGGATTTTGTAAATTGTACCCTCTCTTCAGACGTAGTTCCCCTTTATTTCAAAACTGCTGTTATCATTCCTCTATTCAAAAATTCACCCTTGCCCTTTCTGTCCCTGCAAACTATCACCTCCTGTCTAACCTTGTAAGGTAGCCTAGTGACTATGGTACTCGAATAGTAATTCAGAGGTTCTGACTTCAAATCCCACCATGGCAAGATGTGAACTTGAGTCCAATAAACCTACTTATTTACAAATTAGCATCAGAAAAACAATATTGTGAAAGCTGCCTGATTGTAATGAAGCCCAAGTGATTTATTAATGTTCTTCATGAAATGAATACCAGTCTGACACACAAATGAATCCAATGCAAATAAATGCTGAATTGCCATTGTTACCCACATCCCAAGAACAAATAAAATAATATCCTGCCTTTCCTATTCAAAGTCCATGAATATGTTGTTGACCCTTAGGTCTACATTTAGCTCTCCCACAAATCCTTTTGCAACCTTTAGTCAAGTATCTGCCCCTTTCACAACATTAAAATGGCCCTAATCAACGTTTCAAATATCATTCTCTGTGACTGTCACCATGGCATAGTATTCCTCCTTGTCCTCCTCAACCTTTCTGCAGCCTTCGACACAATTGTCTACATCATTCTCCAAGACCTTTCTTACATTGTTCAATTTGGTAGCATTTGGTTTGACTCTCCAGTTGTATATGTTCCCCAAGGATCCATTCTTGGACATGCCCTCCTTTTTCTCACTGAGGTGGTGCTCCCTGAGAACATCGTCCATACACATGGTATCAGCTTCCACATGTACGCTGAAGGCATTCAGCCTTACCTCTCTACTGCCTCTGGGCTGTTAGACTGCTCGTCTGACCTGCCATTGTGGATGAGCTGCAATTCCCTCCAGTTAAACAGTAGGAGGATTGGAAACATTGTCTTTGATCCCACTACAACCTCCTTTCATTTGCTAATGTCTCCATCCATTCCCTGGCCACTGACTCAGGCTGAATCAGACTGCTTGTAATCTCAGTCTCTGGGACTAATCTCTGGCTTTATATTTTCTTCATCAGTAAGATCGCCTACTTCCTTGCCCTGCCATTGTCTCCATCCACAATTCAACCCACTTGCTGATGAGACCTTCATCCTGCTCACTTGGCTGATCTCCCTTCCATTATTCTTCATAAGCTTCACTTCTTTTGTGCTCTCATCCCATCCTGTATAAAATCCCAATCACCCATCACCTTTGTCCTCAATGATCTATATTGGTTCCTAGCCACCCTGCCCTTCAAATCCAAAACTTCCATTCTGTTTAAATCATTCAGTGATTTTACTCTTCCCTCCAGCTCATCAATCGCCTGCAACTTGTCAGTCCTGTGACCCTCGAATCTTGTCCTTTACCTCTCTGTTTGACTCATCACTCAGAGTCATGCCTTCAACTGTCTAACCCTTGAGATCCAAAATTCCTTCCCTAAACACTACAATGTTACAACATTTCCATATTACAACAGTGACTACACTTCAAAAGCACTTCATTAGCTGTAAAGTGTGTTGAGCCTTGCGACAGTCATGAAAAGAGCTATACGACAATGAAGCTATGATTTTCCGCTCCCATCTGCAGTGGGCATCGTGGTGGGCGGGAGTGGAAAATATCGGAAGATCACAAAAATTGGCTTCACTTCATCATAGAACCAGTTTACGATATTCTGCTCCACCTGTCAATGGCAGGCCGTGTTTCCCACCGCCGCACATCGGGAAGCTAATTTCAATACATTACAGTCTGATTACATGCCCTGCTCACGGGAATCATTCCCCCATACTGGAACATGAGCTCACAAATCACGCCTATGTGTTTCACAACATAAATGCAGCTGACGACCTGCACCTCTCTCGGGACTTCAAGGTTTACTTGCCTATCTTGCTTCGTGCAGCACTAACAGTCATCAGTGCCAGGCTTTGCAGGCAGCACTGCATCACTTTTAGGGGGGGCTCACAGGCAAGTCTCTACCTACCAGACCAGTGGTAAGGAGGGGGTGGCTCTTCCACGGCTACAGGGCTAGGGCTTGCTTGATAATGGAGGAGAAGTAGCCTCAGGCAAGGGAAGAGGCTGCAGGGCAAGGGCTACATTGGGGAAGAGGGGTATCCCAGTGTGTGTGTGGGGGCGCAGGTCGATCTGTGCAAGTGGCCTCAAGATGGTGAGAGCTGAGAAGGCAGTCTCCAGAGGAGATGAGACCAAATGAAGATGTGAGGGTGTGTGTGTGAGAAAGTGAGTGGTGATATCCCTTGAGTTGGCAGTGAGTGAGACGCCAGTGAATGTGTGAAAGGCTTGTGAGGATGTGAGTTTAGAGTGATGAGGTGGTTGACTTGTCCTGGTGGCACAGATAAAATCATTCATCCCCTTTCTGCATTGGATAGTCAACCTCTTCTGTGTAGTTTTGGCACTGATCACCACTGCCACTGCCTCCCAGGCCAGGCTGAAGTGGTGAGATTCCTGGACCTCCAGTGGCCAGAGCGGGGGTAGAGGACATCACGGCAGGCCTCAAAAAGGCATTCCAGTGACGGATCACTGAACTCTTCTTGGTTTTTGGGGCATTGTCTTCAATGGAGCAGTCCTGAACTGAAAGCATTGAGAACGGTATATGAGGCTTAGATATAGCACCCAGAGTGAGGAAACCATGAGGTAACGGCATGGCGAGTGGTTCAGAGGTCCCCCCCTGCGAGACGGCGTGTTTCCTGTGGCTACATAATTAATGAGGTGGATGATATGGCGTGTAAACCTGCCATTGTGGCTGGCAGGAATAAAGCCTTTTTTCATGCCTGCCACCACACTTAGTGCAATTCAGGGAAAAGTCTGGCCCAAGTCTGTGTTTCTTTCTTTAACTCCTCTTGGCTCTCCAAACAGGAGCAAAATGCTGCAGATGCTGGAGATCTTAAATTTTTTTAAAAATTGCTGGAAATATGCGGCTGGTCTGACAGCTCCTATGGAGAGAGAAACTGAGCTAACGTTTCAGGTGGATAACCTTTCATCAGAACTGGAAAATGTTAAAAATTGAAAGGGAGATCTGACAGGTGAGCAAATTCAAGGGTGAAGGTCTCAGCAGCAAGTGGGTTGATTTGAGGATGGAGACAATGGCAGGGCAAAGAAGTAGGCTATCTTACTGATGAAGAAAATATAAAACCAGAGATTAGCCCCAGAGACTGAGATTACAAGCTGTCCGATTCAGCCTGAGTCAGTGGCCAGGGAATGGATGGAGGCATTAGCAAATGAAAGGAGTTTGTAGTGGAGCCAAAGACCATGGTTCCAATCCTCCTACTGTCTAGCTAGAGGAAATTGCAGCTCATCCACAATGGCAGGTCAGACGAGCAGTCTAACAGTTCAGGGGCAGTAGAGAAGTATGGCTGAATGCCATCAGCGTACATGTGGATGCTGATCCCATGTGTATATATGATGTTCCCAGGAAGCAGCACTTAAGTGAAAAAGTGTCGAGAATGGATCCTTGGGGAACACTGCTACGTATAATTTGTCTACAACTGGAGGTATTAAGCATGTAGCAGGTGAAGTGGGGAGGGGAGGAAAGAACAAAAGGGAAGGTTTATGATGGGGTGAAAGTCAGGAGAATTTAATTTACAAAAGGAATGATGGCGAAAGGCAAAAGGAGATGGTAATGGGACAAGTAAAGAAACAAAAAATTAATCTTGAGGCGTAAATGGGAAAAGCAGAATCATTACCAATGATTGCCATCTAGAAACAGGAAGAAGGGGCTATAATCTGAAATTCTTGAACTCAAAGCTGAGTCAGGAAGGCTGTAAAGTGCCTAATCTAAAGATGAGGTTCTATTTCTTAAGCTTACATTGAGTTTCAATGGAGTGGTGTAGGAGACCGAGGACAGAGGGGCGTGAGTAGCAGTGGGGCTGAGAATTAAAAGGACAAGCAACTGGAAGCTAAGGGTCAGGCTTGTAGACTGAATTGATATGTTCTGTAAACTGATCACCCAATCTGTATTTAGTCCAGTGTATTAGACTAAATTGTGAATTGTGAATACAGTACACTAAATTGAAAGAAGTACATGTAAATTGCTATTTCACCTGGAATTGGGGTTTAGGGCCTTGGACAAAGGGGAGGAAGGTAGTAAAGGGCAGGTGTTGCATCCCCTGCATTTATATGGAAAGGTGCCATGGGAAGGGAATGTTTGTTAAGGATGACTGAGGAATGAATCAGGGTGTCACAGATGGAATGGTGCCTTCAGAAAGGTAAGAGGGGGAATGATAAGTTTGGTAGTGGCATCATGCTGGTCATGGCAGAGCATCTGTTAAATGTGAGGTTGATGGCATGGGAGATGAGGACAAGGGAAATTGTACTGTAAGTTTGGGGGTGTGTTGAGAGCAGAAGTAGGGGAAATAGAATGGACACTGACGAAGGACCCGTCAACCACAGTGGTGGGGGTGAACCCTCACTTGAGGGAAAAGGAAGACATACCTGAAGCACTGGTATGGAGATGGCATTGGCGGATCAGACACGATGTAGAACTTGGGATGAGGGAATAGAATCCTTACTGGAAGCAGGGTGGGAGTTAGTGAGCTTATAGTGAACAAATATTGATCATCACTCCACCACCTTTTTCTTCAAGACTTTCTTCATCACCTATCTTTTTGAATAACTTGGGTCATCCTTCCTAATATCTCCCAATCTATGCTGAGCTGAGTTAGCTGATCTCAGCTGGGATGACATTAAGGTGCTGCAATTGGATTCGATATCCTTGGGCTAGAGAAGGAAGAATCAGCCAGTGTTCCTGATTGCTACTCAGGGATCCGTGCTGAAAATATGTGCATGTGAGGACAGGATTAGGTTTAGCTGTGGGGCCTTTATGGTTGAATAGTTTGTGACATTTGCTGTTCACGCTCACACATCAACAATAACTGCTTGGGCAAAGCAGTGGATATTACTGACATCTATAAAACTATCCCAGCAGGAGTTACAATTTCCTGAGATAACGAATAAACATTCTTTAAGGTTCATTATGTTGTGCCTCCTTGGATTATTGTCACGTTCTCCTTTCCTTTTCCTAATTCTACACAAACTACTGCCCTCAATCCACAATATTCATTTCTGTATTATTATAATAATTGTATAATCCACACTGCAGTGCGACTTGCGGTTTCAACTTGCGGTTTCAACACATCACAAAATAATCTTTCTTTGATCTATGCTGCATGTCTCAAGGCAGCATGGGATGCCAGTGTGGTAACGTGAGGTCATTATACTGCTGTCTCCCTGAGTGCCTGTGATGGTGGATTTATTAGCAGTACCTAGCATGAGCCGTACCTACCAGAGTCACCAGTAGGAATAAGATTCTATCTGTCCGTGCAATTAATACACCAACAGTGTGCCAGTGTTTTGTGATATTGGGACTGCCTTGTGCATGATCTGATTATTTTATTTCTTTTCATTTCTTCTTTTGTCCTGGGGGTTTGACTGTTTTCTCTGCTTGCCTACTGGGCTCATTTGGATGTATTCAAAGCATTACTGTACAAGAAGGCTACACATTTTGGGGCCATTCCAATCTGATCAAACAATGCACGCAGCAGAAATGCTCGTGAATCTGGACCTTGACCTCTATTTGGAGAGTTTACATCTGACACAAAATCTCACAAAATACACTCTTTGCCAAAAGAGTGCTTAAGGATAGATGTAGGCTATTTCCTCGTTAAACTCGGTAATCAGTAGTTTTGATGTCGCTCAATGTACATAATTGAGATATGCTCGAAGTGGACAACTTGTGCCCAAATAAATGAAGAAAAAAATGCTGAGCAAAATGCAGTGTTTTGATATTAATTGTGCTAGATTGACCAATGACTTAAATTTAATTGCTGCATCAGAACCACTGTCATATTTACTTCCGCTCAAGCCCCGCAATCTAAAACACAAACTTCTCAACTGTTGGGAAAAAGTAGCTAGAATTTGACTGATATCTATCCTAAGATAAAAGCAAAATAGTGCAGAAGCTGGAACTATGAAATAAAAACAGAAAATGCTGGAAAAGACTCAACAGGTCTGGCAGCATCTGTGGAGAAAGAAGCAGTGTTAATGCTTCGAGTCTGTATGACTCTTCTTCAGAGCTAAAGATTCCAACCTAGCTAGGAAGATTGCACCTATTTATCTGTAACACGACAAAAGCTTGCACAACGAACATAGTTATTATTACCGTCTGCTTATAATATTTCCAAGATGGTAGTCTGTTGGGGCGCTTATGCAGACAGTCGTTAAGTTGGATATTGGTTTCAAACAACAATATTGTATTTTCTAGTATGTGCACAGTACTAATAAATGTTATTTTCAATTTATCTTTAACTGTGCTGTAATATATTTAAAATTGTTTGTCGTATTCCCAATTATCTCCACTTTTTAACTAACAGCGCTGATTCTATAAATATGTTTTGGTATGTAAGAAGGCGAACCCAGACAATGAAACTCCAGTTTTGTGACAGCATTGTTTTGCAATCTGTTGGTTACATAGCAGTTTAACATTTATAATCGTGGTGAAAATTGGCTGTTAAGAACTTGTTACTTTTTTTTAACATGGTGGTTTATTGAACATAGTTACTTAATAATCATCTTTAGTATTGTAAATCGATGAAAGCAGTAATGAGTCTGATGAGAATAAATTTCAATTACAGTGCTCCCCTAGCATAAAATACTTTTTTGATGTGGTGGAATCCAGCTACAAGGCATCACGAGAACAGCCACCTCTGTGTTTCCTTTCAGCTGTTCCATAATGAATAGCGAATTGTGCAAACGGCAGTCCAATTTACGTGGTGGGAAATTGGATGGACATACTGGAGGCACAGTCATGTTTGCTTAAAAACAGCAAAGAATACAGAGATTAATAGTACTAAATAAGGTCAGCTTTGTGTTGTTTGCTCTCTGAGCCAGGGTAGTGAAAATATTACTTTGAGTTTGCAAGAAAAAGGCTTGTTAATCCTAGAAAATAATTCTAAACATTGCTCGCTCAAATACAGGAAATTCTTATAGCCCATCACAGTGAAGGGGATAAAAAAAGCTAACTTTATGTGGCTAATTTTTGCATGCTTTGCTGGAGATTGGCATTTACAAAGCATAAAGAATGTGCTGTAAAATGTTGTAGGTTTTTATCATTGTGCAGAAAGCTCGACCACCAAGCGCTGTTAAATTATACAAAAGTGCATTCTTTGTGAGTCTTTTGAGGTGCTAATCAGTGGAATGTGAGCCGAGGCCCTCGAGCCAGTCAGAAACTATTTCATTATTGGGATGTTGTGTAATCAAACTGTGGCAAAAATGTTGCTGTAGACTTTCAGCACAGTTCTCTTCCAAACTAACAACCGAAATGTGATTTTTGTTTTGTGTGCTTGTGTGTTTGATATTACTCTGGTAATATGCTGTGAAAGGGATCTCAGTGGTTTTAGGCAGTAAGAACAAACAACCTACTTACTGTTGACTGGTGCACATGGAGGTGACAATTTTTTGAATGTAAGATCAGATGTTTCACTTGGATCTCAACCTCCTCCCCCTCCCCGCATCCCCCCCCCCCCCCCCCCCCACCACACACACACACACACACACACCCCACTCCATTCCTCTCCACTCCCTGTCTACCAATAACTAGGGTTCCCTTTCTGACAACGAACCTCAGCTTTTCCTGGTGCAGAATGAACTTTGCTCCTCTTGTGCAGAAGGCAGCACAACATAAGTAGTTAGTTTCTAGATTCTTTTACATGAGCTGAGAAGCTGCTCTAATGCTGCCAGAAGCTCAGAAATCAATTCTAACAGTTGACTGTCTTGGGATGATTTGGGAGTATGCACGCGACAAGAATAGAGTCCGACACTAAATTAATAATCCACCAGTGCCTCCACCACAGACTACTTGGCTACCCCTTTATTTGTCTAAATGTTTATAGTCACACTGATGTGGAGGAGAGAATTTTGCACATGGGTAATACTTGTGTCCATAACTTGAAATGTTTGCAGTGAAGCTAGACTTGCAAACAGTTATGCTTTGTCCATATCCACAGAGAATGGGCAAAGCCTGTCAGCCACGGTTCAAGCTATGGTTGAATAGTTTCAAGTCAGTCATTGTGCTTCATTTTAATTTTCTGTTTCCATTTCATTTAGCATTTGATGTTGTGGGATTGCAACTGTACCTGCTATAAACACACATTTATGCAGAAAGGCTTCTGTGATTGTTGGAGGTGCCTCTTTATGCAAATGAAACGGAATAGAAATTAAGTAATTTGCTCCAAGATGTAATGTAATCTGCAAATGCAAGGTGTGAAAGTGTGATTTAAAAAGAATGTTCTTCTGCCTGAATTTAAATTAGAATCTATTAGCCTAAGAATCCAAGTTCCAGTTACATTATTCTTCATTAAAATTAAGGTAGAGGTGGGTGAGGGGCCAGTTAGCCCAGTTGGCTAGACAGCTAAGTATGTGAATCAGTTTAGTGCCAACAACATGGGGTTCAGTCCCCTTTCCAGCTAAGGTAGATTTGGAGCCTGCCTCCTCACCTTACCCACAGAAGAACTCATGACACTTTGCTGTGGTTCGCTGAATAATTGCCAAGGACCTTCCTTCAGGTAGGGAGCTCAAGAAGAAGTGGTGCGTCTTCACATTTATTTTGACCAGTTGTTAGCAAACATAGATCTTGAATGCTGCTCACCTAACTCCTGTAGCACCATTCATAAAAGTCAAGGCACAACACCAAGTGCGTATTCACTAATAGGCTAAATATTCATGATTAAACTTAAAGAAGCCTGTTAATCCACAAGATGAAATAACAATCCATTCGGAGCTGTGGACCACAGGAATCACAAAGTAAATTTTGGCAGGTAACATTGCTAATAGTGAACTGTGACTGTTTCTAATTATTTAATTACAAGTACTAATTGCAGAGAAAGTGCAAGAGATTTTGACAGAATTGAAACTGAAGTTTTGTATATTCTGTTGATGCATTTGTTTCAGGAAAGATTCCTCCCACAGCAGTCGCTCATTAAAGTCCAAGGAATATTGGCAACAAATTATTTTACAACAAAATCACTGACATTTAAGCTGGTTATTGTACCAAACTTGTGGCAAGTTGATAAGTAAATAATTTTTGGTTAATGTTCTAACTTCAAAATTAAAATAAAATCGGTTATATTTAGAATGTTAAATATCGAAGCTTTATTTTCAGGATGTTTGTCTCTGTAACTTTAATGGGTGGGTATGATATTGTTTCAACCTTGCTTCCTTGAAATGCTTGTCTTTTATTTCCTCGCTACTGATTCCTGCATTTTCAGCCAGAGAGCATATTCAGTCTTTGCATTTTCATACATTTCTTCAGTGCTAAGTTGGAACCATGACAAAGGTGCCAGCTATATTGTGATTTTCTTTGAATTAAACCCTGTAAATTAACACAATTAGCAAAGCATCATCCTGTTAATTAGCTCCCAGTGTCTGGTGCAATGGTTCGCTAATGCCGGAGAGGGTGTCAGATGGGAATCGACATGCTGTTCTGTTACCAGGCAAACAGTATGTTGCATTTGTTTAGTAGAGCAAGGCTACAGCAGCCGCATCTGATGCCTCATCCAGGCTGTGAACAGCTAAAGAGGGGGAGGAGATGAGGAAGGGGGTGGGAGCTGTAAAAAAAGACAGTAATAATTCAGAGTGGAGCAGTGCCACAGATGCTTCAATTCAACTGGGCCTCCCCCTTATCACAGAATCTGTGCCAGAGGGCACTGGACTGTTTGTGAAAAATCACTTTTTGTAATATGATCGAGATTAAAGGAGCCTGTTGATACAGCTGCACCAAAACACTAATGTGTACCATGCTCAGGTAAGACTTGGATAGAGTTAGCTGATGCTTTTGGTAGTCTCTCTATGTATTTGAGGATTTGGGGGAATGAAATATACCATGCCGCCGATTGCCACAGATATAATGTAACTTTAAATATCTCTGCTCAGTTTAATAAATAGTGTTTGAGTTTGTGTGAGAACGGCAGGATTAGGCTGCCCAGTGCCTTTTGTACCCTGAAGGCTGCTAAAGAAAGAGGACTGGCAGACAAGTGACGCTTGTTTTTTCAGAGCTTCGACAACAGGACTAAGAAGCAAAAGGGCCAGTTGTAATTCATGCCGAGTTGTAGGCTTTGTGTGATGAAAGCGATGGAGCGCTGCCTGGGAGATTGCTTTGCTGCACTCTGTGAAGCAGATTTGAAACTGTCTCAGACCACTCAGATGAGAGTTGGATTATAGAATGACCTGAAATGTCTGTGTCATATTGTTCTGCACAGGGTGCATTATACCGCGCTAACTAGGTGTTCAGTATAAAATCAAAAAGGTATCCTAGGAGTGATATGTCAGCTGTGTCTCATATTTTATATTAAAAAGAAAACGGAAACTGTATTGAGAAGCAACCAGCAAATGCAGTTTCTCTGATTGCTGTTCAGTAACAGAGACTGTTGTGGGATGCAGTAATGTGTTGTTTTTTATAAATTAAAAAGATAAATGTAATGTTAGCCTTGTATTGCAACATGTCATGGAATAATTTTCCATTTTTATTATAATGATCATGATAGACTTAGACAACATATGAATCATTAGCTAATGATACCTGTAGTGTTGTTGTTTAAATTTATCACAAAATAAACTAAAACGGTTGTGCAGGCATAAAGTAATTTAAAGCTAGATGCAATTTAAAGGTGCACTAGCCCCCAGTCTGTCATATAATTCCTTCCCATCTAGGTAGATGTTGATGAAGGTTACCATAAAAATATTTTATTCCTTTGTTAAATCCCTCCTGAAGAGATGTAACTTTTTCCAATTGGGATTTGGTTTCAGTCACGCAGTTTGTGTACTTGTGCTGCTGACCTTCATCTCCAAGTACCTGCCAATCATTGAGCCTGTGGTGAAGGATGGAAGCCGGTGGCATGACTGGGTGTTCTTGATTTTAGTCTTTATCGCAAGGTGGATTGTGTTTAGAACGAAGTTTTTCACAGTTAGACCTCTTTTGTGGCTTGCCGTGCATGCAGAAATGTGCTTATTAAGCTTTAGCTTAAGTAAATAAGATTTAAGACAAATAAAAATTTATATACCTAGTGAGACGTCATTGCTGAAGGTGAGAAGTCAGCAGTCACATAACTCCATTAAGTCACCATGTAAATTCATGTAAACATTCAGTGCCACAATAGGTTAGCCAGCATTCAAAGTGTCAGTTTTTAATGGATTAAAATATTATCTTTTGCAGGCTTGAAGATGCAGTGGACGCCGGAGCATGCCCAGCCTCTGAGCCAGTGGCCGGAACAGCACTTTGACATCTCCTCCACCACTCGTTCACCAGCCCACAAAGCAGACGTGTTTAGAGGCCATCTGCAACGCACCTATCAGTATGCCTGGGCCAACGATGATATCTCTGCACTGACTGCCTCAAACCTGCTGAAAAAATATGCAGAGAAATACTCTGGAATTTTAGAAGGCCCCAATGAGCGATCTATCTTAAGCAGCTACTCAGAGGGGCCACCAGGACTGGTTAATGGACGGAAAAATGAAGGCGAGCCTTGGCAATCTTCAGTGAACTCTGAAGGTGTGTACCCTATGAGCTGTGTTCCGGATGTCATAACTGCAAGTAAATCAGGAGTGACCACTACCCTTCCACCGACAGATGCTCCTGGAAATATAGGGAGCTCTCCTGGAGTAGCCAGCAACCTGCCAGAACCAAGCTATTCCAGCAGTACCTGTGGTAGTCTCCATTCTGGGCTCCCACCAGTCGGTGCATCTCAGGAATATGCCACAGCTTACAATGGCTCTTATCTGCATTCAAGTTATAGTAGCCAGTCAGCTCCAGCACTTCCATCACCTCATCCATCACCTTTGCACAGTTCTGGCCTTCTGCAGCCCCCCCCTCCTCCCCCTCCCCCTCCCCCTCCTCCTTCCTTAGTCCCAGGCTATAGTACTGGCTCCTCCAACATTTCTGGCACTGTGTATAATTATCCTTCAGCTGGCTACCCCCCACAGACTCCTGTTGGCCCTGGATACAGTCCTGGTGCAGCCCCACCTCCTTCTGCATATCTGCCATCAGGCATTGCTGCTCCAACTCCTCTCCCTCCAACCACTGTACCAGGTTACAGTTACCAGAGTCATGGCTTACCACCAATTGCTCCATCACCACTTAGTAACAGTTCAGCCAATTCCCTGAAAAGAAAAGCTTTCTACATGGCTGGACAAGGAGAAATGGACCCTAGCTATGGAAATTACAGTTATGGACAACAGCGGACTGCGCAGAGCCCCATGTACAGAATGCCAGATAATAGCATTTCAAACTCAAACAGAGGAAATGGCTTTGACAGGAGTGCTGAGTCGGCATCTCTAGCATTTAAACCAACAAAGCAGCTGATAGTGACTGATCAGCAAAGAAAATTCAGCAGCCAGTCAAACAGGGCCCTCACACCCCCTTCGTACAGTGCTGGTAAAAACTCCTTGGGACCATCAAGATCAACTGAATCCTTTGGCAAATTCACCTCGCCGGTAATGAATGAACGTAGTGATGAGCATAGACAGCTCCTCCCACATCCAATCCAAGGTCCAGGCATTCGTGCAGCTACCTCATCCAACCGGCCAGCTGATGAACAGTTGAAGAACACTGACTCACATCTTATAGAACTTGTAACCAATGAAATTATAAACCAAGGGCCTCCAATAGACTGGAGTGACATAGCAGGCCTTGAAATGGCCAAGGCAGCTATAAAGGAGGAGGTTTTATGGCCCATACTGAGGCCTGATGTTTTCACCGGACTCAGTGCTCTACCTAGAAGCATCCTTTTTTTTGGTCCTCAAGGAACAGGCAAAACGTTATTGGGCAGGTGCATAGCTAGTCAGCTGGGGGCCACCTTCTTCAGAATCAATGGCTCAGCACTTATTTCAAAGTGGCTGGGGGAAGGGGACAAAATCATTCAGGCTTCTTTCCTTGTGGCACGCTGTCGTCAGCCCTCAGTCATTTTCATCAGTGAAGTTGATTTGCTTCTTTCGTCACAAGTGAACGAAGAACCCAGTCCCATCAGCCGTATTAAGACAGAGCTCCTCATGCAGCTGAACACTTCAGTGACCTCTGTGGAGGATCAGGTTGTGGTAATTTGTGCCACCAGTAAACCAGAAGAAATAGACGAAGCTGGTCGCAGATACTTTATGAAACGACTTTTAATCCCATTACCTGACAGTACAGCAAGGCATCAGATGGTAATACACTTGCTCTCACAGCACAACTACTGCCTCAGTGACAAGGAGATTGCACTGATTGTGCAGCGTACTGAGAGCTTCTCTGGCTTGGATGTAGTTCGACTGTGTCAGGAAGCAATGGTAGGCCCCCTCCATGCCATGCAGGGCACAGACCTTTCAGCCATCATGCCTAATCAGTTAAGGCCAATCACTTACCAGGACTTCGATAATGCTTTTTGCAAGATCCAGCCGAGCATTTCCCAGAAAGAGCTGGACGTGTATGTTGAATGGAACAAAATGTTTGGCTGCAGCCAATGATAAGCCTGTGAATATGCAGTGATCATTGGTCACAGTAATGTGCTACATAGGGATTAGAAACCCCTTTTTCAGTAGTATTACAGTTGAAAAAGGTACTAAGGAGACAACAGTGACCTTGGCATATGACTAAGAGTCAGGGTAAACTTGAAGGAAGAGCGCAAGATGTCAGAGCTACTCAAATGTAAGCTGTATATGGAAAAGCTTATGTTGATGCTTAGTTCTTCTCAAACAAGACGACGCTCACCAAGGTGCAGAGAAAAGTGGGTTGTTTTCAAAGGACAGGAACCCTCTGTGTTGATTCCATTCTGCTGTTCTTGAGATTCAGTTGCTGTCAAGTGCCTGAAGTGGTGCTTTATTTTTTTGTTTGCCTCACAATTCAGTAGGTGGCATGTGCTAATACAAGAGCTTTAACTTTAAACAGTTTTGAACTAAATGTTTATTGAGAAATGAACGGTTGTAATAGGAGGTGGCTAGCCAGCTTTTGCCATTCTTAGGACAACAGTATTCCTCAATCCTGTCTGTTCTGCAGTATCACCTGGGAACAGTTAAAGCAGGGTATTGATAATCTGGACCTTAATTTTAGCAGTTCAGTTCTTTTAATGTTCTGTCCGCAAATACTCAGGAAAGTGATTGTGATTTGTACCTCAAAGGAATGTGTTGAAAGCACTATGTACTGCTGAGAGTCATAGGCTGGGTTTCTCATTACTAATATTACTGTATGTTTACCTCAAAAAAAAATAATAGCGAGGAGATGACTTTGAATGTATCCAGGTTTATTCTGAAGTGGTCCGTCAGAACCTTTTACACTGTTTAGCTGTTCCAGGCTTAAACAGAAGGATGAATCCTTATTGTGAAAGTGATTGCTTTCCAACTTGGGGGTAAATTCAGCCCAAGCTCCTCTTTATCGTAGTGAACTTTAGCAACTGACAATAATGTTTGTGATCTTACAGTAGCTGCAGTACCCAGTCAGGAGGTGCACATGTCAATTGAAAGCCACTTTAATAATTAAGTATTTGGGGAAATAATTTTTCATATTCTTTATTTGGTGGTTCACTACTATCTGAAAGGCACACTTAGCTGTGAACTATGACTGTTGACCTTCAAGCCACTGCCGACTGGTTACAGTTGTAGCTTCTAGGTTATTGAGATGGGGGTGGGGAAGGGTTCATTATATGTCAAAGTTGGAAGGTCATGGGTCACAGAGCTACTACATGTGGCAGGCAGTTGGCTAGCTGCTGGATAAGCAGTAGCCAAGCATTGAAAATGAGTGCAAGATTTTCAGCACACTGAAAAAAAAACTTTTTGTGTTCAGTTTCACATTAATTTAACTACCATTCCTCATAGATGTGCCCAAGGAGGAAGTGTGTCCTGCTTTCTGTTCTACCTCAGTTTTGTTATATTCTCTCTGAAAGCAGATTATTAGAGGGTTTTTTGAAGTCAGATTACACTTTGGTATGCTAACCTGCAGAACAAGTTTCTGTGAGCTGCTAATTTTCCCTCAAGTGAGCTTCACGTTTTTCCCTCCTTCAGCCATACATTCTGTGGAGTGTTCTTTCTGGAACAACTATTAGCTGGCATGTGTGGCATTTTTATCACCCCTCCTGTGTTGTCTTTCTTTTTATCCTTTAATGCTTTATGTGCAACTTTTTGTTTTTGACAGCTGATTGATGTTGGGTAATGTCTCTGAACAG
The DNA here is from genome assembly GCF_017639515.1 of Carcharodon carcharias. Classification (NCBI taxonomy): domain Eukaryota; kingdom Metazoa; phylum Chordata; class Chondrichthyes; order Lamniformes; family Lamnidae; genus Carcharodon; species Carcharodon carcharias. The sequence continues at coordinate 61,481,316 of NC_054478.1, read as the reverse complement.
GAGTAGCTTAGGCTGCAGCTGCCCCAAAGCTTGTGACTGCATGAGCAAAACAGTCTCGCTTGCTGCTGAATGTATTGTTTTTTTCCAATTCTTTATTTTATACAGTTAAAGAACTGTTGCAAAGCACTGGTACTTTGTGTTGCCATTAAATAATGTAAGTTTAAAAGCATTTTTAAAAAAATCTGCACTGAAAACGCCAAACTAGAAGATAAAGAAGTTAGGTTTTGCCCCCATGTATTATTTTTGTGGAAAAAGCTCATTTTAATTAGAATTTCAGAGTATCCTTCTTACAGTTTTTTTTTTAACAAGCTACAGTCTAAAATCAATATTTCTCTTAAAGTTTGCCAATGCACTGTGCTGACCCTTTTTGTTGTCTTTAGGTTAGCCATTAATTTTGGTGTCTGCTTTCAAACTAGATTTTTATTTCAGTCTTGATGCATTTATTGGAAATGATGATGCGAAACTTAATTCAATGATTCCAGCTAACCCATCAATTGTAAGACCAATAATGGGTTGTAATATTTTCTTTAGCTTGGATTATTTTGGAGTGAAGTGGAAGTGTAATTACAGACATCAGCGCTGTGGGTCATTCCACCCTAATGTGCCACCTAAATGTGACATTGTGCATCCATGTTATATCAAAATAGGCTTTAAAATTTTAAAATTTCATAACATTTCAACCAATGCATGCCATCAGACTGCAGCTATTAAAAAAACAAAATTACCCTGGGTTTTCCACATCTGTACTTACCATTTATAGTTGTTGTGAATGCAGCGTGGAAACCAAAGTTTGTGGCTTGTTGGTGAAAAATATAATTTGTTTTGTCCCAAAATAAATTTCATATTTTATCCCTTTTTAAACATTTTTTTTGATTTATCGATTTGTGAGCAGTAAAAGACCAGCTTACATGGGTAGAATTTATTTGTTTCCAGAATTTTCTTAACAGCCCAGTATTTCTAACAGTAATTTAAATTCTGACCGTCTAAACTAATTAACAGAAAGCGAAATTAGTTTTATTTGTGAAAGCTCTTTAGTCAGCACTCATGCTCTTGAAGTGTAAATAGGTTTAATGTTGTGCTGGAGGTCATTCAGCCAGAGATGCTGGAGTGTGTCAGGCAACGAAAGTCTGTATTATGTTTTTGAGTCATTGTTAAATTTTACACAAACACCTTATAGCACAGAGATAGGCAGCATTTAATTACAATGGCACATTCTACCTCCTTCCCCAATCCTAATCAGCTGTTCCTGTTACAGCACACAGTCATTGCCTGTCATTCTAAATTCTTCCCCGTTCTTAAATGTAACACTAGTAGTGTAGCACAATACACAGCATTGTTAAAGGCAGTTTAATTTAAAATGGAAGGATGGCACATCTGAGTCCTTATGATAGCTACAATGTAGGCAGTTTGGGTCAGCCATGCTGCAGGACTGAGAAAAATGAAATGATAGAACAGAATGTTCAGCATTTAAAATGGTCCTACTGAAGTGTTTTGAGCACAATCATTCCTGTTTTAACATCATAAAGCTACTATTGTAAAAGAGCTTAAAATTATTTGCAGTTTAGCCACTCAGAATTTTCTTTTATCCTACATCTGTTGTAAATTCAAACATTGTTGCATTCTTTGTAACCATTTCTACCTCATTGCTACATATTGTACATGTAGTATTTATTATTTTATGTCCTTTTTGAATGTCATGCATTTGTAAAATAAAAGACTTGTCCTTGAACTTGGAACAGTCTACCTCAGAAAGACTGTCATTACACTGAACAGTATTATCAACTTAAATGATAGAAGCATTAGGAAAGTGTGGCCGTGTAGATAATGCACACCTACTGGTGATATTGTTGGACTGGAAAATGTTACTCATGACCAGACCATTTCTGTAGGATGTTTGTTACTGTATACGCCTTTTTGTGTAGCAATAAGTGCTACAAATATTTTGTGTGTCATATTTAATTCTGGCCCATCAAATGAACAATAATTAAGGATTGTACTAAAATTTAAAGAAAACTTGATCCGTAAATTAACATTTTTTTAAAGAAAGAAATAGCTTCTATAGACATAAAAGTCCTATACAGTATCATAAAATATAAATATTTTCAGCAGGTTTTAAAATATATGCACATATTATTTTGTATCTGCTGAAACCAAATTTGTCTTTACTGCACTGTGTAAAGACTTTCCCATCTTTTAGGCTGCACAGTATCATTAATTAAGAAAAAGATCAATTAATAAATTCACATCATTTGTGAACATTATTTGTGTAAATGAAACATTTCTGGTTTAAACTGTTTTTTCAGTTGCTGATGTGATGGGATCATTATATGGTTGAATGTATGTGCATTGGAAACTGCTTTACAATTAAATTGGAGGTCTCGACTGAGTTCCTGAAATTGTTGCAATGCATTTTGTCCTCATTGGTGCAGTATCATTGTAAACCTCTGCATCTCAGTCCTAGGAAGTAGTAAGGCACTGTAGTCTGGAAATTCAGTGCTGAATCCTATTATATTATCTAGCCACATAGAATCTTTCTTTTCATAATTACTTGCTACCACAGGGAAATTATTGGAGTAAATTTTCATATAGAATAACTAGTTTAAGTAGTTACCATTAAAAGAAAATTTGTGGTTCAAGGCAGATATTTTTATGAAAAGTTTTCTCTATTGTACAATTTGTTGTATATGGCTATGCTACTAAATATGGAAACAGAAAAGAACAAGCATACCTCAAATAAAATTCTGACTATGAAAGGTTGTGGATTTCTATTTACTTCACACACACGAAAGGCAGAGCGATTCAATGAAAATGAAGAGAAAAGTTAGTCCTTTGGAGGACTGTAAAACTTTCTCCACCATTTCCAGATAGAACAAAAGGTTCAAATTTTCCCAGGTCACTTATGTGTAGCCTCTGTCATCTCACTTCACATTTATTTCTAAAGAAAAAATGTTCACTTAGAACATCCACGATTCTTATTGGCAGATGGTACAGCGGTTTTCGAACCTTATTCCATTTTATCTGAAGCTTACTTTTACATAGATGAGAATTGAACCAAATTCAAACCCTGAAATGACCCATATGCTCAGTTCATTTGGGTTTAGTTGGCCTGTCCCTTTAATAAATGGTGTGGCACATGTACAGATGGACATCCTTCTGTGTGTCCAACCATTAGATTCCCACTTAACAGGAAAATGATGGATGAGCAGCTGCTGTTTCATTTCCAGAAACAATGGAGTAAAGTTAGATCTTATTATTTTAGTTTATAAATAAATATTTATTTCCATTAATAGTGTTTTTTTTTGCCTAGTGAGATAATGGGTGGTTTCAGTCTTTCAATCTAAAGCATTAGTTTTTTTCAAGGGCAATGGGTATACAGGAGAGTATTATAAATCTTGGAAATCCAGTGACAAAAATACATAAGTTTTCCCAGGACATCTAGTGTGCATCCAATCCCTGGAAATCTAGTGGCAAGCATGCATCCATGTTCCCTGGTGACATTGGAATGCTGATCAGCCTGGGGGAGGGGGGAATGTGTCTGCATCTGATCCCTGCCAGTGTAGAGGTGAGTATGTGTCTGTATTCCCTGGTGAGTCAGGGAGACTGCTCTGCTGGCCGGTGGAATCAGCATTTAATTTTTTAGATTTGGCTTTTCAAATGCCTTCATTTTATGACCCCCATTCCTTCCCAAGTCAAATCCTCAGGAAATCGGAATTTACACCCCAGAATACTTATTACGTTATGTGAGATACAGAATTCCACTCTTCCAAACATAATTCAATCTGAAATGCAATGAGAAAACAGCACTGCTGCTGAGAAATCAAAAAAGATCTTCCAGTCTTCTGAGGGTTTTTTTTAATAAACTTAAAATTCAATTTATAATAAAACAGATATACATTGTTAGATCTAGATCTGGTTGCATTAATAGGGTAATTATTTTCTGGTGTGAGGACACACATCAGCATATGACATTACTAAGACAACACAATTGAGTCTTTAGCTTGTGCTCAGCAATTTACATGCATTCAGTTGCACTTCATTTTTGATAAACTTCTGAAGGTCCTCTCAGTTGCTGTTTCAGGTTCATTAAATTGTAATTAATTAATGATTTGCTGCAGTTATTTTTTTAAACTGCCCAACAGCTTGTCTCACAATTACAAAAACCTACACCAAAAACTGTTTGCGTACTCCAGTATTTATTGATGCACTTCTAATCAGCAAACAATTTTATGCAAAGTCAAGTTAGTTATTTGCAGTTTTCTTTGTTGGAAAGGCACATTATTGGCTTCACAATGTTGACTGTTAGGTTATCATCAAAATCAGAGACATCTGTATTTCTTTTCCTGTCCTGCTGATGAGAAGCCACGTATTTTTCCTCTGCTCCCTTTCTAGAACCTCAACACTTCCTGCTCCTTAGTCCTGGCTGAAAGCAGAGCTGCTATCAGCCTCAGTGGCCTGGAATTCCTGGCCTTCAGGCCATGCTCACAAGCAGCATACTCAGCTGTAAGGAATTCTCGTAAAATGTATACATACACACAGTATTACTTTCAGTCAAGCACAGCATTCATGAGAAGGTGCAATCTAAAAAATGAAAGCACCTATGGGCGTCCACAGAGCTGAGATAACAGAATCTATGCTTGTGTCAGGCAAATTACATTCTGGTTATTAGTGGCTAGTTTGTAAATATCAAAGATCCACTTGTTACACTCCTTCAAGCTGTATTTGCATGCTGATGAAATGCATGTGGATGTCTGTGAACTGCAGGGTTATCTGTAGTGGAACAGCGCTGAGCTCAGAAATCAGACAGCCGTTCATCTGACCGACTCAAAAGTCCGTGCCGCAGACCTTTCTATTCACTTTCTTCTCAACAATTAAAATATGCAAAGTGATAATTTTACTTAAGTAGCCTTAAATGTGCGATCTATTTAAATGTGAGGAAAATTGCCCGAAGCTTGCTGCTGCAAAAAAGAATAAATTATGCAAATTACAAAAGGACTCTACCACTTGAAAGCCTAATTTTTCTGTAATAAGCATACTGTTTCATTTAATTTTTTGCCTCTTATTAAAAGTGACAGTTCCTTTGCACTGTCTGATGGCTATATCTGACACTGGGTAGAAATGACTGCAAGACTAAATGCTAAAGCATTTTGGTAGCTTTTAGATGATGGTTACATTCACAAAGTAATTATGCACTGGAGAGTAGAGAAATAAGGTTTAATTACACAGTAATCGCTTATGATGGACACAACAGAAGTGTGAACACCGCCAGACTGCAATCCATCAATGACAAACCCCTGGCCACTTTTAATTCTTCCTCATTTGCATCATAACCTCCGCACAGAGTTGCACAAATGCTGTTAAATGTTAATAGGAGCTGTCTCTCCACTCAAAATGAATGCTTAAGCTGTTTCATTTTCTCAGACCTTCATAACTAGCTTCTCTCTGAGAGCAGGCATTAAGCACAGGCACTGTACATGGTCACTGTTGTGCTAATTGGGAGCACACTTAAAGTTTTATCTCTATAGCGCTAATAATGCACACTGCTGACAAACCTCTGCATAAGTAATGTAACTGGAGAAAACATGCTAGGAATAAAAAATGCAGCCTCGGCTGTTGTTTGGTGACTAGCTATTTGATTAAGCCCTGTAGTCATATTTAATTCAGATCCTCTGGGAACTGGGACAAAATTACATCTTCATCTCTTCAAACATTCGGCCATCTTTAACCATTCAGCTGATCATTTTTATTGCTGCCTTTGGATCTGCTTCAGGTGCACAGGGACAATGATGTCCACTGTTCCTCATTCCATAACCATGTTGAGGCCAGCACTCAGAACACCCTGATATCTTGCCACTTTTTTTTCTCCTTCAGGAAGAGATGCAACCTCCTTCACTTCATATTCCAACATGCAAGTCTACTTCATGTGGTCATTATTAGCTGTGAGACACCAGAAGAGTGATTCCTTTCTTTCCTGTCAATTCTTAGATTTTTCCATTTTTCAGGACAGAAGTCATGACACTGTAAGTGGCCCTTATTCTATTAGGCACCAGGCAATAATTCTTGTCATGACAAGAGGCCCCCGCCTGCCTACTTCCCTGTATTGCCTGTAGCTGTCCACTTCATAGAACAGAGACTGGCATAGTAATTGCAAGCAGTCTTGCTTAGTTTAACCATGTATTCTGAATGGTGGCAAAAAGCCCTCTTCCTATATCGAGATTGAGAATTATCAACATCTTTCAGCACATAATGGTGAGGCCTTTATCACTTCAGGCACTGCTGATAAGGTTAAGAACACTAGACAAACCACTCATTAGTGCAAAGGTTCTTCCACATTAAAGACTGCTGCAAACCAGAGCCTTTCTCACTGCACTCGATAGAAAAACCACAAGCGCTGAAGCAGCCAATGTATGAGAGCAAATTGGCGAAGTAACCCCTTCATACAGCTTGATGGAAAAGATATTCTGCAGAATAAGAATCTTCGTATGCTGTTTACTGGAGGTCAAGTGCCTATGCGGTCAAGATAAACAGGAATTAAAATTGCTCCCAAAATCTAATTACTAATAAACATAACCTCAATTAACATGTGTTAATTATGATAACTTAGCTTTCTTTAGACAGTACAGTAGGAACAACAATAACAACAGTCAGTACTTTTATTATCAGTTTGTCTGCAACTGAGCGGTCTCTGATGCTATCATTTTGGCTGCAGGGTTTCATCCCGAAATGGAGAGAAGTAATTTCAATGTGTTGTTTTAAATAAATCCAAGCATTTTGTCACTGATTGCCTCTTGTTGTGTATTCACAGAGTTGTGGTAAAGCATTTACACATTTTTTTGATTAATTATGTAATATTAAAAGAAAAGGCATGCCACTATACTGATCTTTTAGTGGGAAGTAGGTTTCAATAATTAGTGGAAAATGAACAGATGAATTTAGAATCCTACTATATATCACAGTAATAGCAAATGCTACCATTATATCATATTAAGGGAATTTATTTTAGCAATCATGTAGCTAGAAGGAAAAAAATACATCTATTAGAAACCATGAAGAAAGTATAAATTATTCTGTTAATTCTGGGGCAATAAATGTAAAGGCTGGATTTTGTGGTATCTTGATTTAAGTTCTCTGCTATAGAAAATTAACAATTTAATATACAGTGAATAAATTAATGATCGAGTATTTTCAAACATAAAACAGTTAATGTTGCTTTGCTATCTTGAAAACATTGGGGTATGTCACATCACATGAAGTTGAGATCTATTCTTGAAAAGTTCATGAACAAATTTCCTCCTCCAGCTAATGGCGGGAATCATGGCAGGCAGGGGCACTTAATTTGGTGTGTTTGAAAAAGTCAGTTTCCCACCAGCAGGAAATTAGTTTGGAATTTCGTTCTCCCGACTTTGATGATGGGTTAAAGGTGGGTCAAGTTTCCTGACGAACAATGTCGGGAACTCATTTGCATTTATTAACATATCATGCAATCTAATTTATAGGACACGTCACCGGTTTTAAGTTTGCCCTCCAAATTAAGTTCCCCGCCAGCAAGAATTTAGAGCGTTCAGTTTTATGACTGTATGTAAATGGCATACACCTGGTGAGTTTCATCTCTTCCACGACTTTGAAGTCCATGGATGTTGCTCTCTCTTTCTTGGGGACCTCGCATAAGTTCACTTGAGTGCCATTAGCAAACGCTCTGCTAAGGCTAGAAATGGGAAGCATTGAAGGCTGGGGGTGGGGATGGGGGAGGGTAGGTGGAAGGGTGGAGCTAAGGCTGGATAGAGGAGGCAGGCTTACCAGAGAAGGGGCAGGGGGAGGAGAGTGTCCAGGGAAGAGGATGAGGGGCTAGTGCTTTAGATGGCAGGGTCAGTGATGTCAACGGTGGGGTCCTGGGTGATGAAATCAGGGTAATGGTGATAGGAGGGAACAGTCGCAATCAGAACAGGGAGAGGGATGTGATAGGGTGGCAGGTCCAGGGTGAGAGTCTAGTAGATGAAGGTCTCAGTGGTGTGGAGGGGGTTTGGTGTGGTGGATCATGGAGGGGGATGAGACAGGTGGCTCAGATAATTTGAAAGGGCAGGGTCAGGATGGGCACGGAGATGGTAGTGGATATTGGCTCTGAGGGGAGTGAAGGCATGAGGAGGCTTATTGTGATAGGGTCTGGGATAACGAGGGAGGTTCAAGAGTGACAGAGGGGAGAGGAATGGCGATATTGGCTCGGTCTACAATGATGAGGGAAGTTGGTAGGTGATGGGGGAGGGTAGAAAGTAGGGGAGTGAGTTTGAAAGGTGGCATGCACAATTTTTCCAATCTGACCTTAACCATGCAGTTAGTCAGACAGTGAGATCCCTCGAAGTGGGAGGACGCTCTTTTCAGGTGGGTGGAGTGGAAGGTCAGCACAGGTAGTCGATTAAAGGGCCACCTTCATAATTATGAGGCAACTGGATGTCAGACATGTTCAATTCTGTTCTCCTCTCTAAGGTGAAGTCTGCATTGCCACAGATTTGTTCTCGATTCATGGGTCTCACAGCATTGGGATCCCACTAAGGTGTGGAGCTGCTGCTCATTCTGTGCCATTTGTCATTGGCTATAATCAGAGGCAGGGATGATGGGAAGGGGGGTGTATGCCTCCAAGGGGCGGCTGGTGGACAGTAGCCAACTCGCGACCCTAAACCTCCATCCTCCCAGGTGAATGGTCATGGCTGGCAAGGGCTCATGCGGTGAGTTTTCTATGCTGCCAAGGGAATAGTCTCCATAGAGTCTCGATGGTAATGGAGATAAGCAGAATAGTGTCAGGGAGAGGCTTCTTGCACAATACTCTCATCACCCTGATCAAATAGCAATGTCTCCATACACAGTCATGTATGAATTGCAGGAACACACAGGTCTGGTCTTCCAGGATGCCCTTTACCTGGAAGAGAAGGGGGAGATTCCATATCTAGATGTAGGCCAGGTGAAGGGCTTAGCACTGGCCTGCTGGCTTTGGGATGGAGGGAAACCTGTAAAGGACATGCTCACTTAACGTATCATTTCTATAGTTCACACATTCACTAAGGTGTCAATAATGCAGGCTGCAGACAACCTTGTCTTGGTAATGGCTCTCATCCAGATGAGGAGTAGGAGGGCCGATCGATGGTTGGCACAGGACCATGAAAAGCAAGGGCCTGAGCAGCGAGAGGCAGCAGGGCCTCTAGAAGTTCAAGATGCTGTCAAACATGGATCATTGCCATGGCGACTTTGGCCCGACCATGGGTGTATAGCCGGCAGTGCCTTTATATAGAGAAGAGTGAAAGGCAATGCCAGAGGCGCCCTCATATGTCCCGGAATGTGTTTGCTCACATCTGCTTCTCCAGTATGAGCTGCTACTGCAAGGACGCTGAAGGAATCAGCAGGAATCACGCTGAGTTTCCAGCCTGCCACCACAATTAGTCTCCAGAATGGAAGATTCCGTTCCATATCTCCTGAGCCTTGAATAGCCATTAATTTAGCTATTAATTAATAGTACAAAATATCTTGATTTGGAAAAGGAAGCAGCTGAATGGTGAGTAGGATTGGTAAGTATTTCTAGTCTTTAAGTTAAAAGTAACAGATGCTAGCTACAACGCTGGCATCAACCCCGGCTATGTGGATGAGAGTGGGGACTGCAGGGAGGATGAGTGAACTGACCATGGCACCATGGTACAAGGAACCATTCAAGTTGGGGGGTAGAAATAGGAATGTAGTGGTGGTAGCGGATAGTATAATTAGGAAGGTAGATACTGTTCTCTGCAGCCATGAATGTGAGTCCCGAAGGCTGTGTTGCTTGCCCAGTGCCAGGGTTAAGGATATCTCCTCAGGCTTGGAGAGGAACTTGGAGTGAGAGGGGAGGGATCCAGTTGTTGTCATCCACGTTGGTACCAACAACATTGATAGGACTAGAAAGGAGGGTATGCTGAAAGAATTTGAACAGCCTCCAACTTAATAATTTTGGGATTACTACCTGAACCACGGGCAAACTGGCATAGGGTAAATAAAGTCAAGGAGTTAAATGTGTGGCTCAAAGACTGGTGTGGGAGGAATGAGTTTCAGTTCATGGGGCACTGGCGCCAGGACAGGGGTAGAAGGGAGCTGTTCCGGTGGGACAGACTTCACTTGAACCATGCTGGAACCAGTGTGCTGGTGAACCAAATAACTAGGGCTGTAGAGAGGGCTTTAAACTAAATAGAGTGGGGGGAGGGTTCTGGAGAGGGGATACGTAGGCTTACAAAGCAAATGGATATGGCAGCATTGCAGGGCAGCTATTTAGATAATGATTCCTAGTGTGTGACAGGAAGGGACAGAGCGCACAAACATAAAAAAAAGCAGCAAGTAGGGTTAAAGGAGGAAAAATGGTAAAAAGGCAAAATTAATGGCTCTTTGCTTAACATATAGTATTTGGAACAAGATAAATGAATTAACGATCTTATAACCATTACGAACACATGGTAACGAGGAGATCAAAGCTGGGAACTAAATATTCAGAGGTATGTGACTTTTCAATAAGCCAGGCAGGAAGGAAAGGGTGGTGGGGTAGCTTTGTTAGTATGAGATGGAATAAGTACAATAGCAAGCAATGATCTTGGATCGGAAGATGTAGAATGCATATGGGTGGAGGTAATAAATAACAAAGAGAAGACGACACTGGTAGGAGTAGTCCATAGGCCCCCTAACAGTAGCTTTGCTGTAGGGCAGAGTATAAATCAGGAGATAAAGAGGGCATGTAAAAAAGGCAGTGCATTAATCATGGGTGACTTTCATCTTCATATAGATTGGGAAGATCAAATTGCAGAGGTAGCCAGGAGCAAGAATTCAGGACAGTTTCCTAGAACAATATCCAACCAGAGATCTAGCTATTTTGGATCTGGTAATGTGTAATGAGGCAGGTTTAACAAATGTTCTCAGAGTAAAAGATCCCATAGGAAACAGTGACCATAACATGGAAGAATTTAGCATTCAGTTTGAGAGTGAGAAACGTGGGTTGGAAACAACTGTGCTAAACTTAAATAAGGGTACTTACAAAGGAATGAGGCAGAGTTGGCTGGAGTGGACAGGGATATGAGATTAGCAGAAAAGAAGGTTGAGAAACAATGGCAGACATTTAAGAAAATAGTTCATGACTCACAACATAGATATATCCCAGTGAGGAAGAAAGATTTTAAGAAGGGGATAAACTAAATTCTGCATTAGTTTTCATGGTAGAGGATACTATAAACATCCCAAAGATATCAAATAAGCAAGGAGCTAATGGGAAGAAAAATCTCGTAACAGTCTCTTATCACGAGGGACAAAGTATTTGACAAACTAATAGGGCTAAAGGCAGACAAGTTGCCAGGACCTGATGGCCTGCATCCAGGGGTTTTAAAGGAAGTGGCTGTAGGGATAATGGAGGCATTGATTGAAATATTCCAGAACTCACTGGATTCCGGGAAGGTCCCAGCGGATTGAAAAACCGCTAATGCGATGCCCCTGTTCAAGAAGGGAGGGAGACAAAAAGCAGGAAACTATAGACGAGTCAATCTAACATCTGTTATTGGGAAAATGCTAGAGTCCATTACTAAGGAAGAAATAGGGCATTTAGAAAAGTTTAGTGCAATCAAACAGAGTCAACATGGTTTTGTGAAAGGGAAATCATGTTTGACAATTTACTCGAGTTTTTTGAGGATGTAACAAACAGAGTTGACAAAGGGGAACCGGTAGATGTAGCATATTTGGATTACTAGAAGGCATTCGATAAGGTGCCACATAAAAAGTTATTGCACAAGATAGGAGCTCACGGTATTGGGGTGATTGTATTAGCATGGATTGAGGAGTGATTAACACGCAGAAGGTAGAGTCGGGATTAATGGGTCTTTTTCAGGTTGGAAAGACATAACCAGTGGAGTGCCACAAGGATGAGCCCTAGGGTCTCAGTTATTTGCTATCTATATTAATGACTTGGAGGAGGGGGCAGAGTGTAATGTATCCAAATTTGCTGCTGATGCCAAAATAAGTAGCAGGGCATGTGATGAGGATATAAGGGTATAAGGATATAAGCATGTGATGAGGATATCTTCTGTATGAAGATGTAGATAGGTTGAGTGGGGAAAACTTGGCATGTGGAGTTTAATGTAGGAAATTGTGGGGTCATGCACTTTGGTAGGAAAAAATCAAAAGACAGACTATTTTTTTAAATAGAGTCATAGAGGTCTACAGTACAGAAAAAGGCCCTTCGGCCCATTGAGTCTGCACTGGTCAAGTGGAGAGAGACTCCAAAAAAGTGCAGCACAGAGGGATCTGGGTGTTCTTGTGCATGGAACACAAAATTAGCATGCAGGTGCAGCAAGTAATTAAGAAGGCAAAGGGAATTTTGGTCTGTATTGCTAGGGGATTGGAGTTAAAAAATAGGGAAGTCTTGTTCCTACTGCACAGGGTGTTGGTGAGGCCGCACCTGGAGTACTGTGTACGGTTTTGGTCCCCTATTTATAAAAGGATATACTGGCATTGGAGGCAGTTCAAAAGAAATTCACTAGGCTGTTTCCTGGGATGAAGGGGCTGACTTATCAAGAGCGGCTAAACAGGTCAGGCATTTATTGAAACGTGCAAGATTCTGAGGGAGCTTGACAGGGCAGATGTTGAGAAGATGTTCCCACTAATGGGGGCATCTCGAGCTAGTGGACATAGTTACAGAATAAGGGAGCACTCATTTAAATCTGAGATGCGAAGGAATTTCTTCTCTGAGGGTAGTGAATGTTTGGAATTCTCTATCCCAAAGAGTTCTGGAAGCTAGATCACTGAAAGTATTTAAGGAGGAGGCAGATGGATTTTTGAAATATTGGGGAGTTGAGGGCTATGAGGAGCTGGCATGAAAGAAGAGTTGGCCCCTGGGGCAGATCAGCCATGATCTTATTGAATGGTGGGGCAGGCTTGAGGGACTGAATGGCCTATTCCTACTCCTATTTCTTATGTTCCTTATATTCCTATAACCATGGTTAACTGATGAAGTTAAGGATAGTATCAAACTGAAAGAGAAATCATACAATGTGGCAAAGATTAGTAGTAAGCCAGAGGATTGGGAAAGTTTTAAAAACCAAAGATAAAAGATAATTAAAAAAATAAAGAGGGAGAAAATGAACTTTGAGGGTAAATTAGCAAGCAATATAAAAACGGACAGTAAGAGCTTCTTTAAGCAAAAATAGGTGGGATGGCAAATGTTGGGGATGACACAAAGAGTCTACAGAGGGATATAGGCAGGTTAAGTGAGTTGGCAAAAACTTGACAAATGGAATATAACGTGGGAAAATGTGAGTTTATACACTTTGGCGTGAAGAACAGAGGATCTGAATATTATTTTAATGGAGAAGAATGGCAGAAAGCTGCAGCACAGAGGGATTTGAGGGTCCTCATGCATGAATCACAAAAAGCTAGCATACAAGTTCAGCAGATAATCAGGAAGGCAAATGGAATATTGACCTTTATGTTTGAGGGAATGGAGTATAAATAGGGAAGTCTTGCTAAAAAGATACAGGGCACGAGTTAGAATACGCCTAGAATACTGTGAACAACTTTGGTCCCCTCACCTAAGGAAAGATACACTGACATTGGTGGCAGTCCACAGAAGGTCCACTGGGTATGGCGGGATCCTGGGTATGGAGGGATTTTCTTAAGAGGAAAGGTTGAATCGGTTGGGCCTGTACTCATTGGAGTTTAGAAGAATGAGAGGTGACCTTATTGAAACATATAAGACTCTTAGAGGGCTTGACAGGGTAGATGCTGAGAGGTTGGTTCCCTTTGTGGGGGAGTCTAGGACTAGAGGGCATAATTTCAGAATAAAGGGTTGCCTACTTAAGACAGAGTTGAGGGCAATTTCTTCTTTCAGGGGGTAGTGAATCTGTGGAATTCTTTACCGCAGAGGGCTGTAGATGCTGGGTCGGTTAAATATATTCAAGGCTGAGGTAGACAGATTTTTAATCAGTATGGTCAAGGGTTATGGGGAAAAGGCAGGAAAGTGGAGTTGAGGATTATCAAGTCAGTTATGATCTCACTGAATGGCAGAGCAGACTCAATGGGCCGAACGGCCTACTTCTGCTCCTCCGTCTTATGGTCTTATCATTCTCATTACATTCAATATACACAAATTATTAAATTAGCTTTATAAAGGAAACTCATTCAAGGAAAAAATTTTAGTCGATGGTCATTTAAGATCGAATTATCTGCCTGCCTTCTCACACCATAACTACTGTGCTACGCAAATTACCGTGTTATTGTGAGTGAAGTCTTCACGGATGCAGATCAAATATTTAGCACTTCTAATCACTTAGTGGTAATTAACTGTGAGGAAAACTTATGTGCTCCTCTGAGTTTTAGTGACATAGAGAAGCCTTTAGGACCCCGTGAAGACTTTACTGCAGCAGTGACATTAGAGACGAGTAAAGAGTAGATTTGGGTGTAAAGGTCAGCATTGAAGTGCCTGGGCTCCAAGCAAGAAGGAAGCATTTGTGTGAGACTGGGAGGTCTTACAGAGGAGTTTGGATTGTGGTCAGAAACACAAGAAAGTGCACAGCAACTGTTAGAGGCCAGTGAAAGGAGGGGCTGGAAAACAGAAACTGAAAGTGAAATCAGAAGAGGGGACTGACAATGGAGGAGACAGAAAAGATTTTTGTGATAGAGAGGGATAGCTACCATTAAGAATCAAAAAGTGTACAAAGAATAGAAATACAGCTTTCAAATGTAAAATAAAATCAGAGATGGAGAAAAAAAGGAAAATTAGAAAAAGGGCCACAGGCCATCAATTAAACGAGTTTGTGTAATCTCAAAGCTATTAAAATAAAATCTCTGAATTTTTAAAAATCCAATTCAGGGTTTCTTTCAAAGTATTATATTGATCAATTCCAGAGTATACATTTGCCAAGGAGCTGCACAATCTGCTTTTACACCAACAAAACATTTATTAGCTAGTATTTGGCAATAAGGAAAAACAAACTTTAAAAAAGTGCATACGGAGAGCTTTCATCAGACGTAGCATTATAAGCTGGCGTAGATTGATTTGGATTCACAATTTCCCTCATATTAAGTATCTGGCTGTAGACAGACTGTCAGGGAAACACTGAGAGGAGGTAAGGTCCTTGTAAATCTCCTGCAGTCACTCTCATGCACCTCCTGGTGGACTCTGAGGGATGAACACTGGCAGAACCATGGCAGGAACTCACCAAGGCTCCTTAGGCAGCACCTTCCAAACCCACGACCTCGAGCATCTAGAAAGACAAGGGTAGCAGACACACAAAACACCACCATCTGGAAGCTCCCCTCCAATTTACTAGCGATCCCAACTTGGAAATATATCGCCTTTCCTTTACTGTTGCTGGGTCAAAATCCTGGAACTCCATTCCTAACAGCACTGTGGGTGTACTTAAATCAAAGGAACTGCAGCGGTTCAAGGAGGCAACCCACCACCACCTTCCATAGGGCAATTAGGGATGGGCAATAAATGCTGGCCTAGCCAGTCATGCCCACATCCCATAAAAATGATTTTAAAAAAGCAGATTGTCTGCCCTCTCCTTCAGCAAGAAAATGGTAGATGCTGTAACAAGACTAAAAATAAGGAAAGAGATACTGAAAAATGTGGCGGTACATTTTACACTAAAAGATCAAATATGAGAAATAGGCCTGAATTTTACCGATCAGATAGGCGGCCCAACATTGGCAGGAAATGGCACATATGGAAGCTAGCAAGGCTTCCCTCTGAATTTTATAGGCAGGGCTATTAAACCACCAGGGCTACAGACCTATTCAGGACAGCAACCCGCCTTCAGAGGGCCAGCAGCTCAGCTGCCTTAGCTGCACCATCAGGAATGGGGGCCACTGCTGAGGCAGGTAGGGATCCTGCAGCCTACAGAAGATAGACAAGGAAGTGTTTTTAAAATATCCCCAGGCCAAGTTGGGGCCTTCCCTGCCCACAGCCATTTTTTGCTTTAAAAACCCTTTCCGCCCTGGACTGCCGCTGGGAGTCCACCTCCACTTAGCTGGCAGCCTCCTAATGCAAGAAATGCAAAATGCTAATGGCTCGGTAATTGGGCCATTATATATTTAAACCTGCCTCCTTGGGGCAGGCAGATTGTCCAATTCTGGTCCTGCCCTTGGTAAAGTTCCCCAATGGCAGGACATGGTTGGGGAGCCAATCCAACACGGTTCCCCGAGATTTTATCAGCCACACCCACGTCCCCCCCTGCCCCCCTGGGGCCAGTAAAACTTTACACATAGCCCTTTGAGATTGTGGTTGCAGATGATACTGCCTGTAACTAATTGTGGCAGAAACCATATTATATTAATATTTACATATTTAGAATCGCATGCCACTTAAGGGCCTGGAATTGCCTTTCACATTTACATCCAAATGCAAAGAAAATCTGGACGCAATTCAATTATGTGGCTTAAAAGATCACAGAATTTTGTATGTAAGTGAGTTACGGGGGATGTACTATATGCCCAAGTCTCCCAGATTGTTTTCATCCGTCCATCAATCCTTCCATCTAACGAGCTTCTGTAACACACAATTCCATACACTCTCAAGTGCAAATTTTCTCCAGTTAATGTTTGCTCAGAGTTGAGCTGGCGGTCTCTCAGCATTACATCTGGAATTTCAGGCACATCAGGAAAGTCATCCATCTGTTTTTTTTATTTCAAACTTTGCAAGAGGCCTGCTCTTGTCTGTTCCATTTAATGAATGTTTATGGTAATGTAAGTCACATAAAAATTGAAAAGCTTCATTCATGCTCCTCCCTGACCCCATGAAAATCTCTTAAAAATCTTACCACTGGTGGTTTTGTAAGTAGCCTCCATCAATTTCTTTAAGGCACACCAGGCCTAGTACCAAAGGGCGGAGTGCATGCAGCGCATGTTTTGCTTGTTGGCTCTGAGAATTGTGTTGGGGCCCTACGTTTGTCAGAGGACCCCAATTTGCATGCCTTAATGTGCCATACTGCAACAGGCAGGTGCTCTGGCCGCCCATTTCCAGGAGTGGCTAAAGATGTTGGCTATTGTACTAGGAACGAGTCAGGTGGTAAATTCAGTGCCACAATTTCTAGAAGATTACCACCCCATTCTCACTCAGCAGAGATAGTGAACATCATCCCACATATATTTTACTTTCAAGTGATTTCATTTGCATTATCCGGAATTTTCAGTGCATTTTATTCTTATTGCTGATAAGGAGCAATACTTAATGAAACTAGAAATTATCTGTGGAAACTTTAATGAAATTAATTTGTTTGCATTTTAACACAAACTAACATAATTAAAGGGCACTTGAGAATAAATTTATTTGTGTCTTATTTTAGACGCATATGTCAGAAAAGGCCTTGCTCCCACAGAGCACTTGGAGGATCCACAGATTCCTGGAGGCAGGCCAAAGAGTTACAGGTCTGTTTCAAGAGTTGAATTTAACCCCACTCACCCCAGGATTCTGTTGTTTTATTGGGACTACCTTGCTGCTAATTTCTATTGGCAGTCAGAAGGTCCCACACATCTAGGCAGACTTGAGCTGAGAGGCCTGCAGCAAGTACTTGCTTTACTGAGCCTAATACCCCTGCTAATCTCTGCCAGGGAAACCCTCGGCATGTCAATTGCCTGGAATAAGAAATTTCAGCAATCTTGTGACTGGTGGCAGTACGCTTAGGGCATGATGATCTTGTCTATTGCCTGGGCAAAGACGGGCAGCCGAGATAAATTAGGCATTTAAAACCCATGTAGTAAAGCACTATTCAATTGTATTTACTGAGTAGACTGGAAACATCAGTGAGAGAAAATAAATCCTGCTCCAATTTTTCCTGTTACTGTTTCATTTCCTTATTTCATTATAGCAACGTAATTGATAACCACAGTGAAAATCACAGATGAATAGAATCAATCCCAATCTAGTTTAAGTTTTCAGCAAAGAATATTGAAATACCAAAATAAAACATCTTGATCAAATATGTTTGAAATTTCTGAATTTGGCTAGTTTCACGATGCACATTTATTTTTCTCTTCCATGGTTCGGGAATGTAAAAGGTCTGACGATAACTATATGATAACCTCCTTTGGCAAACAAGAGCAAGAGGGCTATTAGATCAGTTCAGATAAACGCAAGCCTTGGCAACCATTGTTTCTTTAAGTAAACCAATCCTATAGTCCTGTTTTTGTGACTGATTGCCAAAGTATAATCAATTTTTGATTAAACAATAAAATACATCTCTGCTCTTACTGATTTGCCACCTTTGGCAGTTAATAAACCTCTCCAATATCTAATGAAAATCTGTGAAACAATGAATGTTGTATTCAATAGCTTGGCCTAAAATAAATCTTTGAAATGGATAATTTATTGTACTGAATAAGTTAGTCAGCAATTAAATACAGAAATCTATTCATCTTAACACTTGAAGGATTATGTCCTAACATTGTAATTCCTAACCATCAAAGTCTCGTTAGCATTCACTAACTTGTTCTTTTCTGTCTCCTTTCATATGTTCTTAAAAAAACTAAGGGCGGAATTTTCCGGGCCTATTGGTGGCGGGCCTGTTTGGCAGCATGAGTGGACAGTATAGTGAGAAGGCCAAAAATCAGTTTCATTTGTCATGAAACCAGTTTACAATCGTCCGCTCTGCCCGTTGGACTTTGGGAAATACATTGTAATACATCAACATATCGTTATAAGCCAAGCTTGCCGGAATCATCCCCCACTGAACCATCCGAACACATTGGCATGTTTCACAGCTGTACATAGCAACATGCACCTGGCGAGCTGCCCTTTGCTTGGGGCTTTGAGGTTTGTTTGCCTACATTGCTTCAGGCAGCACTCGCGGTCAGGTTTCACAAGCAGCACCACATCATTTTTAGGGGGAGCTCAAGGGCAGGTCTCTACCTACCAGATCAGCCATAAGGCAGAGGTGGCTTTTCAATGGCTGCAGGGCTCAGGCTTGCTTGGAGAAGTGGCTTCAAGATGGCGAGGACTGAAGAGGCAGTTTCCAGAGATTAGGCTGGATGGAGATGTGAGGGTGTGTGTGAGACAGTGAGTGGTCATAGGCCTTGAGCTGGCAATGAATGAGATGCCAGTGAGTGTGTGATGGCCTTGTGAGTGTGTGAGTTTAGCGTGATGAGATGGTTGCTTTACCCTGGCAGCAGGGATGAGATCATTCATCCCCTTTCTGCATTGGATGGCCTCTACTGTTTAGCATTGGCATTGATCACCACTGTCATTGCCTACCAAGCCACAGTGGTGAGATTGCTGGACCTCCTGCGGACAGAGCAGAGGTAGAAGGACATGATGGCGGGCCTTCACACAGTCCAAAAGATGGACATGTGACTCAATTGGGGGGCTGCAGTCTTCTTGCCTTTCAGGGCCATGTATTCTGTGCAGCAGTCCTAGGCTGGAAGCTTTGAGATGTGTATGGAGATGTATGAATTGGAGGCCGCCTGCCATTGAAACAGCATGTTTCTCGGGGATACATGATTAATAAG
Organism: Carcharodon carcharias; assembly: GCF_017639515.1. Taxonomy (NCBI): domain Eukaryota; kingdom Metazoa; phylum Chordata; class Chondrichthyes; order Lamniformes; family Lamnidae; genus Carcharodon; species Carcharodon carcharias. Next base: position 61,461,831 of record NC_054478.1, on the reverse strand, counting down.
GTGGGATTGGGGCGATACAGCATGAAAAGCCGCTATTGCAGCCAGTGGCTAAAACGCTCTTTTTCTCGCTCATTACCACACAGTGCAAATCAGGGATCATTCCACCCTAAGTGAAAAAAAACTCCAAAAATTTTAGATATAGTCAAGTTACATGAACAAAGAAAAATCATTTTAACGTGCTTTTCAAAAATAATTTCCTCCTTTCTGCTCTCAGGAACCAACCAAACTGAACAATCATACAACAATATGAAGAATAAAGGTTGCAATTTGAGTCCGACACCTGGTTTAGATTTCAATATTAAAGCTCCAAAAATATTGCTTCATTGTTTTGATTTGGTGTGCTGATGCACTGCCGTGGAATATTAGGATGCAAGGTCATGCCCACAATTCTCTATGTCTTGAGTTTACGACCTGGACCAGATCACCACTCAACAAGCACTAAGTGATGGGAAGCATTTTGTGATAGTAAGGGATGAAGAGGAAAAAGCAAAGAGTGATTATTGGAAGCCAGTTATAGAGCAGTATTTGCAGGGATATGGGAATATGTCTTCTCAGCTGGGCATGGCTGCTGAAATAATCAAAAAGAAGAATGGCTAATAACTAAAATACAGAAGAAGAATGACATATATCTAATTAAGTGAGCCATGCTTCAGACATGGCTGATTGGGTACCATTCTCACCCCTGCATCAGAATACGGTGGGTTCAAGTGTACTCCAGAGCTCTGAGCACAAAAATCTAGGCTGACAATCTAGTGTAACACTGAAGGAGTACCACACTGCCAGAGGTGCCATCTTTCAGCAGTTATGTTAAACCAAGTCCCAGTGTGCTCTCTCAGGTGGACATAAAAGATCCCATGCCCATATTTCAAAGAAGAGCAGGGGAGTTATCCTGGTATCCAGATCAATATTTACCCTTTAACCACCTTTATTTAAAAAAAGATCTTGTCATTATTACATTGTTTGAGAACTTGCTGTGCGTAAATTGGCTGCTGCAGTTCCGACTTGCAAAAGTGGCTACAAATTAAAAGTACTTCATTGGTTGTAAAGCACTTTGGAATGTCCTAAGATCATGAAAGGTACTCTATATAAATGCAGTCTTCCTTTTCTGTGTGTAACAAACCATTAAGATGGCAGAAAGAAAACATGAGAATTCAATATTTTTGTATTCTTTTAAAATTGCACCATGAGAAATGTGCTATAGGAGTGGTTTAGCTATGCTAAATAAAAATCACATTGTTTTATTACTTATTGTGATACAGCAGCTAACTGAAGTGGTGGGAGCTCCTACGTGACTTGTTTACATTGTGGCCCTGGTTATATTTCGTGTAAAATCAGCATCACATGGGATTCAACCGAATGATGCTGGTAAATCCACTTTAATGTCACACTTTCAAAATTGCTCAGGAAAAGACTCCAGTCAAATATCTGCATGAGCAAAAGCCTTAGTACTGCTGGTGGCATTCCTGGAATATTCAACACAACAGTCGAGTATAATCACCCTCCAATTTATTGGGTGCACCATTGCTCTTTACGTCTCAACAAAGGAGTTAGAGGTAGATTTCCTTCTTTGTTTGTAAATTGAAAAAATAAATACTTAACAAATTTCAGAGGAATTTGAAGAGCTTAGTCTGAGAACATTTTCAAATTTTCCCAAATATAGCTTTCATATCTCTCACTCTACAGTCTTGTTAAAAAAATGCAAGTAATCAGTGATTATATATTTAGTTTTATAGATGATTAATATTGACGTTGTATAAAGAACTAAGAAATTCACATATGTTATACAATGCTTTTAGTGTTGAGTCTAAGTAACAGATTTTTGAAAAATGTCTTATGGCAACAAAACATATAAATGATCTAAATTACATTTTCAAAGTTTGATTTTTTTTCTCACACCCTTATACATTTTTGTACTTTCAAATATTTGTCATATTAACCCCTTCTCATTGATTGTTGTTTTAAATGCCCCGTAGGAGGGTTAATGCCTAGCAGCTGTATCCTGCTTGCTAGGAAACACAACATGTGTAAATTATTAATCTCTCTTGGCAACTCCCAGTCTTTCAGGCACCTATTACTATTACCCAACCCATACTAGTAACATTCCTGTGTAAACATATTCCCTTTTACTGCTTGCAAAATTGTGTTCTTGAGCAGTTGATGATACATTTACAGTCTCTCTTTTCCATTTTAAGAACAATCTATGAGTGTGTCTTTCTATCACTTATAAAATTTTAAACATATGCAAAGATCCAGATTAAATAGTTTCTCGAACAAAGTGAACTGAGAAATCTTTCCACTCTTGCGCTACTCTATGCATGACACAATTCATACTACCTGATATCTCTTCCAAAAATCTTTAATTTTTCTACCCTTTTTAGATCTTCAAGTAAAGCTTCTGGAGACTATAACAATGGTTATTTGTAGTACCTACCAGTTCACTGCACTGTTTAAAATGTATCTGGATATTAATAGAGAGTCACGGTGACATGCATATGACTAATATTAACATCTGTTTCACTTAAACTTCTCATTTGCACTTCAGCTGTTAAAGCTAAAATGTTTTTATTCAATTGCCTTCATTTGAAATGAAATAATAACTTGAAGTTCCTTGAAACTTTTCAGCAAATTCCATCATCTAGCTCTTAGAAGAATGAAATTTGAATGAAAAATTAAAATTCATTAAAAGATTCCAGAAGAGTTGTGTTGTTCTAATGCTATCTTCTAATACAATGTCAGAATTTCTTTATCTGAATCAGATACTTTTAGCTAGGATAGGAATGCTGTGCCTAATGATGAAGTGGCTCGTCAGAGTAACATCTAGTCTTCTCAAATACAAATAGATATGGCCATGTTCTAATCATTTTATTTCACTTTGTTTGATTATCAATGGCTAACTTGTTTACAAGATTATTTCCTAGTTCTTTAATGTATTAGAAGAAATTGAGAGAAGATATTATAAACGCTGAAAATGTCTTTGACTAATATCATAAATAATTAACTACCAAATGTTTAAAAAATTGGTTCTTGAATAGCCAACAGCCTATATCATGCATTTTCATGCAATCAGGTTTCTCTTTTGAAGGATTGTGAATGACTTTCTAATATTTTATATCTAAAGTGGTGAAGAATATCAAAGTGGTCACCAATGAGTTATTTCCTAAAGCTCTATTGGCAACTGGAGTTGGATTCAGTCTATGACATCACTTTATTCCAAGCTGTAGGTCAATTAGAATCTGAGAACACCTTTTCAACCAATTACAATTCAGTCACTGGATCAAGTATTATTGAATTCAGAATGTTACAAAGGAAGTGTTCAGAAAAAAGAGAACATACAGAATATTTCTATAAAGTACTCTCTAAGTAAACTGCAAATGTCACGCTTGACATATTTAGCTCCTGGACACTGAAATACTACTTTGTGAGAGTCTGCTAGAGATTTCAAGGTTTGTTGCAGCCAAAATCAATAAGTGAACATTGTACCATGTTCCTTTTTTGAATAAAAATTAAAATATTCTATTATTTAATCTATTAAGCTAAACAATGATTACATACTTGTTTAATGATTGAGATTTTGCAGGTAATAATGTCAAGAAGCCATTCACTATAAATGTTTAAATATTACCAGGCTGAGGATATTATAATTAAAATGTATACAATTCCAATTTTTGTGAATTACTAGTTTTGGGAAGTATTTGGTTATTTTAAAATGAGGAAAGTACATATAGTTATTAATTTAAAAATTAAATATCCAGCAGAAACAGTGTCATTGACTGTGTTTTGCAAACACTGATACCAATATTTAGACCACAGAATACTGCATTCAAGGTATTTAAGATGTTTATAGTTTTCATGGGGGGCTGGTTAGCTCAGTTGGCTAGATGGGTAGCAGTGTTTCAGAATAATGCCAACAGTGTAGGGTTTGATCCCCATTCTGGCTGAGGTAGACTTGGGGTCTGCCTTCTCTGCCCCATAGTAAAATCACAGCATCAGCTGTGGTTTGGCAACCCATGAATAATCAAAGATGCTACCTGGAGAAGAAGAAGATAGTTTTCATAGTCTACGGACAATAATGGCAAGAATGTACACTGAGATACATACAGATAATTATTTGTGTACCATTGAATGGAAAGCTTGTATGTTAATAACGTAATTCTCATGTCTGTTTGTTGTAAATGCCATTAGCTGTGGTTCCAATTTGCAGCTGATGCTGAAAGTATGCTGAGCTTAAAGCTATAGTTTAACAAAAAGAAGCAGATGGCTGCCGCCAAGGTCAAATCAGATGGAGAAGTTTGTCAAAATGGGATGACAAAGGCAATCTGTAAACTGTTATTGCGCCTACCTTGAGGTGCTGAAAACATTTTGAAATTACAAAAACACTGGAGTCGTCAGTATGCTGGTAGAAAAGGTTGCCTCGAGTGCTTCGGCTGTATGGATGAATGCCAGATGTGGAATCCGACATATCTGGAATTAATGATATTAAGCATGCTTCCCTATATGCCCAATAATAACTCTATTATGATTGATATAAACCACAGACACTTTATCTAGCATAAATATAATCATCTGTCATGCAGTATATTAAATCATCAATTTCTGCATTATGAGAGCCGTTTAAGGTAACTAATCATCTGTCTAGTTCTGGTGTCTTTGAGGCTGATCCGATAACACAGAATACTGCTACCACAACCATGACAATCTAACCCCGGCATGAAAGGACTGAGAAAGACCCATTACCACTAGAAACCCTGTGGCAATATCAAAGCTCTTTTTCTACATAATCCACAGCTGTAAATAAACCACCCTCTGCCGCTAAGTTTATTGATCACAGACAGTTCCGCACTTGTGTCAAGCAAATTCTCAACAGAATAAAACGTTGCTTTATGTTTTGTCTTGTCAAAATATTAAATTGTTCTGTCATGTAGAGTCAGGCTTTCAGAGGCTGCAGTGACAGTGTAATCTTGCATTAGTTCTCTCTGTTGCCAAGTTCGCCTCACAGGATCATTCCAATAGTGTCCAATTATGCTCTTTAAAGTTCAGACCTGGCTCCCTATTATGCAACACAGGAACCTGGCTACAGTAATCATGATGGATATATCATTATTACTGCTCTACCCACTTGTTTTAAGTTATGTGCTTAGTTAAATCAAGCAGTTACAACCTGATAAAAAAATATAAAAAGGCTTTTGGAATTAGAATTTTCTAATTATGATGCTGGTCTTATTCCGTGGGGTTTAATTTCTGCTCTGCACTCTCTTAACGTGTTAGTTAACATATTGATATTAAATTCTAATCTTCACTATTTTAATATAGCCATGAATCTATTTATGTTCAACAGGTTAATAACTGTATTACACCCTAAATATTTTGCCTGCAATGAAGGGAAGAAGCCAAAAATATGACAGCCTTATTTTTTAATAGTATATTCAGCTAGACTTTTATTTCATAAATTCAGTCAATCATTATGTGTTGCATTTATCATGTTAATTATTGTACCATTAACTAAAAGAAGCACTATAAAAATGATATATTGGCGATGAGTTTGGATTCAGACACCAGCATCTTGCCAATGTACCTATGGTAGAACAGGAAGAATGGCTAAATTCCACATCATTTGAAATGACCAATCTGAACTTGGAACAAGACCTGAATATTACAGTAACAATATAACTTTCTACTTTGCTGCATCACAAATTCTGAAACACAGCAATAAACCTTAGCAACAGAGCTGAGAAGTTCCTGCCTGCAGGTACAATTAACAACCTGAACCCTGTGGCATTCCTCTTAAGAGGTTCAAGCTGCTGACAGCCATCAGGAGTTTGGACAGGAACTCTTCTATTATCTTAATGATAGCTTATTTTCAGTCATAGGATGTACATGAAGATAATGAAATTACATCTTATGTTTAGCATGTAAAATGAGAGAATGCTGAGACACATTTCTGTTTAAAGAGCTGATGCCATTCAGCGGCTCTTACTTACACTGGCTGCAGGCTGCTGATCATGTCTGAATCCAGATACTTTTAAAGAGTTCACTTTATATCTTTATAATGTAATCTGTATCTTGTCCAATAACATTGGTATTTGTCCTCAAACTAAAATAAATTTTAACTGAACAAAACTGAGTTTGATTTTTTTAAAAAGTCCTTGCATCTCTATAGCCAGGATAGTCTGCACCCGCCAGAAGAGGGGTTCATGGGGGAAGGGGTGGAGAATATGCTGGGATGAAAAGAATCAGTTTCCCAACAGTGGGAACTTGCAGTCCCTATTGTTATGGCAGGTCAACTTTCCCACTGAACCTCATCAGGAACCGAATTTGCATCTCATGCATGCTAATTAAAACCCCAACTGACCGGAATTGACCCTTACCAGCATACCTTCAGCCCCGCCAGTGGAACTTCACACTGGTCCAATTCAGGACCAGGCAAACCTGGCATGCACATGTTGAGAGAGTTAAGAGCATTTACCAGAGAAGTTGTGACCTGGAGCACCGGAGGACAGCATGACCCCAGCTATGGTGTGCGCTGTGGAGACAACCTGTGGAGGGAGCTGTAAGACACGGAGGGGAGGGCTTTGGAACACGTGGAAGGGGGAGCTGGAAGACTTGGGGTGAGGGGGAATGGTTGGTGACCAGGAAGGATTGAGGGGTGGGGGGGGTGGGTGCGGTGACGAGAAAGGGTTGAAGAGGGCGGAATTGGGTGTGGTGACCAGGAAGGATTGAGAGGGGGTGGTGTACAGGGTAAGGGATGGTTGGGGAGTTGTTGAGAGAGAGGGGTCAGTGCCATTAATACTGGAATCTTGAGGCGGGCAAACCGTGAGGACTGTGAATGTGAGAGGGAGCAGTGGAATGCGGTAAGGTGGAAGGGTGAGGGTCCAGGTGTGGTGGGAGCAGTTCTCATCAGGCGGGTTGTTCACGGGGATACAAATTGTCACGCATCTGGAAAGTGGGCAGGATCAGTGTGGGCATGTGGACTGTGACAGGTGTGGGCTCAGCAGGGAGGGAAAACACTTGACGGTTCATGGTGATGGGATCTATGGTGCTGAGGGGAGACTCAAGGGTAACCAATGGGAGGGTGAATGTAACATCCGAGGTGTGGATGGTGAGGGGGTAAGGGGTGGGTGACAAGTGGAGGGTAAAAGTTGATAGATACTCTCTGGAAGGTGACACGCATCATCCAGAGGCATAAAGATAAATAGATGGAATGTGAACACTTCTGATGTAGGATCAGGTTGCATACTGCTAACTCTGTGGTTAATCTGTGACCTCCTGACTCCCCAAAGCCTGTTTGCCCTGTACAAGGCATGCATGAGGAGCTTGAGTGAATACTGTCCACTTGCCTGGATAAGTGTAGCTCCAACATATTTCAGGAAGCTGGACACTGTCCAGGACGAAGCAGGTCAGTTGAGTGACATGCCATCCGGCACCCTCAGCGTTCTGTCCCTCCAGCACCAGCCCATAGTGGCAGCTGTGTGTGCTATGTGAAAGATTCACTGCTGCTAGTCCCCAGGGCTACTTCAGTAGCCCCCTCTAGACCTGTGAGCTCCAGCATGCAGAAAGACAAGGGCAGCAGAGGCATGGGATTAGCAGTATCGGCAAGTTGCCATCTACTCCACCACCCACCCCAGCCCACAACCATCTCCATCTACCCCGTCAATAGCTGTGCCTTCAGTATGGCTGGGTCAGCAATCAGCAATTGCCACCCTACCAGCAGACCACATGGACTGGAGAAGGGCAATAAGGAAGCACATCAACGGCCTTTAGGAATGGACAACACAGACGCTGGCCTTGCCATTGATACCCACGTCCCATGTCAGATTCAGAAAATGGTGAGGTGAGTATAGAGAGTAGAGGATTCACTTACCCTGGCAGCATGGATTAAATCATTCATCTGTTTCCTGCACTGCAGGGCGCTCCTCCTCTACATCCCTGTGTCACTGATCACCCTGGCGACCTCCTCCCAGGCTGCTCTGGTAAGTCGGATGAGTCTCGCGCTTCCATCCCTGGGAAAGTGGACATCTCTCCTATCCTCCTCAGCCTGGGGGAGAGTCTCCAGGGAGGCATTGCCCAAGCTTGGGGCCAGTGCTTGCTCCTCGAGGCCATCTCGGTGCCCTGAAACTCTGGTATGCTAAATCACTGGCTGTCCGGGTGCCTTTTACATGTGGCATCAGGACATGACAGCAGGATGCTCGACTCCCTGCCTGCCCCACCATGAGATGCGTTGTGAGCTGCGTTCATGCATAATTAATTAGACGGGGAGCACACAATTACATTATCGGCCTGCCCCGCTCATCGGTGGGGAATATTCTCAGTTCCTGCTCCTGCCGTGGAACTTATGGCAACTTAGGGGATAATTCTGGCTTATGTTGCTGTTTGCAGTCCCTTCCTTGGTGGGTCATTGTGGCTTATAGTGGTTTAAGTATGAGAAGATGTTGGACAGATGTTCTAGAAAATGGGGTGACCTTATTATGCTAAGTCTCTGCTGCTTGCGGGGGAAAAATTCCAGGGAAATTATCTTGTTAGGGGCCAAACCTCCATCTACTTCTTATAAGTTACATGGTAGCCGGTGGGGGGGAGAAACTAGGGAGAGGGACTCCCTACCCTAGGAGTTCCTGCTAAGGTGGCCTAGCCATGACCCAGCAAATCAGTGGAAGATGGTATGTTGAGTGAGGTGAGGCACCCTGAGTAGTGGGTGTGGGCTGAACTAATGAATTCAGGCCAGGAATGGCCCTGGAAGAAAGTCTCCTGATTGGTTTTAATAAAAGGGGAAATTGACAAGAGAACACAGGAGGGAAGGGAGGGAAATCTGAGCAATTTTCTAACAAAGGCAAGGGGGCACTGAAGTTTTCAGCTACTATTCACAGATAGGCTCCAGAGATGTGTCCAAAGTTGTGTTTGCATTTGCCTGTCCCAAGCTAATAGGGTTTCCTACCACCAGTTCTGCAAAGTTTCAATTGGGCACTGATAGGCATGATCCTACCGGAACCCCAGAAGTTGTGACTGATGGATTTTTCTTAAAAGAAATATTGTTTAGGCTAGGGAAACACTCAGAGCTGAACATCTAAAAAATACAGAGTAAGAAAAGGGGAGCTAGCCCAATATTAATCAAAGAATAATCAAAGGCTTTGGGTGGAATTTTCCATTCAGGTGACTAAGCCCTCTGGTGGGTGGGAAATTCAGTGTGTTTGCCGCTAGTGAACATGCGCAATCTTCTGCTTTTTAGCTCATTAATTATGTATTATGAAGGAGCTCGGTGAATCCTGTGGTGGAGCGGGCTGGAAGTCACTCACCTGCACTTGCATCTTGGGGTCAAAGGTCCTGGCATTTTTAAAGGAGCACCTGGACAGACATTCACTCATTGTACTACTCCTTCAGAGTCCTTGCAGCAGCTCATACTGGAGAAGCAGATGTGAGCAACCGTATCCCGGGACATGCAAGAAGACCTCCAGCATTGCCTTTCATTCATCTCTAGATAAGAGTGATACAGCCATGGTCGGGCCAATGCTCTCCATTGCAGTGGTCCATGTTTGACAGCCTTTTGACCTTATGGAGACCCCGCTGCCTCTAGTTGCTCAGGCCCTTGCTCCTCAATGGCCCTTTGTCAACAGGCAACAGGCCTTACTTCTCCTCATCTGGATGAGAGCCATTACCAAGGTAGGGTTGTCTGCAGCCTGCATCATTGATGCCTCAGTGGATGTGTGAATGAATTGAAGTGATACATTTACTGAGCATGTCTTTTACAGATTTCTCTCCATCCCAATGCCAGCAAGCAAGTGCTAAACCCTTCACCTGGCCTCCATCGAGACTGGCATCCTACCCCATCCCTTCTAGCTAAAGGACATCCTGGGGGACCAGAGATGGTTGTTCCTCCCATTCATACATGAATGCATATGAAGAAATGTCTCTTTGACCAAGGTGATTAAAGCCATTGGCAAGAAGCCTCATGCTTCTTTTTGCTTGTCACTCTACTCTCGAAACTCTCGAGGGACCATTGCCTTGGAAGCATAGAAAGGCTAACTACGTGATCCCTTGTCAGCCATGACCATTCACCTGGGAGGATGGCATTCCACCAAGCCACCTGTCATCTCCCCCTCCATGAGCCACCCAATGAGATCTTCACTACCAGACTCACCCTGGACCTGCCACCGTACCACATCCCACTACCCCCCTGACTGCGGCTGTTCCCCTATCACCAGTACCCTGAGTTCTTCCCCCAGGGCCCCACCAGCAACACCACTGACGCTGCCCTCAAAGACACGCCACTTGAATGTTCTAACTTCTCACTGGCGGAAGTTTACTTTGGAGCACAAACTTAATTCCGGTGAGGTGGCCTTTTAATGAGCATGCATGAGATGCTAATGCATGCAAATGGAATTCCTGACATTGTTCATCGGAAAGCTCCATCCGCCTTTAACACGCCTTGAAGCCAGGGGAGCAAAATTTCAACAGTTCATCCTGCTATCAGGGAACAGAATTTTTGCCTCTCACCGAATTAAGTGCAACTGCCATGATTCCCACTGCTGGTGAGAGCAGAAAATTCTGCCCCTTAATTATCCAAAGATAGTTAGAGGGAAGAATTATGTAAGTGACAGAAAAAGGGGAAAATTTTGCAAATTGCATCCCGATTGCTTTCCCGATCATTATATTTTGTTCAATATGGCTGGTGGCAGTGCTGTATTTAGTTCTAGGATGTGAAGCATGAAAAATAGGTAATATAAAGATGGAAAAACATTTAGCAAATATTCATACTGTTATTAAGGTAAATATCAATATAAATACTGAAAAAACAGTAAAAAATAAAAGTAGTTGACCAGAACAAAAATCTCCAAGATAAAAGATGAATTTGAAAGAAGATTTGACAGATAAAATAATAATTGAACAATGGGAAATTTTTGAACTGGAGATTAGCAGGGGACAAATTGTACATATTCTCAAAAGAGCACAGGAGGTGCAGCAATAACTGGAGTTCCTCAAGTATGTAGATAAATTAAAATAACATTTATAAAAGAGGTACATGAGAAATCTGGGGCTAATGATAAAAAAGAAAGTAATCAGAATATAGAAAATGAAGGGGAAACAAAAAGATTAACAATTAACATAAAGGAAAATAGATAAACCAATAAAAAATACAGGAATAATTAAAGAAAGGATAGGATGAATTGGAGACGAAAGGGTAAATTTTCTGGTCAAGAATGAAAGAGTGTCTAAACTACAGAATGAGTAATTTACCTTTTTTTTACAGCAGAATCTGGCAGTGGTAGGGGGAGGAAGACATGGAGCAATTAGATAGGACAACTAACTATAGATAAGTACGTCAAGCCAAAGAAGGCTGCTACAACTCAAGGTGGAAAACATTATGGAATATGTCCTAGCATGCAGAGGTAAGACAGAGAGAAATTAACAGAAAATCTGGCCATAGCCTTTCAAGCATCCTTGGTTTTGAAAATTCTGCTAGAAGACTGGAGGATTGCCAATGTGACACCCACGTTCAAAATGAGTGACAGGATAAATAGGTAACTATACACCAGGCTGTCTAATATCAATAGCAGGCAACCTTCTAGAATTCGTACTCTGGTATAAAATTAGTGCTTGCTTAGAAAGATGTGGCTTAATTAAGGAGAGCCAGCATGAATTTATAAAAGGCAAGTCATGTCTAATAAATGTATTGGAGTTCCATGAAGAAATAATGGAGTGCATTGATAAAAGAAATGCAGCAGATGTTGTATCTAGGTTTTTAAAAAAGTGTTCAGTAAGGTTTTATACAGGAGGCTTGTCAATAAAATTAAATCACATGCTGGAGAATTGGCTAAAGCACCAAAATCCAAAATGTGTGGGAATGGGGTTTTTTTTAGACCAGAGAAATGTAACCAATGTTGTCTTCCAGGTGTAAGTGTTATGACCAATGTTTGTCACAATATGTATGTATATAAATGTGTACAGGGGAATATAAGGCTTAATATCAACACTTGAAACAACACAAAAGTCAGGAGTGATGGGAATAGTAAGCAACTTCAGGGGAACATGGTCAGTTTAGTAGATTGGGTATGTAAACATCAGATGAAGTTTAATTTTTATTCTTTCATAGGATGTTGGCATTGCTGGCTAGGCCAGCATTTGTTGTCCATTCCTAATTTCCCTTGAGAAGGTGTTGGTGAGCTGCCTTCTTGAACTGCTGCAGTCCATCTGGTGAATGTACAACCACTGTGTTATTAGGGAGTACCAGGATTTTGATTCAGTGATATTAAAGGGACCACAATATAGTTCCAAGTCAGAATAGTGTGTGGCTTGCAGGGGAACTAGCAAGTTCTGGTGTTCCCGTGTGTTTGCTGCCCTTGTCCTTTTAGTTGGTAGAGGTCATGGTTTTGGAATGTGCTGTTGGTGGATCCATGGTGAGCTGCTGCAGTGCATCCTGTTTATGGTACACACTGTGCCACTGTGCATCAGTGGTGGAGGGAGTGAATGTTTAAGTAAGTGGATGGGATGCCAATTAAATGCACTGCTTTGTCCTCAATGGTGTTAAGCTCCTTGCGTGTTGTTGGAGCTGCACTCATTCAAGCAAGTGGGGAGTATTTCAGCACACTTTTAGCTTGTGCCTTGTAGATGGTGGACAAGCTTTGGGGAGTCAGGAGGTGATTTACTCCCCGCAGAATTCCCAGCCTCTGACCAGCTCTTGTAACCACAGTATTCATATGGCTGGTCCAGTTCACTTCCTAGTCAATGATAACCCCAGAATATTGATAGTGGGGGTTTCGGCAATGGTAATTTTATTGAATGTCAAAGGGAGATGGTTAGATTTTATCATGTTGGAGATGGTCATTGCCTGGCACTTGTGTGGTGCACACGTTACTTGCCACTTATCAGCCCAAGCCCAAATGTTATCCAGGTCTTGCTGCATATTGGCATGGACTGCTTCGGTACCTGGCAAGTTACAAATGGTGCTGAACATTGTGCAATCATCAGCGAACATCTCCACTTCTGACTTTCTGACAGAAGATAGGTCATTGATGAAACAACTGATTATGGTTGGGACTAGGACACTAGCCCGTGGAACTCCTGCAATGATATACTGGGATTGAGATGCTTGGCCTCCAACAACCACAGTTATCTTCCTTTGTACCAGGTATGACTCTAACAAGTGGAGAGTTTTCCCCCTGATTCCCACTGAGTTCAAATTAACTAGGGCTTCTTGTTTCTCCACTCTGTCAAATGTTGCCTTTATACCAAGAGTAGTCACTGTTATCTCATCTGTAATGAGGCCAGGAGCTGAGTGGCACTGGCAGAACACAAACTGAGCATCAGTGTGCAGGTTATTGCTGAGTAAGCGTCACTTGATAGCACTGTTGGTGACCCCTTCCATCACTTTTTGCCAATGATTGAGATGGTAATCACATTCTAACTTAAGCTTAACCAATAACTTATTTGTACCCTTTTTAAAGTTTTATTCTTCCTTTTGAAGGACAATGGCTTGGTGATAATGTCACTGGACTAGTAATCCAGAGGCCCAGGCTAATGCTCTGTGGACACGGATTCAAATCCCACCATGGCAGCTGGTGGAATTTAAATGTAATTAATTAGTAAAAATTTTGGAATTGAAAGCTAGGCTCAATATATGCCATGAGACTGTCACTAAAATCCCTGAAAAATCCTGTGGTTCCACATTGGGGAGGACCAACTGTTAAATGCATGCAAAACCCGCCTCTCACAGTGCTCTAAACAATTGTCTTCCTTCTATCCCATTCTTTAGCATGCAATCATAAAGACAAGCTGCAATACCTCTCTTTTTGTTTATTCTTTCACAGGACATGGACATTGCTGGCAAGGCCAGCATTTGTTGCCCAACTCATTGCCCTTGAGAAGGTCCAGAAGCATAAACCAATTCAAAATTTTCAACTCCTGGTAAAAATCAGTAATACTGGCACCAGTAATATTGGTGTTCCATTTTAAGGTATACAAGACCAGTTTAGGCAAGTTTTCCTGGTGCCCTTCATTTCCAAGTTTTACTGGTTTTTACCTTCTTGAACCACTCATTCCACATCATGCAGGCACACCCACAGTGCTGTTAGGACGGGAGTTCCAGGATTTTGACCCAGCAGCAGTAAAGGAATGGTGATACAGTTCCAAGTCAGGATGGTGTGTGACTTGGAGGAGAACTTGCAGGCTAATTGCAGGTGGTGTTCCCATCTATCTGTTGCCCGTGTCCTTCTCGGTGGGAGTGGTCATGGGTTTGGAAGCTGTTGTTGAAAGAATCTTAGTGAGTTTCTGCAGTGCATCTTGTAGAAAGTACACACTGCTGCCACTGTGTTTCAGTGATGGAGTGAATGCTTAAGATGGTGGATGGGGTACTAATCAAGTGGGCTACCCACCACCTTAAGCATTCACTCCCTCCACCACTGATGCACAGTGGCAGCAGTGTGTACTGCAGCAACTCACTAAGACTTTCTAATTCTAAATACCCTCACGGCATTCTTTTCTATATTCATACAACTCTCAAACAGCATTCTCTCCTGCCATTCAGACACATGCAGAATCACAGCAAATATTCAGCAGGCTTCACAACTTCAGGCTGTTTTTTGTAGATTGTCACCTGCTTTTGCCCAGTCTCTCAGTGCATGTCCTTTTTCTCTTGTCTTTAGGTCCTTCTCACCAACAAGAGGCTTCACAATAAGACACCTCGGAGAGTGACAATCCTCTTAATCCTACACTCCATTCCTCTCAAGCACCAGCACAGATAATGGCAATCCTCATGGAATAGAGAGAGGCACAAGTGAGCAGAAGCATTTCAAGTGGCTGGGGCAGCCCAGGAAACAACTGGCTAGAAGGTGAGGTTCTCTCCCAGTTTTGCTGAGATGGGCAGAGATGAAAATGTCAGAGACCCTCATATGAAAAGAAATTATTTGCCTCTCACAAGCAATCACAGCAGGCATTGTAAGCAGGAGTCTAATTGCAGTCTCTGTGGTTATCTCATATAGCATTACCACTCTCTAACCTAACCTCGAGAGCTGTCCCCTCACAAAAAAGAATCATTGCTACCAGCCTTTGTAGCTTTGGTGGAACCTCAAGACTCTGGGCTTAAACTTGCTCTTCTCCATAAAGAGATAGACAACCACCTTGGAGAGATCAGTGGAGAAATTGGACAAAAGATTTCGAGGAGTAGCTCTTTCACAGTCTGCTCTTTTATAGTTTAATGAATGTGATAAGCCCCATAAGAATGGTGCAATGGGAGCATCTTGTCAGGATGCCAGTATGTTAGTTCCTTCACCACCCACCTCAGATAATACTCACCATGGCACCAGCTGGTCATCTGGGTCAGACTAGTCTGCCCCAGCAGCACTTGAGGTGCAGCAATCTGCAACTGAACTTCTATGAGCAGAAGTGCCCAGAAGCCCCTTGCCACAAGCATCTCAAGTATCTCAACATGTGGAGCAGCAAACTTCCAACAGCTTTGTTGAGGCCACTAGGGGCACACCTTGTAGGAGTGGAAGAGGTAGGGAATAAGAAAGACCCATAAATTGACACTTGGGTGGGAAATGAATGGAAGGCAATTAAGTTTGATATTAAGTTAATCATCTTAATCATATCTGGCACTTGGGTCTGCAGTGTGGTTTTATAGCAGCTTCTGAGTGAGCATTGTTAGTATGTCACTGGTATAGAAGGTGACTTCATATTTTGCATGTTCTTAAATGCAGGGTGAAAGGAGTGGCGAAGGGAGTAATAGACGAACTCTGCAAATTTTCAGAGCTGGTCACCAATATCACTGAGCAATTAACTCATCCTTCACATCTCTTGCTGCAAGACATTCAGTGGCCCTCCTCTGCTGCTTCCTCTTCCTCATCCAATGAAGACTGCTGCTGATCCTCCCCCACATGTAGGCCTCTTTGTCTGCCAAGGTTGTGCAGTATATAGCACAGGAATGTGAGGCAGGGGAGCCTTTGTGGGGCATATTGTGTTTGAGCTATGAAAGTGTTTTCATGATCTTTGCCCTGCCTTCACCAACTTTCTTGCTGCCATTTTGCCTCAAATTGCACCATCTCTTACATGCTGTCCTGTATACCTGCCTAGAATTTGGAGAATTTTAATTTCCTATGGAGTCTTCCATTGTAGACCAATCTTTCCATCAGAGGGAGAGAAGACTGTAGGGATGATTCACATGTGTAACATGCATCAGGCAGGCAGGAGATAAAGAGATGACATTGTCTACCCGATGACACAAACAAGAGTCCCTGAACCTTTTTCATGTTCAGAGTCATCTGCAAGCTGCCAGTGCTCAAAAAGTGGTGGAAATCCGACATTGACACGGCAGAGTAGAGTGGAGATACCGTCTGAAAGGGGAGAGGAGTCCAGGGTGAGTCACTTGAAAATTCATACTCCTTCCTGCTACACAAGTATCAGTAGCAGCGTTTGCTTAAATTATTTTCAGAGCAGCCAGCATCATTTCAATTAAGAAATGTAGGTTAGCCTTTTATATATACAGTGCCATTGGGCATTGTATGAGTGTCGCACTTTTTGCCTATTTGTGCTTGAGATCAGGATCCTACAATTGGTGTTGGACTCTGATGTAATATTTTATTAAGATTTAAACTTGTTTTGAGCAGGACTGCTGGTTGCTCATTTCAAAATTCATTTGAAAATCGAGTGGTGCAGCCTCGGGCAGCCAGTGGGTAATATTTTAAATAAAAGTTTGTCTGTTTATTGCTCAATTTTTCAGTGTGAATTGGATGGTAGACAGGAAAATATCTTCCCACTGTTACAGATCTGCATTGAACATGGACACTTTTCCTCAGGAAGTTCATGATTCCCATGATGATTACATTGGAAGTGTATTGTCCCTTTAAGTGGAATGTCCTTGAGAACTAACAGTTGCCCTTGTGGAAGGCAACGTGAGTTCAGAGAGTGGCTTGTAAGTTTTGATGGTGGTTGAGCGGTTGGAGAGGTTGCCCCTTGCATTAGTAAGTTCCCCTGACACCCACGTGTGGAAAGAAAAAGAACAACAGGGATCAGAAGGTGACTGCAGGCTCAATTAGTGGTGACATGAATGTCTTGGCTTAGTTTGGCCACCCTTGTGAGGTCATTGAAGCTTTTTTGGCACTTTGTGGCTGCTGCCAAAGTGCTGCAAGTTGCACTTACTGCCATTGCTACCTCCCTGCAGACTGTACCACTTTCTTAAAGCCTTATTGTCCACGAGACAGTCCCTCCTTGCCCTGACTTTTGCCAGCAGATCCTTCTGAATACCTTGTTGCTGCGGCAGTGGCAAAGATTGCTGTTCTCTTAGTCATCTTGCAGCGCCTGGAGCTGAAAAAGCAAGGTCCCCCATTAACTAGTTGCAGTTCTTTAAAGGCTGAAGCAGAACTGCAATTTATTTTCTCCCAAAAGTTTTAAGCATATGAAGGGGAGACAATTAGCAAAGTTTAAAAAAAAGCACTAATGGTTAGTTTGATGCAGTTTCACATTGGTGAGCATAGTGATCACCATATCATAAGTATGCCAATGAGTGGAGAATTCAGGCTGTTTTCTTTTGGTGCTTCTATCCATTGAATGAAAGATCATGGGATGACACCTGCAACTTCATTTAGCTGCTTCTCAATTTTGGCCTTGTAAATAATGGAAAGAAAGAACTTGCATTTAGATAGAGTCCTTGATGACCTTGTGGCATCTTTAAGTGCTTTTATTATTTCCTTTCTTAACCTCCCTCAAACTGATGTGTCAGCCTGAGTTAAACATTGGGCAGGATTTTTGGGTCGTCGGGTGGGTGGGCCTGGGAGCGGCCGGGGAACGATCCATAGCCCACGATTGGCCGCCAACCGTGATTTCATGCTTGCTGGCCAATTAACAGCCAGCCAGGGTGAAAGGCACGCTGAGAAGCTCAACGCTGCCAAGATGGGGGCGGGAGGAATGCGAGTGCAAAAGCCTGTGCATGCGCCGGGAGCGCATACTGAAAGCTCCCTGAAGAATTTTAAAATCAAGAATAAAGATTTGAAAAATGTGACAAACTCACTCACATGAAGAAAGGCATAGTAAAAATTCTGTCAAAACATTTTTTTAAAAATTAATGCTGGAAATCTCATCCTGCCCGTGAATGAGGTTTCCTCAAAAATGCAAAGGTTGCCTGGCCAATTCACCTGCCCACCAACCGTAAGGTTGGACGGACAGCGAAAAATAGCTTTTAATTAAT
The DNA here is from genome assembly GCF_017639515.1 of Carcharodon carcharias. Taxonomy (NCBI): domain Eukaryota; kingdom Metazoa; phylum Chordata; class Chondrichthyes; order Lamniformes; family Lamnidae; genus Carcharodon; species Carcharodon carcharias. Next base: position 61,443,668 of record NC_054478.1, on the reverse strand, counting down.
TGATTAATGGCCAGCCGAAATACCACGTGAGTGCGCGATGATGTTGGGGCACTCACCTGATGTCATCACGTGCTATTTTACGCCCTATTGTGTTGGGTGTGTGTCCAGCCTCAGGACGTAAGATTCTGCTCGCTGCGTCTTTGGAGTGGGGCCTGAACCCATGAGCTCCTGGTTCAGAGGCAAGAATGCAACCATTAAAGGAGGCTGACAGAGGTACTTAGCCAAGATCACCATGAAGGGATTGCCGACCTAAGTTTCCTCCTGTGTTGGTGTTCCCGCAGGCAAGGTGTTGGGGCCTATCAATGTGATGCAATTGTGACTCCATTTTTTTAATGATTCTTATTTTCAGAACAAGCTCCCACAATGCCCTTCACATCCCCTACAATTTTTCATTCACTCACAGCTTAATATGAAAGGAAGCAATAAAAATCTCATTTTATAATATATTTGCTCTTCTCCTGGATTTATTATCAGTTCCATTAAGGAATGCTTATTGACACATGTTATATTCCCAGTAGAAGGCCTTCAAAACATTCTTGCTCATGAAGATAATGACCCATCATCAATACTAGAGAATAGCTATGGTTGGGGGTTGGGAGGGAAGTGTTTGGGGGGGGGAGGTGTGGTGTCCATGTGAGGAGGCGATGGCATAGTAGTATTGTCACTGGACCAGAGGCCTGTGGTAATACTCTGGAGACCATGGTTCCAATCCTGCCACAGCAGATGGTGGAATTTGCATTCAATAAAAATAGAATTAGAAGTCTAATGATGACCATGGAACCATTGTCAATTGTTGTAAAAACCCATCTGGTTCACTAATGCCCTTAGAGAAGGAAATCTGTCATCCTACATGTGACTCTTAGGTGCCCTCTGAAATGGCCTAGTAAGCCACTACAACGTCACAAAAAAAGAATGAAACCAGATGAACCACCTGGTATTGACCTAGGCACTGGAAATGACAATGTCAACCTTGCAAAGTCCTGCTTACTAACATCTGGGGGCCTGTGCCAAAATTGGGAGCGCTGTCTGACAGACTAGCCAAGCATCAGCCTGACACAATCATACTCAGGGAATCATACTTTTCAGATAATGTCCCAGGCACCACCAGTACCAGCCCTGGGTATGTTCTGTCCCACTGGCAGGACAGACCCAGCAGAGAAGGTGGCACAGTGCTATACAATTGGGAGGGAGTTGCTCTGGGAGCTCTCAACATTGACTCTGGACCCCATAAAGTCTCATGGCATCAGGTCAAACATGGGCAAGGAAACCTCCTGCTGATTACCACATACCGCCCTCCCTCAGATGCTGAATCAGTGCTCCTCCATGTTGAACATCACTTGGAAGAAGCACTGAGGGTGGCAAGGGTGCAGAATGTACTCTGGGTAGGGGACTTCAATGTCCATGACTAAGAGTGGCTCGGTAGCACCACTGCTGGCTGAGTCTTAAATGACATAGCTGCTAGATTGGGTCTACAGCAGGTGGTAAGTGAACCAACAAGAGGGAAAAACCTCAACCTCACCAACCCGCCTGCTGCAGATGCATCTGTCCATGAGAGTGTCGGTAGGAGTGGCCACCGCATAGTCATTGCAGGGACAAAGTCCTGCCTTCACATTGAGAGAACATTCATCGTGTTGTGTGGCACTATCACTATGCTAAATTGTATAGATTCTGAACAGATCTAGAAACTCAAGACTGGGCATCCATGAGGTGCAGTGGACCATTAGCAGCAGAATTGTACTCGAACACAATCTGTAACCTCATGGCCTGGCATATTCCCCCACTCTACCATTACCATCAAGCAGGGTATCAACCCTGCTTCAATGAAGAGTGAAGGGGGATGCCGGGAGCAGCACCAGGCATACTTAAAAATGAGGTGTCAATCTGGTGAAGCTATAACACAGGACTATTTGCCAAACAGCATAAGCAGCAAGTGATGCACAGAGCTAAGCGATCCCACAACCAATGGATCAGATCTAAGCTCTGCAGTCCTGCCACATCTAGTTGTGAATGGTGGTGGACAATTAAACAACTCACTGGAGGAGGGTTCTCCACAAATATCCACATCCTAAATGATGGGGGAGCCCAACACAACAGTGCAATAGATAAGGCTGAAGCATTTGCAACAATTTTCAGCCAGAAATGCCAAGTGGATGATCCATCTCGGCCTCCTCCAAAGGTCCCCAGCATCACAGATGCCAGTCTTCAGCCAATTCGATTCACTCCACGTGAGCTCAAGAAACAGCTGAAGACACTGGATACTGCAAAGACTATGGGCCCTGACAATATTCCAGCAATAGCACTTAAGAACTTGCTCCAGAATTTGCCATGCCCCTAGCCAAGCTGTTCCAGTACAGCTACAACACTGGCATCCACCCAGCTATGTGGAAAATTTCCCAGGTATGTCCTGTTCACAAAGAGCAGGACAAATCCAGCCTGGCCAATTACCACCCCATCAGTCTACCCTCGATCATCAGTAAAGTAATGGAAGGGGTCATCAGCAGTGCTATCAAGTGGCACTTGCTTAGCAATAACCTGCTCACTGACGCCCAGTTTGGGCTCCGCCAGGACCACTCAGCTCCTGACCTCATTACAGCCTTGGTTCAAACATGGACAAAAGAGCTGACTCCAGAGGTGAGGTGAGAGTGACTGCCCTTGATACCAAGACAGCATTTGACTGAATGTGGCATCAAGGAGCCCTAGCAAAACTGGATTCAATAGGAATCAGGGGGGAAACCCCTCCACTGGTTAGTTATACCCAGCACAAAGAAAGATGGTTGTGGTTGTTGGAGGTCAGTCATCTCAGCTCCAGGACATCACTGAAAGAGTGCCTGATGGCACTGTCCTCAGCCCAACCATCTTCAGTTGCTTCATCAATGATCTGCCTTCCACCATAAGGTCAGAAGTGGGGATGTTTGCTGATGATTGCACAATGTTCAGCACCGTTCGTGACTCCTCAGATACTGAAGCAGTCCATGCCCAAATGCAGCAAGACCTGGACAATATCCAGGCTTGAGCTGACAAAAGAATTTGGCAGCCTCGGGTTTCTCACCCCTTATGAGAAAGAGGTTATGAAATCTCTGGGTAAGCATATGCGAGAAGCATTGGGATATAGGGAAGTAAATGGGGAGGTGCAAACTGCAGGTGGTCCCAATGTTCATTTTTCCACTCCAACAAAATGCTTATGTTTGCCATTATAATGCAATGTAAATGCTAAGGCTGTACTGTTTACTGAAAATACTGCAGCGATTGTGCTACTCATCCACCCCTTCCTCCTCTCTTCCTTTTGCCCTCTCCTAGGTATACCATAGCAAAACTGTGGAAGAACCACTGCTTCAGAACCACTGAGCCTCTCTTTTTCTTCCCTGTCATCCACTTTCTGCATCCTAGATGCCAGCTCAGCGACCAAGGGCAAGTAGCTAGTGTGCCAGAGTGAAGTGTACAAGGTGATAGGCAATTCAGCCCCTTGAACCTGCTTCGCTATTAAGTTATATTATGGATTAGCTGTACCTGAACCCCATTTACCCACCTCTGAAGTTTATCTTTCAAACCCATATGTAACAAAAAAACTATCAGCCTCAGTTTTGAAAAATGTTAAACGATCCAGTATCCACCACCTTTTGTTGGATGGAGTTCCAGATTTCTTTGCACAGAAAAAGTGCTCAACGATTTCACTTCTAAACCTCTTGGCTCTAAGATTAAAACTGTGTCCTCTTGGACTGGATCCCCCAACAGAGGAAATAGTTTATTGTATCTCCCCTATTGAATCCATTGATCATTTTAATCATATTGATTAGATCACCCTCAACCTTTTAAAGTCAAGAGAATACAAGCCAACTTCATGTAATTTATACTCATAATTTAACACTTTAAGGCCTGGCATAATTGTGCTGAGCTTGGAGCAGCTGGGGGTGGAACATGAGGAGGTAATCACTTTTGACCGGAGGGTCAGGAGACATCTGGCCTTGTCTGAGGAGCATAGGGGCCCAGATTTCAAGAGTTCTGTATTTAAAATGACTTTATTGTAAATCAGCAAACATATGTATAGACACTGGGGACACTGCCCTTGAAAATTCTGCAGATGGTGGCTGAGTTGGAATGGTCAACTAATGGCATCTGTGGAACCCTGATGGATATATATTCAGCAATAGCTAAACAACTCCGAAGTAAGTGACAACTCCAGAATGAACTTCAGTACACTTTCCCTTCTGCCCAACAGAGGATCCAGTAGCAGTCATATCTTTTGAAGCTGAGGCTACTAGCATAAATACTGTGAGCGTCACAGAGGACTGCCTCTTCCAGTCTTCAAGGAACTAGAGCTGAAATACAGAAAAAAATATCTCTCAAGGTTTCAGTGATAAGATTGAAATCATTCAGGCAGCTTTCCCAAGTTTAATGATCTGGCAACTATGTGTTCCCATGAAGATGTTGCCTCTCAAGGCAGTACCATTTGTGCTCTTCTGCCAATATCCTTAGGTGCCTCTACATCTGGCAGAAGTAACCAGGGCCTGGCTGCCCTAGCAAATAAGCCTATGATTGAAAAATGAGACAATGGCTTAATGCGGATTCCTAAACCTCTAGAATGTGGGAATGATGTGCTTGCTTATTACAAGCTGGAGATGTTGGATTTGTAAAGACCAAATATATAAAGCAGTACCCACCTCTGCATATGTAAATAAAGGACCAAATGCCTATATATAATATTTCATTATTTAAAGCAGCTGGCATTGGTGCTAGCATCAGCTGCACTCAGGAAAAGCATGTCTACATGCGGCCTAACAGACAATTCCTGTTAGGCTTCTAGGGAGCTCCTGTTGGGTAACATCCAATGATGAAAGATTGTAAAATGTACTTTAAAATGCTATCTGTTCTCACCCCTGATTGTTGCTGCTACTTTCTGCCACCAGCCCCCCTGGCCACCTCGACCTCTCTCTGCCTGCTCAACCCGCTACGCTAAATCTTTCCCAATCACTATTAACTAATTACCTGAGGGATGAAGCAGCCATCACAGTGGTCCATCTTCCATTGTGCTTTGCTGGTGAGCTGCCTGCTGGTGTTTGTAGTCCACCTGTTCAATGTTAAGGAGGACCAAGCTTCAGCGTCACTGTTTAAGCAGAGGGATTTGTCCTGACATTTGCCCTCCACCATGCCCCCATCCTGTAATGACTTTCCAGATCAATCACACTCATCAAGAGAAGGTGCGGCAGTAAAATAAGTAGGAAAGTATAGCGAGGTTTGTTTAAAATATGTTACCATTGATATAATGGGCTGAATGCATTTTTTTTAAAGTTTGTTCATGGGATGTGGGCATGCCAGCATTTATTGCCCATCCCTAATTGACCTTGTTCAGAGGGCATTTTAGAGTCAACTACATTGCTGTGGTTCTGGAGTCACATGTAAGACATACCAGGTAAGGACAGCATATTCCCTTCCCAAAAGGGGATTAGTGAACCAAATGGGTTTTCATAACAATCGGCAATGGTTTTAAGGTTATCATCAGGTTTTTAATTCTTGATTTTTAATTGAATTCAAATTTCGCTATCTGCCATGGTGGGATTTTAACCCAGGTTCCCAGAGCGTTATCGTGGGTCTCTTGATTACTATCCCAGTGAAAACACCACTATGCCACCGCTTCCCTTCCATGGTGTGGTAGTAGCCTTCCATGGGGTGCAGGATGCCTGATCAGGAGGGTCCGCTTCCTAAGCTTGCAGAAAGGCTGCCTGGGTATACCAGGTAGTCTCCCCATGTGGTCTCACCAGTGACAGAAAAATGAGTCCCTTAAGTGAGCCTTAATTGGTCAGTTAAGGGCCTCAGTTGGCCTTGGGGAAGGAAGATCAACCTAGACCATTCTTAATTGGACTTAATTGGAACAGGGGGTGTGTTTGGGATGGTTATGGGCTCTTCACCCCGCACTTTCACAACTATTATACAGCTGCCCCACAGCATCTCAGCATGCTCCCGGGCTAGTGGGGAAGGGTACTAAATTCCATGCGACATGTGCAGATTATTCTGGTGCAAGGATAGAGAATGATTTGGGTAATACTTAGACTAATGTTCTTAAAACAGGAGTTGTGGTTATTGTGAATGGGATGGAAATGTCTGGATGTGAATTATTTGACATTTGGTAAAAAAGAGGGAACCTGACTTCCTGCAGTTGCCTTAGGTAACACTGATCGATGGGTGTCCCTTATGAGATGTGTGAACAGGTGCCTTGATGCCGCCCATAGGCTGTTCTGTGAAGCTTCTTCATGGATTGGCTGTCTAATCACCCTGCTGGATTTATGCATCTTGCCCTTTCTTCTTCCAGGGTTCCTCTGAATTGCAAAACTATAGAACATGCAACAAACAATAATGATTGTGTCACCTAGTATTGTCCATGAGCAAATGCCTATGGGGCACTGGATGAATTGAGGCGTGAGCCTTCTTCTTAGGCAGTCCCTCAGGCATGAGTAAAGCACGAAGGAAGAACATGAAAAGAATTGTACTCTTTAGCCTGAAAACCTTTGACATTTCCTCTTCACTCCATTTACAGAACTGTATGTCCTTTGGCCTAATGCTTTTTTTATTCTTTCATGAGATGTGAGTGTTGTTGGCAAGGTCAGCATTTATTGTTCATAAAATATTTCCCTTAAGAAGGTAGGGCTGAGCTGCCTTCTTGAACTGCTGCAGTCCATGTGGTGAAAGTACACCCATAGTGCTGTTAGGAAAAGTGTTCCACGATTTTTGACCCAGTGACAGTGAAGGAACAGCAATATAGTTCCAAGTTAAGATGGTGTGCGGCTTGAAGAGGAACTTGCAGGTGATGGTGTCCCCATGCAGCTGCTGCCCTTGACATCCTAGGTGATGGAGGATGCAGGTTTGGAAGGTGCTGTCGAAGGAGCCATGCTGTGTGGATGAGGTGCATCTTGTAAATTGGACACACTGCTGGCACTGTGCATCAGTGGTGGAAAGAGTGAATGTTTAAGGTGCCAATCAAGTGGGCTGCTCTGTACTGGATGGTGTTGAGCTTCTTGAGAGTTGTTGGAGCTGCACTCATCCAAGCAAGTTGAGAATATTCCATCACACCCCTCACTTGGGCCTTGTAAATGGTGGATAGGCTTTGGGGAATCAGGAGGTGTGTTATTCGCCACAGAATTCTCATTCATTTACCTGTTCTTGTTGCCATGGTATTTATATGGCCGGTCCAATTGATCTGTCCAATGATAACTCACTGAATGTTGATGTTGTGGGGTATTTGGCAATGGTAATGCCATTGAATGTCAAGGGGAGATCGTTAGACTCTCTTGTTGAAGATGGTCATTGCCTGACACCTGTATTACTTGTCACTTATCAGCCCAAGCCTGAATGTTGTCCAGGTCTTGCAGCATATGGACTTGGACTACATTAGTGTCTGAGGAATCACAAATGGCACTGAAAACTGTTCAGTCATCAGTGAACACCCCAGACTTCTGACCTTATGCAGGAAAGGTCATTGATGAAGCAGCTGAAAATGGTTGGGCCTAGGACACTACTCTGGGGAACTCCTGCTGCAATGTCCTGGGACCGAAGTGATTGGCCTTCAACAATCACAACCATTTTCTTTCATTCTCAGTATGACTTCAACCAGTGGGAGTGTTTTCCCTGGGATTTCTATTGACTTCAGTTTTGCTGAAACTCCTTGATGCCACAATTGGTCAAATGCTGCCTTGATGTCAAGGACAGTCACTCTCACCTCATCTCTTGAGTTCAACTCATTCGTCCATGCTTGGACCAAGGCTATAATGAGGTCAGGAGCTGAGTGGTCCTGATGGAATCCAAACTGAGCTTCAGTGAGCATGTTATTGCTGTTTAAGTGCTGCTTGATAGCACTGTCGACAACACCTTCCATCACTTTGCTGATGATCAAGAATAGACCGATGGGGTTGTAATTAGCTGAATTGGATTTGTCCTGCTTTTTTTGAACAGGACATAGCTGGGCAATTTTTGGTTAAATGCCAGTGTTGTAGCTGTACAGGAACAATTTGGCTGAGGGCATGACTAATTTTGGAGCACAAATCTTCAGTAATACTGCCAGGATGTTGTTAGGGTACATAGCCTTTGTAGTATCCAGTGCCTTCAACCATTTCTAGATACAACGTGGAATGAATAAAATTGGCCGAAGACTGCCCTTTTGATGCTGGGAACTTCAGTAGGAGGTTTGAAAGTTTGCACGATGACATCTTCAAAAGCATTGCAAGGATATTGTATTTTATGATTTCTTCTGTAATGAAATACCTCGGCTCACAAGTAGACAAGTAGGATTAAACAGTCAGAAATGACGCACAGATTTAGTGTAGTTAACATTATTACTGTATGACTTTTTAAATTTATTTATGGGATGTGGGCATCGTTGGCTAGGCCAGCATTTATTGCCCATCTCTAATTGCCCTTGAGAAGTTGGTGGTGAGCTGCCTTCTTGAACTGCTGCAGTCCATGTGGTGTTGGTACACCCACAGTGCTGTTAGGGAAGGAGTTGCAGGATTTTGACCCAGCAACAGTGAAGGAACGGCGATATATTTCCAAGTCAGGATGATGAGTGGCTTGCAGGGGAAACTCCCAGGTGGCAATGTTCCTATCTGTCTGTTACCCTTGTCCTTCTAGATGGTAGCGGTCATGAGTTTAGAAGGTGCTGCCTAAGGACTCTTGGTGAGTTTCTGCTGTGCTTCTTGTAGGTGATACACTCTGCTGCTACTATTTGTTGTTGGCGGAGGGAGTGACTGTTTGTGGATGGAGTGCCAATCCAGTGAACTGCTTTGCCCTGGATCGTGTCAAGTTTCTTGCATGTTGTTGGAGTTGCACTCATCCAGGCAAATGGAACGTTTCCATCACATTCCTGACTTGTGCCTTGTGGATGATGGATAGGCTTTAGGGAGTCAGGAAGCGAGTTCCTCACCTCAGGATTCCTAGCCTCTGACCTGCTCTTGTAGCTACTGTATTTATATGGCTAGTCCAGTTTCTGGGCAATGGTAATACCCAGGATGTTGATAGTGGGGAATTCAGCAATGGTAATGCCATTGAATGTCAAGGGGCAATGGTTTGATTCTGTCTTATTGGATATGGTCATTCCCTGGCACTTGGGTGGTGTGAATGTTACTTGCCACTTGTAAGCCCAAGCCTGGATATTGTCCAAGTCTTGCTGCATTTGGACATGGACTGCTTCAGTATCTGACAAGTCATGAATGGTGCTGAACTTTGTGCAATCATTAGCGAACAACCCCACTTCTGACCTTATGATGGAAGGAAGGTCATTGATGAAGCAGCTGAAGATGGTTGGGCCGGGGACACTACTCTGAGGAACTCCTACGGTAATGTCCTGAAACTGAGATGATGGAACTCCAAAAACTACAACTATCGTCCTTTGTGCTATGTATGACTCCAACCAGTGTAGAGTTCTCCCCCCAGTTCCCATTGAATCCAGTTTTACTAGAGCTCCTTGATGCCACACTCAGTCAAATGGTGTCTTGTTGTTGAGGGCGGCCACTCTCACCTCAGCTCTGGAGTTCAGCTCTTTTGTCCATGTTTGAACCAAGGCTGTAATGAGGTCAGGAGCTGATTGGCCCTGGCAGAACCCAACTGAGCGTCAGTGATTAGGTTATTGCTAAGCAAGTGCTGCTTGATAGCACTATTGATGACACCTTCCATCACTTTACTGATGATCAATAGTAGACTGATGGGTTGTAATTGGCCAGGTTAGATTTTTACTGCTTTTTGTATAGGACATACCAGAGCAATTTTCTAGCATTCCAGGTAGATGCCAGTGTTATAGCTGTACTGGAACAGCTTGGCTAGGGGAGCAGCAAGTTCTGGAGCACACGTCTTCAGGAATATTGCCAGAATATGGTTATGGCCCTTAGCCTTTGCAATACCTAGTGCTTTCAACCATTTCTTGATATCACATGGAGTGAATCAAATTTGCTGAAGGCTGCTACCTAAAATGCTGGGGACTTCCGGAGGAGGCCAAGTTAGATCATCCACTCGACACTTCTGGCTGAAGCTAGTCGCAAATTCTTCAGTCTTATCTTTTGCACCGATGTACTGTGCTCTCCCATCATTGAGGATGGGGATCTTTGTGGAGCCTGCTCATCCAGTGAGTTGCTTAATTGTCCACTACCATTCGGGACTGGATGTGGCATGACAGCGGAGCTTAGAATTGATCCTTTGCTTGTGGAATTGCTTAGCACTGTCTATCACTTGCTGCTCATGCTGTTTGGCTTGCAAGTAGTTCGCCAAGTTGACACCTCATTTTTAGGTATGCCTAGTGTTTCTCTTGGCATGCCCTCCTGCACTCTTCATTGAGTCAGGCTGGATCCCCTGGCTTGGTGGTAATAGTAGATTGGAAGATATGCAGGTCATGAGGTTACAGATTGTGGTTAAGTACTATTCTGCTGCTGCAGATAGCCCGCAGTTCTTCATGGATGCCCAGTCTTGAGTTACAAGATCTGTTCAAAATCTATCCCATTTAGCACAATGGCTATGCCACACAACACAATAGAAGGTATCCTCAATGTGAAGACAAGACTTCATCTCCACAAGGGCTATGCAGTGCCGCAGGCAGGTTGGTGACAGTTAGGTTAAGTATGCTTTTCTCTCTTGTTGGTTCCCTCACCACCAGCCACAGACCCAATCTGGAAGCTATGTTCTTTAGGACTCAGCCATTTTGCCTCTGATGGTGCTACCGAGCCACTCTTGGTTATGGACATTGAAGTCCCCAACCCAGAGTACATTCTGCATCCTTGCCACCTCAATGCTTCCTCAAAGTGATGTTTGACATGGAGGAGCAGTGATTCATTAGCTGAGGAGGGGCAGTACATAGTCATTAGCAGATGGTTTCCTTGTCCATGTTTGACCTGATGCCATGAGACTTCATGGAGGCCAGAGTTCATGCTGAGGACTCCCAGGGAAACTCTCTCCTGACTATATACCACCGTGCCACCACCTTAGTTGGGTGTGTCCTGCTGGTGGGACAGGACATACCCAGGGCTGGTGATGGTGGTGTCTGGGACATTGTAAGATATGATTCTGTGAGAGTGACTATGTCAGGCTGTTGCTTGGCTAACCTGTGTGACGTTTCTCTCAATTTTGGCACAACCCCCAGATATTAGTAAGGAGGACTTTGTAGGAGTAAGGAGCAGGGTCGACAGGGTGAGCTTGCCGTTGTCGTTTCCGGTACCAAGGTTGATACCGGGTTGTCCATCCATTTTTGGTCTTTTTCATTGGTATGATACCACTGAGTGGCTTGCTAGGCCAGTTTCAGAGGGCATTTAAGATTCAACCATATTACTGCGGATCTGGAGTCACATGTAGGCCAGAACAGCAGAATTCCCTTCCCTAAAGGGCATTAGTGAACCAGATGGGTTTTTATGAGAAAACAAAAATAAAAATACCTGGAAAAACTCAGCAGGTCTGGCAGCATCTGCGGAGAAGAGCACAGTTATGAGAATTGATAGTGGTTTCATGGTCATCATTAGACTTTTAAGTCCAGAGTTTTATTTAATTGAGTTTCCACAATCTGCTATGGTAGGATTCAAAATAGCAGTCCAGTGACAATACCACTATGCTATCACCACTGCCGCCCTGCATGCATGTGATTTCATGCACATGCATCACGCAGCAAGATTCAAATGTGCAGATCTTTGAAGTGAAGGCTTTTAAGGAGCTATGAGTAAGAACAGTTACAAGTGTAAATTGTTGCTGGAAAGTGTGGTTAGCTCCAGGCTGGTCATACACTAAAGCATTTAATAGAATGTGTTGTAATTGGTGAGGAAACATTCTGCAGCATGCAAATTTTACCCAGATACTCAGAGTAAGTGCTTTACTGTGGCTGATCTGGTGAGATCTGTCTTTTTTTCCTGTAATTGCAGCTACATCTTCAGGGTGGTTGAGTGTACAGCATGAATGGACAGTGCCACGGCATTCACCTCTGTGCAGCACATCAATATTGAAGATACCTTCGAGCACCAAATGGTATTACACTTCAGTGCCATACTTCTTACAGCAGAACCTCCACAGACACATTAGCAAACTGTGGTGCTCTATTAGTCCCCTGCTCTATGTTTCTGATCACCCAAAAACAAATGCCTCCAAAAATATCCTAGGTTTTAAATTGCCTTCAAGCCCCTGTGACAAAACTGGAATGTTCATTTTCTAAACAATGAACTCCCAATGACAGGTTCAGGAGCTCACTAGAAATAAATGAAAATCTCACCCCAGCAGTTTCAACAGGATTAGGCATCTTCCATTCCAAGGGGCACAAAGCTTCATGAAATTTCCTACTGCCTCCTGAACATAGTATAGAATTCACTCTTGTATATATAGATTAGATTTAGATCTGCAAAAAAATCTGTGGAATCATCATTGTGATTTCTATTGACCGTATATATTTGCAATTCAATTTCAGTGTTTGAATGATATCATAAACTGCAAGAGCAAAACTTATGTAGTTTACAGATGCAGAATATTCCTGATAATTCAATCATAATTGCATTAAGGTATTATAATTAACAAGTAATTAAAATAAAACATCATTTCAATATATGGGTAATTAGGAATATATTGCTAAATTTTGAATTATTAGATAATAATTAGCAGATAATTCAATTTAAGCAAAATTACATTAAGAGCAGACTGTATCAGCAGATGGCCAAAATAAATCAGAATATTTAACTGTTTCCATCAGATCTGCTGTTTTGTTTAATTGTACTTGTATTATGGAATGAACTTTGGCATAGTGGTCATATTTCAATCTCTAAGGTTATGGGTTCACAGCACACTTCTGGCTGTTTTGTTGATCAGAGACTAGAAACCTGGACCTAAAAAATTGATTATGCTGCACCCATAAAGCAGGTGACTAAGTATCCAATATGGCAGAGAATGCACACACGCTTATTCATCATTGGAAATATTCTATCCGTAATAGCTGCACAGCTGTAGAGATGGCATGAGATACTTGTACTGTCATCAGAAATATCATTGGGCAGACTATTGACATTTCAAGTAACACTTCCACTGTCTGAACCATTTGGGAGGGGCTTTGCAGCACAGCCCTGAGCAGGTATCCAAATTTGTGGCCATCTGCTGCATGCTGCATAACTTGGCAACAATGGGAGGCCAATCTTTAGCAGCATCTGGACAGCATGATGTTTCGAAGCTTAAAAAGATGATAAGTTGGAAAGAAACCCTAAGTAACATTTCCTTCAGCTTTTCCACTCATCACTATGAGGACTTTTCTTTACCAATAATGGCCAACATGTTTCCTTCCACTTGATAGAGGATGTGCAGGCTGGTTTGGCCTCCACTAATGTTAGAATCTGGTTTCATGTTGTACTTGACCTTCTCCTGCAAGAAAGAAAGAATCTGTTTGTGACATCCATGTTAGGTGTTTAGAGAATGTTCCTGTCATGTTTGAATAGTTCATACGTAGCATCTTAAATGTGAGATGTGGGGAAGTGGAATCTACAACAGTAGTGAGGGTAGGAAGTGCAGAATGCCTGGCTGGGAGGAGAAGGAGTTTGGGGTGAATGGAAGCTGTGAATGTAGGAGCCTGAAGGGGAATGTAAGTCATGAAGCTGTCTGTGATGCAGGTATGATCAGAGAGTGAGAGAGCAGAATTCTAACATTGACAACTTTGGGAAGGTCATTGAACATTTTTCTACAGTACAACTGTATCTTGGCACCTAAGCTCTTGGCATTAACCTCCTAAGCCACCTATTCTCATCAGAGATATTTCCTGGAGGGCTTTATTCTCCTGAGGCTGTGGCAAGGGATATGCGATCTCCCCCATCCTATGTCCACCAGAACAGTGCTTCAAAGAGCCCAGATACCCGATCTGGAGTGCTTGCAGCCATTTTTTCACTTGTGAAGTTTCCCTGCTGTCTTCAGGTCAAGTCCACCTCCTTGGATGTTCAATCACTCTACACTTCCAGCCCCAATCAGGACAGTCTGAGAGCTGTGGACTTCTTCCTTGAATGGAGGCCCAACCAGTCCTCATCACTACAAACATCCCCTGCCTGGATGAATCTGTTCTCACATTGAACAACATCTCCTTCAACTGCTTTCACTTCCTCCAAATATAAGGCGTTTCTATGGGAGCCTGTATGGGTCCTAGTTATGCCTGCCTTTTTGTGGGATATGTGGAACATTCTTTGTTCCAGTCCTGCTCAGGGCCCTCTCCCTCCTCTTTCTGTTGCATTGAGGCCCTTACCTTTTTTTTCCAGTACGTCGATGACTGAATGGGAGCCATTTCCTTCTCCTGCCCTGAACTGGAAAATTTCATCGACTTTGCTTCCACCCTCTCTCACCTTCACATGGTCCATCTCTAACTCTTCCCTTCCCTTTCTTGACATTTCTGTCTCCATTTCTGGGAATAGGCTATAAACCAATATCAATATAAGATCTTCACAGCTACCTCGATGACATTTCTTCATACCCTGCTTCCTGTAGGAACCTATTCCATTCTCCCAGTTTTTCCATCTCCGTCATATCTGTTCAAAGATCTGTTCTTCCATATTAGCACTTCTGGTGTGCAACCCCTGCCCCATCCCACCATGGTTGACAAGGCCCTTGACTGGCTTCATTCTATTTCATGTACTTCTGCTTGCACCTTTTCCCCTCCCTCTCAGCTGAAAGAGGGTTCTCCTTATCCTTACCTTTCAGTCCACCAGGCTGCATATTCAATGAATAATCCTCTATCATTTCTGCCACCTCCGGTAGGATACCAGGATGAAACACCTTTTCCCCTACCCTCCCCTTTCAACATTCTGGAGTGGTCGTTACCCCGACGACACCCTGGGTCCACTCGTCAGTCACTCCCAACAGCCCCCTCCTTTCTTACAACACCTTTCCATACAGACACAGGAAATCCAACACCTGACCTTTCACCTCCTCCTTTATCACAGCCCAAGGCCCCAAACACTACTTCCAAGTGAAATAGTGATTTACATGTACTTTTTTCAATTTAGTATACAGTATTCACTGCTCACAATCTGGTCTCAGATTCAGAAGACCAAATGCAGATGGGGTGACCACTGTGCTGAACACCTGCGTTCAGTCCTCAAGCATGATCCTGAGCTTCCTGTCTCTTGTCATTTCAATTCTCCACCTGGCTCCCATTCTGACTTTTCTGTCCTTGACCTGCTACACCCTCCCAATGAAGCTCAACACAAGCTCAAGGAACTATACCTCGTATTTTGACTCAGCTCTTTACAGCCTTCTAGGCTCAAAATTGATTTTAACAATTTTAGATCATAACCTATTTTGTTTTGTGTTTCTTTGCTAGTTTGTTTTTTCTCTTTTATTTCTCTTTTGTTTCCTTCACTTTGTATTCAGACAGCATCTATACTGCCATTTACACCTCCCCAGACACATCTTTTGTTTCTTTACTTGTCCTATTGCCACTTCTTTTGGCCTTGCAACATGAAACCTTTTGTTATTTAATCTCTCCTACCCTCCACCCTATCACCAACTTTCCCCTTTTTACTCCTTCCCACTGTCCCCCTTTCATATGTTCAAAATCTATTACATTTCTAACTCCTCCCAGTGCTGATGACAGGTTACAGACTTCTTATAGCTCTTTTTCACTCTCCACCGATGCTACATGACGTGCTATTTCCAGCATTTACTGTTTTTAACCCTGTTGAGGGACATTGGCTGTTTTTACTTGGAATGAGTAAATCCCTATTACCCACCAACAAGCATACACCCGATGACTAGTGCATAGAATACTGACTGCATGCATGATCTGGTAGCATCAATTTTATCTGGTCCATGTGAAAAGGTGATTGTGACTTGCATTCCATTCCCCCGAACTGTCCCTTTCAGGCATTATCAAATGCTCAGGCACTTGAATACTGCCCCAGTGGGATACTTGTATCTTCTGCCAGTGAAATGGTGATTTAGGGGTGTGAGTCAGGCTGAAGCCCTGTTCATGTGAAAAGCAACCCGGAGCATGAACGCTGGATGTAAAGTAGTGAAAGAATTGAGTTGCTGAGGCATGGAAGAGAAGTAGAGATTTGCTTGCATTTTATTTTTCAAATCTACTTTTAAAAATTCATATATTGAGCGTGTACTGGTAGTCATGATTTAATTATGTTGCTGATTGTTCAATTGTTTGATGTTATTAAGTGGGTACAGTCACCTACTGTGATGTTATCATCAAACATTTGATGGAAGACCAAGGTTCACTATCAATGTCCTTTCAAACTGTAGATGCACCAACTTGTAAATTGACATATCTTTATACAGTAACTCTTTCCATGCATCAGTTTGATCAATGGCAGAAACTGGCCTCTGAAATAGTCCTCTCGTTGTAACATAGAATTTTTATAAATGCTTTATGGATCTGAAGAAGTAGTCCAGAAATCTTTCTGCATATTTCAACTTTGCAATTATCCTTATAAGAATTTGAAATAAGCTAATATATAACACCCCAATTTGTTTTATTATTATTCATTTTATGGGATGTGGGCATCGCCGGCCAGGCCAGCATTTATTCCCCATCCCCAATTGCCCTTGAGAAGGTGGTGGTGAGCTGGCCTTCTTGAACCTCTGCAGCCCATGTGGTTGTAGGTATACCGACAGTGCCTATTAGGGAGGGAGTTCCACGAATTTGACCCAACAACAGTGAAGGTACAGCGATATATTTCCAAGTCTGGATGGTAAGTGGCTTGGAGGGGAACTTCCAGGTGGTGGTGTTCCCATGTATCACTGTCCTTATTCTACTAGATGGTAATAGTCATGGGTTTGGAAGGTGCTGCCTAAGGAGCCTTGGTAAGCCCCTGCAGTGCATTTTGTAGACGGTACACACTTCTGGCATTGTTTGTCGGTCATGGAGGAAGTGAATGTGGAAGGGGTGCCAACCACTTTGGCTGCTTTGTCCTGGATGGTGTCAAGCTTCTTGAGTGTTGTTGGAGCTGCACTCCTCCAGGCAAGTGGAGAGTATTCCATCATGCTCCTGACTTGTGCCTTATCGATGGTGGACAAGCTTTGGGGAGTCAGGAGGTGAGTTACTCATTCCAGGATTCCTACCCTCTGACCTGCTCTCAGGTAGCCTCAGCATTTTTATGGCTAGTCCAGTTTCTGGTCAATGGCAATCCCCAGGATGTTGATAGCGGGGATTCAGTGATGGTAATGTGATTGAATGTTAAGGGATGATGGTTGGAATTAGTCATTCCCTGGCACTTGTATGGTGCGTATGTTACTTGCCACTTTTCAGCCCAAGCCTGGATATTGTCCAGGTCTTGCTGCATTTGGGCATGGACTGCTTCAGTACCTGAGGAATAGTGCTGAATGTTGTGCAATCATCAGCGAACATCCCCACTTCTGCCCTTATGATGGAAGGAAGGTCATTGATGAAGCAGTTGAAGATGGCTGGGCCTAGGACACTACCCTGAGGAAATCCTGCAGTGATGTCCTGAAGCTGAGATGACTGACCTCCAACAGCCACAATCCTCTTCATTTGTGCTAAGTATGACTCCAACCAGCAAAGAGTGATTCCCATTGATTCCAGTTTTGTTAGGGTTCCTTGATGCCACACTCGGTTAAATGTTGCCTTGATGTCAAGGGCAGTCACTCTCACCTCACCTCTGGAGGTCAGCTCTTTTGTCCATGTTTGAACCAAGGCTGTAATGAGGTCAGAAACTGAGTGGCCCTGGCGGAACCCAAACTGAGCATTGGTGAACAGGTTATTGTTAAACAAGTGTTATTATTGTGAGAGAAGGATCTTTGTATGCATATTATTAAAATCATGGAATAGCACCTGGAGAAGAGTGTGGAAATAACACCAATTATTTTGTCTGGAATTGATCCATTTAAACAGTCTCCATAAAATCTAATATACAACATGTAGGGTTGCATCTATGGGCATCAGGAAATTAATTCTAAATAGGTTGATGTACAAGGTCCACTTCACCATTTAATTCATTTGAAAAAATTGCCTTTGTATTATACCTCATTGTTACAGAAAGGAGAGAGACAGGCAAACTGTACTTATTTCCTCTCAATAGCTGTCCATAAGCAGAAGGTGTTTTGAATTATTTTTGAAGTATGCGTTGTGTGAGATCCAATTTACTAATAACCTGCAGCAAACACGTGTTGTGGTTGACTCAGAAGGTTAGTTTATTCCACATTCAAAACCACATCCAAAACATTCAAAACTCATTGAAAAGGTACTTGGATCTCCATCTGAAGGACTGTAACCTACAAAGCTATGGGCCAGGTGCTGGAAAGCAGTATTAAAATGAGCGGCTAGTTTCTCTTTCATCTTTCTCTGGCTGGCACAGAGATGATGGGCTGAATGGCCTCTTTCTGCACCGTAACTTTTCTATGGTTCTATGGGAGGAATGTTTGTAACTTCCCATACACACATGCACAGTAAAAGGGGGTAGAAAAGTAGAAAAAAGAGTTTTACAACTATGGATAGTAACAGCTCAAGAACCACAGAAATTGATATTATTTTACGTGACTTCCAAAGTCCAGAGTCAGAGTCCAATGAAGAATTATTTTACGGAGGAGCTTGAATTCAGCTGGCTGAAGACAGGAGTTGTAGTGTTCACTTTGCAGATTGTGTTAATACCGCAGATTGAAGTAGGTATACAGAGACTGGGTCAGTTTTGCTGATGATGGTTGGAAATCTTCCAGCAGAAACAGGCTTCAAGGGAGCAAGCTGTTGTACTGCCAGGAGTTCTGCTTCTTGGGGTGGGTTCATCAGTTGATGTCAAACAGCAGACTGACTGTGAGGCCAAAGATGTCCAAAAGTGCAGAGGCCTGGGTCATGTGACATGGTCCATTAAGGATTTAATTGCAGCTTAACAATCAGTGTCTGTGCTTCAGGCTAGAATTCAATTGCTCCCCCTTAGGAGAGAGATGAGGTGGCTATTAGCATCTCTTGTAGTATAATGAGTTTTGATCTCTCTCTTTTGTGATAGTTCAGGTTGCAGAGCCAGTTCATCACCATGTCCTCAGCTTTCGTTGATTGCAAGGGGTCTGTACAATGAGGTGTGCAATTCCTCAAGCTGAGTGAGGAATTCTTTTGTTCTTATAACTTTTGGGGGAGAATTTTTTCCCCATCGGGTGGGGGGAGGGGGTTGGGCAGGAGTGGGTGTGGGTGGGCGCACAGCCGATCACCACCTGTGGTCGGCTGCGTGCCTCCATTTTACGTGGGCGGGCCAGTTAAGGCCCACCCTGTGTGACGCACATACGTAAGTGCTGAGTGCTCCCTGTGCAGGTGGAGGCAGGAGGCTGAATCGTGGCCTGCGCTTTTTCACACAGAGCTGCCTCGGGGAGATTACTTTGATTTAAAAAAATTTAAATAAAGGAAATAAAAAATTAAGACATGTCCCCTCATATGACAGTGTCACATGAGCTGGGACATATCTATGAATTTTATGAAAATTTTTTATTAACATTTAAAAACCTTCATGAAACCTCATCCCGCCCATGGATCAGGCTTCATGATAAATGCGAAGGCTGCCTGGGCTCTTTGTCTGCCCGCCAATCTTAAGGTTGGATGGGCAGCTCAGTTAATTATTTTAATTGGAATTTAATTGGCCTTAACAAGGCCTTTGACAGTTTGGCGGGCGCGCAGCTGACTCCAGTGCGCGTCTGCCGAACTGAAGATCTGAATGACACATGGTGATGTTGGGACGCACGCCCGATGTCACTGCACGTCATTTTACACGTCGGCATATGGCGCCTGCCCCCACTCACCAACCCAAAGATTCTGGCCCCTGGTGGTAGCTCCCAGGACAAAGGCCCTACCCTGTGGTCAAGAGACTTATAGCAGCCATTTTTTTGGTTCAGCAGCAAATCTATTTTTTAAAAATGGCAAAAGAATAAAGTTCTGAATTTCTTTTCATGTCAAAGGGATCCAAGACTCATTAATCACATTCTTAATTGTCATGGGAGAAAAGAATTCTATGGAATCTGGATCTTTATTGTGCTCTCCATTTAAATAAAACTAAAATATGTGTGTATGCCCAATTCCAGTAGTTCCTATAAATTAGTACAATCTGCTACTAAAGAAAACAAGGACTCACATTCATGAAGGATCTTTCACAACATCAGGATGTCCCAAAGCACCTTACAAGAAATCAAATAATTTTTATGTTGGAAATGCAGCAACCAATTTGTGCTCAGCAAGTTCTCACAAACAGCAATGTAAGAATAAGCTGATACTCCTTTTATTTAAGTGATTTTGATTTTGGGATAAATATTGGCTAGGACATCAGGGTAACTTCCCTGCTCTTCTTCAAAATAGTGCCAAGGGACAATCTTTTACACCTGGCTGAGACAGCAGTCAGGGCCTCAGTTTAATGTCTCATCCAAAGATGGCACCTCCAATAGCGCAGCACTTCTTCAGGACTGCACTAGAGTGTTAGTTCAGATTTTTGTGCTCAAGTTTCTGAAGAGGGACCAAACAGATTTCATTACAGAATATATTTCAAGCACATATGCGGGCAATTTGGCTTACTTATTTTATTATGCAGCTATTTGGCATCAGTAAAAATACTGCATGGAAAATGGAAATAGAAAGTGGATCAAAATATCCAAAGAAGATATTAGATTAATTTTAATTTAATTTAACACCTCCCTTCTCAGACAATGCTTTGAAGACTAAAATTATTTCTTAAAATGCCAAATGCAAAAGGTTCTAAAAGCATTTTAATCCTAAATGGTTGTAACAATGTCCCACAGAGTTTAATGCTGGCATAAGCACCTTTGAGCTAATTACATTTTAATCAGTTCTCTGCCCCATTCCAGTGTGAAAAAAGATGCAACATTCATTATGTCAATAATAATATACTTTTATCACACTGCTTGTTATTTATGTAAACTGGTGATGTCTTAAGAAATAATAATGTATATTAAAATGCAAAATCTCACATACACATGATTATAACGTTATCATTAGAATACAGTGCAGAACCAGAAATCCTAAGATCCTTCACATCAGTGGAACATTTTAAAATATCAATAACACTGACTGAGACACTTCTGCCAGATAAATGCAGACATCAATATATGTATTAATATTTTCACTTCATGCAGTTTCCATGCATATAAATACATCAGTAAAAATAACAACAATGGAAATCTTCTTGTCAAAAGGATCAATAATTGACGAAGAAAATCCCACAATTGTGCTGCGGATGTGATACCAATAGTGGCGTTATGCAGATCTAATATATAGTATACACATATATAAAAGTAATCTGTGTGTGATGAATGAAACTGCTATTTTTTTGCTAAAATAAGATCAATGATTTTTTTAGGTTAAATATGTTTCTGCGACAGATATCTACACATACATAGAATTCAAATAACCTGCAATATTCTATGAAAATCTTCAACACACGTGTCATTTAATAAATCAGTTTCTTTTTATTTTTACAGATGTAAGTCATTACATTTAATCAGTTAAAGAAAATCAGACATCAAAAGTATATCACAAGAAACCTGTATCTGACGATTTGTGCTAATGGGATGCCCTTCTACTTGCAGAATTTACAGAACATTCTCAATACATTCAGAGCACATTCAAAGGCAGGGGACCAAGTGCTATCTTCACAGCTTCATTATCATTCTCAGGTTATTCCATGCCAAATGAATCAGGAACACAAATGAATTAGTGAGAATTAAGGAGCCTCTGTGGTCTGAACCCTTTCCAAATCTCAGAAAAGATGAAAGGAGCAGAGTGATGTTTTGTGTCCCTCTGTGCCAAGAAATGGAGCCCTCATGCCAACACAGCTTCTCAAGAGTCCTGCAGAAATGCACATATAGTTAATGTTGCCGAACGTCTTATGACCGCAGGTTCAGTCATGTGGGAGAGGTTTTACAAGGCTACAGAATCAAATCCCCCTCACTCACAATTAATTGCAAGTGAATAGCTTTTACACCTCGCTGTCAATGATCCTAGTCTAAGCATACTTCCCTCTTATCTCTACCACTTACAAATAATCAAAGGCATTTCTATTCTTTTAAAATCTAAACTGCTAAAAAGGCAGAATACTAAGTGCGTAATAAAATAAGGTGCCTGAATGCTCAAATTACATTTACAGGAGCTTTTTAAAATTATGTTCATCAGAATATATTAATGTACCATTCTATGAATCTGAGCTCACAATAACAAGGAATTATTCTGTGTTGTGCGGTTGTAGTAACTCATGCAGTTGTACGGTGTCTCATCTTGCCCTTGTGCTGTCCAAAACTGACCAGTGAATTCCCAAGGGCCCTCTCTGGTTTCTGCATTCTCATTTCATCAGCTGCAAAATATCTGTCACTCTTGTCCCAGGCTGAAGAAAGTGGCATCTGTCAGTTTTGGAGCAAGGATAAATGAATGCTTCAGGATAATCTGCAACCTCAAGCATTCCTCATTGCCACCCAACACAGCCAGTTGATCATGCTAAATTAGACTTCATAATTAGCATAATAATTTATAAATCTCTAATCTTTTAAAAACAAACATTATTGTTCCATAAATAGATTTTATAATTTATCTTTCTTTGTTAAAATCCCAATCAGCTAATTTTACAAATAAAATATGAGAATCTTAAAAATGGCCTATGCTGTCATAGTATAGGGATTCACAAAAGTATTTTAAAACTATTGTCTCCTGAATTAACGGAGAAAGAAAGGGTTAAATGTGAATATAAATCTGCAAGAGGAGTACCTTTGTCTGATCCAAGACACATTGCTTATGACGGAAGTGGATCTGATTTTTCTTGCAGAAAGAGTGAATCATGCAATCTTTACAAATTGACATCGTAAGGGAGATATTGTCAAAGGCACGGGGTAGCTGAAGACCACGCCATAACTGGTAAATGTAGCATTCTGAAAACATAATGAGCATTCTGACAGGGAAAAGGGAAGAATTTAATATTCAATAAAGTTTACTCATTCTAAATAGTCCAGGACAGGCAACAATTATGGAAAATAATTTGAATATGACCAGAACAGAGACTGAAGCTAGTCGAAAAAAATCACTGCCCAGAGGACTACATCCAAACCAGCTGGAGGATTCACCAGATGGCAGTGGATCTATTTGTTCTTCTCCTGCGTTTTTCTGGCTGGGTTGATGAGGCTCTCTAAAATACCTCATTTTCCTTCCTGCCATTGACAAAACAGAGCAACATCAAAGTAAAAGACCCTGATCAGAAAATAAAGCAACAATATCTGTTGCAATCATCTGAGGAGCTGGGTAGAAATAGTAATTCATGTTTGTATTCAAGTTAAAATATTTGGAAACCAGAAATTAATCTAAAAATCTAATTTCTATTACAATGCATTAATTCTAAGGAATACCCCATCCAATTCTAACTTAATTAGAAAAAGAATAAAATGTGGAAATCCTTTAGGTATCAGTAAATAATCTGCCTGTTTTCAGTTGGTTGTTAATTTGTACATGAGGGAGAAATTTGGATTTTTTGCTGGATTTGTACTATTCCAATTGTTCACCTCATGTTAAACTGGGTGGAAACATTTTCTGCACAGTTGTAAAATCTGTCAACATAGTTGATTAATGGGCAAATGTTATCTACTTACTTTAGATCCAATCCAATCACCCACCACTATAACAATCTACATGTGCAGAATTTAGACCAAATGAAAATTAGACTGGCTTGCAACCCAGAAGAGACAATTGTTCTGTCAAATTCCATGTGAAATATATAAATTAAATGTATTGTAAACATTTTATCCTGTTGTAAATACATAGTGTTAAACCAGTATCTATGCCAACCATTTCTAGCATTTTGACTTATGAAATAGAAAATGTATATTATTACAAATAACAAACTTGCAAAATATACTTGTGCAAAATCTTACCTGAAAAATGACCAGCCTGCAACTGAAAATTGGCATGGTAGTGGTGGGAGAGCAGGCAGGGAACTGCTTATATATAGCTGTATGCTTTTATATACAAATCGGTGGTCCTGCACTGTTGGTAGGACCCCAATTGTAATTTGTAGGTGAAGGTAGATTGATTGTATCACATACTTGTACCAAGTGATGGACCAGTCAAACAAGCAATCCTTAAATGGACCATTGGATAAGTCCATAAACAGTCCACCTGTTTTCCCCCCCAAAAAACTGTTGCCTGCTGTCAATCCATTTGAGCTCCCCCCTACATCTGGGATTGCCTCCCTGTACATGAATGGATTACCTTCCCAGCATTGGTAAGCTGCAGCAGGTTTTCCTCTTGTTGCTTGCTGCTCTACTTTTTTTATGCATTCACAGGATATGGGTGTCGTTGGCTAGGTCATTATATTTGCCTAATAAATAACAGATAGCTTGATAAATAAATAAATAATAAATACCTAATAAATACCTTGAGAAGGTGGTGGTGAGCTGGTTCTCGAAAAGCTGCAATCCGTGTGGCGTAGGTATACCCACAGTGCTGTTAGGGAGGGAGTTCCAGGATTTTGACATGGCGACAGGGAAGAAACGAAGATGTGTTTCCAAGTCAGGATGGTGAGTGGCTTCGAGGGGAACTTGCAGGTGGTGGTGTTCCCATGTGTCTGCTGCCCTTGTCCTTCTAGAGGTTAATGGTTGTGGGTTTGGAAGGTGCTGTCTAGGGAGGCTCGGTAAGCTCCTGCAGTGCACCTTTTAAAAGGAGTAGCTGCAGAGATATTGGAGGCATTGGTTGAAATATTCCAGAGCTCACTGGATTCCAGGAGGGTCCCAGCAGTTTGGAAAACTGCTAATGTGATGCCCCTGTTCAAGAAGGGAGGGAGACACAAAGCAAGAAACTATAGGCCAGTCAGCCTAATCTGTTGTTGGGAAAATGCTGGAGTCCATTATTAAGGAAGAAATAGCAGGACATTTAGAAAAGTTTAACACAATCGAGCAGAGTCAACATGGTTTTGGGAAAGGGAAATCATGTTTGACAAAGTTGCTAGAATTCTTTGAGGATATAACAAACAGAGTTGATAAAGGGGAACCAGTGGATCTAGTGTATTTGAATTTCCAGAAGGCATTCAATAAGGTGCCACATAAAAGTTCATGGCACAAGATAAGAGCTTACGGTATTGAGGGTAACGTATTAGCATGGATTGAGGATTGGTTAACACACAGAAGACAGACAGTTGGGGTTAATGGCTCTTTTATAGATTGGAAAGACGTAATTAGTGGAATGCCACAATAATCAGTCCAAGGGCCTCAATTATTTACTATCTATATTAATGACTTGGGGGGGTGTGGTGTGTAATGTGTCCAAATTTGCTGGTGATACAAAAATAGGTGGGAGGGCATGTTGTGATGAGGACATAAGGAATCAGCAAAGGGATATAGACAGGTTGAGTGAGTGGACAAAAACTTGGCAGATGGAGTTTAATGTAGGAAAGTGTGAGGTTATGCACTTTGGTAGGAAGAATCAAAAGGTAGGCTATTATTTAAATGGAGAGAGGCTCCAAAAAAGTGTAGCACAGAGGGATCTGGATGTTCTTGTGCATGAAACACAAAAAATTAGCATGCAGCTGCAGAAAGTAAATAAGAAGGCAAATGGAATTTTGGCCAGTATTGCTAGGGGGTTGGAGTTTAAAAATAGGCAAGTCTTGTTACAACTATACAGGGTGTCAGTGATGCTGCACCTGGAGTACTGTGTACAGTTTTGGTCCCCATATTTAAGAAAGGATATACTGGCATTGGAGACTGTTCAAAAGATATTCATTAGGCTGATTCCTGGGATGAAGTGGTTGACTTATCAAGAACAGTTAAACAGGTTAGGCTTTTATTCATTAGAGTTTAGAAGAATGAGGGGTGATCTTATTGAAATGTACAAGATTCTGAGGGGGCTTGTCAGGGCAGTTGTTGAGAAGATGTTTCCACTAGTGGGGGAATCTCCAACTAGGGGGTATAGTTTCAGAATGAGGGGACACTCATTTAAAACTGATATGTGAAGGGATTTCTTCTCTCAGAGGATAGTGAATGTCTGGAATTCTCTACCCCAGAGAGTTGTGGAGGCTAGATCACTGAAAGTATTTAAAGAGGAGATAGATAGCTTTTTTGAAATATTGGGGAATTGAGGGCTATGAGGAACTAGCAGGAAAGAGGAGTTGAGGCCTTGGGCAGATCAGCCATGATCTTATCGAATGATGGGGCAGGCTTGAGGGGCCAAATGGCCTACTCCTACTCTATTTCTTATGTTCTTATGCTGCACACTGCTGCTACTGTTCATCAGTGGTGGAGGGAGTGAATGTTTGTGGATGGACTGCTAATCAAGTAAGCTGCTTTGTCCTGGATGGTGTGAAGCTTCTTGAGTGTTGTGGGAGCTGCACTCATCCAGGCAAGTCACATTCCTGACTTGTGCCTTGTAGAGGGTGGATAAGCTTTGGGGAGTCAGAAGGCATAGGATTCCTAGCCTCTGAGCTGCTCTTGTAGCCATAGTATTTATATGGCTAGTCCAGCTCGGTTTCTGGTCATTGGTAACCCCCAAGATGTTGATAGTGGGGGATTTAGCAATGGTAATGTCATTGAATGTCAAGGGACGAAGGGTGGTTTCTCTCTTGTTTGAGATTGTCATTGCCTTGCACTTGTGTGGTGCAAATGTTACTTGCCACTTGTCAGTTCAAACCTGGATATTGTTCAATTCTTGCTGCATTTGGACATGGACTGCTTCTGCATCTGAGGACTCATGAATGGTGCTGTGGCATACGAATGAAACTGTCAACTCAAAACTGTTTAGGCTTCATGCCAACATGACTGGATTGATAGATCAGATGCTCTAACAACTGGGCATCCTTTTGTGTCCATGAGCTTAGCTTCCTACCATGTATCCAGTCATCACCAAGACTGCCTACCTCCAACTCCATAATATAGCCTGTCTTCATTCTTGCCTCAGCTCATCTGCTGCTGAAACTCTCATCCATGCCTTTGTTACCTCGAGACTTGACTATTCAATTGCCCCCTTAGCTGCCTCCCACCCTGCAGCCTCAGCAAACTTGAGCTCATTGAAGATTCTGCTGCCCGTATCCTAACACAAGTACTATTCATGAATCGTCCCTACATTGGTGTCTGGTTTAGTAACACCTCAATTTTATAATTCTCATGCTTGTTTCAAATCTCCCCATAGCCTTGCCCTTCCCTTTCCCTGTTTCCTCCTTCAGCCCTACAATCCTCTGAAATCTCTGCGCTCTCCCAATTCTGGGTTCTTGCTCAGTCCTGACCTTTATCTTTCCATCACTAATGTTGAGCCTTCAGCTGCCTATACCATAAGTTCTGGAATTTTGTCTCTAAACCTTTCTACCATTCTATGGGCAGAATCGTCTGGTCCCATAGGCGGTGGGTATGTTTGGCAGTGTGAGCGGTAATATGGCAAGAAGGCCAAAAATCGGTTTTACGCTGTTGTGAAACCAGCTTGCGATCGTCCACTCCACCCATCAATGGCAGGCCAGGTTTCCTGCAACCGCACTCGGGAGCCTACTTTCAGTACTTTACCATCTCATTATAAGCCCAGCTTGCTGGAATCATTCCCCCATGCTGGATCATCTGGGCACATCAGTGTGATTGCACACCGACATGTTTCACAACTGTACATAAATGACGTTCACCTGGCAGCTGCATTTGGCTTGGGACTTCGAGATTTGTTTGCCTACCTTGCTTTGGGTAGCATTCGTGGTCATCAGTGCCTGGGTTCATAAGCAGCACCACATCACTTACAGGGAGGCTCAAGGGCAGGTCTCTACCTACCAGATTAGCCATAAGGTGGGCGTGGCTTTTCAACGGCTTGCATGACTAGCGCTTGTTTGGGGAAGAGGATATCCCAGGATATTGATCTGTACAAGTAACCTCAAGATGGTGGGAACTGAGGAGGAAGTCTCCAGAGGAGATGTGAGGGTGTATGTGAGAGAGTGAGTGGTGATGTTCCCTGAGCTAGCAGTGAGTAAGATGCCAGTGAGGTCTTGGGAGTGGGTGAGTTTAGAGTGATGAGATGGTTGACTTACCTGGGCGGCACGGTTGAGATCATTCATCCGTTTTCTGCACTGGATGGCCGACCTCTTGTGTGCAGCATCAGCACTGACCACCTCTGCCACTGCCTCCCAAGCTGGAGTGGTGATACTGATGGGCCTCCTTCAGCCACAGCGGTGGTAGAAGACATTGTGGCGGGTATCCACGGCACACAGAAGGTGTCCCAGGGATGCGTCACTGCATCAGGAGTCTGCATTCTTCTTGGCTTTTGGGGCCATGTCTTCACGGGAGCAATCCTGGGCTGTAAGCATTTCGATGTGTGCACACGGCTGCAGTTTAAATATGGCACCCGGTGTGAGGAAGCAGTGGTGTAACAGTATGGAGGGCAAATCAAAGGCCTGCTGCCAGCAAGACAGTGTGTTTCCTGCAGCTGCATAAGTAATGAGGCGGGAAGGGGACAACACGGTGCAAAAACTCACCATTGTGGCCGGCAGGTAAAATATCTTTTTCCATGCCCATTCCCATACTTTGTGCAAACCCTATGTCTCTCTTTCTCTTTCCACCTTTAAGACATATCTCCTTGACCAAGCTTTTAGTCACATGTCATTGCCTCCAGTGTGGCTCAGTTGAGAAGATGCCCCTGTGAACTGCCTGGGGATGTTTTACCACATTAAAGATAATATGTAAATGCAAGTTGTTTCTGTTTTGGCCACAGCTTAAAAATTGATATTCAATACAAAACCTCTATGGTAAACAGGAAAAACTGTTCTCATGTTAAAAATGGATTGTGCACTGATTAAAATTAATATAAATATTAATTTGAATGTTATAATTGGAAGTGGAGGGGAAAATTAGGTATGTAGGGCAAAAAGCTAAAAATTCTAATGGGGTGAAGCAAGTTGCTGTTGGACATCAGTGTTATAGTTACTATTAAACACACTTTTGTCCTAATGCATCGTCTGGAATTTGTTTGAAAAAAGTTGAAAATCCTATTATCCAGCACTATATGCTTTAGTGTTCAGCTGTAGTGTTTTAACAATTGGCATTTGAACAAAAATATCTTTAGTTGACAGAGAGTTAGAGAGCTGAGCTGTTTTCTACCAACAAGTCTGGTCTGTCTAGTGACCCTTTGACTCATGAGGAGAATCAGAGTGAAAACTGTATTCCCAGCTGGGATCTAGAAGTTGAGGAAGGAAGGTGATAATATTTTTTTCGTGAAGAGTGCACGAAATATATGGATAGTTTAACAAGCGTCTTTAAAGCATAACAGCTTAATGCAAAACTATGCTTTGTGAAAGAAAAATTCAATGTTCAATCTGTTAAAACTCTTCAGATCAGTGTCTTCCACCTTTAATATGAAGTAAAGAATTTTTGCCCATTTAGAATGAGGACAATTTTTGACAAGGGCTTGGATATTCCGTGTCCACTGTCAACAGGTGTGTTCGGTGGTGAGTGGAAAATATAGCGAGAAGGCCAAAAAGCAGTTTCACGACGTCATGAAACCAGTTTGCGATCGTCCACTCTGCCCACTGTTGGCGAGTTGCGTTCCCTGCCATCGGACATTGGGAATCTCATTGTAACACATCAGCATATCACTATGAGGCCAGCCCACTGGACTCATCCCCACAGCCCCAAACACCCCCACCCACCACTGGTTCACCCTCCCATGTCGGCAGGAAAGCACACCGGTGTTGAACATGTCTTAACAAGTGTGATGTGCAGAAGTCAGGACTTACCCACCATTGCCTTGCTCACATCATGGACATCCAAGGAGTAGATGATGTTGGAGCCCGTCAGCAACAGCACACTGGAGGAATGTCCATGGAATGCTGGGTGTATTCTCATGGATGTGGCTCTGCTGCAAAGCAGCTCACGGAAGTTGGAAAGTCACCATTGATGCTCACAACGGATGATAGTCGAGGAGGTGGGAGAAGAAGGGCTAGTATCGAGTGGGAAAGGAAGAGGTGCTGGGGAGGTGTGAGGTTGGGAAGGGGGAATGAAGATGTCGGGGGGAGGTTGGGATTTTGGGGAGGGTGTACAGGGGGGAGGGGGTAACAGGGGAGAAGACAATGGCTGGGAAGGTAGTTGTATGGGAAATGGAAGGTGTAAGGGAAGGAGTGCAGAGAGGGGAGGGAGTCCAGGGGGAGGAAGGAGTGTGCAGATGGGAAGGAGTAAGGGTGGAGGAAGATGTCGGGAAGGGAGAGGGACTAAGCTGGGGGGACGGAATCCTGGGGAGTGGGAGTACTACGTTGGGGGAAGGTGTTCCAGGTGGATATGGGTTCTGGAGATGAAGGATTGTGAAGGGGCAAAAGGGTCCAAAGGGGAAAGGGGTCCGGAGGGTGGACGTGCAGGTGAACCTGCAAGGGACAGCTCTGATAGGTTCATGTCTGCCTCCTCGGGATTGAGCTGAGGATGGGTGTGGTATGAAGGAATGGTTGAATGACCAAGGGCAGCATGAGGTGGTAGGGTGGGAAGATGAGACAGTTGTGATAGAAGGGACAGCAAGGATGGTTGGTGGGGACTCAGAGGCAGACATGGACCCTGGGGGTGGGAAGGAGGAGGTTGGGACGGTTAATATGGATGGGGTGGGATTTCCGGGAAGGGAGGAAATGTGCACATTTCCCTGGAAATCCCCGAAGCGAAAGGGTTGTGGATGGTATGTCACAGAGGGGAAGTGGAAGGTGATGCCGGGGTGGGAGGGGTCAACTGTGATAGGGGAAAGGAAATGGGTGGCTGGGGAGGGAAAAAGACGGGGAGTGCACGACAAACTGAATCCGGACCATGCTGTCCAAATCGAAAGTGCAACAGCAGTCGTGGTGGGCGAGATCAGGTGCTGCTTGGGAGTGTGATCAGTGGGTGGGCAGAGATGCAAGTCAGCTCAGATGGACAATGGAAAGCAAACCTTAGCAGGCAGTATTGAGGTGAGTGTGATATGGGAAGGATCCACATTTATTAGGAAAGTGCTTGCACGAGGCTCCGAAAGGCCCTATCACACACACACTTTTCCCTCCAGAATCATTCGTGGGCTGACTACTCCCTCTGCGGTGACAGAGGACAAGGTTTAGGGGCTCAACAGGCCAAGGGGATTCGGAGGGAGAGGACAATGTCTGAAATTCCTGAGCCGATGACCCAGGGGGTGTCCAGCTGCCGCTCCTCCTCCCTTCAGGTGCCCAAGGGTCCCGGCCTGACGCTCCTTGAGGGGAAGGAGCACCTGGAGGGACTTTGAGGTGCCCCATTTCCCTCTCGCATTGCCATTGCAAATATCCCTGCGTTCTGCTGGACCAGGGTCTCAACAGCATCTGCCATCCTCCTCGTGGAGACCTCCATACACACACATTTAGGCACCACTGCATCAGAGAGCATGCAGATGGACTCCTCCGAAGTGGGTGCCACTCTGTTGAGGGCTTCCAACAGGTCTGCGTGATGCTCCCAGCCTTCTGCCAACTCTCCAGGATGAGTTGGAAGGCCAAATCCAAAGGTTCATCTTCTGACTCAGACCTCACAGGTGCCTCCTCCCCAGCAGTCCCCTGAGTGCCAGGGAGCTCAGCTAAACCTGCCTCCTCCTGCTGTGGATACGTGTCTGTGCAGTGGCCACCAGACTTTGAACCCGAGCCTGCTCTGGATCTATATCCCACCGAGATGTGTGTCTCTGTGCTGGTGGAGGGTGTGAGTAAACACCGTGATGGGTCTTCCAGGCTGCTTATTTCCAGCTCTCCAATGGAGGAGGGATCCTCTTGGCTGCAGATGAGGACCTGGATGGAGCTGAGGGATTGGCTGGATAAGGATGTCGGTCCCTTGGCAGAGCTCCTTGTGAATCAAAATAGAGATTATAGTGCATGGCAGCAGAGTCAAAAGCAGGAAAGAGAGCACTTCCAGATACGTTGAGAGAGGAATGATGTGGTGCAGGATCTCAGGTGGGTGTTCGCAGCTGACCTCAACATCGCCGCAGACACGGTCCACATCCTCACCAGTCAGCACGATGGAACACTCCTCAAAGTAAGTGAGAGGCCTAATGCGGGCCACTCCACCCCAAGTCTGGGACCTCTCCCTGCTGATGTGAGCAGGCTTCTCCTGCATGAATACAGATGGAGATAATGTGAGCAGGACACATGGCACTGTGTGGGATGTTTGTGGGGGGAGAGGAGCCATGGACAGAATGAGGGCATGAGTTTGAGAGAGTATGAGCCTGATGGAGATGTGAGGGTGCGTGTGAGAGTTAGTAGTGTTGTCCCTTGAGGTGTGAGATCCCTGTAGATGTGTGATGGGTTTGTGAGTGTGTGTGAGTTGAGAGTGATGAGAAGAGTGAGTTAACCTGGCAGAACAGATGAGACCATTCATTCTGTAGTGCCACTGGGTGGCCGTCCTCTTTTGCAGGGCATTGGTGCTGACCACTGCTGCCACTACCTGCCATGCTGGATGCCGCTGCCCATCCTGTGGCCAGAGCGGGGGTAGAGGACACCGTGGCGGGCTCCACACCATCCAAAAGGCATTCATGTGACGTGTCATTAAACCTGGGGGCTGCCTTTCAGGGCTATGGTTTCTTTGTAGCAGTCATGGGCTGGAAGCACTGAGAGGCGTGCGTGCAGCTGGATTTTAAATATGGCGCCCGACGTGCTGAAGCAGCAAGGTGATGGCCTGGCAGACGAATGAGAGCCCGTGGAAACAGCATGTTTCCCAGGGATGCATAACTAATGTGGATGGGTTTGGGACGATACAGCATGGAAACCCGCCATCGCAGCCAACTGGTAAAACCTCATTTTACCCACCCGCTACCGCACATAGCGCAAATGTGGGACGATTCTGCCCAAGGTCGTAAAGTTATGTTTGGTAGCAGAGAATTGATATGATCCTTCTAGTACAAGGTACATGGAAATTATTACATTCCATCCAGTTTGTTTTTAATCCTCGTTGTTTGGGTCTCACTTTCAATTGTCAGTGATTTTCAAGCTATTGCATACAATCCATGGTGTGTCTGAATCTTATTTTATTATTTAACTTTGCTAAATTTCAGAGATATTTCAATATTGTTCATTTTTTTTGTAAAGCTAGTGATTGATATTGGATGCTATCTATTCTGAGGAATATTTGGAGGAGGGGTTTGAATGTAAACTAATTGCATCATAATCTGGAAGTTTTGCAGAAAGAGATCAAGGTCTAGAAACCAGATCATACCAAAATAGCCACTCAGGGGGATGGGGTGAGAGAGTGAGAGTGGAAGAGAGAGACAGCATGGAAACCCGCCATCACAGCCAACTGGTAAAACGGCATCTGCCATCCTCCTCATGGAGACCTCCATACACACACATTTGGGCACCATTGCATCAGAGAGCATGCGGATGGACTCCTCCGAAGTGGGTGCCACTCTGTCGTTTACAGCAGGAGAGTGTGAGAGAAACAGCGGGGTCATTTACAGTGAGAGCGAGTGAGAGAAACAGCATGGTCATTTAGAGTGAAAGCGAGTGAGAGAAACAGCATGGTCATTTACAGTGAGAGAGTGTGAGAGAAACAGCATGGTCATTTACAGTGAGAGCGAGTGAGAGAAACAGCATGGTCATTTACAGTGAGAGCGAGTGAGAGAAACAGTATGGTCATTGACAGTGAGAGCGAGTGAGAGAAACAGCATGGTCATTTACAGTGAGTGAGTGTGAGAGAAACAGCATGGTCATTTACAGTGAGAACGAGTGAGAGAAACAGCATGGTCATTTACAGTGAGAGCGAGTGAGAGAAACAGCATGGTCATTTACAGTGAGAGAGTGTGAGAGAAACAGCATGGTCATTTACAGTGAGAGCGAGTGAGAGAAACAGTCTGGTCATTTACAGTGAGAGCGAGTGAGAGAAACAGCATTGTCATTTACAGTGAGAGCGAGTGAGAGAAACATTATGGTCATTTACAGTGAGAGAGTGTGAGAGAAACAGCATGGTCATTTACAGTGAGAGAGTGTGAGAGAAACTGCATGGTCATTTACAGTGAGAGAGTGTGAGATAAACAGCATGGTCATTTACAATGAGAGAAACAGTAGGGTCATTTACAGGGAGAGAGTGTGACAGAAACAGCGGGGCCATTTACTACAAGAGAGCATGAGAATAACAGCATGGCCATTTGCAGAGAGAGTGTGAGAGAAACAGCATGTTCATTTACAGGGAGGGAGAGTGAGAGAAAGAGCATGGGCATTTATAGCAAGAGAGCGTGAGAGGAGTGGGGCCTTTAACAGTGAGAGAGTGAGAGAAGAGTGTGAGACTATTAGAGCACAAGAGGGAAAAAAGTGCAAAAAGCACCTGAATGGCGGGTAGGAATTGCTGAGTATTTCTAGTCTTTAAAGTAAAAGTAATGTTTTTAGTTTGTGCTTAATCTTTTTCTCTCTTTTTCTTAAAGATAGTTTGTTAAGTACAAGATCGATACTGGTATGTATAAAAATTATTATAATAAAGTATAAAGAATGGCGATACTAAAGTAAATAATTAATTAATTGAATAAAATATGATAGCGATGGAAGGACAGGTGATGTGTTGCTGCTGCAGCATGTGGGAACTGCTGGGTATCAAGTTGATCCAGAGCAAACACATCTGTACCAAACGTTTACAGCTCAAGGAACTTTGGACCCAAGTTAAGGATATAGAGTCTGAGCTACAGAGATTGTGCCACATCAGGGAGGGGGAAAGTTACCTGGACACTTTACTCCAGGAAGCGGTCACACCCCTCAGATTGGGTAATTCAAATTTGGTCTGTGATCAAGGACAAGAGAAGGTGACTGCAGGTGTGGAAACCCAGGGGGTAGCGTTCAAGGAGCCTCGGCCTCTGTAACTGTCCAACAGTTTTACGGTTCTTGCAAGCTGTGTGGAATACAGTGGGGAGCAAACTGACCACAACATCATGGTACAGGGAGCAATTCAATTGGGGGGTGGGAGGTGAGGAAATAAGAGCGTAATAGTGGTGAGGGGCAATATAATTAGGGGGATAAATACTGTTCTCTGCAGCCATGAGCATGAGTCCCGAAGACTGTGTTGCCTGCCCGGTGCCAGGAATAAGGACATCTTCTCAGGGCTGGAGAGGAACTTGGAGTGGGAGAGGAGGGATCCAGTTGTTGTTGTCAATGTTCGCACCAACAGTATGGATAGGACTAGAAAGGAGGCTCTGCTAAAACAGCAGGAGATCCATTAAAAAGCAAAACCTCCAAGGTAATAATCTCGGGATTGCTATCTGAGTCATGGGCAACCTGGCAAAGGGTAAATAAAGTCAAGGAGTTAAATATGTGGCTCAGAGATTGGTGTGGGAGGAATGGGTTTCAGTTCATGGAGCACTGGTCCAGTACTGGGGTAGAAGGGAACTGTTCCGGAACTGTTCACTTGAACCATGCTGAGACAAGTGTGCTGGCGAACCAAATAACTAGGGCTGTAGAGAGGGCTTCAAACTAAATAGAGAGGGGGAGGGTCCTGGAAAGGGGACACGTGGGCTTACATAGCAAAAGGATATAGCAGCCTTGCAGGGCAGCTATTTAGGTAATGATATCCAGAGTGTAACAGGAAGAGACAAAGTGTAAAAACATAAAAAACAGCAGTAAATAGGGTCAAAGAGGGAAAAAATGGTAGAAAGGCAACACTAATGGCCCTTTACTTAATTACAAATAGTATTCGGAACAAAATAAATGAATTAACCTCACAAATAGAGGGTAATGGGGATGGTCCTATAGCCACTACAGAGATATGGTTACGAGGAGATCAAAGCTGGGAACTAAATATTCAGGGATATGTAACTTTTGGAAAGGTCAGGCAGAAAGGAAAGGGTGGTGGGATAGCTTTGTTAGTACAAGATGGAATAAGTACGATAGCAAGAAAGGATCTTGGATCGGATGATGTACAATCCATATGGGTGAATGTAAGAAATAACAAGGGGAAGAAGACACTGTTGGGAATTCTCTATAGGCCCCCCTGACAGTAGCTATACTGTAGGACAGGGAATAAATCAGGAGATAATGAGGGCATGTGAAAAAGGCAGTACATTAATCCTGGGCGGCCTTAATCTTCATGTGGATTGGGAAAATCAAATTGGCAGAGCTGGACATGAGCAAGATTTCATAGAGTGTATTCAGGACACTTTCTTAGAACAAAATGTTGCAAATCCAACCAGGGATCAGGCTATTTTGAATCTGGTCACGTGTAACGAAGTAGGTTTAATAAATGATCTCAGAGTAAAGGAAACAGCGGCCATAATATGGTAGAATTTAGCATTCAGGTTAACAGTGAGAAACTTGGGTCGGAAACAACTGTGATAAACATAAATAAGGGTAATTACAATGGAATGAGGGCACAGTTGGCTGGAGTGGACTGGGAAAGGAGTTTAGCAGAAAAAAACGGTTGATGAACAATGGCAGACATTTAAGAAAATAGTTCATGACTCTCAACAAAGATATATCCCAGTGAGGAAGAAGGATTCAAGGAAGGGGATAAACCAATTATGGTTAACCAAGGCAGTTAAGTACAGTATCAAGTGAAAGAAAAAACATACAATGTGGCAAATATTAGTGGTAAGCCAGACGATTGGGAAAGTTTTAAAATCCAACAAAAGATGGCCAAAAAAAGAGAGGCAGAAAATAAACTTTGAAAGTAAACTGGCAAATAATATAAAAATGGACAGTAAGAGCTTCTTTAAATATATAAAAAGGAAGAGAGAGGCCAAAGTGAGCATAAGCCCATTAGAGAATGAGGCTGGGGAAATAATAATAAGGAATGAGGAAATGGCAGAAGAGTTGAATAAATACTTTGCTTCAGTCTTCACAGTAGAAGATACTAATAGCATTCCAAAAATACTATATAATCAAGGGGCAAAAGCAAGGGAGGAAATAAATACAATAACTATCACTAGAGAAAAAGCACTAGGGAAACTAATGGGGCTAAAGCTCGATAAGTCACCTGGACCTGATGGAGTGCATCCTAGGATATTAAAGGAAATAGCTGCAGAGATGGTGGATGCACTGTTAGTAATCTTCCAAGAATCCTTAGATTCTGGAAAAGTCCCAGAGGATTGGAGAATGGCCAATGTAACACCCTTATTCAGAAAGGGAGGGAGACAAAAAAAACAAGTAACTATGGGCCAGTTAGCTTAACATCTGCCATTGGGAAAATGTTGGAGTCTATTATAAAGGATGTAATAGCAAGGCATTTAGAAATGCATAATCTAATCAAGCAGAGTCAGCATGGCTTCATGAAGGGGAAACCATGCCTAACAAATTTATTAGAATTCTTTGAGGAAGAAATAAGCAGGATAGATAAAGGGAAACCAGTAGATGTAATATATTTGGATTTCCAAAAGGCATTCCATAAGGTACCACACATAAGGCTACTTAATAAGATAAGAGCCCATGGTGTTGGGGGTAATATATTTGCATGGATAGAGGACTGGCCAACTAATATAAGACAGGGAGTTGGGATAAGGGGGGCATTTTCACAATGGCAACCTGTAACTAGTGGACTGCCACAGGAATCAGTGCTGGGGCCTCAATTATTTACAATATATATTAATGACTTAGATGAGGGAAGTGAATGTACTATCACCAAGTTTGCAGATGACACAAAAATAGATGGGAAGGCAAGTGATGCGGATGACACGAAGGGCAGAATTTGACGTTCAGCATGTGGGCACGTGCCCGACATGCCCGAGCATAGTTTGACATGCAATGAAGTTGGACATGCGTCCCGACATCGTCACGCACTCGTGTGATATTTTGTTCGGTGGGCACGCGCCGGAGTCAGCTGAGCGCTCACTGATAATTGAAAGGCCTATTCAGGCCATTAACAAGCTAACTGAAATCAAATCAATACTGCCCGTCCAACTTTATAGTTGGCAGGAAGGCGAAAAGGCCAAGTGGCCTTTACATTTTTTAGGAAACCTCATCCACGAGCGTGATAATGTTTCCTAAAGCGAATAAACATTAACTGAAAACTTTATTTTTGAATTAAAAACATGTCCCAGCTCATGTGACAGAGTCACATGAGGGGACATGTTTTTAAAAATTATTACTGTCTTTAATAATTTTTTTAAAAAGTGCTTCAATCACCCTAAGGCAGCTCCGTGCCTCAGGGAGATTGAAGCGCTCTTTCGTGCACATGCACAAACTGCACACCAGGCCCACTCTCCCTCCTCCCCCCGTCCACACACGTAGGGCTGAGCTCTGCCTCTCGCGATCCACGCAGGGCGGGCCTTAATTGGCATGCCCATGTGAAACCATGGAGAATAACCAAACACGGGCCTGTCGAGCCTGCCCAATGAGGGAACAATTCTGGCCAATGAGTCTACAGAGGGACATAGACAGGTTAAATGAATAGGCAAAATCTTGGCAGATGGAATATAATGTGGGAAAATGTGAGGTTATGCACTTTGGCAGGAAGAATGGAGAAGCTGAATACTATTTAAATGGAGAAAGACTGCAGAAAGCTGCAGGGCAGAGGGATTTGGGAGTGGTTCTGCATGAATCCCAAAAAGCTAACATACAAGTTCAACAGGTAATAACGAAGGCAAATGGAATGTTGGCCTTTATATCAAAGGGAATGGAGTATAAAAACAGGGAAAACTTGCTAAAACTATACAGGGCACTAGTTAGACCACACCTAAAATACTGTGAACAATGTTGGTCCCCTTATCTAAGGGAAGAGATACTGGCATTGGAGGCAGTCCAGAGAAGGTTCACTCAGTTAATCCTGGGTATGGAGGGATTTTCTTAAGAGGAGAGGTTGAGTAGGTTGGACCTGTACACATTGGAGTTTAGAAGAATGAGAGGTGACCTTATTGAAACATGTAGGCCAGGATTTTCGGTTCAGCAAGTGGAGGCGTAAAATGGTGCGGGGTGACATTGGGCATGCGTCCCAACGTCACGACGCATCATTTAGATTTTCAGTTCGGCGGGCGTGCAGCTGAGTCAGACGCACACCCGCCAAACTGTCAAAGGCCTATTAAGGCCATTTAAAAACTAATTAAACCACTAAACTGAGCTGCTTGTCCAATCTTAAGGTTGGCGGGCAGGCAAGGAGCCCAGGCGGCCTTTGCAGTTTTCATGGAACTTCATCCATGGACCGGATGAGGTTTCATGAAGTGTTTATAAATTGAATAAAATTTTTTTTTAAAAATCATTGACATGTCCCAGCTCATGTGACATTGTCACGAGGGGACATGTCTTAACATTTTTTTCTTTTCTTTATTCAGCTTTTTAAAACTTAAACTAATCTCCCTGAGGCACCTCTGTGAATTCCCCCCCACCACCGCCTGCTCAGGGTGCGCTCAGTGCTTCCAGGCACGTGTCACATTGGGCAGGCCTTAATTGACCCACCCACATAAAATGGCACCGCGGACCCGATCGGTTCCTGCCTGCTCCCGCACAACCCCCTCCGACGGGGGGAAATTTCTCCCCATAATATTCTTAGAGGGCTTGACAGGTTAGATGCTGAGAGGTCGTTTCCCCTTGTGGGAGAGTCTAGGACTAGAGGGCATTATCTCAGAGTAAGGGGACGCCCATTTAAAACAGAGGTGAGGAAGAATTTCTTCTCTCAGAGGGTAGTCAATCTGTGAAATTCTTTACCGCAGAGGGCTGTAGAGGCTGGGTCGTTAAGTATATTCAAGACTGAGATAGACAGATTTTTAATCAGTAAGGGAATCAAGGGTTATGGGGACAAGGCAGGAAAATGGAGTTAAGGATTATCCAATCAGCCATGATCATTGAACGGCAGAGCAGACTTGATGGGCTGAATGGCCTACTTCTACTCTGACATCTTATGGCCTAATGGCTGTGCACTGCCCACAACAGTTAAGTTCAAAACATGCAATGTTCCCTCTGCCTGCTGATTTTAATCATCTAGACACACAGCCATGCTACATGTACTATTCACTGGCTGCAAACCTATCATGGATGGCTTAAATTGGGTGTTTGTGCACTGCTTTAAGGCAGCCAGCAACTTTTAAAGGGAATGCGCATTCTGTCTGCAGACATCCAAAAAACACCTGAGTAACAAATTGGCAAAGGGGGAATACGTGGAGGCCAGGAAATGCTGCACTGGAGGCCTTGGTGCAGGAAATAAATGGGAGGAGGGACAGCCTCGTCCCAGCCAAAGTGGTCAGGAAACCTTTCAGGTATCCAATGAGCAGACAGAGGGAAGAGATCATTAAGCATGTCAATAGCAGGACCACTACATCAAGAACATGGTTGCAATGTTGGAAAAAATTCAATGATCCAACTTGAGTTGTTAAGGTAAGACGACTGCTGTCTTACATACTAACCACGGCTGCACCACTGACAGCCTCATTACTTAGAATAGTGACAGCACACTACCCTCTCCCACTACATTCAACTCTCCTACAATCACTGAATCACTGCAACCTGATTCCTTCCCCTCATTCTCACACAATTGCCACTATTATAACAATCACTTACCCATAACTAACATCTCATACACAAACTATCATCAAGCTATTTGGCAAACTATGACACATGCATCCTCCAAACACCACAAGACTCTCATGTATGAACTCCTTTGTTTTGTGCAGGAGCATGATACGTACATCACCAGGCAACTGGCTGCCACAGGAGGATGCTCCGACCTGCACACCCTCTCCCCCTTAAAGAGAGCATGTTAGTTATCATGCAAAGGTTCTGAGCAGAGGTTGCTATCAGTGCTGAAGGAGATGTTGTGCTGTGTTTTTTTTTATTCATTCACAGGATGTGGGCTTCACTGGCTGGGCAAGCATTTATTGCCCATCCCTGGTTGCCCATGAGGAGTCGGAGGTGAGCTGCCTTCTTGAACTGCTGCACCCCATGTGATGTAGGTACTGTTGTTAGAAAGGGAGTTCCAGGATTTTGATCCAGCAACAGTGAAGGAATGGCGATATATGTCCAAGTCAGGATGGTGAGTTACTTGGAGGAGAACCTCCAGGCAGTGGTATTCCCATCCAACTGCTGCCCTTGTCCTTCTAGGTGGTACTGGGCGTGTGTTTGGAAGGTGCTGTCTAAGCAGCCTTGGTGAATTCCTGCAGTGCATCTTGTAGATGAAACACACTGCTGCTACTGTGCGTTGGTGGTGGAGGGAGTGAATGTTTGTGGATGTGGTGCCAGTCAAGCAAACTGCTTTGTCCTGGATGGTGTCCAGCTTCTTCAGCGTTGTAGGAGCTGCACTTATCAAGGCATTCCATCATACTCCTGACTTGTGCCTTGTAGATGGTGGACAAGCTTTGGGGAGTCAGGAGAGTTACTCGTCGCACGATTTCTAGCCTCTGACCTGCTCTTGTAACCACAGTATTTATATGGCTAGTCCAGTTCAGTTTCTGGTCAATGGCAACCCCCAGGATGTTAATTGTGGGGGATTCAGTGATGATAATGCCATTGAACATCAAGGGGGCGATGGTTAGATTCTCTTTTGTTGAAGATGGTCATTGCCTGACACTTGTGTGGTGCGAATGTTACTTGCCACTTGTCAGCCCATGCCTGGATATTGTCCAGGTCTTGCTGAATTTGGGCATTGACTGCTTCAATATCTGAGGAGTCGCGAATAGTGCTGAACATTGTGCAACCATCAGTGAACATCCCCACATCTGACCTTATGATGAAAGGAAGATCATTGATGAAGCAGCTGAAGATGGTTGGGCCAAGGACACTACCCTGAGGAACTCCTGTAGTGATGCCCTGGAGCTGAGATGACTGATCTCCAACAACCACAACCATCTTCCTTTGTGCTAGGTATGACTCCAACCAGCAGAGAGATTCCCCCTGATTCCCATTGGCTCCAGTTTTGCTAGGGCTCCTTGATGCCACACTTGGTCAAATGCTGCCTTGATGTCAAGGGCAAGCACTCTCACCTCACCTCTGGAGTTTAGCTCTTTTGTCCATGTTTGAACCAAGGCTGTAATGAGGTCAGGAGAGTGGCCCTGGCGGAGCCCGACCTGGGCATCAGTGAACAGGTTATTATTAAGCAAGTGCCACTTGATAGCACTACTGATGACCTCTTCCATCACTTTATTGATGATCAAGAGTAGACTGATGGGGCGGTAATTGGCTGGGTTGGATTTGTCTTGCTTTTTGTGTATAGGACATACCTGGGCAATTTTCCACATATCCGAGTGGATGCCAGTGTGGTAGCTGTACTGGAAAAGCTTGGCTAGGGGCGCGGCAAGTTCTGGAGCACAAGTCTTCAGTCCCATTGCCAGTATATTGTCAGGGCCTGTAGCCTTTACAGTATCCAGTGCCTTCAGCCGTTTTTTGATATCACGTGGAGTGAATTGAATTGACTGAAGACTGGCATCTGTGATGCTCGGGACCTTCAGAGGAGGTGAGATGGATCATCCACTCAGCACGTCTGACTGAAAATTGTTGTGAATGCTTCAGCTTTATCTTTTGTACTGCTGTGCTAGGCTCCTCCATCATTGAGAATGGGGATATTTGTGGAGCCTCCCCATCCAGTGAGTTGTTTAATTGACCACCACCATGCAGACCCAGTCTAGCAGCTATGTCCTTTAGGACTCGGCCAGCTCAGTCAGTCGTGGTGCTACTGAGCCACTCTTGGTTTTGCACATTCAATTCCCTCACCCAGAGTACATTCTGCACCCTTGCCACTCTCAGTACTTCCTCAAAGTGGTGTTCAACATGGAAGAGCACTGATTCATCAGCTGAGGGAGGGCAGAACGTGGAAATCAGCAGGAGGTTTCCATACGCTTGTTTGACCTGATGCCATGAGACTTCTTGGGGTCCAGAGTCAATGCTGAGTACTCCCAGGGCAACTCCCTCCCAACTGTATACCACTGTGCCACCACCTCTGCCAGTGGGACAGGACATACCCAGAAATAGTGATGGTAGTGTCTGGGATATTACCTGTAAGGTGTAATTCCGTGAGGATGACTATGTCAGACTGTTGCTTGACTAGTCTGTGAGACAGACTCTGTATGGGTCTGGGTTTGGGTCTACAGCAGGTGGTGAGGGAACCAACAAAAGGGGAAAACATACTTGACCTCATCCTCACCAACCTGCCTGCCACAGATGCAGCTGTCCATGACAGTATCAGTAGGAGTGGCCACCGCACAGTCATTGTGGAGACGAAGTCCCGCTTTCTCATTGAACATATCCTCCATTGTGTTGTGTGGTACTACCACAAAGTTAAATGAGATAGATTTCAAACAGATCTAGCAGCTCAAAACTGGGCATCCATGAGGCGCTGTAGGCCATCAGCAGCAGCAGAATGGTACTGAAACACAATATGTTACCTCATGGCCTGGCATATCCCCCACTCTACCATTACCACCAATCTAGGGGATCAACCCTGGTTCAACGAGGAGTGCAGGAGGGCATGCCAGGAGCAGCACGAGGCATACCTAAAAATGAGGTGAAGCTATAACTTAGGACTACTTGCGTGCCAAACAGCATAAGCAGCAAGTGATAGAATGAGCTAAGTGATCCCACAACCAACAGATCAGATCGAAGTTCTGCAGTCCTGCCACATCCAGCCGTGAATGGTGGTGGACAATTAAACAACTCACTGAAGGAGGAGGCTCCACAAATATTCCCAACTTCAATGATGTAGGAGCCTAACACAGCAATTCAAAAGATAAGGCTGAAGCATTTGCTACAATCTTCAGCCAGAAGTGCCGAGTGGATCAGCCTCCTCCGGAGGTCCCCAGCATCACAGATGCCAGTCTTCAGCCAATTCGATTCACTCCACATGATATCAAGAAACAGCTGAAGGCACTGGATACTGCAAGGGCCCTGACAATATACTGGCAATGGTACTGAAGACTTGTGCTCCAGAACCTGCCGTGCCCCTAGCCAAGCTGTTCCAGTACAGCTACAACACTGACATTTACCCGGCTACGTGGAAAATTGCCCAGGTGTGTCCTGTACACAAAAAGCAGGACAAATCCAACCCGGCCAATTACCGCCTGATCAGTCTACTCATGATCATCAGTAAAGTGATGGAAAGCGTCATCAGCAGTGCTATTAAGTGGCACTTGCTTAGCAATAACCTACTCACTGATGCCCAGTTTGGGTTCCACCAAGGCCACTCAGCTCCTGAGCTCATTCCAGCC
Source organism: Carcharodon carcharias (assembly GCF_017639515.1). Classification (NCBI taxonomy): domain Eukaryota; kingdom Metazoa; phylum Chordata; class Chondrichthyes; order Lamniformes; family Lamnidae; genus Carcharodon; species Carcharodon carcharias. The sequence goes on along the minus strand of NC_054478.1, from coordinate 61,399,705 downwards.
TTGGTTCAAACATGGACACAAGAGCTGAACTCCCGAGGTGAGGTGAGAGTGCTTGTCCTTGGCATCAAGGCAGCATTTGACAGAGTGTGGCATCAATGAGCCCTAACAAAACTGGAGTCAATGGGAGTCAGGGGGAAAACTGTCCACTGGTTGGAGTCACACTTAGCACAAAGGAAGGTGGTTGTGGTTGTCAGCCATCTCAGCTCCAGGACATCACTGCAGGATAGTGTCCTAGGCCCAGCCATATTCAGCGGCTTCAACAATGACCTTCCCTCCATCATAAGGGCTGAAGTGGGGATGTTCACTGATGATTGCACAATGTTCAGCAGAGTTCACGACTACCTTAGATACTGAAGCAGTCCATATCCAAATGCAGCAAGACCTGGACAATATCCAGGCTTCGGCTGACAAGTGGCAAGTAACAATGACCATGTCCAACAAAAGAGACATTCAATGACATTACCATCACTGAATCCCCCACTCTCAACATCCTGGGGGTTACCATTGAAACTGAACTGTATAAAAACTGTGGCTACAAGAGCAGGTCAGAGGCATCATGGAACAAGTAACTCAAGGCTGGAGTCTGATGGAATACTCCCCACTTGATGATGGGTGAGTGCAGCTCCCACATTACAGAAGAAGCTGGGCACCATCCAGGACAAAGCTTCATAGTATCTTAGAAACAGCTCTCCCAATTTCAGCACTAGCCCCCAGATGTTAAGAAGGAGGACTTTGCAGGGTCAACAGGGCTGAAACTGACATTTCCAGGGCCTAGGTCAATGTCAATGCTAGGTGCTCCATCCAGTTTGTGGCATGCTGAGCCATTTCAGAGCTAACCACATTGCTGGGGTCTAGGTAAGGACATTAGTGAACCAGAAGGGGTTTTTTACAACAATCAACATTAGACTTTTAACACCAGGTTTTTATTGAATTCAAATGCCACCACCTGCCATGGAAGAATTTGAACCCAGGCCCCCCAGAGTATTATCCTGGGTCTCTGGATTACTATCCCAGAGACAACACCACTACACCATCACTTCTCCTGTGTTTCTTCACACCTAATCTTTGTCTCTTCTGACTTCTCCTTAACTCCACAAACTCTGCATACCAAGCTGTCGATGTTTTTAACATCCAACCTTTCTCTCTGTTGGCCTCATACTACAAGCTAACTTTTGTCTATATTTTTGATTTCTACTGCTGAGAATGTCAGTAGCAACTGTGAGATTTTAATCACTCATAATTGGTGGCCTTGCCTTCACTCACAAAGGCCCAACATTCTGGAATTCACTCCGTAAACCTTTTTATCTATTTTCTTCTCTTTCCACCTTTACGATTCTGATTTAAGATACTCTTTAAAACCCACCTCTTTGACCAAATTTTGGTTGTCTTCACCAATACCTCCTTACGTGGTTCAGTGTCAAATTTTGTTTGCTAATGCTCCTGTGAAGCACCTTGATTTAACTAGGATTTAAAGGTACTATCTAAATTGTGGTAATCTGAGGCGCAATACATCTTTAAGAGAATGTAAGCAGATTGAACCACGTGATTGTATTACCCAATTGCTGTGTAGCACGAGCTACATTGTTAATCAATGATCTTAGAATGGGTTCTCGTTTGAGAAGCACACATGTGTGAGTGCTCCTTTACTTTTGTGAATAAACAGCATGTGCTTCATTTCACAATGGCCTCATCATCTACATGGCCTGGGTTACCAACTCACTCACAAGTAGATAGGCATGTGATCATGTTCGTTGAACAAGCAACTGATAGAAGGAACATAACATAAATATAAGTTGGTGTTTCTATATCCCTCAGGCAGTGGAGGAAGAGGAGCTGGTCTACAGATGCACTGTCATTTGTTATTCAGATACTGGCATCATGCAATCTTTAGTGGCTAGGTTAGAGTAAGTATCTGTATGTGGTGGCTCACCAGGCGCAAGTAAGCAGGAACTAGACAGAATGTTAGGACACCACAGGTGTCTTGACCACAAGGACAAGGATACACACTAATTCTGTAGAGAACTTAGGTGCTGACTTTAAAAGCTCAGACCACTGAAAAGAGCAAATAGGCATGAATCTGGAACTACCAATGGCACTGGAAGCCTGCCAAGGGATTTGCGCACAATGCTGTTGAGCAAGAAGTCCCACTCCAAATTGTCTCAAGACTTTTCACAGAGCATGGAGACCAATCTGTTCAACATGAATCAAGTAATCAGCTCCATTACAGTGACACCAAATATGATGGAAGCTCATGTGACCAACCTGACAGTGCCTTCCTTGGCTATCATCTTGGCTCTGGGAGCCAACATTGACAGTAGCCTCCAATGTGTCACAACATTCCTACAATTTGTTATCATACAAAGCAGCAGGAGTACTGAAACACCATCTCAGGGGAGTGTCTTTGGCTCCATGAGAGAGGCACCTGCTGTCCTTTCTCAAGATGATAAAATGCTTGCCCCCCTACACTAGTGCTGTTGTTAGTGCCTCACTAACAACATCGATAGCCAAGACTGCTGCAGCCCTCAACAAGTAGCTGCGGTCTGCTGCCTCTGGCTCCCGAGGTCACCTGCTAAGAACATTGGAGGCGTTCTGCATAGAAGCTCAGCCACTTCCAAGCTGTAGTCATTTGGGAAACACTTTACAGGAGCACAAAGGAAACAAGCACACAAGACAGGCAGACTTCAGGAAGATGATTAATACTTTTATTGTCAATTTTGACATGATAGGTTTGATAAATTTGCTTTTTGATCTGAATTGGGCGTTGGTATTATTGTAGAGGGCAAGTCCCACAAGTCCATGACGAAGGAATGTACCATCCAAAAACAAAATGTCAGATCCCACATGTACACTGCTGACACCCAGCTGTAACTCACCACCTCTCTCAACATCTTCACTGCCTCTGATTTGTCATGCTACTTGTCTGACATCCAGTATTGTATAAGCAAAAATTCTGCCCAATTAATTGTCTACAGCCCCTACTGCAACTCCGTTACCTAACTATGAAGTCCACCCTCTCCCTGATCACTGTCTGAGGTTGAACCAGACTGTTAGCAACGTTGGCACCCTATTTGATTTTTTAAATCTCATCCTCATTTTCAAATCCTTCCATTGCTTCACTCCTCCTTATTTCTGTAACTTCCTTCAGTCCTACAATGCACTAACAGCTCTGTGTTCCTCTAATTCTGGCCACTTGTAACTCTCAGTTTCCTTTACACCCTCCACTAGCAGCTGTTGTTTCAGTTGTCTAGGCCCTAAGCTCTGGAATTCCCTACCTAAACCTCTCTGCTTCTCTTCTTCATTCTCCTCCTTTATGGTGCTCATCATTATCTATCTCTTCGATCAAGATTTTGTTCACCCTCTCTATTTTTCTCTATATGTGGCTTGGTGTCCATTTTATGTCTGATTATGCTCCATGACCTTAGGACTTTTTTAATGACATAGAATCACAGTATCACAGAATTATTACGGTGCAGAAGGAGGCCATTCAGCTCATCATGTCTGCACCGGCTCTCTGAGCGTTTTAACCTAGTGCCAATCTCCTGGTTTTTTTCCCGTAACCCTGCACCTTGTTTCTATTTAAATAGTTATCCAATGCTCTCTTGAATGCCTCAATTGAACCTGCCTCCATCACACCTCCAGGCAGTGCATTTCAAACCCTAACTACTCGCTGTGTGAAAAAGTTTTTTCTCACCTCGCATTTGCTTCTTTTTCAAAACACTTTAAAACTGTGCCCTCTGGTTCCTCTCCAAGGAAAACAGTCCCAACTTCTCCAATCTTTCCTCATAACTGAAGTGTCTTATCCCGGGAACCATTCTCGTAAACTTCTTCTGTACTTTCTCCAATGCATTCACATCCTTCCTATCATGTGGTGCCCAGAACTGTACACAATACTCCAGCTAGGGTCTAACCAGTGTCTTATATAAGTTCATCTTAACCTCCCTGCTCTTGTACTCTATGCCCCTATTAATGAAGCTTAGAGTATTGTATGCTTTAGAAAGAGCTCTCTCTACCTGTCCTGCCACCTTTAATGACTTATGTACATACACACACAGGTCCCTCTGCTCCTGCATACCTTTTAGAATAGGATCCTTTATTTTATACTGTCTCTCCATGTTCTTTGTACCAAAGTATATCACCTCACACTTCTCTGCATTGAACTTCACCTGCCACCTATCTGCCCACTCCACCAATGTGTCAATGTCCTTTTGAAGTTCTACACTGTCCTCCTCACAGTTTATAATTCTCTCAAGTTTTGTGTCAACCGCAAACTTTGAAATTGTCCCCTGCACACCATTTCTATATATCAGGAAAAGCAAGGGCCCCAATACCAACCCCTGGGAAACTCCATTACAAACCTTCTTCTAGCTTGAAAAATACTCATTAACCATTACTCTGTTTCCTATCTCTCAGCCAATGTTGCTATTGTCTCTTTTATTCCATGACCTATAACTTTCCTCATAAGTCTGTTGTGTGGCACTGTATCGAACACCTTTTGAAAGTCCTTATACACCACACACCAGCCTTACCCTCATCAACCATCTTTGTTACTTCTTCAAAAAACTCCATCAAGTTAGTTTGACGTGATTTACCTTTAACGAACCCATGCTGACTCTTCCGAATCAATCCACATTTTTCCTGTGATTATAAATTCTACCCAGAATAATTGTTTCTAGAAGTTTCCCCACCACCAAAGTTAAACTGACTGATCTGTAATTGCAGGGCAGACCTTTACAACCTTTTTTGAACAAGGGCATAATGTTTGCAATTCTCCAGTCCTCCGACACCTTCCCTGAATCCGGGAAACATTGAAAGATTAATGCCATTGCTTCTGCAATTTCCACTCTCACTTCCTTCAACATTCTAGGATGCATCTCATCAGTCCTGGTGCCTTGTCAACTTTAAGTATCGGCAGTTTATCCAATACCTCCTCCTTATCAATTTTACACCCTTCTAGTGCCTGTGTTTCCTCCTCTGTCACCATGGCCTGGGCAGCATCTGCCTCTTAGGTAAAGACAGATGCAAAATATTCCTTTAACATCTCAGCCATGCCTCTTGCCTCTATGTGTAAATCTCCTTTTTGGACCCTAATCGACCCTACTCCCCCTTTTATCACTCTTTTACTATTGATGTGCTTATAGAATACTTTGGGATTTCCTTTTATGTTAGTTGCCAGTCTTTTATCATAATCCCTTTTTGTTTCTCATATTTGCTTTCCCACCTTCTGTAAACAGCTTCTGAACCTTCTGTATACAGCTTGGTTCTCAATTGTATTTGCTACTTGACACCTGTCATAAGAACACCTTTTCTTCTTTTACTTAATTTCTATCTCCTTGGTCACACAGGGAGCTCTAGATTTGTTTGTCCTACTCTTTCTTTTTGAGGGAACATACCTTCCCTGTGCCCAAACCATCTCCTCTTTGAAGGTAGCCCATTGTACAGCAACTATTTTTCTTGCCAAACTTTGGCTCCAGTCTATGCGACCCAGCTCCGTTCTTGCCCCATTGAAGTCCGCTCTCTGCTAGTTGATTATTCTTACTCTGGATTGACCAGTATCATCTCCCACCATCATCCTAAACCTTATGGTACAATGATCATTGCTCCTAAATATTCCCCCACTGTCACTTGATCTACTTGGCCCACCTTATTTGCAAGAAGCAGATCTAGCAGTGCCTCCTTTTTTGTTGGACTGGACACATACTGCTGTAGGAAATTCTCCTGAACACAATCTAGGAATCGCTTGTCCATCACTGCCCTTTACACTACCATGATCCCAGCCTGTATACAGGTAATTAAAGTCCCCCATTATAATTACTCTATGATGTTTACACCTCTCTGTAATTTCCTTGCAGATTTGTTCCTCTATATCCTTCCCACTAGCTGGTGGTCTATATATTACACTAAGCAATGTAATTGTACTCTTCTTATTTCTTAGCTCTAGCCAGGTCGCTTTTGTCCTTGAATCCTCAGGCACATCCTCTTTCTCCAGTACTGCAATACTCTCCTTAACCAAAAATGCCACCCCTCCTCCTTTTTTCCCTTCCCTATCTTTTCTGAACACCTTGTAACCAAGAATATTTAACACCCAGATGTTAAATATTGCTGGTTACAAGGTGTTCAGAAAAGGTGCTATGTAAATGCGAGCTGTTGAATGTTGCCATTGTCATCAGATGGTGGTTGTAAGGATTGTGGGCTGTACATGAATAGGGATTAGGGAGGCTGACTTAGGATAAGCTTGTCTCTGAGAGCTTGGTCCAAAAGGAGCGCTGGCGATCACCAGACAATGCTGGCCTGTGCCCAAGTTAAATTTGGCTTCTAGTCTCATTTGAATAGAAGTAACGAACCAAGGGTACTAATAGACATCCCAATGTTGCTGCCTCATGAATTCCAGTCCTGACTTGGTGTGTTGATTAGTCCTCAGGGGAGAGGTGAAGCTGAGGTTGGGTGGGCGTGACCCAAGGTTGTTAGTAGCTCAGAGTGTTTTTTGTGGAATCTGACGGAGCAGTCCTGCTCCTTCTGACTCCAAAAACATAAATTTTGCAAAGTTTTGTAGCCTTTTCTTGAGTATCCTCCGGTGATCCCTTTAAAGACCGCTAGTATAGGCTGTTCAAAAATTGATACAGTTAGGCAAAGCTTTTGTGACACACATGTTGCCCATTTGTACCTGAGTTTTGCATCTAGGTCCCTCAGTTGGGGTAGGAGTCAGATTTGCATAAATTGCAGTCTTATAAATGTTTCAGGTGGGCAGGCTGCTGTTCCATTTACAGGTCTAGCCAAATTTGGCATTTGATGAACATTGGATATCAATAGCAAAGATGAGATAAACCCAAATTTGCAGCTCCTGGTCAGCCATGTTTTAAGCATAAAACAGATAGCTGTAAATTAAATTACTCCATCTTTTTCTTAATGGCTTGTATATAAGCCATATACAAAAATTTAGAAATTAGCTTCGACTTGAGGCTTGGCTCTGTTGTGCTTTTGCCTATAAATGAACCCTAAACAGGTCAAAGCCATGCTCCTACTGCCATAGGTTTATGAATGAAGAAATATAGAGGTTTGCTGCTGTGTGGGGTAATTGACCTTATTATTGTATATGATTGCCATGGCTGTTCAGGGGGTATTATACCAGATAAAAATTCAAAAAAGGATTTGTTTAGGCCTGACCTGGCAAAATCCTTCTGCAGTAGGCAATAAAAATGCACTCTAAACCAATATTTGGATGATAAATAAAATAATATCAATCTGTTGAGAAAGAATTAGAGCCTTTTTCAAAGGCGCTGGTCTCCAACACAAGGAAGTGCTAAGGATTGCTGGAAAACAAGCTCAGGATGTTTAGGTTATTCAGTTCAATGGTATATTCATGATAGTGGTGATATAGGATTCTATGGGTGTAGATGCATGCAGCTCTGTAAAAAGATCATGAATTCACTTAGCTTAAAGATTTTGAATGCTTTGCTTGTTATAGAACATGATTTGAATTGAAATAATATTGTCTTGTGTATGTTTGCTATTGTTCTGTCTCACTCATATTTGCTTCTATGCGCACTTCTTTCTTGTAATAAATCCAAGTGGTAATTTAGTCTGAACTTTATGACCTGATGATGTGATGTTTGTCTAGAAAAAAAAAAATGCAGGAAATCCTAAACAGCACATAAGGATAGAAGTACATAGCTAATGTGGATTTACAACATTGATAATTGAAAGAACTGATAAAATGTTGATTGTGGTGGGAACTATACCTGTTAGTTCTGTATTTCCAGGACATGGACACTGGCTTTGTCCTTTCTATTTAATTTTTAGTGATAGGTTTCATACTTAGCAAAGTGTACTTCTTTTGTTTATTCTTTCATGGGACGTGGGCGTCACTGGCAAGGTGAATATTTCTTGCCCATCCCTAATTGCCCATGAACTGAGTAGCTGGCTCAGCCATTTCAGAGGACAGTTAAGAGTCAACCACATTGCTGTGGGGTCAGGAGTCACATGCAGGTCAGACTAGGTAAGGATGGTAGATTTACTTCCCTAAAGGGCATGAGTGAACCAGATGGGTTTTTAAATAACAACCAATGATAGTTGTCATGGTTGCCATTACTGGCAACTTTATATTCTAGATTTACTAATTGGATTCAAATCAGCTGCCATAGTGGGATTTGAACTCATACAGTGTTAGCATAGACCACCAGATCACTAGTTGAGTGATATTACCATTATCGCACCATCTCCCCACATAGTATCCAAAAACTCTCCCACATAGTATCCAGAAATATAGAGAATCTACAAATGCCTCTTGGGCACACCTTTTGGCTATATATTTTTTATTCATTCACAGGATGTGGGCTTCGCTGGTTGGGCCAGCATTTATTGCCCATCCCTAGCTTCCCTTGAGAAGGTGACAGTGAGCTGCCTTCTTAAAGCGCTGCAGTCCATAGGATGTAGGTACACCCACAATGCTGTTAGCAACGGAGTTCCAGGATTTTGACCCAGCGACAGCGAAGGAACAGCAATATATTTCCAAGTAAGGATGATGAGTGACTTGGAGGGGAGCTTCCAGTTGGTGGTGTTCCCATCTATCTGCTGTCCTTGTCCTTCTGGACAGCACTGGTTGTGGGTTTGGAAGGTGCTGCCTAAGGACGCTTGGTGAATTCCTGAAGTGCACCTTGTAGATGGTACACACTGCTGCTATTGTGCGTTAGTGGTGTAGGGAATGAATATTTGTGGATAGGGTGCCAATCAAGCGGGCTGCTTTGCCCTGGACGGTGTCAAGTTTCTTGAATGTTGTGGGAGCTGCACTCATCCAGGAAAGTGGGGAATATTCCATCACACTCCTGACTTGTGCCTTGTAGATGGTGGACAGGCTTTGGGGAGCCAGGAGGTGAGTTAGTCCTTGCAGGATTCCTAGCCTCTGACCCACACTTGTAGCCACAATATTTATAAGGCTAGTCCAGTTTCTGGTCAATGGTAATGCCCAGGATGTTGATAGTGGGGGATTCAGCAATGGTAATGCCATTGAATGTCAAGGGGAAATAGTTTGACCCTGCCTTGTTGGAGATGGCCATTCCCTGGCACTTGTGAGGCATGGATGTTACTTGCCATTTGTCAGCCCAAAGCTGGATATTGTTCAGGTCTTGCTGCATTTGGACATGAATTGCTTCAGCAGCTGAGGAGTCTTTAATGGTGCTGAACATTGTGCAATCATCAGCGAACATGCCCACTTCTGACCTTATGATAGAACGAAGGTCATTGATGAAGCAGCTGAAGATGGTTGGGCTGAGGACACTACCTTGAGGAAATCCTGCAGTGATGTCCTGGAACAACCACAACATTCTTTGTTTATGCTAAGTATGACACCATATATGGGATTTTACAGAATTCTTCAAATTATGCATTATGAATCTCAGCATTAACGATGGGAGAGGTGCATTTGCCGGTGTATTGAGATAAATATCTGAAATTTAGGAAGCCCAATAAAGGGCAAGCAGGGAGCTAAGATAATAGTCAGGCATCTAAATTATTCATCGGAAAATGAATCAAAGCAGAATAAAAGAGGAAAAAGTAGATGTCCGGAAACTTGGAAAAAAAAATTCAAAATTAAAATCATAAATTAAAATGAGGCACAATAAACAAATTCTCCAAAAATATATCATATCAGCCTTGATTTTGTGGTGAACAGCAAAGCAAAGAAACTTACTGCTGAACTCAAAGAAGCTTCCCACAAAGATCTAACCATTTTTGAGGCATGGTTTTCCCCTTTGCCAACAGTAGTTTAAATCTGGTGCCAAGTCAGGCATATCCAGGCATGCAGCAGCAGTGATGTCAGCAAGCAGATAAACAATTAATCAGATTGAACTATTCAGGCACAGTGAAGCAGGAAGGTGAAGACACTTAATATCCTTTACTTTTCATTTACATTTTGAGATAACAGAGCTAATTATTATGATTATAAAGAAAAAAGATTGAAAAAAATGGAATTTTATAACTTTGTGGATAATTTTGACAATTCACAAACATAAAATTAGCTTTTCCAGGTCAGTGAGGATGTTTAGCAGTTATTAGTATAACATTAAATTAGTTATTAGTATAGCACAAAATTAGTATAGCATTAAAACATCCAGTTACACCTTATTTAAAAGGCTTTTTACAGTAATTCTGACAGCATTAGAGCTAAAGTTCTCCCCAATTCAATTGATTTCCATTTATTGCAGTTTGGGATGGTAGGGATGTGGGGGTGCTTTAACAGCACACCCTCTGAAGAAACTTAGAATCACTGACAGCAACTTCAGGATCTCCACGTTATTCTGCACTTGTGCAGATTCCAGAAGTTGCTGTCAGTTTCAGAAAAGCAATGACAGTGAATACTTACAGTTTCAGCATCATTATCATCAGAAGACCCAAGTCATCATCTTTTGCTTGACCTTTGCTGGATACAGATTTAAAGGCAATAGTACCATGTCTGATGAATAATAAAAGAATCCCTTGAGTAAAGACATGGAATCAGAATAGATCTGGTCACAGGTGATATTTGAATCAAGCAATATGGTCTTCCTTGGCTAGGTTCAGCATGGAACAATCTACTATATAAAGGCAATAGGCTTGCAAGCAATGTCTAGATGGCAGTATGGGACAATCGGATTTATTGCAATATGGAGATTTCCTTTCATCTGGCTAGAATTTTCTAAATCAAAAAAATGTAATAAGAGTTTGCAAAGAACCTCTCGAAAGCAAGCATTTTATAGATTCATGGTTTAATGAAGAAGCACAGTGGTTCAGAAGCATTATAGCATTTTGGGGGAGTAAGGTCACCGGTAGAAAATGTTATTCCAATCCAAATAGGAAAATCATTTGAAATCTGTGGACCAAAGGATATTAAGAAATGTGAGAGCTCAAGTTCATCTTGATCTGAAAAGTACCCATGAGTCCAGTGATCTTCATATTTTTGTTGATATCTTAAGAACAGAATTGAGGAGAATTATCTACCAGATGACTGAAGAATTAACAAACTATTGCACCAGACCATCAATATCTTACTTTCCAGGGAGGTCACAAAGTTTTTTTCTAAATTAATCACCCACAGATTATAAAACTAAATAGGTCTCATCGTTTCATTGCAGGAAATTGCCAGAAATTTTCTACAGCAACAAACTTTGGCCTTCAATTACCAGAGCTCCATTTTAAGGGCACAGTGCTAAGGAAAGATTGCAGTCATTCCTCTAAGGCCAGACATTCAATTTAAGATAAACAATTTTGTAATTGTATTCAGTGATGTTGGTAACCTACCGCACAGTCATATAGCTACCTTAGTCTAAATCTCTGTTCTCATCTGAACTTGTGGAGGATAACTTTTCCCTCACTGTCACTGGGTCAAATTCCTGGAACTCCCTTCCTAACAGCACAGCTGATGTACCTACACCACATGGACTGCAGCGGTTCAAGATGGCAGTTCACCACCGCCTTCTCAAGGGCAATTAGGGATGGGCAACAAATGCTAGAAAAGTGGAAAGAAATGGCAGATTCATCTGTTATACATCTCACTTTCATTTCATTGCCTCTTATGTGAATATACCTGTTTGTGCTACTAAGGATAACATTTAACTTTGGCATCTATTTTCAAAGTGGTCATTTCTTATTGCATTGTGGGCTACATGCTGCTGCTGACAAAAAAGGGAGGAATTTTAATCCCCAAGAAAAAGTGGGTTGGGATCAAGTAAGCGGTGATAACAGTTGATTTTTACAGTGGGATTGTGAGCCAGTTCCAACCTGTTCACTTCCAGATTTGACGGAGGTGAGTTTGGATGTCAGTGGGAACCTATTCGCTGAAGTGGGGATTTCCTGATTGGATGTGGGTGGGTATTTGCTGACACAGTTAACATTCTTAGGAAACGATGCTGAAATATTTTTAAATTGCTCTTAACTTGGGTCCAAATTTTTCTTAGAGTATGACAGATTTCTTGGAGCTCAGGGAACAGATCAGGGAAATGGAAGCAAGTCTGATCAATAAACTTGTTTTTGCCCCATCTGAATAAAACCTCACTTATTACAGCTGCTGTACTAGTTCCATCCGACAATAATTTGGCAGAGTGTGCTTGTGCAGATACAGCTTTTTTAACCTTTGAGGATTTCAGATTGACAAGATGAGGGTGGGAAGATTCTTAGATGTATTTGACAACAGATCAGAAGAGGAAGATCATCACCATTTATTAAAGTGAAGACATAATGGATGGAATCATCCCAGATTTGCAGTAAGCGCGGTAGAGGGCAGGAAAAAGACTGTTTTACTGGCTGGCCGCAATAGCAGCTTTTCATGCCGGGACCATCCCAATCCCGTTTCATTAATCATTAATTTCCGGGAATCACGCCATTTCAATGCCAGGCAGGGTCTCATTTGCCCACCACGCTATCACCTCGCCTCTTCTTCACACCGAGTGCCATATTTAAAGTGCAGGCATGCGCACATCTCTTCCAGCCCAGGACTGCTGCACAGAAGACATGGCCCTGAAAGGCAAGAAGACTGAAGCCTCCCGATTCAGTGACACATCCCTGGAATGTCTTTTAGATGCCATGGAGGCCCACCGTGATGTCCTCTACCCTCACCCTGCCAGCGGGATGTCCAGAAATCTCACCACAATGGATAGGAAGGCGATGGCAGTGCTGATCAGTGCCAATGCTGCACAGAAGAGGTTGGCCATCCAATGCAGAAGGAGGGTGAATGATCTCATCCACCAGGGTAAGGCAACCATCTCATCACTCTAAACTCACATGCCCACGAACCCATCACACATTCACTGGTATCTCACTCACTGCCAGCTCAAGGGACATCACCACTCACTCTAACACACATACCCTCACATCTCCATCTGACCTCATCTCCTCAGGAGACTGCCTCCTCAGCCCTCACCATCTTGAGGCCACTTGCACAGATCAACATGTGCCCCACACACACCCTGGGATACCCTCCTTCCCCAGTGCAACCCTCGTCCTGCAGCATCTTCCCTTGCTTGAGGCCACTTCTCCCCCATCTCCAAGCAAACCTGAGCCCTGCGGCCATTGAAAAGCCACTCCTACCTTACTGCTGGTCTGGTAGGTAGAGATCTGCCTGTGAGCCCCCCTTAAAAATGGTGCTGACTATGAAACCTGGCACTGATGACTATAAGTGCTGCCCGAAGCAAGGTGGGCAAACAAACCTCGAAGCCCCGAGTAAGGTGCAGCTTGCCAGGTGCGCTTTGCTTATGTACAAATTGTGAATCATGCTGATTCAGGATGGGGGGATGATTCCAGCAAGCAGAGCTTATGTTGACATGCAGATGTATTACAATGAAGTTCCTGATGTCCAGCGGCGGGAAACGAGGCCCCCATTGACGGGCTGAGTGGACAAACTGGTTGCACAATGTTGTGAAACTGATTTTTGGCCTTCTTGCCATATTGTCCGCTCATGCTGCCAAACATGCCTGAAGCCAGAAGGCAGGGAAAATTCCACTCAATGTGTTAGAATCAGCAGGAGGATGAAGGGACTCATTATGAATCTTCAAATTATTGCATAGAGGATGAGGAGGATAAAGATGGGGCATCCATCATCAGAGCAGCCACTTATATTGCTACCAGAATGCTTAGTTTGCTCTAATATCACGAATGTTTACTGAGTGTGAAAAATAACAAATGAAATCCTGTGATCCACTCCTACTACCAAAGAGCTTTCCATCTTCCTTTGCACTAAACAGTCCTTCAATCATTCATCCACCCAGTGCACATCTGCCCAAAGGGTCCCAGCATGTATTGACATTCATCATAAAACAAGCAAATATATGAATTGGCCCACAGGATGCAATAATCGGCAAGATCTTATCAATGTCACAAACAATATCTCATTTGACTGAGACAAAGGTAAACTGACCCTCCTTATCTTTCTCAGCCTGTCTGCAGCCTTTTATACTGCATCCTCCAATGCTTCTACACTGTCATGCGGCTGGTGGGGCTGCACTTGTCTCCTTCCGTGTTTATCTATTTAATCCTAGCCATAGAATCATCTGCAATGGCTTGTCTTGCCATTCCCATAGGGTTATCTCTGGTTACCTACCACAGATCTATCTTTAGCTTTTTATCATGTACTTGTTACCCCTTGGGGACACCATCCGAAACACAGCATTAGATTTCACATATTTGCTGAGGACAACCAGCTCTGCCTCACCACCACCTCTCCTGGCTCTTCCACTGTGGTTAAATTATTAGGCTGCTTATCTGACATCTGGTACTGGATAAGCAGAGATTTCCTCCAATTAAATATTGAGGGCACTAAAGCCATTGGGCAGAATCGTCCCAGATTTGCACTAAGTGTGGTAGCGGGTGCGATAAACGAAGTTTTTCCAGCTGGCCACAATGGTGGCTTTTCACACCATATCATCCCAAACCCACCACATTAATTATGCACTCCTGGGATATACGCCGTTTTGATTGTGGGTGGGCTCCGATTTGCCTGCCACGCTGTCACCTTGCCTCTTCATCATTTCAGGCACCACATTTAAAGTCCAGCCGCGCTCAGTGCTTCCAGCCCAGGACTGCAGCAAAGATGACATAGCCCCAAAAGGCAAGAAGTCTGTAGCCCTCAAACGCCTTTTGGATGAGGTGGAGGCCCACTATGATGTCCTCTACCCCTGCTTTGGCTGCAGGAGGGCAGAAACATTACCATTCTTGCTTAGTGGACAATGGCAGTGGTGATCAGTGCCAATGCTACACAGAAGAGGTTGGCCATCCAATTCAGAAAGAAGATGAATGATCCCATCCATGCAGCCAGGGTAAGGCAACCATCTCATCACTCTAAACTCACACACTCAAGCCCATCACACATTCACTGGCATCTCACTCACTGCCAGCTCAAGGGACATCACCACTCACACATACCCTCACATCTCCATTTGACCTCATCTCCTCTGGAGACTGCCTTCTCAGCCCTCACCATCTTGAGGTCACTTGCATAGATCAACAGGTGCCCTCACACACACCCTGGGACACCCTCCTCCCCCAGTGCAAACCTCGTCCTGCAGCTTTTTCCCTTCTCTGGGGCCACATCTCCCCCTTCCCCAAGCGAGCCCTCACCCTGTAGCTGTTGAAAAGCCATGTATAGCTGATCTGGTAGGTAGAGACCTGCCTGTGAGCCCCCCTAAAATTGATGTGGTGCTGCCTGCGAAGCCTGGTGCTGATGACTGCAAACGCTGACTGAAGCAAGGTAGGCAAACAAACCTTGAAGTCCCGGGCAAAGGGCAGCCCGCCAAGTGCACAATTCATATATGCTGTTATGAAACACATCAGCGTGTTTTCCTGGCGACATGGGCAGATGATCCAACGGCGGGGGATGAGTCCGGCAAGTTGGCCTTATAATGATATGCTGATGTATTACAATGATTTTCCTGATGTCCAATGGCGGAGAACGCGACCTGCCATTGATGGGCTGAGCGAATGACCACAAGCTGGTTTCACAATGTCGTGAAATCAATTTTCGGCCTTCTCGCCATATTGTCCACTCGTGCCACCAAACATGCCCGACGCCAGCGGGCATGGAAAACCCCAGTCATTGTTTTTGGTCTCTGCTCCCAATTCCATCTCTCTCCCTGACAACTGTCTGAGACATGAACCAAGCTGTTTTCGACCTTGGTGTCATATTTGACCTTAGATGACCTTCCAACTACATACCTTTGCTATCATTAAGACCGTCTATTTCCACTTCCATAACATCACCCAACTCTGCCCCTGTCTCAACTCATCTGCTATCGAAACTCTCATCCATGCTTTTGTTACAATTGTAGGCTAGTCCAATGCACTCCTGGCTGGCCATCACATTTTAACCTGCTTAAACTTGAAATCATCCAAAATTCTGCTGCTTGTACCCTTATTCACAACAAGTCCCTTTCACCCATCACCCCTGTACTCGCTGAACTACACCTGCTCCCAGTTCAGAAACATCTCGATTTAAAAATTCTCATTCTTGTTTTCAAATCTGTCAATGGCCGCACCCCACCCTTTCTATGCAATTTCCTTCAGCTCCACCACCCTCTGAGATATTTGCGCTCATCTAATCCTGAACTCTTGAGCATCCCCAATTTTAATTGCTCTACCATTGCTGGTTGTGTTTTCAGCTACCTAGGCCCCAAGTGCTGGGATTCGCTTTCTCTCTGCACCTCTTCCCTCCTTTAAAATGGTCCTTAAAACATACGTCACAGGCACCTGGACTTGAAGCACCAGCTGAACCAAGGGTCACCATTCTGTGAGTAATAGTGATAAATGGGGACCCACACTATTGTTAGAGCCTAAATTTGGTTCACGATTGCTGAAGGTAACAGAAACCTATGAAAACTTGGGGAGCATGGGTTTAGCTTTTCAGAAAGCCCACCTCCAGAGAAATGACCATCAATATCCCAACTAAAGATGGAAAGAATATCCAACTTCTGACCAGCAAAATACAAGCTTTTGGCCATCTACGCTAATATTGTCTTATGTGGGGCTAAATGTCAAATTTTGCTTTATAACATTCCTTTTATTAAGTTGAAAGCCCCACATAAATATAAGTTGTTGATGATGTGGAAGTAGCAAAAAATCCCTAAAATTTATGTGGCCTTATTAAAAAAAGCGGATACTGAACAATAAACATTTTATAAAACACCCATGTCCATACCCTTAGTGAATTAAATTTCTTCAACTTATGCTTTCTACTATTTCTGTGGTGCATTCTGTGTGGTTTTGGCAAAGGTAGAAGCAGGCTGCTCAGCTCGCTACCTGATGAGATATTTTTGGTCTATGAGCTTGTGGCTTTAATACCCCTGAGGACACCGTCAAAAAAATTTTTGAGCTGCTCCTATGCAGGGGAGGACTCAACCATCACGAGTCAAGCAAAACAGCATATCAGGTGCTAGCTGGGGGCTGGGGTTGGGTGGGGGGTGTTGGGAGGGAACAATGGGTGAGAAGTTGAAGCGTTTTGTGTGGAGTTCCCAAATTCATGTCCCCTTTCACCATCACTGCTACCTTGGACCATGACCACGTCACTCCTAGCTGAAGGTTCATTGGATTAAAGCTTCCCCGGTGTCCCTGTCTCCTTGGAGTATGTCTGGATCAGCGTCTACCCCCTCAGCATTTCCCTGTGCGTGCTCATCCTCGGACTCACTGCTGGACTCATCGTGTGCAGCTGCAGCCACTGCGCCTACATCTTCACCATCCACTGCGTCGCCCCCTTTCCAGCGCAAGATTGTGGAGAACGCAGCATGCAACCACTATCACCGACACATGATCCAGGGGGTACTGGAGTTCACCCCCTGAGTGGTCCAGGCATTGGAAGCACATCTTGAGAAGATGGATGGCTCTCTCCCCCACAGCCCTTGTGGAGGTGTGGCTCCTACGGTACCGCTGCTCAGCTTCTGTTCTTGGATGGCGGAGAGATGTCGTAAGCCACTTTCTGAGGGGATAGCCCTTGTCACCCAGCAGCCATCCATCAAGCTGGGCTGGAGCACTGAAGAGCCCCGGCACCTGGGGGTGTCTGAGGATGTAGGCGTCGTGGGAGCTGCCTGTGTACCTTGCACAGACTTGTAGAATCTGCATCCTGTGATCACATACTATCTTCACATTCATGGAGTGGAAGCCCTTCCTGTTGACGAAGGCACTGGGCTCACCTGCTGGCGCCTTGATGGCCACATGTGTGCAGCCTATAGCACCCTGGACGCGGGGGAAGCCAGCAATTGCCGCGTGGACAGCTGATTGGGAGACACTGCAAGGATCACCCACCGAACCCTGGAAAGAGCCAGAGGCATAGACGTTGAGGGCAGCTGTGACCTTCAGAGCCACTGGCGTGGGGTGTCAACCCACACAGTTCGCAGAGATCTCAGGGCCAATCATGTGACAGATATAGTTGACTGTCTCCCTTGAGAAATGGAGCTTCCTTTGGCACTGCACCTCAGACATATTGAGGCAGCTGCTTCGCCGCTTGTATACGCTGGCAGCAGGATAGTGGTGTCTTCTGCGGCCCCTTCCACCTTGGACGTTCTGTTGGCCATACACCCCTTGTGCCTGCACCTGCCTTCCAAAGATGGCTCCTTGGAGGCTGAATGTGCACTTCTGGCCTCCACCCCCCTCTAGCCCTCCCTTCCTTCTCAAGGAGGTGCCTCCAGTGGAGATTTCAGCTCCCATTCCCAGGCTAAGGAAAGGTTTCCTAAAACATGCAGGTCCAAAAAAGATACCTCACTGCAGAGTGCTGACCTGAAGGTTGTGAGTCCAGACCAAGCAGCTGGTATGCATTTTGAAGTGTTGCAGATCACACAGGCAAGTATCGGTAACTTTGAAAAATCAACATTTGACAGAGCACACTTGCGGCCCCACTGAGCCCTCTTATCCCGCCCGTGGATGAGGTTTATACAAATGTGTCCAACCCGCCTGCCTGTTGCACCCGTGCACCGACCCGAAGATTGCACAGTCACCGAAAATTCGTTGTCGACTGGTGCCTCAAGGGCCTTAAGTGGCCGGTTAATTAATGGAGGGCGCGCATTGGAGATCAACGTGCGCCCTCCCAACGAAATATCAGGATGGTGTGCGGTGACATCGGGATGCTCGCCCGACGTCACTGCGCGTCATTTTATGTGCAAGCATGTGAGGCCCATGCCCGCACGCCAAAGAGAAAATTCTGGTCATAGAGTTCTGCAATATCCCCTTTCAAATAATATCCTGCTTTTCTATTCTCCCTGCCAAAACTGACAACCTCCTATTTTCCCAAATTATACTCCACCTCTCATTTTTTCCCAACTCATTTAACCTATTTAAATCTCTTTGTAGATCCTTTATGTCCTCTTGACAAATTATTTCCTATTTATCTTTGTGTCATCAGGAAATTTAGCTACTATATGTTCAGTCCCTTTGTCCACAACATTGATATAAAATATAATGGCTTCAGTGGCACTCCACCAGTAACCCAAAATGACCCATTTTTCCCTACTCTTTGTTTACTGGGTAGCTAACCAATCTTCTATTCATGCTAATATGTTACCCCAAACCATGAATTCTTATTTTATGTAGTAACCGTTGAAGTGGCAGCTTATTGAATGCCTTTTGGAAGCCCAAGTACACCACATCTACAGATTCCCCTTTATCCACCTTGCTTAGTACTTTCTCAAAGAATTCTAATAACTTAGTCAAACATGATTTCTCTTTCGTAAAACCATGTTGACTCTGCCTGATTGTATTATGATTTTCAAAATGCCCTGCTATTACTTCCTCAATAATGGATTCTAGTATTATCCCAATGACAGATCATAGACCAACTGACCTATAGTTTCCTGCTTTCTGTATCCCTCCTTTCTTAAAAGAGATTTTACAATAGCGATTGTCCAATCCACTGGGACATTTCTGGAATCTAAGTAATTTTGGAAGACCACAACCAATGCATCTTACTAGCATCTTGCAACCACTTATTTTAAGACCCTAGGATGCAAACCATCTGGCCCAGGAGACTTGTCGACCTTCAGTTCTAATAGTTTTCCCAGTAACTTTTCCCGAGCGATTGTGATTGTTTTAAGTTCCTCCCTCCCTTTCACCTCTTGATTTTCAACTATTCTACAGTGAAGATAGATCAAAATACCTGTTCAACACTTCCACTATTTTCTTGTCTCCCATCATTAATTTACCAGTCTCATCCTCTAAGGGACCAACACTCATTTTAGTTATTATTTTCCTTTTTAAATACATGTTGAAACTCTTACTATATGTTTTTATATTTCTAGTTAGCTTTCTTCCATACCCTAATTTCTCTCTCCTTATTTTTTTAGTCATTCTTTGATGGTTTCTAAAATCTGACATAGCACTAACTTTCCAAGTACTGTACGCTTTTTCTTTCAATTTAATACTATCTTTAATCCGGGATGTCCTATGGCACTTGCTGGAGGCATGAAAGCCCCGAAGACAAAAGAAAAGGATATGATTTAGTCATGACAAAGTGACAATCTCGACAATCACCATAGTCAAGTTTTCTCATAACACAGGCATTGATGAAATGAAGTCAGCTTATATGTGTCCAAGATATTTGTACTCCTGTCACTAGCTATCTGCAATCTCCCTGTTTCTCCATCTGCAATTGAGGGGGATGCAACTGCGGCACTTATCTGCTGGACATCCTCCTTTACATCTGCGGCCTGTACTATTTGCGGAGGCCCACCTCCAGCCCCATCTCTCTCCTTTGCATTTTGCAATAGTCAAGAGAGTGAATGAAAGTGAGGTATTCACCCTACACATTCAGTGAGGGTGACTATGCAACACATGCAGCACATTGCATAAGGATTGTAATGAATAATGTATAAATGGGAAGGTGATGAAATGGATAGAAAGTAAGGCTACCTTCTGCTAAAAGTTGAGGAGTGATGTGATACAGAACACTTAAGAATACAGGGTGAAGGAAGATGTAGTTAAATCAACAACAACTTATATTTATATGGCACCTGTAAAATAATGAAATGTCCGAAGATGCTTTACAGGAGCATTTTAAAACAAAGTATGACACTGAACCAAGTACAGGGATATTAGGTCAGATGACCAAAGGCTTGGTTAAAAAGGTAGGTTTTAAGCAGTGTCTTAAAGGAGGATGGCAAAGTAGAGAGAGAGAGACAGACAGACAGACAGAGAGAAGTAGGGTCAGATCTCAGGGCCTAGGCAACTGAAGGCACAGCTGCCAATGGAGGAATTATAATTAGGAACACACAAGAGGACAAGATTAGAAGCGTGTAGAAATTTCAGAGGGTTGTGGGGTTGGATGAGAGTACAGAAATAGGGAGGGGTGAGGCCATGGAGGAATTTGAAAACAGAGATGAGAATTTTATGCTTGACCAAGAGCCAGTGTAGGACAGCGAGCACAGGGGTGAAAGGGGAACTGAACTTGCTGCAAGTTAAGGCATGGGTAGCAGAATTTTGGATAACCTTAAGTTTATGGAGGCTAGGATGTGGGAGACCAGCCAGGACTGCATTGGAATAGTCACATCTAAAGGTATGGAACACAAGAGCAAAGGAGCTGAGACGGGGGGAAGTTGGGTGATGTTAAGGAGGTGAAAATAGGAGGTCTTAGTGATGTCATGAATGTGAGGTCAGATCTCATCTTGGGACCAAATATGACACCAAGGTTGTGTACAGACTGGCTTAATCTCAGATCATTGTGAGGGAGAGGTATGGAGTCAGTAGCTTAGGGAACAGAGTTAGGAGCAGAGACCAAAAACAATGGCTTCAATTTTCCCCAGTATTTAATTGGAGGAAATTTCTGTTCATCCAATACTGGATGTCAGATAAGCAGTCTGAGGAGGAGTCGAAAGGGGTGGTGATGAGAGGAGCTGGGTATCATCAATGTACATGTTAAAATTAACACTGCGCCTTCAGATGAATGGGGCAGCAGGTAGATTAGAAACAAGTGGGTGGGGGGTGGGGTTGCCAAGGATAGATCCTTGGAGGACACCAGACACAATGGTGTAGGAGCAGGAAGAGGTCAACAAATGTACCTTTCCTGACATGTTTAGGTCACTCAGTCACTTTCCACATTCAAACAATGACCTGGGCATAACGTTCCTCAGTAAACTCCACCAATGCCTTCTTGGTGACAGCAGCAGGATTTTTCCTCCCACATCTGCCAAAGGTATGTCCCTCATCCTCCTGACTACACCCAATAGTAACTCCAGCAAGGCATCATTAAATCTGGTCCTGCCCTTGTTCTATGTCCATCATTCATCCTGTGTACCTCTAATGTACATTTGTGAACTCTCTCTTTAAATACAGCCAAGGTTGCATCATGCATCCGTGCAGCACACCTGCTGAACAGTTTGGAGGCGTGAAACCTGGAAGTCAAAATTAATTGGTACAATTGAGTTGAGATCACATCTTCTCAGTAGACTTCTGAATTTCCCCCATACAGTTCCACCATGTTCCCCTGTCCCCCACACCACCTGCAGGGAAGCTGTTTTCAGATTAATAACTGATGTAGACTCAGTGTAAAAAATTGGACTCTTGATCATGTTTATGTTAAGTATTTTACATCTACAGTTGAAATCTGGTGATTTTGGATTGATTTTTTAATAAAGCATTTCAAACATGTAAGGACCAATTTTATTCCTTACTTAATATGACCAAAATTAACTTTGTTGCCCAGACTTCTTTAGGCTACTTGTTTCAATCAGTGACAAAAACTATCTTTTATTAAGCACATATTTGTGCTGAAATGGAGGGATGTGTTGTGAGTGGACATTTTGGGGTGAAAACTCCAATGATTCAATCATACATTCGGAATTGAGGCAGTGCTGTACTTCCAATGCATTGAGTTCATGGCATTAACCTTGCCATAAGTTCTGGGGTCAACTAATTTAAATAGATACAGGCATGCATGTGTCTAAGGTACAGTCAGTAGTACCTCAATTATGTTTGTTGGGGTGGGGGGACAGGTCAGAAAACTGCATGCAGGCTCAGAAAATAACTGGAAGGAACACAAGAGGAATGGAGTGTGGAGAGAAGGGAGAGTGAGAGTGTGAAGGGGGATGAGTATGGAAAGAGATGTGGGGACAGTGATGGCATTGGGGGTTTGTTGCGGGGGAGCATGGTGGTAGGGTGTTGTTGCAGGCCAAAAATATCCTAAAAGAGACCCGATACAGCAGTAGGATATAAGGTTAAAGAGTAAAGAGACAAATGCTCCACTAGAAAAAGAAAGTCTTATATATATATATTGGGAGGCACTTGTAAAGAGACACAGACACCAAGTTAGCCAGATCATGTGTTTAATGACATCATCAAGTACTAGTTATGCTCATAAAATATGGATACATTACACTGCTTCTCCTTTTAAAAAAATGGTTTCTCTTTTTTTAATAATCTATTCACAGTTGCATTAACAATATAACTTCAAAAGAAGGCAAACGCACTTGGCAAAGTAACAACTCCTTTTTCCTTTTACTTTAAGCAATATTGATAAATCAAGTTTAACTGGTTCAAGTCTCTTGATCTTCTCATTGGTTTTGGCACAGTCTGATTTCAGTTTGGACTTATTGAAGATCTTCGGTGAAAACTTATGAAGGTCCTGAAAGCAAGAAATGAGGCAGGCAGGGGAACTTAATTGAGTGGGAGGCAAAGTATCAGGTAGGCAACAAACAAGAAATATGTGCCTTCAGATTCACAACTGATTAAAGATGGCGTACAGCAGGCAGGATAGTCTCCCTGGTGAATTTGGACTGAGTAGGAATTGCTTTTCTTGTATAGGGAGAGAGACTTTGATGCATTGAGATCTGGTGGATGTTGTGGTAGGGGAATGAAGCATGGCTGACCGACTGAGGGAGGGAGTAAGGTTGGTGGTTTGAAATGAATGGGTAATGGTTGACTGAGGAAGGGAGGGAGATAATAGCCCTACCAAGATTCCTAGATGACAGGGATATCAATCACAGAATCACAGAATTTGTATGGTGCAGAAGGAGGCTATATGGCCCATTGTCTGCACCAGCTCTCCCAATGAGCAACTCACTTAGTTCCATTCTCCTGCCTTCTCCCTGTAACCCTGCACATTGTTCCTTTTCAGCTAAGAGTTCAATCCCCTTTGAATGTTTCAATTGAACCTGCTTCGCCACACTCTCAGGGTAAGCATTCTGGACCCTAATCACTCACTGCGTGAAAATGTTTTTCAGAAGACTTGGCTCATGACACCTGTGCAGAACCCACAAAGCCCAGCAGAGGAGAGGTATAATGCTTACCATGTCTCAGCAAAGGCAACATAGAACAGATCATTGGATTGATGCAGATGAGATTCCACTGCCTGGACCACCCAGGTGGAGTGCTGCAATATGCATCACAGAGAGTCTCCAGGATCATTCTGGCCTCCAGTGCTTTACACAACACCACAGAGCAAATGGGTAGGAATTTGTAGATGAGGATACGAAGGAACTGGATGCCTCCTCAGCCAAGGGAGAAGGGGATGAAGTTGATTTTCTTGAGGGTGGTGATGGTGTGGCTCCAGCTGCAGCTGGCAGGGAATGGAGACAGGCCTGTGACATCTTCATTGCAACAAGACTCAAACCAGAATGAGGTCCCTGCAAGTTCTCTTGATCTCCTCATGAAATGTTGCTGTGTAAGTGCCAGGAGATCCAGTACAGTCTTCCAGATCAACGTAAAGGCCTATGACCTCTGCCACCTAGAAGGAAAAATGCTGCAGGCCCTTGATGTGAATAAGTCCATGTTCATGGTTCAGTCAAATCCACACAGAGTTCCAAATTTCAAGGAGGTCACCCATGACTCAATGCTCCAAATCCTGGCAAGGCCTTGCTAAGAACTCTATATATGCACCTGGAACATATAGAATACTTTAATTGCAGAAGTTGATGAGACAACAGCTTGTGATGGATGATAAAGGGGTGAGCACCACATGCTAGCTTGACAGCCGAGTTCCAAATCCTGGAACCAACAAGGGATGACAAAAATAGAAAACTGCACATGTCAAGGGCCTCTGAGCTGCCACTACTTCTGAGCCCCACAATAAATGTTTCCATAGCTCCACATCACCCATCATTGATAGTCAATGAAGTGCCACCCACTTCAAAGCCCCCATCAGTTATCAAAACTCCAAAAATCATGAACATTAAACACGAATGAACAAAGTGATTCAAACCTCCTTTTCCTTTTTGACTACTTTTCCAGAACATCTAATATCCTTGAATATTGAATTCCCAGTCTTGATCACCCTGCAACCATGTCACTGTAATAGCTATCAAGTCATATTAATTTACTTCTATTTGTGCCGCCAACTCATCTATCTTATTACAAATGCTGTGTGCATTCAGACTTAAGCTTTGGCTTTTTACCATTATTGGTCATTCTGGTTCTAATTTCTGATGCACTCTTTTGCTTATATTTTCTGCCATTCTTGTTACACTTTGATTATTGTTCACCTCTTTACTACCCTACACCTCTGCTCTCTTGTTTCTTTCTGATTTTTTAAAAAAACTTCCATTCAATTGAGCCCTCCCCCACAATAATTAGTTGAAAGCCCTATCTACAACACTACTTATATGACTCACCAGGACACTGGCTCAAGCATGGTTCAAATGAAGCCCATCTCAAAGGAGCAACTCTCTCCTTCACCAGTACTGGTACCAGTGCCCCATAAATCAGAGCCCATTTCTCCCTCACCAATCTTTGAGCTACACATTTACTTCTCTAATCTTATTTACCCTACGCCAATTTGCATGTGGCTCAGGTAGTAATCCGGAGATTATTACCTTTGTGGTTCTGCTTTTTAATTTAGCCTCGAGCTGCTCATAGTTCCTCAGCAGAACCTCTTTCCTAGTCCTACCTATGTCATTGATACCTACATGGACTACGACAACTGGATCCTTCCCCTCCTGTTCCAACTTCCTCTCCAGCACAATAGAGATGTACTTAACCTTGGCACCAGATAGGCAACATAGCCTTTGGGACTCCCTGCCTTTGCTGTGGAGAACAATATCTATTCCTCTAACTATGCTATCCCCTATTACTACTACATTTCTCTTTTCTCCCCCAACTTGAATGGCGCTCCGTACCACAGTGCTGTGGTCAGTTCACTCATCCTCCCTGCATTCTGTGCCCTCATCCACACAAGGAGCAATAACCTCATACTTATTGCACAAGGGCACTGGCTGAAGCTCCTCCAAAGCTAAATTCTGAATCCCCATACCTGCCTCACTCGCAGTCACACCGGCAGTCCCTGACTATAGTCCAAATTTGATGCAATGAATCTAAGGGGTGTGACTGTCTCCAAGGGCACACAAAGTCAGTGTGTTGAAGGTTGCTGGAAAAATCTGTTGGAATTTTTGAGGTACAGAAAATCTCTGGAAGTAAAAGTACTGTGTGTTCTGAGGTTCAGACACAGGAGAAACCAATAGTTTGTGTACAGGTGAGACAGGGAGAATCAATAATAGGTGAAGAGGTGGGAATGTGTTCACAATTTAATCAAGAGAATTTTGAGGGGCAGGTTGCAGAAATGTTTAAAGTCTTTGTGTGTGAAGGGAAAGTCTTTCCATGTGTACAGGGTGGAGTAGGTAAAGATGTTAAAATTTTAAGAGACACAGGGACTGGTCAGTCCTCAATGTTGTGGGATAGTGATATCTGTTGTTCAAATGGAGTATTGCAGGAGCAGGTAATAATAAGTGGGTTTCATGGAGATGCTAAATCTATTCCGTTGTGGAAGGTGAATTTAAGAAGTAAATGGAAGACAGGTGAAGTTATTGTTGGAGCGGTGGAAAAATTGCCCATTGCAGCGGCTCAATTT
Source organism: Carcharodon carcharias (assembly GCF_017639515.1). NCBI lineage: Eukaryota > Metazoa > Chordata > Chondrichthyes > Lamniformes > Lamnidae > Carcharodon > Carcharodon carcharias. The sequence continues at coordinate 61,373,436 of NC_054478.1, read as the reverse complement.
ATTCTGGGTAATAATATAGTTGGATTGCAAATGTGGGTAATGCCTATGGCAGTGGAGCAGCCTGTAGAAATGTTTTCAACAGAGGGGTTACAGAAGGAACATCCTGGATTGTTTCCCATTGTATTATAACAAGATCAAAGGCTCCTAGGGAAGAACAAGAAAAACAATAAGCAGGCAGTCCAAAGGCAAGAAGAAGGTGTCGAAATCCAATTAGCTGGCATTGTATTTAATAACATTGTTCAGAAGGGAAGAATACAGAACAGTTCAGCTGAAGTGTTTAACTCAAAGAGGTTAGCGGAGTTACAGAAAAATGATTTGAAATTAAAGCAGTTATATCAGAAAGCTTATTCAGAGATAGAGGCTAAATGTATCCTAGCATGTTATCTTCAAGGAGATATTTTAATGAGAAAGTGGCGGTCAGATTATGTCTCAGCAAATGAAAGTTGGAGGGAGGTGCATCAGATTGTTATCCCATTAGGATATAGAAATAAGATTCTGAGGATTGCTCATGAACTTTCAATGGGGAGGTATTTAGGAATTAGGGAAACACAGGAAAAGATACAGAGTTTTTTTTTGGCCAGGATTGCGCAGGGATGTAGTCAAATTCTGTAGAACCTGTTATACATGTCAAATAATAGGAATGCCACAAGCAGTGATTAAGCTGATGTCTTTAATCCCAATACCAGCATTTGAAGAATCTTTTACCAGGGTCATGATTGATTGTGTAGGACCCCTCCCTAAGACTAAAAGTGGAAATCAGTATTTACTGACAGTAATGGATGTCTACCAGACTTCCTGAAGTGATATCTTTAAGAAATATTATAACTAAGAAGATTTGTGGAGGAGTTAATTAAATATTTACAAGATTTGGTTTACCTAAAGAAATACAATCAGATCAAGGGTCAAACTTCATGTCACAGCTGTTTAAGGAAGTAATGAACAGTTTGGGGATAAAACAGTTTAAGTCAACAGCTTATCATCCGGAGTCACAAGGAGCTTTGGAAAGATGGCATCAAACTTTAAAATCTATGATGAGAGCATACTGTCAGGATTATGCAAAAGATTGGGATACAGGAATTCCATTTTTATTATTTGCTATTAGAGACGGCCCTAATGTATCAACTGATTTTAGCCCATTTGAACTAGTTTATGGTCACAACGTAAGGGGACCACTGAAATTGATTAATGAAAAATTGGTGGGTAAAAATTCAGAAACTATTCTCCTGGATTATGTATCAAATTTCAGGGAAAGATTGAACAGAGCTCATGAGTTGGTGAGGGAACATTTAAAGTAATCACAGCAAGTGATGAAAGTGAAAGCAGACAAGAAATCTGAAATTTGTAGTTTTGTTTCTGGAGAGAAAGTACTAGTTTTGTTACCAGTACTAGGTGATTCATTAAATGCAAGGTTTAGTGGGCCTTACAGGATTGAAAAGAAACTGAGTGAAATAAATTATTTAATAAATACTTCAGCCAGAAAAAAGAAGCAGAGGGCGTGTCATGTAAATATGCTTAAAAAGTACTTTGACTGGGAAGGGGAACAAAAAAAGGTATTAGTGATAGTGGATGATGAGAAAGAGGTAAAAGTGCAGGACTCTGAAATTGATTTTCTTCTAATCAAAGTGGATAATGAGGGGGTGCTTGAGAATTTAAATGAAATATTGAGTTAGCTTCCAAGCAAGTGTCAAAGTGATTTGGAAAAGCTATTGCAGTCACACAAACCTATTTGTTGGGAAAGACACATTTAGCTATACATGATGTATGTAGAAAAATATCATCTTCAATAAGGCAACAAACTTATAGATTAAACCCAGCAAAGTTATCACAGGTACAAAAATAAATTGATTTCATGCTTCAAAATGATATAATTAAGTCTAGCTGCAGTTTGTGGAGTTCACCTATTGTACAGGCACCGAAACTAGATGGCACACAAAGGCTGTGTGTGGACTATCGAAAAGTGAATAAGATGACATAAGAGGATACATATCCCATACCACGGTTAGAAGATTGCATTGACAAAGTGGGACAATCAAAATTTATCACAAAGATTGACTTGCTAAAAGGATATTGGCAAGTACCTTTGTCGGGGAGAGCAAAGGAGATATCAGCTTTTGTAATGCCATGTGGACTATATCAGTTTAAAGCCATGCCATTTGGTTTGAAAAAAGTACCTGTGACATTTCAAAGGCTGACAAACAAAGTAATTGCAGGTCTTGGAGAAGCATTTACAGCATCTGGAGGAATTATTCACTCCACTACAAGAAGCTAATTTGGTGATGAACTTGGCTAAGAGTGAATTTGCAAAAGCGCAAGTTACATATCCAGGCCAGACCATTGGACATGATAAGATGGCTCTGAGAGATGCAATACTCAAGGCTATCATGGATTTCCCAGTGCCTACAACAAAGCTAGAAGTTTTGAGATTTCTGGGCATGACTGGGTTTTGCTGGAAATTTGTACCAAATTTTAGTCAAGTGGTTGCTCCACTGACTGAATTACTGAAAAAGAACAAGAACTTTCAATGGACATTGGAGTGTCAGAAGTCATTTGATGGTTTGAAAACTGTATTAACTATGACACCAATTTTGGTGGTACCCAATTATGCCAAGCAATTCAAGTTGGCCTTTGATGCAAGCGATATAGGCATTGGAGCTGTACTATTACAAGAAGATGACACTGGAATTGAAAAACTGATTGGGTGTTTTTCACAGAAGCTGAATGTACCACAGAGAAGATATTCAATGATCAAAAAAGTGACTTTGGGTATGGTGTTAGCATTGCCGCATTTTGAAATTTATGTTCCAAAGAATTCATCAGAAACAATTGTTTATACAGACCCTAGCCCTTTAACATTTCTGGACAAATTTTGAGACAAAAGTGCAAGACTTTTCAGATGGAGTCTATTGTTACAATTGTTTCATCTATGTGAAGATGGTAGTCCCTCCAATCCAGCAATTACCACATAGGCCAGTTGAAGAGGAGAAATTACAATCCCCGATCACACAGCGACCCCAGAGTCTCAGGCTTCCTTTAACCGATTTTATTCAAGGATATGCAAGGGAGTCACACTTATTCTTAAGAATGAAGACCCAGCTCCCAGATTGATTACATTTCATTATTTATGTACTTTTTCTTATCATAATACATTTAATTACATTTGAATACATCCAATCGGTGACCGCCACACCGGTCTTATGCATTGAGTACATAAACATGTGATTTTGCTAACCAATTATTCTAAAGGATGTATATATAATTATATTACCCAATCAAAATTAAAACACGTCCGCAAAGACTTTGGTTCTCACAGCTCAAGTCTGTTTGTGTTTAATCAAAGGCCCCTCTTTGTCCATTGTATGTCTTCCCATATCTAAGCTAAAACCATCTGCCCCTTCCCTATTTGAGAGAGGAGTACACCTAATCTAACTTATGCCCTTTCTTGTGTCTCTAGTTTGACTCTCAAGGCTGTGCAATGTTCATCTGGTAATCGTCAACTCTTAATATGCTTAGCAGCCATGTCTGCCTGGAGATTTTAAGTAAATTCTTACAGTGTTCTCTTTTAGCATTTTTAATTTTCCCCTAACATATGGATTAGACATATTGCTGGAAGAGAGAATCAGTTTGCAGGTGTGTTATCAAGAGTTTGAAGCTTAAAGGAAAATTTGATGTTTTTTTAAAAACCTGGACACTGAACTGGAGTGATTTCTGTTGATACCAAAGACTTTTGTATCTATATACGTTAATGCATGCATCTGGTAATGTAGTAGTGTAGTAAGTATAGGAGCTAGTGCGAGATGGGTTATTAAAATAATGCCTTGTTTTAGAATTATGGTTCATTTTTTGTTCAGGAAGGGGATGTCACAAAGCTATTAATATATATAATGTTATTGGAAATTATTTTTTTAAATACAACATTAGTCTGTGGGTGTGCCTTTATTGGATTAAAGCCAGATAGCCTGGTTGCTTTGATGTATTGTATTTTTAAGATGCAATAGAGGTAGAGTGCATTTGCATTTTGTTGAATAGAACATTCAAGAAGGGGGGTGGGTGAAATCTGGCACCTAGCTAGCAGAGACCAAGCAATGTTTATATTACTAATGAAATTGGTACGATGAAAGGGGTTTTATTGTTAGAAGAGGTGGAGTTCAAAGGGGCTGGTGATACAATGAGAATTTACATTAAATTAGATGTGCTAGGTATAACCGTTAGCAGTTTCATGTGTGCAGGGCAGAGGCAATGTAAGATCAAATTCTGTAAGCCTACCAATGTATCTGTAAAGGAACAAAAGTGAAAGAATAAAAGCAAAATACTGCAGATGCTGGAAATCTGAAACAAAAACAAAAGTAGCTGGAAAAACTCAGCAGGTCTGACAGCATCTGCGGAGAGGAAGACAATTAGCGTTTCAAGTCCGGATGACTTTTCATCAGAAAAAAAAGTGAAAGGAACCTCATTTTGAATTTGTAAGGTGAAAATGTTTTGCCTGGTGCCTGCTTAAAGTCGTTGTTAAAGGTTGTTGTTGCCTTAGTGGAGATTAGTTTGGGAATTAGTTAAAAGTTATGATAGTAGTAATTTGCAGCCATATGTATATGCTTAACTTGTGTAAATTAATAAATGGCTCATGTAACTTGATATAAAAAGCTCTTGAGAACTGGTGGTCTGACTCCTGAATTTAGAGCTGCACCTCAAACATATCACTTAAAAAATAGGTTATGACAGTTGATTAAAGTTTCCCTCTGGGATTTTTTTAAATAACTCAGCTTTATCAACTGCTATGAAACAACAGTTGGTGACAGACTTTTTGAACCAAATGCAATAGGCTTGATGTCGTGAAGAAGGCATGTCCTGAGACCTTTTTGTGATGTCCCTACTTCTAAAGTTGTTGCCTTCCAAGGGTCATAGTATTGAAGACATTACTTAGCTGACAGCACTTTTTTCAACCCATTGATTGCATGTTGGTGTTCGTCCTGCCATAGGAATGCTATGTCTTTCATCAGCAATTCCCGTAGTGGAGGTGCCTTCTCCAGGAAGCTCGATATGTATACAGCAAGGAAGTTGAATAGGCCTAAGCAGCTCCTTGTCCTGCAGTGATAGCATTGACTGAATATTTCAGATCTTCTCAGGATCCAGGCAGATACCTGAGCTTGAGTAAATGGCACCAAAAAAAAATTATGTGATTTGCCATAATGGAGCACTTTTTGCTACTGAAAACCAAATCTTTGCATCCAGTGGTCTCCATTAACAAATGTAGGTTTCTGTCATGGTCTTCTTCTGTGTTACCTAACGTGGTGATGTTGTCTGCAATACACACACAACCCAGGACTCATTTCGTTATCTGGTCCATATGCTGTTGAACTATACCCTGACTGACTGACAGCACAAATGGTAAATTAGAAAACAGTACCTGCCAAAAGGAGTTCAAAACTGTATTAGCTCTTGAGACTCCCTTGACAAGTGTATGGGCCAATATCCGTTTTCTGCATCTAGCAAACATTGGTTTTAACTCTTCTGGTGTTGGTATCTTATGAGGACATGTCCTTAAGGTTTTGTTCAGTCTCCTCAGGTATAAACATAGTCAAATTGTACTACATACAAACATACAAATTAGGAACAGGAGTAGGCCACTCAGCCCCTCAAGCCTGCTCAGCCATTCAATAGGAGCATGGCTGTTCTTCTTAATTGCGGAAATGATGGAACTGCATCAGTCCATATGATGCTTCACTCATCAATGATGCCTTGTTGTTCCATTCTATCTAGTTGTATCCTCAGCTTTTCTCAAATGTGCACATTGCATTTTCATGGCAGGTCGATTGACGGCATTGCACCTTCTTTAAGATGTAAGATTGTGTCCCTGTCAAAATTTCCAACCATGTCGAACCAGTCCAGGTACAATCTCTGGAGGCCTTGTACCAATCCAATGGGTGTTTACCTATTTTGACTGCTGTGGTCTTCTGACTGGGTCAGCTCATAGTTAGTGATCATGTTAAGTTTGCCAGCTCTGATGCCAGAGCCCCTCCAGCCTGCAGATTTGAAGCTGGCAACCCTGCTGCTGCTGGTCCCAATATATACACTATGTAGAACGTTTTTGGTAGAACGCTTTTGTACCTGCAATCCAGGACTAGAAAATCTAGCTAATTTATTGTGCAGCCATTGTATGTCGTAAGCTTCAAGCTTGCTGGTTGGAACACAGACTTTCATGCATCATAGTACATATCTTTGAGAATGTGGAAAGGTAGACTGTAGGCGCTTGCACCCTCTCAGTTGATGTTGTCCAGCCTTATTGGGGTAGACAATCTGCATCATTGCAAAAGCTTCCATTTTGTTAACATAATGGACTTATTACCTCTTAATGGACCTATTGTGGGAAATAGAAACATCTTCACCTCAATCCACCTCATCCATTTTGGTCAGGCGTTCCCCCATTTCATTAATGGGTATAGGCTTTTAGTGATGCCTGCAAGTGTCTCACCTTCCTTTGCCTCTAGATGGTGGTTTGACGTTGTCTGCTCTGGCTTCTCCCCGAGTTCCTGCTGCCTGACCTTCTGCAAAGTTTGGTTCGGCCCAGTGCCCTCTAAGCTCACAGGCTTTGCATTTGTCTGCATATGTGGGGCATCTACGTGGGAGAATCTGCAGTTACTGCACATTTTGCATTGCTTGGGTGCCTTGGATATTGTACCAACAGACATTCTGAACCTTAAGGCTTGCAAATGCTGTCTCCCAGCTAAAAAGGCCTCATATCTGTATCCACCCTGCAGTAAGCTTATCACACCATATCCCTTTGGCTTTTCCATGAGGTCTTTCTGAAATACCTCAGTAGGAGTGGAGGCGATAATCAATGCCCAAAAATTGTCCTGAGAGCATTCTTTTGCTCTCTCTCTGCATCAGTTAACAGAGTCATCTAAGCTGTTGTTGGTTTTCTGTATATACTGCATGATTTCCTGGGAGTGCACACTAAAATTGACTTTAATTCTTAGCTGATTTTCTAATATTGCCTATAGATTTGAAGGCTCCTCCTGGTCAGCATCAGATAAATCAGAAGTATTGATTCTGTGTGCACCTTGGTTCCTTACGGCGATCCTAATTTTTACAGTTTGCTTCTCTTTAGCCACAACCTCAAAGTCTAGGATGCATAGCTCAATCCACTGCCTAAACATTCACCTCAGACATCAGATGCTTTCCAGCCTATCTCTGGAAACATGATTGCTATTGCCCAAGCCAGCTACTCTTTTCTCTCTCTGTGGACAAAACCTTATTTTAAAATAAGAACTGAGTAGGATCCTTCCCCGGAGTTGTGTTGCTGCAGTGCAGGGCTAGGGCTTGAAGGCTAGTGGGGCTCTGGCATTGGGGTCAGCTAATGGTGCCCAAGTGAGGCGAAGGTGGGAAGCAATCCATGCCAGAACACAGTGATGCATTGATCTCACTGATGTGGCTGAAACCACTTTTGATTTTTTATCTTGTGGCTTGGTGCAAAACAGTAAGTGCATTCAAATCACCTTCAATCTCTATGCACACCATTGCTCTCCCGATGTGAGAGCTGTTATCCAATTGCAGAGCTTCAAGTAGGACTTCTGACTTGGATTGTCATTTTCAATTGCTGATCAATGTTGTTGGCTCACTTCTGCTGCCACCTTTTTGTATTATCTCTTCCTAAGTTAATACAAAGCTGAAGAGCAGGCATAGAAGTTGAACACTGAACTTTAACAAAGGCTTTTTGTTGCTTCTGCATACACATGCTAGCTTCCTGTGATGACATACATATTAGCATAAACATTTATTTAAATGATTAGATTTAACATACTAACAAATACATAATAGATACTGGTCGTCATTAACTGCTTGGCTGATTGTGACCGTATAGTCTCCACTGTCTCATGGTTTTGTCTAACCAATTGAACATTTCTACAGTTGGGGTTGCCCAATCGCTGTGATCAATTTTCACTCGCACATAACTTCTTGCTAGCTTTTTTTGTTCCTCTTCAGTCTAAGCTTTGAGAGCACAAGGCACTGTCTTGGTCTTGCAATATTCTGGTTTTGCATCGGGCTTGATTCAGATGTGCGCTTCCTCACCAATTATACCTTTGTAGCTGTCTTTGAAAATGTTATTACAGCTACTCAAAAGCTGATAAAGCTTCTTTGTCATTTCAACCTGAATGCTTTCAGTCTAGAGCTTATGCAGCTAGTCTTTGCCCATTAACGTTGATTTATTGATGTTTTTCGCTACAGCAATGGATAACTTGAGGGACTTGCCCTTATATTGGACATTGTCCTCTGTTTGTCCACAAGTTTCTGATACCTCACCATTTTCAATTGAACTGTGCTCTCAGTTAGAGGTACGTTACTGAATTTACTCGCACATGTTTCTACTCGTGATTGAGCAACCTGTAACCAACACTTTGCACAAAATTGTCAGTTGTTTGAGTGATTGCTGATGGTGTAAATACTGTACATCTCTAGATCTTCTTTGCATGAACATTTCGGGTTCAGTTCAAGACTGTGAACTCTACCTTGCGACAATGCTGTTTTCCATTAGTGTTGGAATTGAGCTCTCTTTCCTGCTTTGGCCTTCGCTTGGCAAACAGTTCCAATATAGCCTTTGTATTGGCAATTAAAGCATTTGCCACTTCTGTAAAGACATGGTTGCCATTACAGCAATAACAAGTCACTAACAGCACTCTTTTGATAGGTCTCCCCACTTAACAATTGGCAGACACCTTTTGACAATGGTCAGAATCTGTACTAGTTACTTGCATAGGACAAAGTTCTCGAGTATTTTTTGATGCCAACTCCATGGTGAAAGCAATATTACCCATCAGCTCAAACATAAGATTTTATGTTTCATAACTTTGACTGGATTTTCATCCCCCAATACATACACAAATGTGTCTCATAATGCACAGCCTGGAATGTACCAAAGCTGCAATGTAATGATAAATTCTTCAGTGCACAATTGACTCACCAGCTGTCTCATTATTTTTCTGCTTTCTGGTTCAAAACATATGCCTTTCTACTATCTCTGCTGGTTTATGATTAAAATGGTCCTTGAGCCTGGTGATAATTATTTTAAATGGCATATCCTTTGCGTTGGAAATTAGAAGGTTTGTTAGTACGCTATTCATTTCTGGGTTAATTTCCGTTCGCAAAATTGCTTTCTTCTGCTCAAGAATTGCTTTAGCCTGAGTCTGTGCCTCTTAATTTTCATCTTTGAGTTCTAACATATTATTAGCTCTGAAGAACATTCTCTCAATATATTAACTGAATGGTTTTTGAGCTTCTGATGAATCTAGCCATTTTGTTCCATTTGCAAATTTAACAGTGACCTAGTAAACACTTTACTGTGGCTGGCTATAACAGTGATACAGTAGCTAAATCATCTTAATCAGAACTACCTCACCAAAGACAGTATGGACGATAGTTGCATTGCTGGACACTAGGACCATGCGGCATCCCATTCACTGAGGAGACAGTTTGAAGCTATTGCCTTGTGCAATCAAGCCAAAATCCCTGCTATCCTAGCAGGTAGACCATTGGGAGCTAGTTCATCACTGTCCCTCTGCCGTATGCTGCGAAAACATTTGCACTTTAATCCCATCGTTGACACTGAAAATCTGTTATATATTGGGAGCCACTTGTAAAGAGGAACAGAGACCCAAGATGGTCAGATCACATGTTTAATGATGTTATCACGCACTGGGCATACACATAACATATGTATACATTACAGGAAACAACATGTTTTGTAGCCAGATTGAAGAAACAAGCAGCACACTTCAGGTATTAAGTCGCCCTAGAGAAAATATGGAACAGGATTGAGAGAAGTTCTACTTGGGAGCCAGAAGCAGCCAAGAATGGGATACGCATTTTGTGGAAGGTAGTTGCTGCAGCAGGTGACTGCAACCCCCAAGAAACCTAGGATTATTTTCCAGTACAGTGCATATTTTAATGACTCCTGCAAATGGATGAAGAGAGCTGTATCTCCTACTTTAGCCCTTCCTTGCAGTGTCTTTCTGTGTATCCTACCTTTTCATTCATTATATTCATTGTGTTATTGGAGAACAAAGGATCTAACAGTGGGGAGCAGATACTCCTCAGAAGTCAGTCCTTGGCTCATGTGCCTGACTAGTCAGATCTCTGGGGTCTTAGTGCAAAAATAAGGATGCCAGAGGAGGTACTGAGAAGCATCTCACAAGATCTGAAGCAGATTTCAGGGTTTCACCACGAAGTTCATTGTCATCCACAATGCCAATATTATCCTCGGTGCCAATATCCAAGATGGCTTGACCAATACAGCACCATATGTAGTAGGCGGTGCCACTACAAATTTGCATCCATCCCTCCAAAAGAAAGAGAATGATGGAATCTTGCTTTCAAGAGCTATAGGATCCCAACTCCCAGGGCCTGCAGGATGTAAATGATATTATTAGATCCACCCTCTCACTGATCAGTGAACACTCTGACTCAAGACGCAGCATGAGTGGTCTAATATCTGTTTTCATCATGACTTTGTCTTCTGATAACAGCTCAAGTAGCCTGTCTGGAGGCCTGCTCCGGTAGCTGTCTGGAATGGGTACAAGCAGTAGAAGTGATACAATTTGCTGACCATTGCTTCCAGCACTTAGAAGCTTTGAAGTGAGGGCAGCTTCATCTGAAGAGACTCATAATACCATAGCCCAGCCAGGCATCATTGACCTGAGCAAAACACCAGTATATATTTATGTAAAGGGCATAACAGGATAGGCACTGTGGTTAAAAAAAAAATCACCTCTTGTAAACGTTGCTGGAAAGAGTGACATGTTGCTGAAGCTTTTCATCTTACACTTATCAGGCCAAACACAAGAATGCTAAATTTCAAATGATGACAACAACTTATACTACATTAGTAAAGGATGTTGATTGGTTGACAAGTCAACTCTGATTAGCCAAAGTCTTGCCATGGAGAATGCAATGAGGAACTATAGGCTCCCCAAGCTCCCAGGTAATTCAAAAAAGGCACAAGGCTTGAACATGTGCAATCATGGTTGATTGAGTTTCTTCTGCCAGTGTTATGCCAGATACATAGGACATACCTCCCAGTGTCTGGCTGATTGAATCAAATAGCATGTTCCTTCACTTGCTTGCAATAGGTGGATTATAGACCACACTCAGCCAGTCCGCGCTTGCAAAACCCAAACCAAACCAAAATATCTACCTTTAGATGTGATTCCAACATTGGGAAGCACTTGCTGAACAATTCTGAGTGTGTTAATATCTACACTAACAACCAATGTAAGATAATCAGTCGAGTTCATAATATTTACACTTCCACAAGCTGCATACATTCATACGCAGGAACCCATTCTCAGCAAACTAAAGAAATATGTTCAAGCTTTGCATTTTTTTTTTAATTAACTGAAACCATGGGGAGCCTATGTTTCCCCACAATGCCACAGCCAATCAGAGCTGATTTGTCAACCAATCAGCATCCTTTTCTCCTGTAGTATAAACTGTTGTGATCGTTTGAAATTTGGTATTCTTGCATTTGTCCTGATGAGGGCAAAATGAAAAGTTTCAGCATAATGTCTCTTATTGGCAATGTTCAAATTCCGTACAGTGAAGCGACTCTTGTAAATATATGTTTTTCTTTAATTTTCTTTATTCTTTCATTGGATGTGAGCTTTGCTGGCTAGGCAGCATTTTCTATCCATCCCTAATTGCTCTTAAGAAAGTGGTGGTGAGCGACCTTCCTGAACCGCTGCAGACCATGTAGTGTAGGTACACCCACAATTCCAGGAATTTGATCCAGCGACAGTGAGGGACTGGAAATATAGTTCCAAGTCAGGATGGTGTGTGTATTGTAAAGCCAGGAGATATGAAGTTAGTCAGCTCCTTGTTCTTTTTCTTTTTGAGAGAATGTTTGGAAGCAGTTTGCAATAGGAGACAGAATTATTTTTATGCCTTCTCGCTGAACTGTTGCCTGCTTAAACAAGCCTTTTCTGAGACTATGGAGTGAGCAGAATGATTTATAGAGATTGGGGGAAGGATACCTACTATTTCTCCTCTGTTGGCACACCATTATTGTGAAAGCTTCTGTCATTTCATCTTCCTTTGTATATATGAATGCCCATAGTGAACTACTTGGTATGGGCTCCATGACGAAAGAGTGGGATTTCTCTTCCTGAAATTGCTGAAAGGCAGTTTTCAGAATCCATTCTCAGATGAACAGAGGAGAAAAAGATTTTTCTAATCACTCCCATCAAAGCTGATGAAAAGGGTGAAAATTTCAAGCCAGCAAACTCAACCACTTCCTGTTTAATAAGTCAACAGTCTTACCATTCTTTCAACTTAGATATAATTCCAATGTAAATGACAGAATTTTGGGGACCACCATTTTTGCTGGTGTTATCTTATCATTTACAAATAAACATCACTTTGCAGATGAACACAACTTTTGTCAGCAGCTGATCACTTGCAATTCAGCATATATTTTATAATAGTTGTGAGCCTGGCATGTCTGACTTACAACCTGCATTTGGGTTTCCCTCCATTACCTCCGTAGCAAACAAATATCCAGGACTTTGGGCTTTCCTTTTCTTTCCAAAATGGATTTGATAAATTGTCATTGTGATAACACTTTCTGTAACCCACAGAAGACAGTGTGCTGAACAAAACACAGGCAATTATTTTTTGAATAATAAGAGTAGCCTTTAAATAGAATTATTTCAATCAATATGCTTTAAGGAGTCTTGATTGAAAGACATTTAAATTGACATATACTTGTAGTCCTCAGCCATAGAAATGCAGAAATAATTAGAGGAACTGCAGTTCCATACGGTGCCATCAGGACTGGGCTGGAGGTGAAGGAGAAAGTATCACGCTATCCTTGTCAGCTGCAAGGGTAATTACTGCTGGCTGAAATTACTCAACATTTGTTTATAAGCTCCCTAGAGCATGCTGTAAATAGATTGTCTGTTATAGTCCAATCACATTAAAACGCTGCTCCTTGCAAACTGCTACCTCCTGTTTGCTGTAAGCTAGATGGACTGAGCTGAGCTGGCTGCTCACTTATTGAGTAGTAAGCACTGAAGGCCATGTAAAATGCAATGGTTTTTCATTATGTACATCCTGACCAATATTTCATTTGTTCTTTGTAATTATTGAAAACTGCCATGTTTTATCATCTTTATTAAGCGATTGCTTGATCTTGAATGAAAAAAAAACTCTCTATAGCTGAAGACGTTTAGTAAGTGCTGCAAGCTATCATGACAGGTATAGCTGGGGTTGTTTCAATGCCTCCCTGGAAACCAGTCAAAGTGAATCACATCTCACAGCAGCCGTGTCTGATCTCCTGCCTTAGATGTCTTCCTAATAATGGCAACTGCAGAGGTGACTCTCTGAAAATAAGGGCTTGAAGCAACTGGACATCCATCATTACTCTCTGGAGCAATATTAGATTCAGCTAATGGGCACTCACTTCTTCATTATGGTATTAATTCTCTAACTTTTCAAGGTGATTCCATTTGTAAAATGACAAAGCTCAACTACTCCAGAGGAAAAGAAAATCTGTTTCCATCCCCTTGTATGCTTACAGGCATCGTTTCTAAAGTCTTTCAGGGTAGAGAAATCTGATAATATCAGATCTCCTTTGAGATACAATGCTGTCCAACAACTGCGCCACCTGCCATTCTGCATGTCTCACTGTCGTGTTCAAACTTTGTAAAACATGGAGGTTGCTTTACCAAAGCAATGTAAAAGAAAACAGGTATGTAAAAATTTGGAAAAGCATAACAGCTTCAAGTTCAATTAAATCAATCAAATGGTATAAAGAAAGACTGAAACATAACCAATGGAAACAAATTGTGGTAATTATCAAAAATTAAATTTAAAAAAATTGCTACACAGATCTTTCTCTTAAAGGGAAACTGTGTATGAAAACTTGTTTGAAGGATCAAATAAATTCAAATTAAGTATAAAACAAAAACAGAAAATGTTGAGATACTCAACAGGTCTGGAAGCATCTGTGGAGAAACAGAGTTTAAGTTAAAGCACCAGGAGAAGTCAGCAGAGTTCAAGGGTTATGCGGGACAGCAGATATCATATCGAGCACATCAAAGGAGAGAAATCTCACTGCCCAACTAGTTGGTTGCAAGTTTGATATTGTTGGAGTCACGAAGGAGGAGCAGAAGTAGAAATAAGGGATTCTCTGGGAGTTTTGAGCAGTATCAGAGGCAGACATCAGTACTTGCCACTACTCAATAAGCACTGTCAGCTGCACAAGTCTCAATGGGGAATGGAGTGTGTGGATGCTACACTTCACCAGTGACACAGTCAATCAACTGACCATGACCTGGGATCAGACAAGCAGCTAAAAAGCAACATTTCAATGGCTCCACAAGTGGAAATGAAAGTAAGCATGACACTAAAATTTGCACCTTCCAGGCATCATCTGAGGAACCCGCCATGATTAGCCAGTATGCAATTCATTGTTGCATCTCATAGGTAATAGCTGTTCTCTCTGATGTATATAGATCAGCAGCAGGATACTGCAGCAGCTGTAGAAGTAAACTTAGTTCTTTCAGATGTCTGGCATTCCCAAGGTTCCATTGATTGCTCCTGCTTCACCATTTATTCACCTGAATACAACACCCTCTCTTTTATTAACAGGAAGGCTTACTGCTATAGCCACAGACACAGATCATACAGGTTAATGCTCAATTTTGTGCTCACGCTGCAAGCATTTTGATGCAATCTAAAATTCTCCAACAGTACACTGTAGGCAGAAAACAAGATGCATGATTGGGTATTGAGAGACATGTCAAATGATATTGGTAAAGAGTTCCAGTGTCCCTCAATGCAGCGTGTTCAACAACATATATTCACAATTCAGAAATCTTTGGGTTCTCAGGGCAATGTTTCTGACGTTTGAATGCTCAGAAATAACTCCCTATATACCCAATGAGATTAGCACTGTGGTGTGCCCACACCTCATAGCAGCAGTTCAAGAAGGCAGCTCACCACAACTTTCTCAGGGAGAAATGGGCAACAAATGCCGGCCTATCTGGTGATAACCAAATCTCATGAAAGAATTAATAAAAATTGGCATAATATCTGTGGCGTTTTGCAAGCTAGCTGATGATGCAGTTGAAAAGTCCATAGGTCCTTGCTGATAGACCATAGTAACAAGAAAGTCCCAGGAAGATGCTGAGTGCAGACCAAGGTCATTTGCAATACAATATCTGGTGCCCAAAAAAGAAAAAGTGCACTCGACAATCATCAAAGATTTTTCCTTTTCCATTGGTTGCATACACCAACTTAACTATAGTTTTCATGAAATTGATTCCTTAACTCCATTCTTTTTTGTGCAATCCTAAGAATGACTGCAATGTTTAGAATGAGTTACATTTTTTTAGTGTTCAGCATTGCATTTATTTGTACATTAGTGTATGTGCAGACTGTATTTAATGTGATGTTCTATTTGACATCCCCTTGTGCTTTGTATAATATTGTGGTGTGTTCTATGCTGTGTACGACTTCTGGTCATGTCCAAGTAGTGGAAGTAACAATTACTCCCTCCCACATCTGTGATGTGTAACCCACCCTAAGTTTAGTCTTCAAACTCACTGCAATCTTACAAAGTGTCTATCTCTGAACTGGTGCCTGTTTCTAATGGTATGGGTGACACAGAGTGCAGAAGTGAATGCTGCTGTCCTTACGTACCAGTTTTCTCCTCCATGATATGCAGTCTTTGAGTGGAAAGTGATGGATGAACAATGGCCACGTGGACTTTGTTATACATCGCTGATGCATTAATGTAGGTTTTGCAACAGGCACAAAAGCTGCTTTTAATCACTATCCCTCAGGCTCTTCCAACCTCCACATGGTTGTGTTCTGACAATGTCTACAGTTTTATTTGCTCAGTAGCACCACTAGTTTTCAGAGTGTTACCTGCACCTTGTCTTCTTCAGAATACATTGCAGAGACAAGGAAAGGCTGCAGTATACTGTGTATGTTGCTAGGTGTAGGCAAATACAATTTCAAGTACCTCATCAAGTCAACTTCAAAGAGTTGAGTGACAACTTTCATACTGTCAATGATATCTGCACATATGATAGTTATCAAGGTTTCTCATCAGCATTTTTTCATTCCCTTATAATGAATGTAATAATCTTTAATGCTCAGAATAATCTGTAATGCCTCATCAATGAAGCAATCTATTCATAATCTCCCAGTTCACACCATGAATACGCAAATACTCCACTGCCGGATTGACCCACTTGATATTACTTTCAAATTATACATATTCTGATTGACTCCTTATTTCTGCTTCTGTTGCAACATATCTAACCTCATAGCAAAAGCAATGAGTAAATTAATATACTTCTCAAAGCAATCTTCGTGCTACCTTCACATTTCAATTATTATGGCGTGCAGCACTGTGCGAAACGTGCTGCTAACTCACTCCACGCTAAAAGCATTGAAATATGAAGACTGGAAAAAGTCAATCCCTTCCACAGGACATGTGGCAGGCACAGGGAAAGCACCATGTAGGAGCATTCAGCAGGCAAGGACTCTCACAACACAGGCACACAAGGTTGAATACTTCTGTGTTGCTTTTATTACTTGTGGTGTTGTTGGATATAGTTGTTATAAAATGGCTTTTCAGTCATTTATTTCAGGGTTTTGGCCAACAGGATGCTGTGATGGTTTGTAGCAGATGGGTTCAAAGGTGGGGAATTGGGGAGTGACAGTGATGCGAGGCCGAGATCTAAGAGGAGACTGAGTCTGAGTATCTGTTCACCAGGGCTCAGGCCAGAAGAGGGGGATGCACATGATGGTAATCAATGGGCCCCTGCCTTCATGGAGCCCGGGCTCGGGCCACACTGCACCCACTCTTAAGTGGTCATCTGCCCGTCTCATGTGTTCACAGGCAAGCACGTGATGGGTGCTCCACTCCAGGACAAAGTTCTGTAGTATAAGGGGTTGTTGGAGCAAGAGCCCAAGTCCGTGCAGCCATTTATTTTGACGGCCATGGTACATTCTGGGTGATGTAGAACACCCTTGTTTATGCTCTCACCCTACCTTGCCCTACTTCGCATTCAGTAGGTAGTGTAGGTTGCTGGAAGTGGAATAGAATTTTGATAACCTTAGGAAGATGATATTGGTGAAGGGATTCAAAAATTGCCTTTTTCTGGGGTTAAGGACTTGTCTGGAAGACCAAGTCTTCAAATAAGAGAAGCCTCAGTAATGACAGATGATTATGAATTAGCTGATAAGATGATTAATAACAGGCCTCACTTTGGAACTTTCCAGAGAAACTAGTGAGAGAAAAGTTGATGATGAGGAGAGGCCAGGGCCTGCTGAGAAAGCTGGAAAAGGTAAAAATCCAGGCAACCCTCAGAGCAGTAGAAGTGAAAGTTGGGAGGGCAGGTTTTTTTCAAGAGGGCTGACATGCTGCTTTTGTTGCAAGCAAGGGCACATGAAGGCTGAATGCTGAAAGTTATAAAGTTTGCCCATTCGTGGGGTGTTCCCCCAAGTGATAATGTCCTGATCAGTAAAGTTCACGAAAACAGGGAGCCTCTGCCACAATCACTGAGAAGATGAATCAGGTGATGAAAATCTATAGAGATTTTTTGTTGGAGGGTAAATTGTCCCCATGTTCATCTGATGAAGCAGGGATACAGGATCAGTGTAGTCACTGATGTTGGCAGGTGACATGAAGTTCTCTACAAAAAGTTTGCTGAATAAAAAGGTATTGATTCAGGGTATTGGTGGAAACTGTTTACCTGTTCCTTTGTATAAGGTTAATTTAAAATGAGGCTTACTTACTGGCCCTGTCATTCCAACTTTACCCGTTGAAGGTGATGACTTCTTGTCAGGAAACAACTTGACTAGGGATAAGGTATGGCTGTCTTCTCCAGTGATTTCGGGAAAGCCCATTGAGGCTCTTGAGACTGAAGTCGTGCGGGAAATGCTGAGTGACTTAAAAGAATCCATGACTGTCTGTTATCCTGAGCAAGAAATAATATCTCAACTAAAGATGTGTCCAAAGTGTCAGTCTCAGAACTAATTTTAAAAAGACATTAGAACATCCAGCTGAAAAGGAAAAGTTAATGGCAGCTGGAAATGAGTTAAAGTCATCTGAATTAAAAACGCAGAAAAAGTATGAGTAAGATGAGGGAAAGCAGATGACAGCAGAAGGAAGGCATGCTTTGAAGGTCAGCAGAAAAGCTGAGTCCAGTGATGACACTATAGGGCTGCAAGGAAGGATATGTGTTCTTGAAGGTAAATCAAAACATTAAAATGTAGAGGCAGTTACTCTTGCTAGAACAGAATTAAACAAAGCTCGAATGCTGTGGGAGGAGGAAAAGCAAAAAGTAATCAATAAAATTTGTGAATTGAATAAAAAGGAATATCAAGCTTTCTCAGCTGAACATCAACACAATCTTAACAAAGTTCTTAAAGCAGCAATTTACTCAACCAAAGAGTCAATGAAATAAGGCAGTGTTAAATTTACATCTCCTGGGGAAAAAAATAACAAAGTGTTAAATCTAAGAGAAGAACAGAAAGTTAAAAGTGATCCTAAGTTGAAAAAAGGATGAGGTGAATTCAATTGAAGGACAACTTGGATGTTTGGTTGATTAAAATTTATTTTTCCAAGACTTGAACATCAAAACACATAGAGGCTTAAAAGAAAATGGAGTTTAGAAGTTAAAAGCTGAACAGAATGGTTCAGAGCAGAATTTTCCAGTCATGCCAGCAATGGGTTTCAGGTGGGCGTGAGCGGAAAATTTGGGGAGAGGTCAAAAGTCGATTTCCCGCCAGCAGGGAAACAAGTCAGATTTTTCCACTCACGGGATGATGGCAGGTTAGCTTTCCTGCTGATCCATGTCGGGAATGCTATTTGCATGCATTAGCAAGTCATGAATACTCATTAAAAATGCAACTCAGTACAATCATGCTCCCCCCTCCAATGTGTCATGCCAGCGGGAACTTAGAGCGGTCTAAATCGCAGCTGAATATAAATAGTGTGCAACAGTCCACCCTCACTTCACTCATGACTTCAAGCTGAGTGCAACATTCAAAGCCTATCTCCAACAGCGCTGCTCCGGTTCCTCAGCAATGCCATTGTTAGCCCACACTGGTCAGAGTGTAAGATGGGGCAGCTCACCGTGGTTACCTCGGGTGTTGAGGTGGGCTGCTCACAGTGGCTGCGCCATTCTAGCAGGACAGCATTGCGTGCTGTAAGTCTTAGGCAGGGCTGCATTGTAAAAGAGAGACCAGCATGCCAGGCACTGGGGAGATGGCAGAAAGATGGGAGTGAAGGGGGTTTGGTAGGGTTGGGGGCAGGTATGATGACAGGCAGAGGGAAGATTGGGAGTGGGAAAGCTAGAGCCTGACATGGAACAGTAGAACACAGGCACAGGAGAGGGTGGGTGGGATTCTATTTGCAAGATTAGGAGGGGATGTACGCAGGCTTTAGAATACGAGCGGGTGAGGGGTGTTAGTGTGGAACAAGAGGGGAGGTGTGGGGGTGAGAGGCTTGCACAAGAGGGACGGGTTGCACAGAGAGTCGGCAGGGGAGAGAAACAGTCATTAAGATGCTGGAGAGCTTAGTGAAAGATAGTCATAGTCCCTGGGCTGCGGCCAAGAGGTCGGGGTGAGAGGTTAAAGGCAGTCCTGGGGCTCTGTGGGCCTTGTAGTCAGGCTGAGAGTTTAAAGACAGTCCTGGGGCTCTGTGGGCCATGCAATAGTGCTATGCATGGCACACAGATTGTGTTCCAGCTCCAGGGAGGGGCAAGGCCTGTGTGTTCAATGCAGATCAGATATAGCTTGGTGTGCAAAGCTTGGTCAAAGCCTGACACTCGGTGGTGATGGGGGTGTCTGGCTCGGTACTGGGCTACAGATGGAATGGTCTTGGCTGGGGACGTATCTGCAGCCTGTAAAAGGGGACAATGTAATAAAGAGGGGTCACTTGCAGCTCTTCTAGGGGTTGGGGGTGGGGTCGCCTCTATATCTGACCATGCACATAACCTCAAGATGGGAAGGGGTGAGGTCCACCTGGGGCATGGGACATCAACAGTGATGGGTTCAGGAGTAGTGCAGGAATGTTTACTATAATCCAGGGTTATTGGGGACGCTGGAGAGCCACTGGAGGGAGGTCGACCTGCACATTGTGAGGTTCCAGGAAGATCGAGGGGACCCAAACTCTGATAGGGGGAGGATCAAAGCCAGTGTCAAAGTAGAAATGCAGGACCATCATCTTAGACGCCAAAGTTATGACGCAGTTTAAAATTGAAACTGGAAAATAATCTGCACAGGAGGGGGCTGAGCAGTGTGGGAAGAGCCTACGGCTGGACTCAGGGACCCTAACAGGGGGAACCCTTGCACTGCTTAGAGTAACAACATGAAGATGGAGCCTGAGCTGACAGAACTCAGGAAGAGTTTACTGAGAAGGTGCAATTGGAGCCACTGATAGTTGGAGCGCTTTAACGTGAGACGGCAGCAGTCATTGGGTTCACACTGAAGTTGATCAATTTGAGCATTAACTGGGAGAAATGTGAGAATGGGAGATGCAGCCAATCATGAAGGGAGTGCAGCTGCTGCGTATCTGCAAGATGACCAATGAAAGCCTCTAAGGTGCTTTCTGCAATTGGCATGTCTATCGGGCCAAAGGGCATCCAGTCATTCCAAAAGTGTGGGTTATGCGTAATCAGCAACCAGATCAGACCTAGTAGGAGTGCATTAGGTAAGGTTTAACATATCCAGGATCTGCTGAAGCCTCTTCCAACCTCTCTGGGATTAAGATGTCAAGTAGCTGGGGTGACCTCTTGGTCACCTAAATCTGTGAGGTGGTGCCTCAGCTGGAACACTGGATCAGGGGAAGGTGAGGAGCACAGATGCAGCTCCAGGGCATGACAGCGGCTTTCTGGCAGCAATTGGGAGATATATTACAGTTGTCCATTACTCATTAATCTGTTGGATCTATCTGTCCACAGGGGGAAGTTGGGTTGAATAATGGAGCCTGCGCTCAATGCTGTTCTCTTGATGGCAGTCATCTGATTGAGGAAGAGAAGGCCCCGCGCTGCCGAGGACAGCTTTGAGAAGAGGCCCAGCCTGAGGACCATGGTCCAGGGAGCCCCAGCAACACCCAGGGGATGAGGGGTTCAGACCCATCCCATGGAGGCGATTTGCATGACCCAAGAGTCTACCATTCCTACCTGGTAATGAATGAGGGACAATGCCGCGCACATCTATGCTTGTCAACAGATGTGGTGGCTCACTTCCACCACATTCTGCAAAAGGAGCTAATGCCACATGGGCTGGGAGGACATCCCCTGCCAGTGCCCCTGGAGGTCGGTGCCGTACTCAATTTTTGCCAGCAGTCCGTTCCAGGGATCCACAGGGACCTATGTGGTATCTCTCAGTCCTCAACACAGAAAAGTGAAAAAAGGACATAACCGATGCCCTCTACAGTAAGGCTAATCATTAGGTGACATGCACACTGGATGAAGCTAGCCAGGCTGCTAGATTCCTGGGTTTCACTGCAATCTCTGGCTTCCCTAGAGTACAGGGTGTGATCGATTGCACACATGTGGCTTTGAGAGCTCTGCTGTTCATTAACAGGAAAGGGTCCCACTCAATAAACATTCAGCAACCATCAAAAGCATATCATGCAATCATGCATGATATGCAAACATACCTGACACAAATATGTGTCAGGTACCCTGGAGGTTCCTATGACTCATACATCTTGAGTCACTCCCAGGTGCCTCAGATATTTGAAGGGCTGCAGCATTTACAGGGCTGGCTGCTGGATGATAAGGAGTATCCGCTGAAATGATGGCTCATGACACCCATGTGTTGTCTTCAAAGTGCCTCAGAGGAGAGATACAACACGGCGCATAGTTCGACAAGATCCATCATAGAGCAGACCATTGGCATTCTGAAGGTGCGCTTCTGATGCTTGGACCGGTGGGTCTCTGCAGTACTCTCAAGAGATGGTGCACCAGATCACGGTGGTCTGTTGCACCCTGCACACCCTCGCATTTCAAAGAGGAGGTTGCTTGCCAGAGGGAGGAGGCCGAGAACCCCTTGGACGCTGAAGACCTGGAAGGACAGGAGCCTGAAGAGGGTGATGATGGGGAGCTTTCTCGTGAGGATGCAATTGAAGCTGTAAGACACGGAAGACGTGGCCATGACACATGCAGAGTCACAAGGTTACAGGAGGAGTAAAGTGCAGGCAAGGTTACTCAAAGTCATTTCTCCTGTCCATTAGTGGCACACCAGTGATCTGAAAGGCCTTTACAAACACTAACGTCGAGAGCAATGTCAGCATTGGGCCTTGGATCTCCAGCCTTCATATTTGACCAGGCCCTAATCTTTGGAAAGGTCAGCAGCCAAAGCTGTATGTAGCTGCTCTGGGAAGTGAAAGGCAGCGCACCAGCATAAAGCCTGCATCAAGTGGACTCGATGCAGTCATGGGACACTTATTGCTGCCACAGAGATGCGCACATGGCTGGAGAGTCCTTTGCCACAATCAATGAAGACAACTATTTGAAAATGAGATAACGTGTGGTAACCCTCCAATGCAATTGAGCACACATAACTCCATGGCGTCATAAATATCACTTCCTAATGCAATTTGCAGTCACATTCAATAAAGAGGTTGACACATCTTCCTGGCAAGGACGAATAAATAACATGAGTCAGCCAGACATCACATGAATGTGAGTCTCACAAAGGAAGGTGATCACAGAGCAGGAGCTTGGGTCACCTTCGCTTTAAGAGGCCACATAGATACATATGCATGATGCATTCAAATGACAAGACCATTGTCACGAAAAGCAAATGTATCTTCAAAGGTACATGATAGGTGCAGGAACACCCAAGAACCAAAAGCATTATCAAGGTTTCTTAAACTTTCAAACCCAACCACTACTTCTCGAAGCATCCCCAACATCCGCTGCAGAGGTGGAGGCAGCCTGCTGACTGCTATGCCGTGCTGTCTTTGATGACTTTGGCGGGCATCCTCTGGAGGGCTGAGATCTGGAGGGCCCCAGTCTGCTTTGGTCTCCTGCTGTGGGGCCAGTGCCAGGTGTGCCCGCTTCGGCCAGTACAGGTGGAGGTGATGGGATCACAGGCAGATGGGATTGGGATCGGCTGAACACTCATGGACTCACCTGAGCTGATGGTCTCGGGGTGTCCAGCTACTGGTCCTTGTCCCTGTAGGTGCCTGAAGGTCCCTGCCTGTCTCCTTGAGGAGAAGCGGTGCTTGGAGGGAGGTCAAGGTGCCAAGGCTCACTCTCACATAGTAACTGATGGATCTCACCGATGTCTATAGCAATGGAATGAAGGACCGAGCACAAATTCGGCACAACTTGCTGGACCAAGGCTTCCAAGGCAGCCACCACCCTTCCCACATGTCAGAATAACATCATCAGACAGAATGCAGACAGGCTCCTCCATCCTCCGCCCTTCGCTCTAGTCTGTTGACTGCCTCTCACAACTCTGCCTGATGTTCCACCGCCTGTCTTTGCAGCTCCAGCATGTTAGCAACAGACACCTTCAGAGGCTCATCATCTGACTCAGACTAAGCTGGTGGCTGTTCCCCAACAGTCCTCCGAGTGCTAGAGAGCTGGACTTGTCACTGCCTCTGACTGTTGCAGTGATGTGTCAGTGAAGTGTTCCCCAGAATGTAATCCCGAGCCTAATCTACCGGGGTGTGTCTCTTCACTCGTGGAGGGTGCTGAGATGGGTCTTCTTTGAATGGCTCCTCAGCATCTTCCTCTGAGGTGGCCTGGAGGCTGGGGCATATGTTGCCTGTGCTGGTCTATCTGGACCTGCTGCAGCCTGTAACAGAGAGAAAATACAGTTAGCTCACGAACAGGCTAAATACAATATTGCATGTCACTCACGGTGAATGTCAGAATGAGATCAGCTCATGTGGGGCTCATCCATACTGGCTTGCTGGGAGAGGCCGATCTCACCTTCCCCACAGGAGCGATCTTTGTCTTTGTCTGCCAACTCAGCTGCATCCTCCTCAAACATGAAGAGACCCTGGATGTCCACCATTCCTCTCCCAGTCTGGAATCTCTTCCTCTTGTTGTGTGCAGGCTTGGCCAGGATGACGACAATGGGATGGGATGTGATGAGAAGGGATGGAGCAGAGGTTGGGAAGCCTGCATGCCTGCTCCGTGTGCTGAGCCCGCCCAGTAAGGGCTGAGGATGGTGTTTGTGCAAGATGGTCGATGAGATGCTGGTGAATACACTTTCAATGCTGATATCTGCACTGCTAATATTTTGTGAGATCCCTGAGCTGAGTGACGGCCTGAGTGTGTTATGAAAGTGTGCGTATGGAGTAAGCTGAATGCTGACTTACCCTGGTAGTGTGGATCAGATCATTCATCCTCTTCCTGCACTGGGTGGTGTTTCTTATGCGGGTGCCCAACAAACTGACCTCCCTCGCAACTGCCTCCAGGCTGGCAAGGTGACCTTGGTGGATCTCCTGGAACCATTGCTCAGATAGAGGACATCCTGGTGCTGGTGTACACCGTGAATAAGGGCCTCAAGGGATTCATCCTTGAACCTTGGCACTGCCTTCTTTTCCTTGGAGCCATCTCAGCCTTGGTCAGCCATACAACTGGGTTGCAGAGAGTAATGTCTGTGTTCAGCTGGCATTTATGAATGGTGCCAGGACCTATGATCCCACTAGGTTTCAGTGGGGTGGACTAATCACTGAGCACCCCATCATGTGATTCAGAGAGCTACTCGCTGATGCATAATTAATGAGCTTTGAAGCGTAATGTTGAGTGCAATTTCCCGACCCACCAATCAGTGCTAATCCTCTCCGCCACCCACATTTCATGTCCAGAGTGGAAAATTCCACCCTCAGAATCTGTTAAAACAGTGGAAACCCTGATGACAATTTAAGATCTAGCTTTAAAGGAGAGGAAAAGAAATTGCTGAATCCAGAGTGGTTTCCTCCCTGGATTTGAATTCACAGCAGCCGGTGCCCAGAAGCTAGATGGCTTGCCAGGAAGCAGCAATATTGTTTCTGACAAAGTTAACCAGACCAAACAAATTGTAAAAACTTTGGACCCATCACAAATACTATCTGAGGATCCAGCTTGTGCACAATGCAGTACAGATTTAAAAAGCAACATGAAGAGTGCAAAACCAAGGCACTCGTCTATCCAGACAACAGCACTAGTCTATCCAGAATCCCTTCCTGTTGACGAGGGCACCCGGCTGACCCGCTGGGCCCTGATGGCCACATGTGTGCAGTCGATTGCACCCTGGATTCGGGAGAACCCAGCAATCACTGCAAATCCTCTGGCTCACTCAGCCTAACTTTGGAGATGTTCAAAACCAAAAGGTAAAGGCTGTTTTGGTACAGTTTGCACTAAAAAATGTACTTGTTGCAGTGACTGTGGATGCCCTGTCCAGAGTTTAAACAAGGGATGGTAACAATGTCTGAAAGCCAGGTCAGCATACAGAGTTTTATAAGATTATAGAATAAATCTGCATGTTTGTAGTGAAGTTTGTTTTATAAATATCAATATTGTTACCTGTGTAACATGTAATGCCCTTGTTTTTAAGTGTTTATGATGTTTAGAACTAGCTGTATTTCAAATGCTGTTGTAAAGAAAACTTTACTCCAGGAAACCTTTCTTTTTTCCCCAAAGTGAATGGATGAGGAGAGATACTGGGGCTGGGAGGGGGGCTGGAGGGGTGAGTGGGGGGTAGTGTGATGATATTTGACCCACATACTGTACAGTGAGGAAAATTTGTAAAATCTTTAAAATGCCTGTTGGATCTGTAATTGTTTTTAAGAATGTTTGAAAAATACATTTAAGAGTTTGCTTCAATTGTAGAGGGATCAATTGTAGTTCTCTTGAAATGTTAGGAATACTGGTCCATGTAACCTGATGAACCTTGACCTGGAAGCATTGCCAACAGGAAGCAAGGTAACATATGAAAGCCTTGTGGCTGACAGGCAAATTAGAGCTGCAGACACAAAGGAGAGCTACAAGCAGAGGAGTTGTAGGGTGAAGGCCCAGATGCATACGCAAAGAGAAAGCAGACAGAGACAGAGAGAGGAACACAAAGAATTCTTGTGAGGAAAACAAGTAAATCACTCTCAGGATGAGGTCAGCTCATGGAGTCTTTCAATTCAAAAAAGGAGTACAGAAAGAGGGCCAAATTCTTTGAAATTTGGGGCCTTAATTAAGTTCTGGCACACGATAGAAGCAAGCATTCTAGCATTAAAAAAAAGGAAGGCAGTTCCGTAAAAAAATGTGTTCTGGAGTTGCTCTCCCAGTTCTATGATGTCCCTGCATACGTGGCGCAACTACTCTCCTGGCACAGTGGCTGAATCTGCTCCATTGTCATCTTACCTCTCTGACTCAAACAAAAATAACCAATTAAAGCGCATGTGGCAGTTGATTGTTGTGAAGTGAAACAGTGCAGACTGGAATGTAAAAACAACAATTATACAAGGACTGACAGATTTGTTTTTGCCACAAATAATTCCAAACTTTTAACTAAAATTAGAGTTCGTAATGATACAACTCAGAATTGAGTGGGAACATGCAGGAGTACACACTAATGTCAGGGAAAAAACAGTAAGAAATGATAAATTCACCTTCTGACACTTCATGCCTGGTTTTCTAATTGGTAAGTTCACCTCATGTGCCCTCAAAAAGCGTGCACACATTTAAAATTCATTTTGCATTTAATGATCACTCACTGTTGCATTGTAAGGGAAATGCGATTTAACTATACTGGGTAATGCCAATGCAGTGCAGGGAGTTTGAATTTAATTTGACGCTCAGCAGACAATATAAAGATTGGCCCAGATCTTCCAGTCTCCAGATATTTGGAGATCAGACCTACTCATCAAGATGTGCAATGGGACCCCTCAGAAGTCCCGACACAATGACTCTGTGGGAATTGCCCAAGAGGTTTGAACTTCCGGTGGGCAATTTCCCTGCTCCCCCAGGCCGCCCAAAAAAGGTTTCAAACTCTGAATTAGAGTTGGAGACTTCAGACAGTTCCTGATTACTTACCTGGACAGTTACCCAGGGACTGTTAGACAGATTATAACGTAGTCTAAAACCTGGGTAACTACAGAACTGACCTCCCAATCATTCACACTGACCCCCTCCAACTCCTTCCTCGACATCCCGACTCCCCTCCCTGACCCGCCCTAACTAGTCTCCACCACCCTATACCCACCTGACCTTCCAACACCATCCCTCATGATTGCCATATTCCCCCACAGCCCAACTCCCCTCCTAACCCGCCGATCCAACATGTCTAGCCCTTGCCACACAACTACCCTCCCTGACCCCCTGACTCCCTGACTCCCCCCAGCCTTACCTGACCTGACCTCACTACCCTACCCAGCTGCCACCCAACCCCTTTACCCACTTACCTCATCCACCCTGCCTCCTTAACCATTTACCTTACCCACCCAAACCCTCACCCACTCTACCCAATTTACCTACCCGACTCCTTCACCCAGTTGCCTTACCCATCCCATCCTCTTACCTTCTCTCCATAACTTTTCAAGGAAGCTTTGAGACATTTAAACTCTTTACTTACTAGAATATGGCAGTTAATGCCATAAAAAGGGGCACAGCTTCTGTCTGGATTCCCTTTGCTGATGTCTCTGAGGTTTCCAGTACTGAGTTAGTTTGGAAGGATCCTCCATTGGAAGATTGTCCATAAAAATCGGAGGAAGGTAAGTGTGTATTGTTTTGCTTGACTATGGTCGGAAATAAGAGTTCCGAACCTGAATGGAAGATTTGGGCCATGATGTCATTTTTATTTCTCTTTTCTTCATCAGGCTGCACACAAAAGGATATATTTTAACTTGCAGCTGATCAACCAGTGTAGTTTGTAGGGTGCCTAACTATTCCGGCAGTGAAGTCTCTGTGGAACTCCAGTCACAAAGACAACCCTCGACCATCACCCTCTGCTTCCTGCCACTCAGCCAATTCAGGATCCAATTTACTAAATTGCCTTGGATTCCATGGGCTCTTTTGATAACCTTTGTTATCAGTCTCCCATGCAAGACTTTATCAAAAGCCTTGCTGAAGTCCAAGTAGACTACGTCAAATGCATTGCTCTCATCTACACACCTGGTCACTTCTTTGAAAAATTCAATCAAATTGGTCAGATATGACCACCCCTTAACAAAACCATGCTGACTGTCCTTGATTAATCCCTGCCCCTCCAAGTGTAGATTAATTCTGTCCCTCAGAATTGCTTCCAATAATTTCCCCACCACTGAGATCAGACTGACTGGCCTGTAGTTTCCTGGTTTATCCCTTCTTCCCTTCTTGAATAACGGTACCGCATAGGCTTTCCTCCAGTCCTCTGACACCTCTCCTGTGACCAGACTGTTATTGAAAAGTATTGCCAGCACCCTGCTATCTCCTCTCTTGCCTCACTGGGATACATTTAATCTGGGCCTGGAGATTTATCTACTTTTAAGCCTGCCAGACCACTTAGAGCCTCCTCCCTTTTTATGCTAATTTCTTTAACCTACGTCATCCTGCAGCCATGACTCTATAAAGGCTATCAGATTGTACTTATTTATTTCTAATTGTGCTATCAGTTCATCTGTTTTGTTTCAAATGCCACGTGCATTTAGATACAGAGCCTTTAATTTTGTCCTTTTTTATTTTTGTAATGCCTGGCCTAATTTGCTGTTTTACGCTTAGATTAGTACTCCCTGTCCCTTCCTGTCATGTTCTGTTTATCATTTCCTATGTTAGTACCTTTCTTTTTTGCCTTGTCAGTCCTCTTTCTTTTAACCACATCTTGCCATATTTGATCACTTGCCCCCATTATTTAGTTTAAAGTTCCCTCCACTTCCCTAGTTATGCAACTCACTAGAGCATCAGTCCCAGCACAGTTCAGGTATAGACCAACCCAACTGTATAGCCCCCAGTTTCCCTAGTACTGGAATCCATTTCTCCCACACCAGTCTTTGAGCCACACATTCATTTCTACAATCTTATTTGTTTTATGCCAATTTGCATGTGGCTCAGGTAATAATCCAGAGATTATTACCTTTGGGGTTCTGCTTCTTAATTTGTTGTCTAGCTCCTCACACTGCCTATGCAGAACCTCCTTCCTTGTCCTGCCTATGTCATTGGTACCTACATGGACCATGACAATTGGATCCTCCCCCTCCCACTTTTAAGTTCCTCTCCAGCCCTAAGCAGACATCCCGAACCCTGGCACCAGACAGGCAATACAGCCGTCTGGTCCCTCACTATTTGCTGTATATAACAGTTTCAATCCCCCTCACAATACTGTCCCCTTCTTGCTCCCCATAACTATTTTGCAAGATTATTAAGATCTGCTTGGATTGAGTTGCAATCTTCCTCAGTATTAGCTGCACATTTTGAAATTATACCTCTGATATCTGAATTCAAATCTCTTATGTAAATGGTAAAAAATAGGGGGCTTTGCATGAATCCTTGTGAAACACCACATTTTGCCTTTTGCCAATTTGAGTAACTGCCCTGAAACACTATTGCCTGTTTTTTGTTTTATAGCCGCTCCACTGATTCATTCTGAGAGTCTTCTCTCCCTCTAACCCAGTTCCAGATTGCAATCTTCCTCATTCACCACCCTCCCCCACCCCACATTCATTGTATTCACCCCCACATTCAAAGTATTGATTCTACTTTCTAACCTGAACTCAACTTAATACTATTTTTCCCTCTAGCCTAGTGCAAGTTGGAACTCTCCTGGTCCTCTCAGATTCTATTTTCTTTCTTTTCACTCCCTCAATTAATTCACCTCATTTTTCCATCTTCCTTCTCTCAAAGCACTGCTGCCAGTTCCTCTTCTGCTGTCTAGAAGCATTGCTCCAAGCTTTTGTACTTTCTCCCCATTGTTTCCACTGTGTAATTCTATCTGTTACATACCGTGGGCAAGAATTCTTAATCTCACAAGAAATACTGCCCACGGAATGCAATGATCAGCATTATTAACACCAATAGGGCATGTAGGATTAATAAAAAACAAAAACAGAATTACCTGGAAAAACTCAGCAGGTCTGGCAGCATCGGCGGAGAAGAAAAGAGTTGACGTTTCGAGTCCTCATGACCCTTCGACAGAACTTGAGTTCGAGTCCAAGAAAGAGTTGAAATATAAGCTGGTTTAAGGTGTGTGTGTGGGGGCCGGAGAGATAGAGAGAGAGAGAGAGAGAGGTGGGGGGGAGGGTGTGGTTGTAGGGACAAACAAGCAGTGATAGAAGCAGATCATCAAAAGATGTCAATGACAATAGTACAATAGAACACATAGGTGTTAAAGTTGGTGATATTATCTAAACGAATGTGCTAATTAAGAATGGATGGTAGGGCACTCAAGGTATAGCTCTAGTGGGGTTTTTTGTTATATAATGGAAATAGGTGGGAAAAGGAAATCTTTATAATTTATTGGAAAAAAAAGGGAAGGGGGAAACAGAAAGGGGGTGGGGATGGGGGAGGGAGCTCACGACCTAAAGTTGTTGAATTCAATATTCAGTCTGGAAGGCTGTAAAGTACCTAGTCGGAAGATAAGGTGCTGTTCCTTCAGTTTGCGTTGGGCTTCACTGGAACAATGCAGCAAGCCAAGGACAGACATGTGGGCAAGAGAGCAGGGTGGAGTGTTAAAATGGCAAGCGACAGGGAGGTTTGGGTCATTCTTGCGGACAGACCGCAGGTGTTCTGCAAAGCGTCGCCCAGTTTACGTTTGGTCTCTCCAATGTAGAGGAGACCACATTGGGAGCAACGAATGCAGTAGACTAAGTTGGGGGAAATGCAAGTGAAATGCTGCTTCACTTGAAAGGAGTGTTTGGGTCCTTGGACGGTGAGGAAGTGAAGGGGCAGGTGTTGTATCTTTTGCGTGGGCATGGGGTGGTGCCATAGGAGGGGGTTGAGGAGTAGGGGGTGATGGAGGAGTGGACGAGGGTGTCCCGGAGGAGGAGTAATGTTGAGGCAAGAGTGTCACGATGTGTGATGATTTTTGCCCTCAAATGCAGGAAAATAAACCAACCCCAACGCAGATGAACTCAAACATGATGTAAGAGCAATAGATATTTTGCCGGTTAGTTGTTAATGAAGTGAGGACATAGATTTTAGTGAATTTAGTTTGTTAGGCATTGAAGAATTAAGCAGAAAAAATAGAGTGATAGATTCTATGTCAAATTTGTTTGTGAAAGTATAGGTATTAACAAAGCAAAAATGTAGGTAAAGAGCAAAGATTTTATATTGAGTCTAATAGTTAAATTAGAAGTGTTATTGTTTATTATTTCATGGAATGCGGGCATCGCTGGCCAGGCAAGCATTTATTACCCATCCCTAGTTGCCCTTGTGAAGGTAATGGTGAGCTGCTTTCTTGAACCGCTGCAGTCCATGTGGTGTAGGTGCATCCACAGTGCTGTTAGGGAGGGAGTCCCAGGATTTTGATCCAGCAACAGTGAAGGAACAGCGATATACTTCGAAGTCAGTATGGCGTGTGACTTTGAGGGGAGCTTCCCAGAGCTGTTGCTTGACTAGTCTGTGGATCAGCTGTCCCAATTTTGGAAAACATCTCCAGAGGTTAGTTAGGAGGACATTACAGGGTCGACAGGGCTGGGCGTGGCCTTGTATTTTCTGGTGCCTAGGTTGATGCCGGATAGTCCATCCAGTCTCATTCCTTTTTGACTTTTCTGTAGCAGTTTGATGTAACTAAATGGCTTGCTAGACCATTTCAGAGTCAACCACATTGCTGTGGGTCTGGAGTCACATGTAGGCCAGACCAGGTAAGGACAGCGGACTTCCTCCCCTAAAGGGCATTAGTGAACCAGATGGGTTTTTAAAACAATCACAATGGTTTCATGGTCACCACTACTAAGACTAGCTTTTAATTCCAGATTTATTAATTGAACTTAAATTCCACCAGCTACCATGGTGGAATTTGAACCAGTGTCTCTAGGCCATTACCTGGATTGTGAGCCCAGTGATATTACCACTACACCATGGCCACCACCTCCCCTTAATAAAGAAGTGACATTAAAATATCTCTAGTTAGCCTCAAAGCGGTCTCCAAAAGACTTTCAAATTCTTATAAAACTCCTAATTCTTTCAACCTCCCAACTCCATATTTTTCTTGTCCCAATCTGATCTCCATCTCAAACACAATGAAAAATCAAATAAACGATATTTATTCCCAATTGCAGTCGATCTCCGCCCAGCTTGCAGCTCCACACATTCTCCAGGGACTATACATGCCAGCCAATCAGAGGGTAGTAGATGGACTTCTGATCTTGCGCTGGAGAAAGGCCTATTCATGTTGGCAGCAGATGGGAGCCAATAAGGGGGAGCTTTGGTGAAAATAGTTAAACTAACCTGCGACACAGACAAGGTGAGGGGAGCTGGGTACCGGGGAGCAGGGGGCTCCATTGTGGCCTCTAGGCTCCGATTTGCAGTGACCTAGTACATAGGTAGTGTGGTGTCCTCTGACTACAACAAGGGCCCAACTCGGGGTAAACTTTGTTGTTTCATTTGTTTATTCTTGTGCAAGTTAAAATTGGCCACGTGATGCGATTGTTCATTGGATTTTTAAAGATAAAGGAAGCTGGAATATATTTATTTTTAGTTAGGGGTGAATTGCAGAAGGATTTGGAGCAGAAGGCCAAAAGGAATGAAACCTGTTTTGTTGCTGAAAAAAATTAAGTGAATTATTTTATTTTTTTTAAAAGGGAAGGAGGAATGTGCTAATATTTTTGACTTTATAGATCCAGGAATTTGATTTCAATATAAGACAGAAAATAAAATTAATTAATACTTTATTTTGATCTCTGGTTGAGGGAGCAGGCTCAGGCACCAGATCAGGCTGGCACTTATTTTTTTTAAAGAGTTCAACTGCTGGTGTAAAGTTGAGAGATGAGGGACAGAGAGAGAGGGAGAGAGAGAGAGAGAGAAAGAGAGAGGGTATACACACAGAGTGAGAGAGTGAGAGAGAGAGGTACACACCCACAGAGCAAGAGAGAAGAGCGCACCAAGAAAAAGATATAGAGGGGGGCACTTAGAAAGAGAGGGAGAGAGAGCGAGTGAGACTGAGAGAGGCACAGAGAGAGGGGGAATACACATGCTGCAGGAGCTGACTTGACTTGCTGAGGATTTCCAGCACTTTCTCTAATTCTTTTCATTTTCCACCATCTGAAGAGTTTTGCTCTTGCTTTATTTCAGGTTAAATGCTGAATTATCAGCGGGCTGGCACAGTGAAACAGAAACTGACCACCCATGTTACAATGCTGGGGAGCAGAGCTCTGGAAGGCACATGCAATGCTTAACTGGAGCAAGACAAGGTCCCTGTGTTTCCAAGGTCAACTCTATGGAGGTGGGCACAGTGGTGGGGCACACAGCTCATTGCGCAATGGAGAATGACAGTGATGGTCAGGTTCAGCTGATTGCAACATCATGTGGCCCAGCTTGAACAATAACTGATGGAAATTTATTTGCAACAATAGCAGGACAAGGTGACAGCTCAAACGAAGAGTCTGGAGCTTCAATGGCACCATCCTCAGTAAGGTCTGAACATCTCTTACATTAACCAACCGATACATAGGTAGAAAATGTTGCAGGCTAAGTTAGCTATTGGACATTTCAAGTTAGCTGAGTTCCTCGTGAACTATTTCTCATTCAGGAAACCAGAGAAAGAGGTCCACTGGAAGAGGCTGTTGCTGAAGATGGGGTTTATGGAGGATCTCTGACAGCAGAACAAAGAAACCAGTATAACTTGGGAAATTACAGTACTGGTCTGGTGTACCTTAAAATGGAACTCCAGTTCAGACCAGTACCAATCATTTCAAGTTTGACTGGTTTGGGAGTCAGATCCAGTTATAATTTCTTATTATGAATGAGCATCAAGACACATAGGGTGTGGAGACAACGGAGCTGCGTCACCTCTTTTTGTGAAGGACTGCAACGTCTTGTTCCCCTCAGGCACTTCACAACCCAGCCCCTGGAATTAAGGATCCCGGGGGTGGAAGTCCCACCTGCCAAGAGCTACTGGCCTAAGAGAGGTCAGCTGCTCTTTTGAATGACACCATCACCAGGGAGATGGAGGCTACTACCAGTACAACACCCAACCAAGACTTAGGATCATCACTGGATCCCAGACCGCAGGTCAATGATGACAGGAGGAGGGGTCATGGGGTGGATTGACAGCAGAAAAGGCAGTGGGGTGGCTCTGAGTGGGTCCCCCTTTCCTGATGCCAGATTCCTCAATCAGGCACTGAGTGCTTTGAATGAGGGACCCTCCCTGGAAGCCAGCAAGCAACGCAATAGGGTTTGCTTGTCATACTCCTGCATGACAAACCCCTGCCCACTGCTGGATTAATACCAGTGGTGGCAGGATGGGACCCTTAAATGGATATTAATTGCCCACTTAAGGGCATCAATTGGTGCCAGGGCGGGAAGGCCATCCACAGGCGTAATCGAGGTGGAGGCGGGAAGTGATGGAGTCCCAACCCACCAGTGTCCCACCTGATTAAATTTCCCCCGTCACCAAACTTACCACTGGGAACGGCAAAAGATTCTGTTCATACATTTAAGCTCAGATGGATGAAAGAATTTTTGGCCGTCAGTATTCATGACATCATGGTTACCTTGCTTGGGATCATAAAGAACAATCCTTGCTGAATATTGAGACAGCTATATAGCTGTTGAGGTTCCAAAATTCTTATCAAAATAGCTGATGGATGTAAAACTTATCTTCCATCCTAGTGACTACCTTTTGCCCACTGCTTGTTTTCTTTGCAAATGGTGCTTCAAATGCCTACATACTTGACTTTGAAGAGAATGAACAAATTCCTGATGCTGGTGAAAAAGTGGCAGGGATTTCTTCTAAAAAAAATCTTTCAATAAGCCCCTCCTTCATGGATATCAAATATCGAAAAGGCAGAAGTGTTATTGTTGATATTATCCTTTGCCATGTTTATTACCTGTTGCCAAGATGCGTTTCCTGGATATTGTAAACACATTGGGCGGAATTTTCCGTCCCCGTTGGGATTGGGCGGTGGGTGTGAGTGGACAATATGGTGGGGAGGCCAAAAATCGGTTTCATGCCATCATGAAACCAGTTTGTGATTTCTGCTCCGCCAATCAGTGGCAGGCTGACTTTCCCGTTGCTGCACATCAGGAACTTCATTTTAATAAATCTGCATACCATACTGAGCCCAGCTCTGTGGAGTCATACCCCCACCTCAAATTTACTACCCACATTGGTGGGAAAACATGCTTGTGCAGACTACATCTTCACAAGTGTGATGTGCAGAGGTCGGGAGTTATCATCAGGGACTTGCTAACATCGGAGGCATCTAAGGAGCAGAAGATGCTGGAGCCCAACAGCTACCGAACCCTGGAGGAACGCCTGCATCGCATACTGGGTGGATTCTCATGGACAGGGCTCAGGTGCGAAGCACTCACAGAATGTGGGAGGTCACCGTTGAGGGCCTGGTTCAGGACATCACCGTCCTGGCCATGATCTGCTACATTTGAGCATCGAGGGGCTGGAGAGGAAGGTCCAGCTGTAAGTGGGAGAGGAAGGTGTACCAGTGCAGGGGAGGTGGCAGGAGTGGTGGGAGAGGAAGGTCTAGGCTTGACTAAGGGAGAAGGTTGGACCAGGGTGAGGGGTGAAGTTGGGAGGAGGGGAACCGATGGTGTCAGGGTGGGGTGAGGTTGGGAGGGGGGAAATCAATGATGTCAGGGGGTGTGGTGCTTGAGGTTGGCAGGAGAAGGAGGGAGTATGGGGAGAGGAGGGTATAATGGGGAGAATGCAGCAACTGAGAAGGTAGGCATAAGGGGAGAGGAAGGTGTAAGGGAATGAGTTTGGCGGGGGCAGGACTTCGGTGGGAGTTCAGAGGGGGGAAGGAGTCCAGAGGGAGAAATGAGTCTGGGGGGAGAGAAGGAGTAAGGGTGTAGGAAAGAGTGAGGGGACAGGAAGGAGTAAAGGGGGAGGAAGGAGTAAGGGTGGAGGTAGGATAAGGGGTGAGGAAGGAATAAGGTGGGGGAGGAAGGAGTTAGAGGGCGGGAATGTCCAGGTGAAGGTGCAGTGGAGGTGTCTGTGGAGTCAAAGACTGCCTGCTAGGGAGCAAAATGAGGGTGGGCGTGTTAGGAGGGAATGGTGGGAATGAAAAAAGGCAAAGTGAGCCTGTAGGGTGGGAGGGTGAGGGTGCGGTGGTAGCGGTAGAAGGGAAGGCAAAATGGTAGGTGGGGTCTCAGTGGCAGACGTGGACCCTGGGGGTGGGAAGAAGGAGGTCAATGTGGATGTGGGTGAGATTCTCATGAAGATAGGGAATGTGCACGTTCACCTAGACATCCCAGAAAGAAAAGGGTTCTGGCTAGTAGGTGACAATGGGGAGGTGGAGAGTGATGTCTAGGGGGTCAACAGTGATGGGGGAAAGGACATGGGTGATTGGGGGAGGGGAAGGATGGGGGAGCTGAAGACATACTTCACTACATGCATTTTGCAATATCGAAAGTGAAAGGAGCCTCTTACTGGGCGGAAACAGGTGCTGCATGGGAGTGTGATCAGTGGGTGAGCAGAGATGCAGGTCAGCTCAGATGGACAACTGAAAGAGAACCCCAGCAGGCAGCATTGAAAATGCTCAGGACATTGAAGGCTCCGCAAGCATGGGAGAGTGCTTGTACAAGGCTCCAAAAGGCCCTGCCACACACATACACACTTCTCCCTCCAGAATCACCCGTGGGCCAGCTGCATGCAGCTTAACTGTCAGTGGGGAGCAGGGGAGATGCAATGGGAGGACTCCTGAAGCCTGTCAATGAAGCTGAAAGTCAACATTACACATTATTCAGTGAAAGTGAATAAATTTTTAGATTATGAAGTGACAAAATGTGTTCACCCTTGCAACCACTTAGGCTTAGAAAAGTTAAGAATTTCTGATCACATCACTTCCTTCCTGACATCCACAGCAGGGGTAGAGACAGCCTGTGCAATGGTTGGCCCCGTTGCCTCTGATGATTTCGGCACGGGTCCTCTGGAGAGCCGAGGCCTTGGGAGCCCAATTTGCTTCAGCTGCCCTCCTGTGGGCCAGCTACTCCCTCTGTGGTGACAGAAGATGAGGTTTAGGGGCTGGCGGGCAAAGAGGATTCGAAAGGAGAGGACAGCCTCTGAGATTCTTAGATGATCCAGGGCTGTCCAAATGCCGCTCCTCCTCCCTTCCGGTGTCCAGGCGCCCCGGCCTGACTCCTTGATGGGAGGGGGCCCTTGGGGGGACATCAAGGTGGCCCATTCCACTTTGCCACTCCCACATTGCCACGGCAGGAACTCAATCATGGTTACCGCAATGGAATGCAGGTCTGCACGATCTCCGCATTCTGCTGGACCTGGGTATCCATGGCGTCTGCCATTTTTCCCATGGGGACCTCATCAGAGAGCAGGTAGGCGCACTCCTCTGACTCACTGTTGAAGGCTTCCAACAGCTCTGTGTGATGTTCCCTTGCCTTCTGCCAACTCTCCATGATGAGTTGGAAGGCCGAATCCAGAGGCTCGTCACCTGACTCAGACCTCACAGATGCCTCTTCCCCAGCTGTCCTCCAAGTGCCGGGGAGCTCAGCTAAACCTGCCTCCTCCTGCTGCGGACACGTGTCTGTGCAGTGATCACCAAATTGTGAACCCGAGCCTGCTCTAGATCCCACCAATGTGTGTATCTCTGTGCTGGTGGAAGGTGTGGGTAAGTACTGTGATGGGTCATCCAGGCTGCTTATTTCCAGCTCTTCAATGGAGGAGATGTCCTCTTGGCTGGAGGTGAGGACCTGGATGAAGCTGAGGGACAGGCTGGCTGAGGGTGTCAGTTACTTAGCAGAGCTGCTCCCTGTAACTAAAGCAGAGATGATTAGTGCATGGCAGCAGAGTTAAAAGCAAGAGAGAGAGCACTCACGGTTGCGTTGAGAGAGAGATGATGTGATGCAGAATCCTCACATGAGTGTTTGCTGCTGAACTCACTGTTGCTGCAGACATGGTCCACATCCTCTCCAGTCAGTGTGATGGCACACTCCTCAAAGTGAGTGAGGGGCATTAAAATAGATGGAGAGAGTGTGAGCAGGACACATGGTACTGTGTGGAACGTTTGTGTGGTGAGCAGAGCCATGGACGGGATGAGGACACAAGCTCCAGAGGATATGAGTCTGATGGAGATGTGAGGTTATGTGTGAGACTTAGTGGTGTTGTCCCTTGAGGAGTGAGATCCGTGTGGATGTGTGATGGGTTTGAGAGTGTATGAATTGAGTGTGATGAGGAGAATCAGTTACCCTGGTGGAATGGATGAGACCATTCATCCTCTTCCTGCACTGGGTGGCTGTCCTCTTTTGCAGAGTGTTGGCGCTGACCACCACTGCCACTGCCTCCCATGCTGGATTGATGACCTTGCTTGCTGACCTTCGCCCAGAACAGAGAGGACATCACTGCAGGTCTCCACTGCGTCCAGTAGGCGCTCGAGGGAGGCATCGCTAAATCTTGGGACAGCATGGCATGGCAGCCCTTTGGCAACCATCAGTTCACTGCCGCATCCTATCCCTTGAAGAATGCTAGCTCTGTGCAGGTGCGGTCTTTAACTATGGCACCCAGTTTACTGAAGGCCTGAGGTGACAGCAGGGTGGGCTCTCATTCGCCTGTCCCATCAACGTCCCAGCATGGTTCCCAGGAATGCATGATTAATGAGGTGGAGTTGGGATTATACAGCGCGAAAACCCGCCATTGCGGCCAATAGGTAAAATGTCCTTTATCCATCCTGCTACCGCACTTAGCGCAAATCTGAGACAATTCTACCCATTGTTTGGGATATTGATATTCCAACTGGAAATGGTTAAGAGCAGACTGTTTACAAATTGCTGCTGCATGCAGCAATGCAGAATACAGTCAATGCAATGGGTATCATGGATGTGGCTTGTGCTACCATCTTGGGAAAACAGTAAATTGAGTTGTCAAATACCCAGTAGATGTCTGTAATCATGAGGACAGGACAGATGATTAAGTGCTATGAGACATGAGTAGGGCACTGAAGGAGGGGGTGGTTGGATGGTGGCAGTTAGAAGGATTAAGGAACCTATAATGTTGTTGTGAACTTACATTCTCCCATATCATGCTGATTCCCCCCAGGTTTTATGCAGTACCTTCTATTGGGTGTCGTCAGACAATTAACTGACTTGTGGCTCTCCTCAGCAGATAGCCAATTTTACATTGGATCTTCCCTAACTTTATCTATGACAGATGAATGTCTGGGATCCATTAAGCCTCCAAATTTTGTTGGAAGATCCTTGAGACCATTTACTGAAAAGAAATACTGTAAGTCCTCAGAACAGTACGTGTGGCCACTGTTCTACACTCTGCCATTTGATTAAGTGGATACTTGCAGAGATTTATTTCAGCCACTGGGTTCTCCTTGTGCAGATTTCTTTCCTCTTATTAAAAGAATCGGTCCCTTCTGATGAGGTAAACAAGTGTAATGTATTGATATACTCATTTGTCAGCATGGTACAAATACTATACAGTGCAGGAACCATGACATTTAATGTGTACACACTGACACATATACCCAAAAGTGTAGCTGCGTGGGGCCCCTTGTAGACCCATTCATGCTTCTCCTATGATGTAGGCAATTGGCGAATGAAACAACAACTTAACGTGGAAAGGGGAATTATCTCACAAGTAGTGCAAAAGTTTCTTCTCATGCAAACTTTGCCACTCTTGATGAATGTGTTTAGAAACTCACCATTAGTTAAGAAGATTTTGTAGTGCAATGTTAAACTCAAGGAAGCGAGAAGCAAATGTCCATGAAACCTTTGGAGAGATGGACATATTAGGTAAAGGTGAGTTGTGAACCTTCAATCCCCAGGAAGTTGCAGCTTGATCCAAAGGGGTCATACCATTCTTATACACGTATACCACAGAAAGTGCAAGAATGGGATTTTGTTTTTGCACATCGTAATACAGAGCTGGAATTCTGCAAACTCTCTTGTTTTATTTGCCAATCAGCAAATTGGTTAGTTACAAAGTACCTTGACATTTCAAGGTCATTGTCTAATGATTATTAAAGAGCTCTCAAGATGTTGCCCCATTCCCAATCTGGGAACAGGCTGTACTTCACATCTGAAGGTCTGCACCGGCATTTCTCCATGCCTCCTCGAGAATCTGCGGCCAACTGTGTAAAAATGGAGATTAGTGATAGTGATAGATGTTAACTTGCATATTTTTCAAATTATGTGGCTCTGAACTAGACCTCTGTTCATTTGAACAGTTTGAAACTATGTTGTAATTACATGACAAAAACATTTCCAAACCATTTTGGCTTAGGTCACTCTCAACCCTGCAGTATATATGGCAAAGGTATCCACCGCATGGTCTATCCCTGTCCCTGTCCCTATTCCTTGTGTTTCTGTGTTCCCAAAATGCCACTTCATTTGTGTTATTTTGTTTTTGCAAAAAAAATGCGTCAATGAGCATGCACCTCAAATGGACTATCAATTTCACAAAGGGCGATTCTTCCAGCCCTTGGAATAACTTACTTGGAATGTTGCAAATTAATTGATATTCAACACGAGTGCCAATTAGGCGTAAAAGAAATTCATGAAAGTGCCCTGTTATGGCAAATATTTTTCTGTTGATCAAGGCAGTCTTTCACAAACAAAAATGGAAAATTCTGGAAAAACTCAGCAGATCTAACAGCATCTGTGGAGAGAAAAACAGAGTTAACGTTTCGAGTCTGTATGACTCTTCTTCAAGGCAGTCTTTCATTGGTTTGACTTAAGTCAGTCCTGTTGGCTTCAACCAGTTTAGTTTCAGTTCAAACATTTATTTTCACATATGACAACTGGATCCAGTTGAACCAGCTAAATGTCAATGCGTTGCACTTGATTCTAACTGGTTCCAATTTGAGCATGCATGCATAATGACAGTCCCAGTTGAAATCGTTAACAAATCGCCTGGTTCCAGGTAAAATCTGCTCACAAAATACTGGTGCCAACTGGACAAGGAGTTTCCACTTATAATTACTAGTCATTTCAGGTGTATCAATTGAATTTTGAGACTGGTTACTTTCAATTTGAAATTTCCAACTGGTTTCAACTGATTTTTCCTTCTTTAACATAGATCATTGTTATGGGTATATCTAGTTAATCATGCCTTCTGTTTCTTACTTACTGTTGCAATAAGCTCAAACAAAAGCTTAAACAAGGCATCTAGCAATCCCCCCCAATATCATTATTGGTCCTGCTCTCCTATCTCACCTTTTAAATCAGTGTATCTTGTAATTTTGCTTTCATGTGCATTTTCCAGCCCATCCGTCCATAGTTTGGTCAGTTCTCTTTCAATCATCTTCTCCTGGGTTCAACTCCAGAGCACCATGTCCAGACATCAATTTATCTGCATAATTTTGTGCAGCTGTAATTGTTTCTAGAATTTTCAGAAATAATGCAGCCCTGTTTATTATATGGATTAAAACGTAACAGGCACAGCACTCATGAAGTAATTAATTGTGTGAGGTGCTTTGAAGCATTTTAATGTGATAGGGAACTATAAAATTGCAAGTATTATAATTATTGTTATGGGTTTTGCCATTTTGAAGTGACAATAAACAGCAGTTTATGATATTTAGGATCAAGTGGATTAACTACTTCTCTGGGCTCATTTGTTTGATTCATTTACAGTTATTTCAAATGGAAGACTTATTTTTCATCTCTTGGGTATACTCAATAAACCTATATTTTCATTTGCATCTGTCCCTCATCCTCCCATTTCTGTATCATCCTGATTTCAATCTATATTGTGCTAAACTCTTGAGTGCAGCATCCAAAGACAACAGCTACTATTAAAGGCAATGTGCAACTTTTTCATCATTTGAGGACCAATGATTAATAGGACAAACTCGCAAATATACATTTAAGCTACTGATGGTAGTCTCTGGTTGGCTGCATTAGATGTCAAATTACCTATTAGGTGAAGGGCTGAGGTTTTGTGATATCCTTTAAACCTTTTAAAAATATTAGTCAGCTAAATCTTGATCAATGGTTGCATCTGTGCTATTCAGTAATATATTTTGAGAATACCTTAGTACTTGCGCAAAACAGATCAAATCATGGACTGAAGCAGTGGTTCACAAAGGATTTTCACATCAGAATTAAGCAGAGTTCCTGATTGTCTTCTATCTCTAATTGTATGAGATGATAAGGGGAATACAGTTGAAAAAGGATGTATAACAATCATGATAGGCTGAGCTGTGGAAAATTCAGCTCCTTCCACTCCTTGGAACAGGAGGAGGAAATTGGATAAAGTAAGACCCAGGAGGTCCTATAAAGAGACAGTGGGCAAGGAAAACTATTGTTATGTTATAACTTGTATCTTAAATTATGTTCATTATTAAATGCATTGGAGTCTATTTTGACTTATGGATGACTGACTGGTGGAGCGTGTTGGTTGGCTGTCCATTCCGCCTGCAAAAAGGCCCCCTGCCCGACTTCATTTAAATCTGACAGGTAAGCTTTGGGGCTCCAAACTGACGCCCCAGTGCAGCTTCTCAAATTGAGGCTTCAAAACAGGCTTGCAGGGCCTCCAGTAAGTTGAGTTAAGGGAACAGGCTTCGCAATGAGGGAGATTAGGGTCCCAGGGTGACTAATGCCAAGCTTATTTCTGGGGACCATGAGGAGCTGTTTTCTCATTTCCATCTTATCCTGCATACTTTGAAGACAAACTACAACTACTTTTACAACCACTCTGTTCTTTCTACTCTCCCTTCATACTGAAAGCTAACACAGTCCCTCTCTTTCATTTCAGGTGCCAGAAATGTTGCGGCTGCCTGTCAGTACCAGGAAGAGGAGGCCAACCTTCCTGGAGCTGTAGTGTCAATCAATTTTAGCCCTAGTAAGCACCAGCTAAAGTTATTGGTATCACAAATAATTTAGAGGCGTGGCTGGAGGAGTGCTCTTCAAGTGACATGTCACCAGGCACCAGTCTGGAAGAACTAGGGCAGGAGGATAGGACACCACAGGTGCCAGTTTGCTGGAGGGTGAGATCACCCACATGTAAATGTGATATTCAGATGCTGACTGCCAAGGTCCAAGCTTACAGAAAAAATGTTGATGGGTATATGGACCAGGAAATGCTAGATGCTTTAAGCAAGATGTCAGCAGACATGCACAAAATGATTGAAAGCATGGAGGGGTCCAGTTCCAAATTGAGTCGAACATGGAGACCAAACTGTCCAACATGAAGCAAGTAGTGAGCTCCACTGTTGTATACATGTGCCACATTCATACATCTGTTCTGCCTTTGAAGACTTGAAATGTATGTTTTAATAGAGGTTTGGCCCTCTTGATCTGCCCAGGTCAGTGTAGCAGGCTCACTTTGTGCAGGCTTTAGCTGGGATGGTCTTGGTGAAAGGACAAGCTCTGAGCAGAACCACAACCAGTCTGCCTCACTAGGATAGGAGGATCAGTACCAGTAGGAAGGTATTATGTTTTCAGACCCCTTGAACCCAAGGCAGATGAAGGCTGCAGTGAGGTTGACACTCTCCAGTCATCATGGTTTGCCATGTCATTGGGTAAAGATTGCCAACACATCAAGAGTGTGGGGTTGTTGATTGCACACCGATTTCCTCATGTTGAAAGATGACATGTGTAGTCCTCTGCTAAGGACACCAAAAAGCTCTAGCGTGATAAATGTGGCTTGAAGATCTAGAGGTCTCTAGTCACAAATCTGCATGTAGGCAGTGAATGCCTGATGGCCACTAAGTCCTTGGATTTGGGATAGAAGTAGCTCCTTGGAAACCAGAGGAGGATCATTGTATCCATGGAGTTGGGTTCCCCATCAAAGCCAGAATCTCAGATATAGTTACAGAACTTCTAATTGGCATTAACAAAAAGCTCATTACCCTATGACTTCAGCTTAGTGGCAACTAATAGGCCACATCATTTATGCTTATGCTCCCACACTCAACTCTACTGATGAAACCAAAGAACTCTTTTATGCACATTTGGATTCTGTATTGGCAACCATCCCAAACCAAGACTAATTGATTCTACTGGGAGATTTTAATGCCAGAGTTGGAGGCAGATATACTGTCTGGAAGGACACCATCTGGAAAGAAGGACTGGTAATTGCCTCCTTTTCCTCATCACATGCACTGAATTACCATCACAAACACTCTTTTGCCAGAGAAATAAATACAAAATAACATGGAAACAGCCCCAATCCTGGGCCAAGCCATTGTCCAAGCCCAGAATAGGAAGGAAGTCAGCTCCATGAATACAACAGTGATGCCCATCATGGTGCAGTCTCCAGTGACAGCTGACATCAAGGTGTTAAAGGGGTTTTCCCTTCTCCTCCAACCCAAATCCAGACCTATCAGATCATGCACGATCTCAGCAGAGTCCAGTAACTTTTGTTTTAAAGTAGAAGTCAAACATCCCAGTTATTTACTAAAAGAATGAAGCCGCAAGATTCCATAGTTTAAAACAGAAGAATTTTTGTGATTCAAAAGCCAAGTAAACGCTAAATGCTATCTTAGATTACTTCCTATGCTCTAACTTCCAGAATTAACAGGAAAACTGTGGTCAATTATAAACTATAAATTACACATTTAATGATAAGTACAACTAAGACAGGCCTTACGAATTGGCTTTGCAGTCCATTCAGCATATAAGTCATTAAAAACTATCACAAAATCCTTCAAGTTTTTGTATTCCTCATGAAGAATTTCAGCTCCTCTCCTAGAATTTGGCTTGGCACAACCAACCCAAGTTCCACAAACTTCATCAAAAATGGCACACATCTGCAGAACCTCCTCAACTCTGCTTGCAACAATCTGGATGGTGTTCATTCACTAAAATGTTATCTTCAAGTAACTGAAACAACTGCAACAACTTACTCTGAGATTCTGGACCTGGACTGTCTTCTTCTATTTGTAC
This sequence comes from Carcharodon carcharias, assembly GCF_017639515.1. Classification (NCBI taxonomy): domain Eukaryota; kingdom Metazoa; phylum Chordata; class Chondrichthyes; order Lamniformes; family Lamnidae; genus Carcharodon; species Carcharodon carcharias. The sequence goes on along the minus strand of NC_054478.1, from coordinate 61,328,497 downwards.
TGCATCACTGGACACATTAACTGCTACAACCAAGCTTGAGTGGCTCTGTGTCCTTTTATATAGCATCAACCAGTTTCAGTCTGCCCAGAAATTCTGGTTTCCAAATCTCAGTTTCAGATTTTGTTTCCTTAGAAACTGGGAGGGTCTGTTTCCTTTCTCAGTTTCTCTTTTCACTTAGGGCGTGCCTCAAAAACACAGTCATGGCAACCATGGATTCCATGACACAAAGCACAGAAAAGCAGTCCAGTACCAACACTTTTACCAGAACTCAAAATTTACTGTGGAATGGGGAAAATGTTCAAAATAAAGCTTACAAGTTAACCAGCAACCTAAGAAGTCAAACCAGGAATTAACCTGTACAACTGGATGAGGCTTTTGAATAGCATTCCTGCAAGGTCCTTGCTGTTAGTGCCAGAAAATGTTAGACAACTTTGCAATATGGTGAGTCAGGCACTGTGGCAGACCAAAAAGGTTCTATAACAAGCTTGGGGCTTTTATTGATTAGGTTAATGTCGTCTTGAATACTTCTGGCTTTGCGCTAAGGAGTTGAAAGCTTATGCAATATGATGTAGATGATGAATAAGAAGTTGCTTCAGATTTACTGCCCTAAAAATTTGGAAGACCTCATTCTTGGGTCCAGAGGGGTACATAGAACAATTCTTGTTCCTGATAATAAGGCCTCCCCGATATTGAGCCCCAAGACTCATTTTCATCAAACTCAGGCTCCTGTTGCTCTTTGTAGTTTGCCAGCAAAGCTCACTTGAGGAAGGGGAGGATAAGTTATGGTAGCGGGAGATCGAGGGTCAGTTGCTAAAGTTTAGTTAATGGTATAAAAACAAAGTGCCGGAAATACTCAGCCACCCTACAGCACTTGTGGGTAGAGAAACAGAGTTAACGGTTCAAGTTGAATATGACTATTCTTCAGAACACATTGCTGACACAGATGCTGTTAGGCCTGTTAAGTATTTCCAGCACTTTGTTTTTATTTCAGATCTCCAGCATCCATAGTAGTTTGCTTCAATTTTAATTGGTGGTGATTCATGTTCTGTCCCTCGATTTAAGAATGATGTTTACTCAGGGTTTCGAGTTTTGGCCATGGGCTCCTGCTATGCCATGTGACTGTTTCTCTCAATTCACAGATCTTTGAGCATGTGGGTAGGATATCTTATGAGATAGCGGGGATCCAGATTGCAGGATTTGCTTCCTTTTCTTCCTTCCTCTGCTGCTGCTTTGCCTCATTATCAAGACGTTGTGACACAAAGTGTGGTGCAGCTTGGATGGACAAGTTGTTGCCATTTTGAACGATTGGTAACAAGCTCCTTTCAGTCATTAATGTCAATACTGTCATACTCCAGGGAAAGCTTCAGTGTGCCTTTGAAGTTTTTCTTTGTCCTCCCTGGAACACTGGCCATTTGAGAGTTGGGATAACAAGACCTAGCAGAGGAGATGCTTTTTGGCTTTCCAGATATGGTGTCCAGTCCATCAAAATTGATTTTGCAGGAGTTTTGCCTGAATGCTTGTGGAGCTTGATTCAAGGAAGACACGAACATTTATTTGACAGTCCTCCCATTGAACCCAGAGGATGCGGCAGAGGCATTGCTAATGGAATTTCTCTAGCGCTCTTATATGTCACTGATACATAATCCAGGTCCCATTCCAGTGCATGAGTGTGGTGACAACAACTACTCCGTACACTAGGAATTTTGATGGCTTGAGGCAATATTTGTTGTCAAACATTCACTGCCGTAGTTGTAGAAGGCTGAGCTGGCGCAGCTGATCCAGTGTGGGATCTCCTCATTAAATGGTGGCCTTTTGAGAGAGATGGCTGGCAAGGTATGGGAATGCTCAACATATTCCACAGTCTCTTCTTCAATATATATGGGAGGCAGAATATTTGACTGACCAGGTGTGGGTTGATATGAGTTTTGTTTTGGCAACATTAAAGGACATGCCGAGTTTCTTGAATGCTGAATTCAAGAGATAGACAGCAACCTGCAAATCTGATGCAGAGTGGGCAATAACTCTGCAGGCATCCACAGACTGTAGATCACATATGTCTATGGTGGGCATCTTTCTTTTGGCAGGGAGGAGACTGAGGTTAATGAGTTTTCCATCCAGGTTGTATTTAATACTCACACCAGAGGGCAGTTGATCTTTGAAGAGGTGAATAGCAACTGTCAGGTAGACTGTCAGTAGTGGCAGCTATCACAGAGCCTTATTTGACACCAGTCCAGATTTTGAAGGTGTCTGTTCCAAATATCCTACTCAAGACAATTGCAGTCATATCATCATGAAGCAATTACAGAATTGTGATGAGGTTTCTTGGACATCCAAATCTCGAACACAAATGGCAGAGCCTCGCGATTTACTGAGTAAAATGCTTTAGTCAGATTGATGAATGCAATGAACAGTTCCTGGTTTTGTTCTTGACAATTTTCTTGCATTTGTCTAGCAAAAAAGACAATAACTGAATTTTCCGTGTCCGTTAGCATCGGGCGTGTTCAGCGGTGTGAGCGGGCAATATGGCAAGGTGGGCAAAAATCAGTTTCATGACCTTGTGAAACCAGCTTGCAATCGTCTGCTCTGTCTGTCAATGACTAGCTGCATTTCCTGCCATCGGATCATCATAATACATCTGCATATAAATATAAGCCCAGCCCGCCAGAATCATCCCCCCATGCAGGCTCATCTGAGCACGCTGGCAAGATTGCATGCTTACGTGTTTCACAACTGTACATAAGCGATGTGCATCTGGCGAGCTGCACATCACTCAGGGCTTCGAGGTTTGTTTGCCTATCTTGCTTCAAGCAGCACTCATGGTCATCAGCAACAGGCTTCACAGGCAGCACCATATCATTTTTAGGGGAGCTCACAGGTAGGTCTCTACCTACCAGACCCGCCATAATGCAGGGATGACTTTTCAAGGGCTGCAGGGATGGGGCTTGCTTTGGGAAAGAGGGGGAAGTGGCCTCAGGCAAGGGAAGAGGGTGCAGGGTGAGGGAATTTCTGGGAAAGGAGAGTGTCCCAGGGTATGTGTGGGGACACAAGTTGGTCTGTGGCCTCAAGATGGTGAGGGCTGAGGAGGTAGTCTCCAGAAGAGCTGAGGCCAGATGGAGATGTGAGGGTGTGTGTGAGACAGTGAGTGTTGATGTCCCCTGAGCTGGCAGTGAGTGAGATGCCAGTGAATATGTGATGGGCTTGAGTGCGTGAGTTTAGAGTGAGGAGATTGTTGCTTTATCCTGGCTGCACAGATGAGATCATTCATCCTCAGTCTGAATTGGATGGCCAACATCTTCTGTGCAGCATTGGCACTGATTACCACTGCCATCACCAACGTGGTAGTGTTGCTAACTGTCTTGTGGCCAGAGTGTGGGTAAACGACATCACAATGGGCCTCCACCGCGTTCAAAAGGCTCTCAAGGGACACTTCACTAAACCGGCGGGGGCTGCAGTCTTCTTGCTTTTTGAGACCATGTGTTCCACGCAGCAGTTCTGGGCTGGAAGCACTGAGAGGTGTGCACGACGCTGCACTTTAAATGTGGTGCCCGACCTGATGTAGCAGCGACATGATAGCGTGGTGGGCAAATTGGAGCCCGCCCATCAAAATGGCATGTTGTCCGGGAGTGCATGGTTAATGAGGTGGGATTGGGACAATACAGTGTGAGAAGTTGCCTTTGCGGCCAACGGGTAAAGCCTCCTTTTTTCTGCCGGCTACTGCACTTAGTGAAAACTGGGACGATTCTGAGGTTCTTCTAGAAAGCGTAAAGACACATCTGGGAGGATTTCTCAGCCACAGGAAGGCGGCAATTCAGAAAGCATACCAGGATTTTTCCAGCTATGGACAAGGGGGATTTACCATGATGGTGGTGATCGGGAGGAGGAAATAGTAGTGGTTATGGAGATAGAACAGCAGCAATAGAAACCAGCAGCGGCCTGTGTTCTGTAAATGGGGTTGGGAGGAAGACAACTGCTTTGCTTGGCTCAACATTCAAGTACATTTTCTTAAATAATAAATAATCAAAACAGAAAATGCTGGAAAACCTCTGCAGGTCTGACAGCATCTGTGGAGAGAAAAACAGAGTTAACGTTCCGAGTCCATGTGACTCTTCTGTATATTCTCTTGTTGGTTGTAGCCAATAAAGAATACCTGTTAGGCTACCTGTAGTCCTGATTTGCTACACGCTTACTTGCTTTAGGGCAAAACAATATTTTACTGGGGGAGGGGTTTAAACAAGATAGGTTCCTTATATGTATATGGCAAGGTCCAACATCAAGCATTGCATGCCACTTTTTATCAATGTGGTAAGCAGACAATTATCCAATGTCTTGGGATCCCTATTTCCTCATGAATGTTGATGCCTTTGGCACCAGACTGCAATTTTAACTCGCCAGCCTAATCAGGAAGCTATGGTGAGTTTGAGGCCAATTCGATACAGGTGATCAGGGCTAAAAGGGACTCAAGAAAATACATTTTTAATTGTTTGTTTTTATGTTCCTTGTGGAGCCAGGAGAACAAGGAATGCTCCTCTTAGCTCAGCAAGGAAAGCCTAGGCCTTTCTACCGCTGATACTTGTCCAGTCACTTGGTTAATTTACATAGGTTTCAGGGTTTAAGTGAGGCCCAGGAGTTAAAATATCCCAGGCATTTCTGGAGTAGCAGTTGAGTTTTTAACTCACACAGCCTTGCCCATCAATCCAAAACCCTCCTAGGGTTAAAATTGGGCCCTGAGTTTGTATGAAAGGAAAAGTGAGGAAAAGAGAAACAATGATGTTAGACAATTTAGAAAAATCTAACTAGATATAAGTAGAAGCAGAGAAATGAGAAACAGGACTGACAAAAATAAGTGCTCATGGAATTATAGGGCACGCATGAAAAGAAAGGGATTGGCAGGAAAGACAAATAAGTACTGTCCACAAGAAACCCTGAATAGGAAAGTTTCTGATTTGTATAAAAGCAAAACTATTCAGAGAGGCCAGAAGGCCAGACTAAATAATCCCCAGACTTAGCGTCCAATTCTGATTCACATATTAGCTGCTGAGATTTTAATGTAAATATGCCATTACACTGTCATTACAGTGATCAGTCTGCATGGCTCACAGGTCACATCTCAGCCACTGTTAATTTTGCAGGCAAAAGCTTTTTTTTTCTTTTGAAATGTTAATAACTTTCTATTAGTTAATGTAGCGTGACTAAAATTCAGATTAGATATAATTCACTTTAATATCTGTGACTGGCTACCTTGCTGCATATGATCATTTAGCAATGGTTTGCAGCTGAATACATGATTGTGGATGGGCCTATTTACATAGGTAAATTTAAGCAGTATCGTATGAAATGCATTAATTTTTAATATCTGTAGAGCATATATTGTAGCACGAGTGGTGAATCAATTCATTGCAAACTTCTTGATTCCATTACCAGCACAATGGCTGTAGCAATTTTAAATGTACTAGGAATCCATTTTTTTCTCCCCCATTTTATCTGTTGTGAGATCAGCTTATCTCCATGCAAACCCTTGAAGCATAAACTAAGCTCCAAGACTGGCTAACAAGGAGGCACAATTGATGCAGGTCAATCTAAATCCCATAGGTTTCTCCACTGCTTAAGATGAAATGTCTCACACCTACATAATATCCAATCCAATAGTACAGCTGAGAAGTGACAATCACCCAACTGATGCAAGAGTAAGTGAGACATAGTCCATGATTTCAACATTCTACTAGGAATTTAAGTGTTCAAGGACTTCAGCCACTGGACAACCTCAATGTTATATCACTGACCATAGTGGCATTCACAGCTTGTCGATTAGTAAAGGTAAATCACTTAAACAAGCAAGTGATTGTCTAAGCAGATGAAATGTTACAATAGCTGTGGTGTTTGCTACATTCTGATTTAGCTAAAGTATATTTTAGAATAAATCCATTGGAATGTTCAGGCCAATGGGACCGCTTCCACTCTGCTAATGTTTTTCTGCTGGACGCTCAGCACAATTACAATTTACATTAAATGTGATTGCCACCATGATCCCAGTGAAATTGCTCTGATAGAAATTCTGGTCAGTGAGTGGATGACTGGAACAGTTCTGGCTATGGGGTTGCTATTTGGCCAGAAATGGGCCCCCCTGGGTTTCTAAAGGCCATTATATTCTGGGGACACAGGTGCTTCTTCTCTCAATTCCCATCGTGATAAAAGCCACCATTAGAGGCATACCTAAGAGCATTTGCAGGCTATCTTCCAGCTGGCACCTGATAGGCCCGACAAAACCTATATCTATGAAAATCTGTGAAGACCCCAATAGTTTAGAAGAGAATAGTAATTAACCCCAGAGGGGGATGCCCAACTTCCTCAGCAGAAAGCACAACTCGGCTGAGCTGCTGTGTATTCTTTGATATTTAAATGACCCGGTCCCTGGAATTTAGGCTGGGAGGGTTCAGCAGCAGGATACCTTGGCAGAGAAAGGTCCCTCCCCACAAAAGCTTCCCCTTCCTCCAAAAGGACCTGAGGAATTTTTAAGCTTATTTCTATTATTCATTTTCTGGAATTATCATTGTGTTACGACTAGGTGAGCAAGCACTCCCCCCTTTTTTCCACTCCTTTTTTGATCATAAAGGGTTTTTTTCAAATTAATGGAAATGAATGTGCCAATTCATTATATGTACTTAACTATTTACATGCTGATTGCACATAACTCAGTCCAAAAGGCTTTCTTGAGTTTAAATGAGTAAGGGGTTAGCTTTTTACCACCCAGGTAAAGATATTAAAAATATTTTAAAAAGGTAAACACAGGTCCCATCTGTTGCAACACACACACACAAACATGCAGAAGTGCAAGTTACAAAGAAGACGAGAGTTATGGGCAACCTGCCCAAAGTCAAAGGGGAAACTTGAAGCAGCTGCCACAACTATTTACAACTTATACTTACTTCAAGATGCGTGCTTTGAATTCAGTAAAAAGAATGCCACCAAGTCTTATCGGATTCTTAAAAAACTAAATTAAACCTTTATTAAATAAAAAAAGATTTTAAGCACATATACATAGTTTTACAAATTACTGCTAGAACTTCCAGCTCCTCTGATTAATCTAACTCCCAGTTACACCTCTGTTAAGGTAACAGTAAAAACACATTTTAAAAAGACCGAGGCAAGTTACACGATGCCTTGAACAGTCAAATTCAAAGTGAGTTTTCTTAACTTCAGTTTCTTTAGACAGCAGCTTGAGGCTTAGATGCTGGAGGCTTTTCACATTTGTTAGATCTTAAAACACCTTCTTCGCTACATACAACCTCATTTCCTTTATACAGATTTCCCCTTTGAATGCAAATTCCCATTGTTTCACTACATCTTTAACTTTACCTCTCTAGTAATAAAAATCTATCATAGTACCAATTTTACCAGTAATCATTGGGAAAAATAAACACACTGTTTCTTCACTCCTCCTGGCTAGGTGAAATATTTCACTCCCTCTTTTGAATTCAAGCTAGTCTGGTTTATCTAAAAATGCAAATGTTCCTTTTATACCTCACATTCTAAACTTTCACTCATATTTACCTACTTAACATTTCAAACCTAGCTTATCTTCTGATACAGCAAAACCTTCAGACCAGCTGCCTTTAATTCAGTTAAGCCCCCCACCCCCCCACCACACACACACAAAGACCCATAGACATGGACGCCACTATTATTTACTTTAAAATAAATTCCAGCATTAAGAAAATTATTATATCTTCCTGACATCCCCCCATCAAAAAATGAACTGTCATAATTTAAAAAGACTGCATCATTTTCTGAACCCATCTTACATTACCTTCTATACTTATTACACTATTACATTACCAAATGCATGCATTAACATAAAATATATATACAAATCTTTGGTCTCAGAAATCATTCCAGTCCAGTATCCAGGTTTTAAATGTCTAATTTTCCCTTTAAGTTTCAAATCCTTGACAATGCATCTGCAGTCAGATTTTCCTGCCCAGCCACATGTTTAATTTGTAGATTAAATGGTTGTAGTAATAAGTTCCATCTGAATAGCCTTGCACTGTCTCAAAATTTGTCCAGAAGCTTTAAAGGATTGTGGTCTGTATAAACCATTGCAAACAATTGTCAGAAACAATGTAAATTTCAAAATGCTGCAATGCTAACACCAACCTCAAAGTCTCCTTTTCGATCATTGAATATCTTCTCTGTTGTACATTCAACTTCCGTGAAAAATGCTTCATTTGTTTTTCATTTCTGGAGTCATCTTCTTGTAATAGTATGGTCCCAATGCCTATACCACTTGCGTCAATGGAAACTTAAATTGCTTGGCATAATTGGGTACGGCCAAAACCGGTGTTGTAGTTAATACAGCTTTCAAACTGTCAAATGCCTCCTGATACTACAGTGTCTATTGAAACTTCTTGTTCCTATTTAATAGTTCAGTCAACGGAGCAACCACACTACTAAAATTTGGGACAAATTTCTGATAAAACCCAATCAATCCCAGAAATCTCAAAACTTCTTGTTTTATTGTCGGTACGGGGAAATGCACAATAGCCTTGACTTTCACATCTCTCAGAGCCATCTTACCATACCTAATGGTATGGCCTAGGTATGTAATTCGCGCTTTTGCAAATTCACTTTTAGCCAAGTTAATCACCAAATTAGCTTCTTGTAATTGAGTAAATAATTCTTCCAGATGTGGTAAATGTTCCTCCCACGTCTGATTGAAAACTATCAAGTCGTCAATATAAACAGCACAATTGCTCAGCTCTGCAATTACTTTGCTGTCATTCTTTGAAATGTTGCAGGTTCAGTTTTTATAACAAGTGGCATGAGGTTAAAATGATATAGTCCATCTGGCATCCCAAAACCTGGTATCTCCTTTGCTCTCTCCGATAATGGTATTTGCCAATATCCTGTTGGCAAGTCAATCTCAAGTGATAAATTTTGATTTTCCCACTTTCTCAATACAAACTTCCAACCTTCGTATAGGATATGAATCCACTTTTGTCACTACATTCACCTTTCGGTAGTCCACACACAGTCTGTGTTCCATCCAGTTTTGGTACCAGCACAACAGGCTGTTACTGCCAGTTACTGCAACTAGACTCAGTGATATCATTTTGAAGCATGAATTCAATTTTTTTCTGTACTTGTGGTAAATTTGACGGATTTAATCTATAAGAATGATGCCTTACCAAAGATGAAACTTCTACAGACACATCAAGTATAGCTAAATTTGTCCTCCCCAGCTTATTGTCACAAATAGCTTTGTGTGACCACAATAGCTTCCCAAATCACTTGGGCAATATTACATTTAAATTTTCATGTACGTCCTCATTATCCAATTTGATTAGAGGAAAATCAATTTCAGAATTCTGCATTTCTAGCTCTTTTTCATGACCTACCACCAATAATACCTCCTTTTGGTCTCATTATCTACACCAATAATACCTCCTTTTGGTCTCATTATCTACCACCAATAATACCTCCCTTTGGTCCTTGTCCCCGTCAAAGTACTTTTTAAGCATATTTACATGACACACCCTCTGCTTCTTTCTTCTATCTGGAATATTTAATAAATAATTTACTTCACTCAATGGGCGGAATTTTCCGAGCCTGCTGGCAGCGAGCGTGTCAGGTAGCGTGCACGGAAAATATGGTACGACCTGCTTCACGATGGTGTGAAGGCAGGTCACGATTATCCGCTCAGGCCACTGGCGACGGGCCGCATTTCGCACCAGTCGGTGGAGAGCTAATTGTAATACATCAGCATATAATTAAAAGGCCATCCTGCCAGGCTCTTGGAACCCCATGGTATCATCTGTCTATGTCGGCGGGTAAGCACGCCTAAATGTTTCACAATAGCACACAGGCGACATGCACTTGGTGGCCTTCGCTTTGGGACAACTGAGGAGAGTGAGCAGCAGCATTCTCCACAGCTTCCTTATTGTTTACAGGCCTCAGGGGTGCTGGGGGTGGGGGCAACTGATGCCTGGTCTTGGACACTGGGATGGGGGGGGGATGTGGGGGCAAGTGCTGGCGCTGCGTCCCGTGCATAGGCAATAAAAAGGTGGAGGGGGGGGGTGTGCAGGGTAAGCAAGGGAAGTGGACAGGTGTTAGGGACACCTGTATAAAAACTGACCATGCCTCTGCAACTGAGACATAGAGCGCAGTCAGAGAAGATATGATTGAGGTCAGGCTCCAAACTGCACACCCATGCAAGCAACACAGAGGCACCAAAGGGCCACCAAGCGCTCCATACCTTACCACCCACCCTCCACCCCACCACAGACAAAGTCCACCACTTAATTGGACTGTGGAGCATTTGGACTGCACATGTTGTACAATCTCTTCGCCAATGCTGGCCATGTAGCAATCACTGCTGGAGGCGCTCACAGCCCCTTGCAATCTCAGCATCCTGGTTTGGACCAGTTCCCCCCATGTCACAGGTTGACAGGGCAGCCATGCAGCGCAGTCATCTCTGGCCACCCAAGGGGTGACCAGCATGCTCCAGGAAGTATTAAAGGGGCCAGGAAAGGTGCTAAGCACAGCCATTATAACCACGTCTCTCTTTCATGCTGCAGGAGGACCAAATCAGAATCATGGATACTGGTGACCTAGCTGCATGCCTGATGGCCAGAGACCATAGAAGATGGAGGAGAGAGTGACTGAGGCTCCTGGCTGCGCAAAAGGCAGGATCAGTAATCTCATGAGGGAGGGGCAGCAGGGGCTCCAGCACATGCTGCCCAGGAGTGACAGCGAGCCATGGTGGGTCGGTGCCTAGCAACACCCAGGGTCTATAGACGCCACCTGCCATTCCTGCAGATGACTGAGAACCAGTGTCACCAATGACTGCGCATGTCTAGGGACCTGGTGGCTTCCATCTGCCACTTACTGCAGGACTTGACACAATAATGGAAGTATATGGAGGGCATCCACTGCCAATGGCTGTGAAAGTGACCGCTCCAGATCCTCTGTGGGATTTCACAATCCGCCACCCATAAATGCATCCATGAAGTCACGGATGACATCTTCTCCATGGCACACAACTTTGTGTATTTCACCAGGACCGGGTCAGCCAGGGTGCAAGGGTCATTGGATTCACCCCAATCTCGGGATTCCCACAGGTGCAGGGTGCAATTGACTGCACTCCTGTGGCCCCCAGGTCTCCATCGCTACACTCAGTGGACTTCATCAACCACAAGGGCTTCCACACTGAACGTGGAGCTGGTATGCAAACACCAGAAATGCATCCTACAGGTGTGCTCACGGTTTCCAGGGAGTGTGCACGATGCCTAAATCCTGAGTCACTCGTAGATTCCTGCAATTTCTAGGGTCCACAGAGGCTGCAGGATTGGCCTCTTGGAGACAAAGGCTACCTGCAGAGACAGTGGCTGATGACACCCATGTAGCAGCCTCAGACTGCAGCAGACCGAAACTATAATGAGGCTCATACAGCAGCTTGCAACCTGGTGGAGCAGACCATTGGGATGCTGAAGATTGTTCCAGGTGCCAGAACCACGTCCGGTGGAGCCCTGCAATACAGCCAGTAAAGTGTTTCACGCATCGTCTTCTGCTATGCCCTTTACAACCTGGCACTGCAATGGGCAGAGGAGCTAGCTGGGGAGGAGATGGAGGAGCTGCACGTCTCTGATGAGGAGCATGCCGATAGGGGTGAGGATAAGGGGGTCCTCGGTGGTGACGATGAAGGGGATGAAGCTCTCATACTGGCTAGATGAGGCAGGCGTGCTCAGGAGGTCTTCATAGCTGCTAGGTTTGTGGAGGATGTTGACGACATGCAGTGAGGTGTCCCTGTAGATCCTCACATCACAGTTGTGAATGTTTGACTCCAGTCTGGAGTATGGCAGGGCCAATACACTCTGAGAATGCTCCTATCATCGAGATGCAATGGGAGGCCCTAATAGCCGCTCGATCACAGGATGATGACAACATGCAGTTAAGGACTATAGATCTTCACATAGCCTCTGAGAATGTCTGACTCCTGTATAGTCGAGGGCAGCTTGCTTGCGCTCCATGATCAGGGTCATTTCAGAGATGCAGCCATGAAACTTTAGACGCATCTGATGCTTTGTCTGCTTTCAGCACCTCAGCCCTTCAGGAGCTGGTGCACAGCATCACTGGTCGCAGATGCTGGTGTGATGGGGGCCAGCCCCACCTTAAAAGATGCTGAGAGCAAACAGAGAGAATGAGAGAATACAGTGGCGCCATCCCACTACATTTTGGCAGCAATGACCAGCACCGCCGAGGTGCAGGCATCAGTAATGTTTCCAGGGAGTGAGAGGCTGGGCCATCACTGTGGTCTGAAGGCTGCACATAGCACAGGGAAGAGGCCCTAGACTGAGACACCTGCCTTTTATCTTGTGCAGAAAGGTTTCACATCCGAATGACAAGAACACTGCTCATCAGAACAAGATGCCACAGGCAGGGTAACATTCTTGGGAGCTTATTAACAATAGTGAACAGTATGTACAAGTAATCAACACCCATGCCCAGGCTGTGCAACTACTTTTACCCAACTTACTTGGCCTAAATAGCCAAGTGTTTATGGTACTGGGTTTGTAACCCCAAGATCAAGAGTTCAAATCTCACAATGGCAAACTTTGAAACAATGTAACTTCATCTGAAACAGATGGAAACGTGTTTGTACTCAAAAGAGTTACTTTTACCCAACTATCCTAACCCTGCCGCTATGTCTTGGTGCTCCTCAGACATCCACAGCAGAGGTGGAGGCAGCCTGCTGACTGTGATACCTTGTCTGTGATGACTTTGGCGGGTGTTCTCTGGAGGGCACCAGCCTGCTTTCAGGGTCCTGCTGTGTGGCAGTGGTACCTTCCTCAGCCTGTGAAGCTGGAGCTGTGGAGGTCACAGGAACAGGGGAGTCACCTGGGCGGATGGCCCCAGTGCATACACCTGCTGATCCTCCTCAGTATGGGTGCCTGAGGGCCCCTGGCTGACACAGTGAGCAGAAGAGGTAGCTGGAGAGAGAGATTGAGCTGCCCTGCACCCCTCTCATGTACACACTGTTGGAGGCCAACTATGGCATTAGCAATGGAGTTAAGCCAGCGCAGCAGCGACATCCTTGACCAAGGTCTCCATGGCAGCCGCCATCCCGCCAGCATTGACCTTGGTGCCTTGCAATACCGGCGCTATCACCTGAGCCTGAAGGCAGATGGACTCCACAGTCATGCCTTGCAATCTGAGGAGTGCAACGGCCAAGCCTTCCTGATGTTCCCAAGCTTGCCTTTGCAGCTCCAGCAACTGTAACATGACCGAGTCCAGAGGCTTGTCATCTGATTCAAACTCAGCAACATTCTGGCCTCCAGCAGTCCTCCGAGTGCTGGGGACCTGGTAAGTCCTTACCTCCACCTGCTTTGGATCAAAAAGTGCGATGTTCTCACCAGATTGTGATCCCAAGGCTACTCGAAAGCTAGGTCCCACCGCAGTGTGTCTCTGCACTGGTGGAGGGTGTGGGTAAGCGCTGTGATGGGACTTCAAGGAGCCTGCCTTCAGATCCCTCTTCAGAGGTTTCTTTGGAGCTTGATTGGAGGCCCTGGGTCATGCACTCTGTCGCCTGTTTAGCAGATGTGCTTGCAAAAGCAAGGAGAGATAATTAATGTGCATGGCTATGGCAAATGAAAGAGGACACATCACTCACAGCATGGTTGTTTGATGGATGTTGCATTGCTTGGTAGAGCACCACCAACCTCACTGTCAGCACAGGATGAGTCCTGATCATCGTCGGCCAGCTGGAGGACTCTTTTTGAATTTTGTCATAACTTTGAATTCCAGCATCCCTCTACCGGTCTGTCACCACTCCCTCGTGTTGTGAGCCAGTTTTTCCTGTATGGATAGAGATGGGGAAAGTGTATCAGGATGCCTGCCAGGCCAGATGATAAGTATGCCTGGCCTGTGTGGGTAGTGAGTGGTCCCATGGATGGGATGAGGACAATGACAATGACAGTGTGTGTGAAAGAGTGAATAATGATGTCTCATGAACTGGCAGTGAGTGAGGGCCCTGTGGATGTGTGATGGGTTTGAGAGTGAGAGAGTTGGGAATGATGACGAAAGTGACATACGCTGGCGGAACGGAGATGATCATTCATCCATTTGTGGCATTGGCTGGATGTCCTCCTCCACAGGGCGTTTACACTGACTACCGTGCCGCTGCCTCCCAAGCCGGGTTGGTGACTTTACTTCCCATCCTGTGGTGAGAGTGTGGGTAGAGCACACCCCAACAGGCCTCCACAGCATCCAGTCGCTCGAGGGACCCGTCATTGAAGTGGAGGGGGGCGCGGGGGGTTGCTGCAGTCTTTTTTCCTTTACTGGCCATGTCACCCGGGCAACGGTGGTGGGCTGGTGGCAATGAGCGCTTTGCTGGCAGCTGCCTTTTAAAGATGGCAGTCAGTGTGATGTAACAGCAGGGTGATAGCGGGCAGACGAATGAGAGCCCACTTGCCATGGAAAAGCCGTGTTTCATGGAAGTGAATAAATAATGAGTTTTGCTCGGGATCATACAGCGTGAAAATCCACCATTTTCATCAGCAGATAAAACTCCATTTTACCCATCCGCTACTGGGAAAATTCCACTCAATTCCTTTTGAATCCTGTAAGGCCCACTACACCTAGCCTTTAATGAGTCACCCAGTACTGGTAACAGAATTAGCACTTTCTCCCCAGCAACAAACTACAAGCTGTAGCTATAGTAAGCTGTCTGAAGACACAAAAGAAAGCTATAGCTTTCCTGTCTGCCTTCAGTTTCATCACTCGTTGTGGTATCTTTAAACGTTAAGCTGTTGATTTAAAAGCATTTCAACAAACATAGACATCTCAGCCACATCTGTGACCCAGCTATATCATTACCTAAATTAAATTGAACCCTTGCAATGGGCAATTTTTCCACTACTCCAACAATCACATCATCTGTTTTCCACTTACTCTTTCAATTTACCTTCCCCAATGGAATTGGTTTAGCAACTCCATGAACCCCATTTATTATCACCTGTTCCTGCAATACTTCCTCTGAACAACAAATACCATTGCCCCACAACATTAAGGATTGACTAGCCCCTGTATCTCTTAAAATTTTAATACCTTTACCTGCTCTACCCTGTACACAGAAACACTTTCCCTTGACATACAAAATGTTTAAACATTTCTGCAACCTACTCCTCAGAACTCTCTTGGGTAAATTGTGAACACATCCCCACTCTACCTATCACAGATTCTCCCTGTTTCACCTCTACACAAACCATTGTTTTTTTCCTGTACCTGAACCTCAGAACCCACAGTACCTTATTGCTTTCCGTACTTTTCTGCACCCGTATTAATTCCAACAGATTTTCCCTGCAATTTCCAACACACTGACTTGGTGTGTCCAACTTTATTACAATGAAAGCATTTCAATTTTTGAATGTCACTGCTGCCCCTAGCACCTTCCTTTTTATTCTTAAAAAAAAAGCTTCCTGTGAATTCTCACCTACTCTTTCTCTTCCCTGACTATCCATCTTCCTTTCATCTTCCCACTTTCTATCTTTCTCTGATTTAAAAGGGTAATAAGAAAAAGGTTTAGCTCTATGAACTAACTCAGTCATCAGCTGTCTCTGCTGCTTGTCTTATCATTTCAACCCTCCGTTCCTCCATGAGTTCTTACTACTGAAGGAATTGAATCTTTACATTCTTCCAAAAGAATTAATTCTCTAAGAGCTGCATATGTTGTCTCTATCTTTAATGCCTGTATCCACTGTCCAAAATGACTTTGTTTTACTCTCTCAAACTCAATAAACGTTTGCCCAGGCTGTTTTCCCATATTCCTAAATTTCTGCCTGTATGCCTCAGGAACCAACTCATATGCACTCAAAATAGCCTTTTTTTTAAAACCACATTATAGTTCACCAACATTTCTTCTGACAGTGAAGCATAAACCTCATGTGCTCTACCCACCAACCAGGATTCTAACAACAATGTCTATTTCTCCTGTGGCCATTTCATCTGTTTAGCTATCTTCTCAAATAAAATAAAGAATGCTTCAGCATCTCTTTCTTCAAACTTTGGAAGAGCATTTACAAATTTAAACATCTCCCCACTGGGTTCTGATCTGGAAATAAGCCCTTCCTCACCGTCTAGGTGTCTCTTTTTTTAACTGCCAGCTGTTTAAGCTAGAATTCTCTCTCCTTCTCTCTCCTTTTCTAACCTTGCCATTTCTTCCCTGTTTTTTTTCTCTTCTGCTGTTCTGCCTGTTCACTTTGGAATTCCTTTTTCTTTTCTGCTACTTTTAGTTCCAATCCTTTCATTTGCAACTGAATTTGAGCCCATTCCAATGACCCACCTCTTGGTGAACTTGGTCACTCAGGTATTCCTTCCAATTTCAAATGGTGCACTATACCTTCAATTATGTCCGATTTCCTTACTCCTGCAGGTAATCCCAATCAGAACTTATCCACAAATTCCAGTAACTTAACTTTATTTAACATTTTGTAAACATGCCCAAGTTGTAACTTCAACTCCCAGGCAAGTCTTAGCAACTGCCAAAGCCATGTTTCAGTTACACCACTTCAAACAAAAGACCTCACACCAACTCCTAAATTCAAAGTGCTTCTCAGACTCGTAACCTTAAGATTCACCAACTCCAACCCAATCAAGGAATATCAAATATATTCTGCAAAGAGCCCCCAATTCTGTTATGGTAGGCAGATGGTAAATGCCAACCTGCCCAAATCCCAGAGGAAACTTGGAGCAGCTGCTACAACTATTCACAATTTGTACTTTATTTTGAGATGCAGGCTTTGAATTTAATAAAAAGGCAATCAAGTCTTATAGATTTCTTAAAAAAAACTAACTTAAACCTTTATTAAATAAAACAAATAAAGCACTTCCATGCATGGGTTTACAAATTACTACTATAATAACTTTTAGCTCCTCTGATTAATCTAACTTCTCAGTTACACCTCTGTTAAGGCAACAGTAAAAACACATTTTAAAAGACCCAGGCAAAGTACCACAATACCCTGAACAATTGAATTCAAAGTGGATTTGTTTTAAACTTCAATTTCTTTAGATAGCAGCTTGAGGTTTAGATGCTGGAGATTTTCACACTTGTTAGATCTTAAAATGCCTTCTTTCCTACACTTAACCCCATCTCATCTCTATACAGATTTCCCTTTTGAATGCAAATTCCCACTGTTTCAGTACATCTTTGAACATTACCTCTCTAATAATAAAAATCTATCATAGTATCAATTTTACCAGTAACCTTTGGGAAAAATAAACACACTGTTTCTTCACTTCACCTGGCTAGGTGAAATATTTCACCCCCTTTTTTAAATTCAAGCTAGTCTGGCTTATTTAAAAATGCAAATGTTCCCTTTACAACTCACATTCTAAAACTTCACCCATGTTTACCTACTTAACATTTCAAACCTAGTTTATCTTCTAATACATCAAAGCCTTCAGACCAGCTGCCTTTAAGTCAATTAAGTCGCACATGCACGCATACACAGACACACATACACAATTATTACTCTACAATAAATTCCAATAATTTATGAAAATTATTATGTCTTCCTGATAGGAGGCTAACTTTACACCAAATCAAAATTCAGCTATAAAAGGCAAAGATCTAAACAGTTCACTATTATGAGTTCTTTGTTGTTATTCATGGCTGATACAGTTCTTGAAGTTGTAGCCCATGGTTTCTTTCCTTGAGACTGCTTTGGAATTTGCAAACTTCTTCAGAATTTCTCTGTTGTCCACAGTACCATATAAACAGGCAGGGTTCACTTTAGTTGTGAGAGGGAGGCATGCAGTATTTTGGAAATTTCAGATGTTCATTCTCCAGTCTGTCCCAAAGCCAGCAGGGTTTTTGTAATAAAAGACTTTTTATTAATTAAAAAAAAGAGTTTCAATTATGTAACAACTGGCCTTTGATATGCAATGAAAAACAGTCGATGTTAATGAAGGAGTTTCCACCCATTGTCAAAACTATCAACATACAATAGAGGCTGATAGGAGTCCTTAGCACTTCCCTTACGCATTATTAGTTTCATTAGTTCTCCTTTGTTACCTGGTAGTTCTGGAAACAAAGTCTGAGGCCTTATTGTCCTTGCTGTTGTGAGGTAAGCCCTGACAAAGTAGCAACATTTCATAAGGATGTGGTCTTAGCATGTTCATTGTAATCTACCTTTGAGAACTTGGCCAACTTGCAGTCCCAATTGTCAGGTGACCTGTGCTAGCTATCTTAAGTCAATGTCTTTGTTTAAAAAGGACATTTCAACTGTTAAAAGTTCCAAATGTGAGTCCAGCGGATGAAACTGAAATTTAATATTTGGCATTTAACAGTAGCTAAGTAACCAAGCAATTTATTCTCAATTATATTGAACTAGTTCTTCTTCAGAAGTTATGAAGTTTAAATGACTGTCTAGATTTCTGCCAAATTTGGGAGTTCTTACATATTGTGCTTATCACTTGGTGGACTCTTAGTACTTCTGCAAAAGTGAATCTAAACATAAGCAAATTATTAATTACAATTTAATTTAGAACTCCTAAAATCATTTCTTAAACTCAACTTTTTGCATAACTGTATCCAGGGTTAGATAAGTAGGGAGAAAGAAAGTCTTGTATTTAAATAATGACTGTCAAAACCTCCAGGTATCTCCAAGTGCTTTAAATCCAATGAAGTAGTTGTAAGTGTAATGTAGGAAATGCAGCAGTCAATTTGCGCACATCAAGTCTTAGAAACAGCGATGTGATAATAACCAGTTAATTTGCTTTGTTTGAACGATGTTGGCTGAGGGATAAAAATTGGCTAGAACAATATGAAAATAAATAGGTTGACGTGCTGAATTACATGGCAGATCAGGTAGCACCTGCAAACAGTAAACACAGCTCAAATACATTTCTTGATTTCTTTTAGTGTACCTATTGCGCCGTGATAGTGCAGGAAAGGTTTAATGAGGAAATTCAGGTAGAAGCAATTTCTGCTGTCTGTGCACCCTTAGAATATTTCTCCTGGGTTTCCTCGCACTAATAAGCTATTCCATGATGCACCCATGGCCTCAACTGCATTTTTCAGAATGAGAGCCAGTGACGTGAGCAGCTGCAAATTTTCTGAGTTTGCACTATTATTGTACACTGAGTAATTTAGATGGAGATAAATAAAGTGCAGCAATTGCCATGATCACCTAATCCAGGCTATGAGTTTCATGAAAATGTTGTATAGTGATTTCTACACCTGGAAAATGCTTTTTGAAACCATTTTATTTTTGCTTTTTTTCTGCAAAGACCTGCACTTGATTCTGACGCTCTCAAGATCAGTACCAGAAGACCTTTGGACATTCCTGCACTGGAAAATTTCAGGAGCAGGTATGGCTTTGCTTATGGGAATACTACTTTATGCCTCTATGGAGGAGGATCAGCAATGGATAGAGCTACGACAACTCAGGCACCATTCAAGTAGGGTGTACTCCACCAGGTATTACTGCTGGTCATACAAGGGCCTCTGCATAAAGAACATATAACACTAAAGATACAATGGGGATCTCGGTGACCTGCTGCATGAAGACCTGCAATTATGCCCATTCACTTTATGATGATAAAGGTGGCTGATTCACTCAACTTCTGGGACCCAGGGTCACTTCAGACATCCACTGTGGATCTCCACAACAGAGTACAGAACGGGTTGATATTCATCAGATTATGTGAAGTCTTCTACAACAAAGCAGCCCGATTCACAAACTTTCCTTCACATCAAAGCAGCACAGAGATAGGGCTATATGGTAACTCCCACATTGCATTGAGGACAACAACAGAACCACCATTCAGCTCCCTCAAGTGGAAGGGATTCCACTCCCTCAAAGTCTAGAATGTGTGGGAGAAGTCAGACAACCCTTCTTGTTTTCATACAGTATGCAATTCATTTCCATGATGCCATCATCCTTTGTCATTTGGCCCTGCCTAACCGCTACAAAGAACAGAATCAGCTCTATGGGTGGTTTATGGACAAGAAAACAAATTTCCTGTTTGCATGGCTGATGACCACAATCAGAATGCCTTTAACAGGAGCAGGAGGACTACAATGAAGTACATGCAGCTACCAGGCTGATGATGAAGAGGACATTCATCATCTGGACAGATCAGGAGGGTATTTGCAATATGCTCCCAATCAGGTGTCCAGGATAGTGACAGTTTGCTGTGTCATTCACACCTTTATCATTCAGGAGGTGCTGCACTGAACAGGAAGCATTGGCTTCAGTGGATCCAGAAAAGCAAGAAAGAGTCTATTAGGATGATGAACATCCCAGTGAGTCCATGCCCGCTACAGCAAGAAGCACCAAAAAACAAATCTTCCCTTAATTCTCTGTTTACCTCAGTCTATCTTTGACACTATAGCCTGACCTCCCACTTGCAAATAAAGAGACATTTCTTCAATCCACAACTATTCTAACAAAGGACAACATATTAGTTTATGATTTCATCAGTAATAATCACCAGAGTGAATAAAACTGCATCAAGTGCATCTTTTCTGTAATCTCTGTGACTAATAAAATATCACAAAGGCATTTTAAAAGACAATAATTGTAAATTGCAAACAATCACACCATTCTTTTCTGTCACATTGCTTCCCCTTGGTGCTTACACATTCCTTCCTATCTACTGCTACTTCTGAATGCCTTCTGAAAGCTTGGATAACTTGAGCTGCGTGATTCCCATGTTGTACAAAAGCCATGGTAATGATTGGTCCTTATCTTATAACAGCTGTCTCCTGGTGGGAAGCTATTGCTAACTGAATCTCCAGTAGATAGCATGACCTCATCTCCTGTGTTACCTTAGAATGGTCTCTTAGGGCAGGGGCTGGAGTCCTGACATGTGATGTTCTTCAGGTAGATGGACTCCAGTTTTTATTCCATCTGGATCTTTGATTTGCAACACTCCTGATCAGCGGGATGGCTGGTTAATGGTACCTATCAGATCCTGAATACCCTGAGACACAGCAGTTGCCACAGGTTGGAAGCTGTGATATATGCTGCTCTTCAATCTGTCCACTATTGCCTCCAGAGTGACAGGTACGTGTTTCCGTGAAGGTGGGGACACAAACTTCTGTTGCTTAGCAGAGGATCTGCTACAGATTCCATAGCCTTTCGCTCTATTGTGGCCCTCAACAAAGAAAACAAGCTTTATTGATATTGCCACAAAGGATAACTTAGGCCACACCCCTAGCCAAGCTGTTCCAGTACAGCTACAACACTGGCATCTACCCAGCAATGTGGAAATTGCCCACGTATGTCCTGTACATACAAGAAGCAGGACAAATCCAACCTGGCCAATTACCACCCCAGTCTACTCTTGATCATCAGTAAAGTAATAGAAGGGGTCATCAGCAGTGCTATCAAGTGGCACTTACTTAGCAATAACCTGCTGACTGATGCCCAGTTTGGGTTTCACCAGGGCCACTCAGCTACTTACTTCATTACAGCCTTGGTTCAAATGTGGACAAAAGAGCTGAACTCCTGAGGTGAGGTGAGAGTGACTGCCTTGACATCAAGGATGCATTTGACCAAGTGTGGCATCAAGGAGTCCGAGCAAATCTGGAGTCAATGGGAATCAGGGCAAAAATCTCCACTGGTTGGAGTCATACCTAGCACAAAGGAAAATGGTTGCGGTTGTTGAACGTCAGTCATCTCAGTTCCAGGACATCACTACAGGAGCTCCTCAGGGTAGTGTCCTCAGCCCAAACACCTTCAGCTGATTCATCAATGACCTTCCTTCCAGCTTAATGTCAGAAGTGGGGATGTTCGCACAATGTTCAGCACCATTTGTGACTTCTCAGATACTGAAACAGTCCATGTCCCAATGCAGCAAGTCCTGGACAATATCCAGGCTTGGGCTGACAAGTGGCAAGTAACATTCGCGCCACACAAGTGCCAGGCAATGATCATCTCCAACAAGAGAGAATCTAACTATCACCCCTTGATGTTCAAAGGCATTATCTTCATTGAATTCCCCGCTATCAACATCCTGGGGGTTGCCATTGACCAGAAACTGAACTAGACTAGCCATATAAATACTGTGACTACAGAGCAGGTCAGAGGCTAGGAATCCTGTGACGAGTAACCTATCTCCTGAATCCACAAAGCCTGTCTACCTTCTACAAGACACAAATCATGAGTGTGATGGAACACTTCCCATTTACCAGGGTGGGTGCAGCTCCAACAACACTCAAGAAGCTCAACATCATCTAGGACAAAGCAGTCCGCTTGAATGGCGCCCCAACCATAATCAAACAAACATTCACTCCCCCCAGCACTGATACACAGTAGCAGCAGTGTGTTCAATCTATAAGATGCAATGCAGGAATTCACCAAGGCTCCTTAGACAGCACCTTCCAAACCCACGACCACCACCACCTAGAAGGACAAGGGCAGTCCTTGGGGGACACGGCCACCTGGAAGTTCCACTCCAAACCGTTTACCATCCTGACTTGGAAATATAGCGTCCTTCTTTAATTGTCACTGGGTCAAAATCCTGGAACTCCCTTCCTAACAGCACTGTGGATGTACCTACACCACATGGGCTGCAGCGGTTCAATAAGGCAGCTCACCCCACCTTCTCAAGGGCAACTAGGGATAGGCAATAAATGCTTACCCAGCCAACAAAGCCCACATCCATGGAATGAATAAAAAATAACTTGGGCGTCAAATCTGACAGTTCCCACACATCCTCAGAGAGTTACCTTAGAACATTCACATGGGTATGGTGTTCCTCCATCATCCTTCTTTTCAAGCAAGCTCTCATGAATTCTGAGTTTCACAACTCCAAAACCATTTCGATCTTCTTCTCAGCTCTTGCTGGGAAGGTGACACATTCTCATCCACACTCCACTCCTCCAGATTCCACTGGCTCTGTGAATCAGCCAGTGATACATCCTCACCACCACTACCTAATTCCCTCCCTAAGTGAAAAAATCTGAACTGCTGCTTGGGAGTGAGGAAGCACTTGCTGTAGGAGTAAGTTGACAGGAATTGGGGAGAGGAAGGTAAGATGATGGAGCTGTATGCATTTTCTTTTCAAAGAGAGCGAGGAGTTTAAAAGTGGGGCCGCCCCTAATCAAGTATCAGTAAAATGTTGTTGTCTTCTTCTGGATGAGACCCTGCCACTCACTTGTCACAGTTCATGTTTGAGTGGCCAGTATTCTGTACATGTTCACCAAGGCTCCTTCGACAGCATATTCCAAACCTATGACCACCACCATCTCGAAGGACAAGGGCAGCAGATAGATGGGAACACCACCACCTGGAAGTTCCTCTCCAAGCCACTCACCATCCTGACTTGGAAATATATCACCATTCCTTCACTGTGGCTGGACCAAAGTCCTGGAACTCCCTCCCTAACAGCACTGTGGGTGTACCTACACCACATGGATTGCAGCGGATCAGAAGGCAGCTCACCACCATCTTCTCGAGGGCAACTAGGGATGGACAATAAATGCTGCAGCGAAGCCCACATACTGTGAATGAATAAAAAAAAAAATCAATATATTGAAAAGGCATACAGTGAGATTATTTGAAAGTAAAGTGAAAAAGCCAAACACTGTTCCTCATGTTTATATCCAAGGTGCTGGTTACAATGTATACCTGAACTGATTTATTAAAATTAAAAAGTTTCCAGGTAGTTTATCTGCTTGCAGACACTTTGTATGGATGTCACACCAATGTCAATACAAATGAGAAGTTCCAGGAAACCTGAGTGTAACTTGCTCTACAGGCTACCAGCAGGCATAAAATTTCATGTTAAAGGGAGAGTTGTGCACCTCATTTCAAGATCATTCTAGGCCAATATGTCAAATGTAGCTTACATTCAAAATGTAACCTGTCCTTTGTCCTTACAGGTGCTGTCCATTTCCAGCATTTTCTGTACTTGTTTCAGTACTCCAGTACTGAACCAATAAACCAATCATGTCACAGCAAACATAATTCACTTGCATTTGCAGTGCTTATCAGTTATGTGGTTGTTCTTGCGTGTTGTTGTTGCTGTGTGGTGGTTTATTTGCTACAAACCAACATTTATCTTCTGTGCATTGAGCTCGAAGAGCCAATATTTACTCACAATATTGCAAGATCAATCTGATACTTTTAGTGAACTGCATAATTTAGGAAATAGCAAGTGTCAGTACCTGTGTGCTTAAAAAGTATGGTGCTGAATGTTGAACATCGGAGCAGGATTAGGCCCTTGGAGCCCAGTCCCCCATTCAATAATATCATTGTTGACCTTTTGCCTCAATTCCACCTTCCTGGACTATCCCCATATCTCTTAATTCCCTTAATACCCAAAAATCTATTGGTCTCTCTCTTGAATATACTTACAACCTGAGCATCCACAGCTCCCTGAGGTAGAAAATTCTAAAAATTCACAACACTGAGGGAAGAAATTTCTCCTCATTTCAGGCCTAACTGATCAACACCTTATTCTGAAACCTTAGTTCTAGATTTCCCAATGAGAGGTAACATTGCCTCACCATCTAACCTATCATAGATAGAATCATAGAATAGTTACAGCATAGAAGGGGGCCATTTGGTTTGTCAAAGTCTGTGCAGGAAAAGCTGCCATTAAACTTTCAAGCCCCTGAAGAACTTTATGGGCAGAATTTTGCCCTTGTTGGGCAGGCATGGCGGGCAGACCACCACCCACAATCAGGCCCCGATATGGACAATTAATGGCCAGCCAGCGTGAAACATGCGTTACAGCGCTCAGTGCTGCTGTGGTGGGGGCGGGAGGAGTGTGAGCAGTGAAGTTTGCGCACTTTTAAAAGCTCCCTGAGGCACAGAGCTGCCTCAGGGAGCTGAAGAATTTTGAAAATAAAAAAAAGAATTAACATGTCCCCTCATGTGACTGTCACATGAGTAGGGACACGTAAAAATGAGTGCAAAATGGTTTTTTTAAAATCACTGGACTAAACCTATTCCTGCTCGAGGATGAGGTTTTGCCAAAAATACAAAGGCCACTTGACCTTATTGCCCAGCTGCCAACCGAACGGTTGGGCAGGCAGTGAAAAATTCAAGTCAATTCGTTCCTTAAGGGATTTAATAGGCCGCTTAATTGTCGGCAGGTGTGCTGCTGACTCCCGTACGCGCCCGCCAACTGAAATATTGAGCGATGATGTTGGGACACTCGCCCAGTGTCATTGCACGTCATTTTATGCTTGCTCGGGTCGGGGGCGCGCCTGCCCACAAGTGCAATATTCTGCCCTATATGTTTCAACGTGATCATTTTTCTAAACCTGAGGGAATATTGGCCTAAACTATTCAATCTCTCTTCATAGGAAGATTCCCTCATCCCAGGAATCTGTCCAGTGAACATTTGTTGCACTCTAAGACAAGTATATTCTTCCTTAGGTAAGGAGATTAAATCTCTACACAGTACTCTAGGTGTGGTCTCACTAGGGCACTACATAATAGCTGTAAAGGCTTTTTTATTCTTATACTCAATTCCTTTGTAGTAAAGGCTAAAATACCATTTCCTTTCATAATTCTGTTGTACCTGCATGTTAACTTTCCATGATTCATGTATAGAGATATCCAGGTCCCTCTGAATACTAATATTTCCAAGCCTCTCAACATTTAAAAAAATATTCTGTATTTCGATTTTTCCTACCAAAGTGGATACTTTCACTTTTCTCAACATTACACCCTTCTGAAATGTTCATGCCCATTCACGGAACAGGCAGAATTTAATCCAGCTGACGGGGACCTCACCCACTGGCTGTAGTGCAAGCAAGAGCCCCAGACCACCTCCTTTGGGGAAGGCCTTAAGTGGCCAGAGGTAGGTCATTTCCAAGGTCAAAAGGCCCCCAGGGTGGAAATCCCAACTCTGCAAGATGCCAGCCAGCCAGAGGATGGCAGTTCTTTATTGCAGGCAGTGCTACTGGGGGAGGGGTGGCAGCTTCCAGCATTGCACACACCAGAGGCCCAGGATCAGTGAGGGATCCAGGCCACGGGTGAGTGAGAGTCAGATTGGGGTCACAGGGTGGGTGTCGTTGCAGGGGTAAAGGGGAGTCGGACCCAAGGGCAGGGGATGGCTCTGAGCAAGCCCCCTCCCAATGCCAGATCCCTCAATCAGGCACTGAGTGCCTGACAACAAGGGAGCCCCCCAGGAGCCCACAAGGTTTGTTTGTCAGGCACCCTGCATGGCGACCGACCTGCCCACCACCGGTCGAATACCAGTGGTGGTAAAATGAGGCCTTTTAATGGCATTAATTGCCCGCTTAATGGCCTCAATTGGTGACAAGGTGGGAAGGCCCTGGACATAATTGGGGCAGATGCTGGAAGGCAGCAGGGACCGCACTCAGCACCCTCCCACACAATCAAATAACTCCTGCCTCCAAACTCACCTCACGGGAGGGTATTAAATTTTGCCCAATCTGTCTTCCTACCCTTGCAGCCTCTTTGCATCCACCTCATATTTTACTTTCCCGCCTAAAACTTTGTATCAACATTGGATACATTGCAATCATCAGTGAAAACAAAGTGAGAGATCAACAGCAATTTAAGCGGCTGAACATATGACAGGGGAATGTGTCAGTTAGCACTGAAGCCTCATTGCTGCCTTCTTGTCTGCTTTGTGAAAAGGCTTTATTCACAGTACTTGTCCTGAGAAGTTACTTTGACAACTTGAAGGTTTGTATGTCTGATCTCCACTTTGGAATTCTGATTTATCTAATCAACATGGATGCCATCTATGGATGTTTTACGTGGGACCTCAATAAGCTTCTTTTATAATTTTTGTGTCTCTTGCTAGTTTATTCTCAATTTTTTTTTGCATAATCCACTTATGGTCTTTCTTTTTTGAATTCCAAGATGCTTCCAATTCATAGGTTTACTACTCATTTGGCATTAAAGGAAAAGCATCTAATACTGTAGTCTAACACTACCTTTATCTTCTCTTGTTAGTCAGTTAGACCACTTTTCCCAGTGGTTTTTATTCCCTCATGAAGCATATATTCATAGCAAATTATTATTTATTTAAATGTTCACCATTCTTTATTTACTGTCTTATCTTTACTCTAGTTTCCCAATCTACCTTAGATAACCTGCATCTCATACCTAGCTTGCTTGTCCTGCTTTCTACCCTTAATTAGCACATTCCTTAGATAATATCACCACCTTCAACACCTCTTTGTCCTTTTGTCTATGACATCTTTTGGTTATCTTCAACTATCACTGACCCTCTATCCAGCTCCACCTGTTTCCCCCCCCACCCTTTACATTTATATTTCAGCTCTCTTCTATTTTTACTTAGTTCTGTTGAAGAGTCATACGGACTCGAAACGTTAACTGTGTTCCTCTCTGCAGATGCTGCCAGACCTGCTGAGTTTTTCCAGGTATTTTTATTGTTATTTTTGTTTTGGATTTCCAGCACCCACAGTTTTTTTGCTTTTATGCATCTCATATCTAGTGGTTTCCTTCATTCTGATTTAAGACCCAGTTGCAGAGTTAACGAAATCACTCAAACTCAATATAAAATCCCATCATATATGATCACTCTTCCCTAGAGTTTTCTTTACCACAACAATCTTAATTAAGCCTGCATCATTGCACAAAAAACTAAAATAGCCTGTTTCCTAGTTGGTTCCTTGACTATACCGATCAAGAAAACTAACTGAATGTATTTCATCCTCATGAACTCATCCTCCATATTATTACCACTAAGTTGGTTTACCCAATCTATCTGAAAATTAAACCACTCGGACTCTTGTAACCTCTAATTTACTGATTTATACTCTGTCTGCCTCTGCAATTATTGTTGAGGACCCATAAACTACTCCCAACAATGTTTTCTGCCCCCTGTTAATTTTAGCTTCACCAAAACTGACTCCGCACCTTGATTTTCTGAGCACAGAATCCTTTCTCTCTATTGTCTTTATCCATCCTTTATTATGTGGACGACACAATTCCTTTTCCTCTTGCCCTTTTCTTCTAGCAGCCAAGTCCCTTGGAATATTCAATCCTCAAATATGGCTACCCCAGAGCCATGTCTCCAGGATGTCTATTAGATCAAACATATTGGCCTGAATTTTTCGGAGGGTGGAGTTCCTTCCCACCATCCGATAAGGCAGTGGGAAGCACATCCCCACCAACTCCGATTACCCTACAGTCATTTCACACTTAAACGGAGTGTCAATTGGCTGCAGGTTAGAATTCTGCTCCTCGGATTAGCCAGCAGCTCTCTGACAAGAGCTGCAGTGCACTAAAGAGGAACTATAGGAAGATGCCTGAGTATCATCCCGGGACTGCAAGGTAAGTTTAAATGGGTCCCAGGGCTGGGAAGGTAGAGAAGGCCTGAGGGGGTGCAAATGGGATAATCAAGGTGTCGAGGGAGAGGATGGGTTTGGGGGGCTGAGGGGAGGGAAGGGAGATCCAGTGGCCACTGGACCTTCTGACTCAATCAGTAGGGGGCTTCTGATGGAGGCATCCTCTCCCACCTTCCCACCCGAGATCTAAACCAGATCTTTTCTGGGCTTCTTCCTGGCAAGATAAATCCTCCAGCCAGCCTAAAAATTGAGGCTGAATGGGAAAAGGCCCTTTGGCACTCAAGGGCCTCAACTGGGGCAAGGGTAAGCGTGCTGTCTCAGGCCTTGCCCGCCCCAGCGTAAAATTGTTGTCTGGTTAGGGCAGCGGGAATCTAAAGGGAATCCCGCCCCTTCAATTTCGCGCTCACACCCCCCCATCTAAAAACCTGCCAGCGGGGGAGCGTAAAATTCAGACTATTTCTCCTAAATCAGGTCCTTTTTTACCTCCAAAGTGATTAACCAGATTTGAAGAACATTTATCCTTCAACCTTCAGAAATTTACTGATGATGTTCCTCCACATCTAATTATTATGGTAAACTGCACTGAACTGTGTAGTTTGAGTTATGTGCAACTATGTTTAACTGTAATCATTTGCAGACCTTTAAAGCTGCAATTTCATCTCAAATATTGAAAAATCAATGTAATATTTTCTGATTCTGTGCATAAAGTTTCTTGATATTACTGCATTTATTCTTCAAGTATTTAAATTCCTATTTACAGATAATTGACACAACAAGTCTCATTTTAAAGTTTATACTCGCTCACCAAAAAATTGCATCAAATTCAGGCTTCCCTGGTACTAAAGGAGATTACAATTCACTGATCTTATTTGTCACATTCTTGGAAAAGTTCCAATGGCTGTAACATTCCTCATCTTTGCAATTTTACATTCCAAAGGCACAATTCCTGAATCTAATGGAGAACAAGTGGCACTCCATCATTTAAGGTGGGAGGGAGAGAGGAACCAGGTCCTAAAAATTTAATTATGCTGCCCACTCCCCAGCAGAAGGAATAGTTCATCTGTATCAACCCGAAACTCGCAACCCTGAATAGATGCTTCCTCAAATCAAGGGACAGCGGGACAGCTGCCACTGACATTGATTGTGTCCTCGGTTGTTTTAAAAACCTCAATTAGATCACCCAAAGCCTTCTAAATGCAAGGCAATACAAGCCAAGTTTACGCAAGCAGTCCTCAGAATTAAACCCTTCATGATCTGTTATTATTCTGGTGAACCTGTGCTGAGCCATTCTAGGACCCGTACCATATGTTATTCTGTACGATTGGTGGTCAAAACTTCAGGTGGGGTCTAACCAAAGGTCCCTCCAACTCAAGCAACACTTCCTCACTTTTCAATTACAAACAGAAAGAAGACAAGAAAGTACGTTTCTAAGAAGAACCTGTCAGAAGAAGGCAATCCAACTTTGCAAGATAATTCAGCAGTGCTAGAAATCAAGCCCAGTATTGGCTGAATACATTTCCCCTCTACAAATCACATATAAAATGGGCCTTAACTTTGTATCTCACTGAAGACAATGATAATGGTGAACATTGAATTGGAACTGTTCTAATCATCTCAGCATACAAGGAGAGGTTAATCTTTATAACTGCTGTTTTTGCCTTGGTGATCCAGTTGTTGACAATGGCTGCAAATAAAATCCAACATTACACACTTTGAGGTAATTATTCAGTGGGGCAACCAATTCCTAGCAATCCAACAATGAACATCAAACTTTTCCCATTGTGTTAGCGGATTAATCAATTGGAGGCAGTCTTTAACTTATTCTGAGCCTGAAGCCACGTGTGGATGTATTAATATTCTTCAGTAATTGACCAGTAGAGTTTGACTCTAGTTTTAGTTTTGCAAATAACTGAATTTTAGAACTTTCTGAAGGTACATAATAAAGATACGAGAATTCATATGACAATCCATCATAGCAGAGATTTATAACTTAAATTCCAAAGGGCAGTCTTGCTAGAAAAATGGTCAATCAACTCCAAGAGGATACAAACATACAAACAAGGAGCAGGAGTAGGCCATTCGGCCCCTCCAGCCTGCTCCACCATTTAATAAGATCATGGCTGATCTGATAGTAACCTCAAATCAGCAGCCCGCCTACATCCGATAGCCCTTGCATACCAAGAATCTATTTTTAATCAGCGACCCCTAGTTCTATATTCTCCCATGTGAGGAAGCATCATTTCCACATCCACCCTGTCAAGTCCCATCAGGATCTGATATGTTTCAATCAAGTCGCCTCTTACTCTTCTAAACTCCAGCCTAACCTGTCCAACCTTTCCTCATAAGACAAACTGCCCATTACAGATATTAGTCTGGTAAACCTTTTCTGAACTGCTTCCAATGCATTTACATCCTTTCTTAAATAAGGTGACCAATGCTGTACATTGCACCCCAGAAGTTGTCTCACTAGTGCTTTGTATAATTGAAGCATAACATCCCTGCTTTTGTATTCAATTCCCCTTGCAATAAATGACAACATTCTATTAGCTTTCCTAATTACTTGCTGTATCTGCATACTAGCCTTTTGCAATTCATGCACTAAGCCATCCAGATCACTGCATCTGTCTGCTATCGCTCGCCATTTAGATCATTTTATTTTCCGATTGATTTTTTTTTCCCCCCATATACCTTTCAATAGTTATTGAAAAAAAAATCCTGGAAATTTTGGGGTGAGTTTTAACTTGCAGTGGCAGGTAGGTTTGGGAGTAGGTGGAGGGTTAAAAACAAGGAAACTGACAGCACGTCAGGAAGCTGGTTCCACCCTTCCCACTTCTATATTTCTCTGCAGTGCGTTAAGCTGCTTGTGAACAACCCCATCAGGAGAAACAGATAGTGATCAATTTCAATATGTTATTCGCTCAATTTCAGGTAATCTTACCATATCTTTTGCAATTTAACTGCGGGTCCACGGGTTTCCCAGGCTTAGTGGAGCTCACCAGTGAAGACAGGGCAAGAACGCACATTTTACTGAAAGGGCTGAAGGTATGACAGGGAAATAGGCTTATAAATACTGAAGATTTAAAGTTGCTTTTTTGTCTGCTTGTGGGGAAATCTTATTCACAGAACTTGTCCTGTGAGAACAAAATCAAAAATAGCTGGAAAAACTCAGCAGGTCTGACAGCATCTGTGGAGAGGAAGACAGAGTTAACATTTGAGTCCGTATGACTCTTCATCAGAACTAAAGAAAAATAGAAATGAGGTGAAATATAAGCTGTTTGAGGGGTTGGGACAGGTGGAGCCAGATGGAGGGCCAGTGATAGGTGGAGGCAAAGAAGAGATTGCCAAAGATGTCCCAGACAAAAGGACAAAGGGGTGTTAACAGTGGTGATATTAGCTAAAGGATGTGCTAATGGTGACATTAAGGGTAGAAAGCAGGACGAGCAAGTGACAAATGGTCCTAATGAGGGTGGGGTAGGGGGAAGGGATCAAAATAGGCTAAAAGGTGGAGATAAAACAATGGATGGAAATAAATTTAAAAATAATAGAAATAGGTGGGAAAAGAAAAATATATTTAAAAAAAATGTAAATTATTAGAAAAAAGGGGGTTCGGAAATGGGGTGGGGCTGGAGGAGAGAGTTCATGATCTGAAGCTGTTGAACCCAATGTTAAGTCTGGAAGGCCTAATCGGAAGATGAGGTGCTGTTCCTCCAGTTTATGTTGAGCTTCACTGGAACATTGCAGCAGGCCAAGGACAGACATGTGGGCATGAGAGTAGGGTGGTGTGTTGAAATGGCAAGCGACAAGGAAGTCTGGGTCATGCTTGTGGACAGACCGAAGGTGTTCCGCAAAGCGGTCACCCAGTCCTGTGAGGCCACTTTGGCAATTTATGTCTGATCTCCAGTTTGGAACTCTGATCCATAAAATGAACATGGGTGCCACTTATGTTGTTTTACTTTGAACCTCGTATGAGGACAAGATGAACAGAAACAGCTGCATCAGAATGAACAAGAGCAGCAGAAACAGCAACTTGCTCTTCACAGACTTGCAGTTCCACAGAGAGGAGGTGATCAGTAAAGAGGTACAGATCGCAGGAAGCCATTCTCATCACACAAGGTCTACTGGCAGAGGACAACCTGCCTCGACATGACAAGAAACCCTGATTCTCCTGTTCTGACAGGTGTTGCAGACATTTGCAGCCTCCTGGAACAAGACCTGCTTCCAAATAGTCCCAGTGGTCATGCTTTACCAATGTCTGCCAAAGTCACCATCACCCTCACATCCTTTTCAGCCTGGAAGGATCCAGAGGCAATGATGGTTTAGACTGTCCCTCAATTTTTCCCAGTAACTTGCCCACCACTGAGATTAGGCGGAGCAGTCTTAATATTTTCTTTCTCACTATGTTTATACCATTCAATATTACATACTCCTCATTCTAAACTACAATGGTTGCATTGACTACTCAGATTGCATATTACATGTTTGAGTGAGCAGTCTACCCTCCTCCCCCTGTAAAATCCCTCCCACCACCCCACCCTTTGTGAAAACTTACACCAAGTATACATTAAGAACTATGTCCATGTCTTCCATCTGAACACACAAGTTGCCTTTCTGATCTCTAATTGGCTCCACTCTTTCCTTTGTTAACCTCTTGCTCTGTATTTGTAAAACATCTTTGGGTTTTCCTTGATATTACTTGACAATATTTTTTCATGTTCTTTGCTTTCCTCAGTTCTTCCTTAATTTCTCCCTGCATTTTCTATACTCTTTTATCGGCTTTTTGCAGTCTTGAGCTCTTGGTAGCTGACATAATCTTCCCTTTTTTGCCTTATCCTCCTCTGTGGGCACTTTTGTTCTGAACCCTCTCTAGCTGCTTCATGAATACCTCCCACTCCTCTGGCACTGATTTACCTTCAGGTAGCAGTTTTCACTACTTTTGCCAAGTCACATCTCAGCTTAGTAAAATTGACTTTTCCCTAATTTAATTTTTTTCCCTTGGCCTATGTCCTTTTCCATAATGACACAATCTAACAGAATTATTATTATTACTACTACCACCAAGATGCTCTTCTCTTGATGGTCCATCCACCTGCCCAGCTTCATTTCCTAATATTAAATCCAGAATTGCCCCTTTTCTCGTAGGTCTTGCTATATACTGGCAAATAAAATTCTTAAAATGCATTCAGAAAAACTTTATGTCCTTTATATGTTTTACACTGATTTTATCAGGATAGTTGAAATTTCCAACCATTACTGCTCTGTTATTTCTACACTTCTCAGCAATTTGCCCCCATATTTACTCCTCTATCTGCCTCTGATTATGCATCTGTAGTATACTTGCAGTAGAGTGGTTGATCCTTTTGAGCCTCAGTTCAACCCACATGGACTCAGATAATACTCTTTCTAACATATCATGAGCCATAACTTCTGACCTTCTCAGGGTCAGATTTGGGAAGCACCCCCAAAAGTGTGCTTGGGGAACCCCTCTCAGAATTTCAAAGTTTCAGGGTTTGCACGGCAATTGCCCAGAAGTGTAAAATTCCTCTGGGCACCATCCAAAAATTTGAATCTCAAACTTTGGATGGTTCCAGCTGTGTTACACAAATAGCTACTCAGGAAAAGATAAAAGAATTAAAACCTCTAACTTCTGGGTAACCATTGTAAAGACACAGAGCACACCCCACTCCTCCACCCCATCAAGGGGTTTCCCCCACACACCCAACCTCCCAGGGGCTCCCCCCACCCATCTGACCTCTGATCCACCACACCCCCCAAATCCTATCCACTTATCTTATCATTTACCTTCTCCTCTGGCCTATCAATTTCAATCAGACCTTTAAACTTTCCTGGCTTACTGCAGCTAATGCCGTAAAAAAGGGGAAGCGTCCTTCTTCAATTTGACCCTGCTGGACTGTGACGCTGGGCTTCAGAGAGAGCCACGCTTCCTGGAACTTGCCCGGCCTGAGTGGTGAGGTCAGGTGTGAAGACACAGAAGAAATTTCGCGTAAGTAACTGGGCACGAAGTGGCAATTAGACGCTGATTGCCACTCCAAGGAAGTTATGGCCCATCATCCCTCCTCACAGCTGAGATTATTTATTTCATTGATATTGCACCTCCCTCCTTTTTTATTTTTATCTCCATCTCTTTCCCATCTGAAAACCCCGTAAGCTGGAATGTTGAGCTGCCATTTTTGCCCTTCTTTAAGGCACGCTTCCAAAATAGCAATGAAGTCATGCTTTTGAGTGTCAAACAATGCTCTCAACTCCTCTGCCTTATTCGCTTGATTCCTTGCATTGAAGTATATCTCACCAACTGCTGAACAACTCCTATGTTGTCTGTTTTCTAAACTTCGTTTCTTTCATATTCACAGACTAATTTTCTGTCTTCCATTTCCAGCTTTGATCCTCTCCCTTCTGAATCCATGCTCAGGTTCATATCAT
Organism: Carcharodon carcharias; assembly: GCF_017639515.1. Taxonomy (NCBI): domain Eukaryota; kingdom Metazoa; phylum Chordata; class Chondrichthyes; order Lamniformes; family Lamnidae; genus Carcharodon; species Carcharodon carcharias. The sequence continues at coordinate 61,293,753 of NC_054478.1, read as the reverse complement.
TCTACCTATGGTTATCCTTTCTGCAGCTTGCAGTAGACCTTTTTTGTAATGCTTGGCTGTAATTAGGAAGTCTGATCCAGTATGCCTAACAGGCTGCTAGAACTCTGAAAATGCTTATTTAAAAGGCACATTTGCCGCTACCGCAACTGCAGGAGGCGCAATCACCACACATACAGTTGCATTGTCTATGTTGTCACTGCCAGTGACTCTGCAGGTAGCTGCCTGCTTCAAGGACAATGTTTTGGACACTGCCAACCGCTAACTACAGCACTCACCACCTCACTCGCCGTGTCATTCATCGTCCCACTTGCTGCTTCACTTGTCACCTCGTTCACTGCCTCAATCACCACCCTCCTCCCTGAGTGAAGTGGTGAGTAGGGTGGAAAGCAAGGCAGGTGGCGAGTGAAGGGGGCAGTGAGCAATGCAGGTGACAAGCAGGATAGGCAGCGAGCTGGGGGAGTGGTCACAAATGAGGCAAGTGGTGGGGGTGGCAAGTGAGGCAGCAAGTGGGGTGGCAAGCAAGGGAGCAGTGAGCAAGATGAGAAGAGGCAGCGAGCAAAGCAGCGAGGCTGGCAGTGTTTGGGGAGGCAAACGAGGCAGCAAGGAGATGTGGGCAGCAAGTGGGATGTAGCAACAGGCGCACAAATGATGATGCCAGTAGTACCAACTTCCTGTTCCAGTGCGATGGCAAGAGATAGTGTCCTTGAAATCTAATGTACCCACACACAGAAGTTCTGAGTAAGTTTTATCAACTGCCCATTTGTAAACATAGTAGTTATATATGGTTGAAATTCCCCAACACTAGAAAATGTCCCCACAATGATATTTAGACCGAGCCACGTAGAAGTGAAACTTGTCTAGCTTATTCAGATCCTTACTATCCCAGGACCAGTCTCAATACCACAGGAATCTAAAGTTCTCCCTCCTGGATTCCCTCTCCAACCTCACATTCATCTGCGCTATTTGGCTATTTCTGTTCTCTCTAGTAGGTGGTTCGGGAGTAATCCATAGATCACGAGCTTCGAGGTCCTAATTTTTAATTTCTTTCCGAGCTCCCTGAAAGCGACCTGCAGGACTTCACTCCACTTTCTACCTATGTCATTGATATTGCTATGGACAACAACCTCAGGCAGTTCACCCTCCCCCTCAGAGTCAGACCTGCGTACTATACTTGCAATGATGTCCCTTTCTCATTGGCACAGTGCTTTCAACCGCAAGTTGCCCCCTAATGAGATGATAGGTCCTTGGGGTCATCACAACTGCCCAAGTCCTGATTACAGCATTTAAAGCACACTGGGCTGGTCCTTTGACCCAGGGTTGTGTGTGTGTAGGTGCAGTTTGATTAGTTTCTGCCTACATGTCAGGGCATGTTCTCTCTCTTCTGGTCATTTCTGTCCACGAATTAACCCTCTTCCCATCAGTCCACCGTACAGAAATTTTGTGTTATACTAAAAATATATTTTTCAATCTCTAATGCTAGAAAGAAAACCAGTACATAATTCATTTCAAAAATGTGGATCATAGAAAAACTACAAAAATATCTATCAAAATATCAACATTTGTAATAGGAAACATTGGGCAATTCCATCGTGATCTTGTTCTATCTCTACATTGCAAACGTTAGTGGTTAAGTTACAGATGTTATTCTCTTAATTTACTGACAACTAAACCACACTGCCTGTTGTTTAACAACAATGTGTTTAACTCTTTCATGCCCAAAGGCATCCACCCTTAAGTACATTACATCCCATTTCATGGTGCAGGATTTTTACCTCACCAGGTGGGCCAGGAGCGGCCCCAAAACTGATCACCGCCAGCGATAGGGCCCCGGCCGCAATTTCATGCTGGCTGGCCTATGAACTGCAAGCTGGAACACACAGTGCTACAGGGGTGGGGCGGGAGGAGGGCACAGAGCTGCCTCAGGGAGCTGAAGATTTTTTAACTTTACAAATAAAGATGGTAAAATTAAGGAAAACATGTCTCCTCATGTGACTCTGTCACATGAGCAGGGACATGTTAAAAAATGAGTTTTAAAAAGTTTTTTTTTTAAATCAATGGTCAAAACCTCATCCCAACTGTGGATGAGGTTTTGCAAAATAATGCAATGACAGCTTGGCCTATTCACCCACCCGTCAACTGCAAGGTTGGACAGGCAGCGAAAAATTCAATTCAAACGATTAAGGGCTTTAATAGGCCTCTAAATTGTCGGTGGGTGTGCTGCTGCCTCTCCCGCCCGCCAGCCAGCCAACCGAAATAGTGCGCAAGTGCATGATGATGTTGGGCGCTCACCCAACATCATTACCCACTATTTTTCTCCCATTTGGATCGGGTGCATGCCCGCCCAACAAGGGGAAAGTTCTGCCCATGTTGACTGTGATGTACTTTCCACCAATTTCTGTTCTCCAGGAACTGTAGTAAAAACTTTAGCCATCTCTTTAGTCATCTCCTCGCAATGACGCTTCCTCCATCTAGCACAGGCCTCCCACAAATACACAATTAACAATAATACTATTGATAAAAACAAAAAAAACTGCAGATACTGGAAATCCAAAACAAAAACAGAAATACCTGGAAAAACTCAGTAGGTCTGGCAGCATCGGCGGAGAAGAACTTTGCTCTTCTCCGCTGATGCTGCCAGACCTGCTGAACAATAATACTATCACTGGAACATGCGCAAAAATTTGAATCTATGGATGTATCTGAATATTAGGGAACTAATCCCAAATGTCTTCCAGCCACATGGTGTCGTCTTCCTGATTAATGTCTTTGTTTATTTCCTTACTTTTTGGTTCTGACATATAATATGTCCTATATACTCTCTTAAGCTCTTTCCAGATGGTGGTTAGGTGCTTGGGTAACAGAGGTATCGGGTAAAATAATTGGTTGACATATTGCGTTAGGCTATCTTTTATAACCTCTTCTCGCTGTTTCTCGCTTGTGGACATCCACCAATTCTACCTTCCCCACCCATATGCAACTCCCATACTGAAATTCTAGTCTGGTGGTCCATTTGCTTTATCTCCCTTGTTCCATGTACGCTACTCGTGTTGGTTCAATTTTAGCCAGTATGGCCCCCGTAGCACAGTTAGTTGTGACTTTGAACCCACGTTTGCCTTCCTCCATCACGTAGATTGGGTGTGGACACACGACCATTAATGATCTTATAGTACATCCGTCTAAGGCCGTACCAACCAGGTTCGCCCCCATCTCGAAAAGGATAAGGCGCTACATTATGGTACCATGAATAATAATCTTCTCGAATAATAATACCTATGTTTTCTACTTTATATAATGTTCTTTCTGGGGTTGAGCCTGTCAATGCCTGAATAACTAAGACCATGCCAACTAACATTCCGTTCTGCAGAACACTTTCGGTATTTGTGGAGTACACATGAACTAAACTCTTGAGCTGGCAACCAGTGGCATCAAATCCCACTTTCCTGAGCAAATTGACCAACTACGCATTGGCATCATTCCCTCCTGCAGCTGCCTCAGGTTTTCCCTAAGATAAAAGCAAAACACTGCAGATTTGGAAATCTGAAATAAAAAACAGAAATGCTGGAAAAACTCAGCAGACGGAGGCAGTGGCCTAGTGGTATTGTCACTAATATTCCAGAGGCTCAGGGTATTGCTCTGGGGGTCTGGGCTTGAAACTTACCATGACAGATGGTAACATTTGAATTCAATAAAAATCTGGAATTAAAAATCTATTGATAACCACAAAACCATTGCTGATTTTTGTCAAAACCCATCTGGTTCACTAATGCCCTTTAGGGGAGGGAAATCTGCCATCCTTACTTGGTCTGGCCCACATGTGACCCACAGCAATGTAGTTGAAAATTAAATGCCCTCTGAACAAGGGCAATTGGAGATGGGCAATAATTGCTTGCCTAATCAGTGATGCCCACATTCCATGAATTAATAATAAAAAGTCTGGCAGCATCTGTGGAGAGAGCAACAGGGTTAACATCTTGTGTCCGTATGACTCTTCTTCAGAACTAAACAGTAGAAATATGATAGATTTTACACAGTTTAAGAGGGGGAGGAGGAGTGGGACTGGATAGAAGATTTTACACAGTTTAAGAGGGGGAGGAGAAGTGGAACCGGATAGAAGATCAGGGATAGGTGACAACTAAGGAGAGATTGACAAAGCTGTCATGGGCACAGGACAAAGGGAGTGTTAATGGTAGTGGTAAAGAGTAAAGAAGGTGCTGACAGTGGCATAAAGTTAAGATAGCAGGTGTTAGACAGAGACAGTCGCTGAGGAAGGAAATATGGCTGTGAAAGCGAGTTCTGGTAAACACCTTGAAAACACCAGGAGGGAAATGGAAAGCAATGAAGAATTCCTGAATAAGAGTCATACGGACTCAAAATGTTAACTCTGTTTCTCCCTCCACAGGTGCTGCCAGGCCTGCTGAGTTTTTCTGGAATTTTCTGCTTTTATTCCATAAAGTGGCTCGCTTGATCTGATTCCACTATATTAGGCGGTCCTCAACAAGAAAATATTTCCTTCACTAGGATCCTGGCAATCCACAAGGCTGTGGCCGACTTACATGGAAATTTTTCCGCCACTTGGCGAAGTTATCCACCGATACCAGGCAATACTTATTCCCCCCGTTTTTGGTGGTAGATAAGGGTCCGATAAAATCAATCTGAACTGACGACCATGGTCCCTCCACCCTTCAGGTCACTCCTAACTCTGCCTTCCTTTTCTGGAGGTCTAGATTGTTCACCAGGCACACCAGACATCCTTTCACATAATCCTCTATGTCTTGTCTCATTCCCACCATTTGCCACCAACCTACCCACTTTATTCTTTCCCAGGTGCCTTTACTTCCTGGGTATCTCACATCGGGTTCCCTGTGTGCTAGTGGCATAAATTCCTGCCAATATCCTTCTGGTATTATCACTTGTCATCCATAAACAACATTCCCTCTCCAACCACAATATCACTTGCTTGCCATGGCCCTTCCAATTCTTCCTCTTTCTCCTTGGTCTGAATTATTGCCTTAATGGCCATACCTCCCTTAAATCAAGTGGCAGTGGCTCAGACACGGGTTCTGTTTTACCTGTAATAACAGCCACCATTCCTGATGCGTAAGGATCCCAGGGGTTACATTTTTCTACCTCTTCCTTTCAATTTTCACATGCCCCTGCCCTCTGTCCATCCCTACTCTATTCACTTCCTTAGCTGTCTCAGGAGAGGGGCTGCTGTGGTGGTATGCACTTCTATAGACTCTTGGCAATACCCTGAGTCCTAGAAATGATCGCAACCCAAAACATCGCTGGGTCCCTTAAGTTCTTGTATGGCTTTCATTTTTCCTTCTATGGCTTTCTTGCTTGCCCATATAGTGAGTCCCAAGAACTGGACTTCCGCCTGACCTACCTGAGCCTTTTTGGAGTTTACTTTCAGTCCCATGTCCCTCAGTAGTTGTAACAACTCAATTAATGGATTCAGGTGTTGTTCCTCCCTTTCAGAGAACAGTAACAAATCATCCACGTATTGCACAAGCTGGCCCAGGGAACTAAAGCCTTCCAAACCCTGTGCCGTGCATTGATGGGATATTGAGGGCCCATTGTGGAACCTTTGTGGAAAGCATGTCCACATGTAATGTCATCCCTTGAAAGTGAACGCAGATGTATACTGGTCCTCCTTACGGATCAGAATTGACCAAAATCCATTGGAGAAATTACAAATGGTGAACACCCAAGCCTCACTGGGAATAGCTGCTATCAGGTCTGTCACTGTGGTTACTGTGGGGGCACAGACTGGTATATTCTTGTTTACGACCTTCATTTGCTAGGATCCACCCGGTTTCCAGCCTGGCCATATGGGCGAATTTACATTGGTGGCGACAGAGCGTAGTACTCCTTGTTCTACTAAAGACCTCACCGCAGCCTCGAAATCTCATTCCGCCACTTTTGAAACTTACTCATGGAGTCCCTGTCTACCCGTACCTCCCTACACTGCACCCTCCCACAATTGTGTTTGTGCCCTGCAAAAGCTGTCACATTTTGTTGTATATGGCTCCAGTATAATTGCGGCACCTTCATCAATAATTCCTGCAAGTGATAGGATTTCAGAGCAGCCACCAGACCGCCCCTCTGCTGTTGGACGGGGATCACCAGTATACCTGGTTCCTCTATCACCCCTCCCCAAAAGCAGTTATTGGCCACATCTATTGCCACACAGTAAGCAGTCATCCAATCTGCTCCAAACACCCACTCTCCCATTTCACTGCATTTAGCTAATATGCATTGCCATTGTGTTTCCAGAGGCTCCACCTTTAGACCTAATGGTTTTGATACCACACCCATTGTTGAGATGACTGTGAATCCTTCTAATTGAAAAGCTACCCGACGCAGGAGAGGTGATATCCATGAAGTTGGGAATGGATCACCATCCTGGAGGCGTTGGTGTCCACCAAATGCTATCCCTCATTCCCTTTTACCAACACATTCACAATTGGTCTTTCCCACTCATCATAAATGAGGGGTACAGGTACTCAGGATGGGCATGGACCCTTCATAGTTTGGACGTAATGAATGGATCCCATCCTGTCTGGAAGTGGATCTTTCCCAACTGTGCCCTTAATTCAGCCATCTCTCTTCTTATCTCCTTCCCAAGTTCTTCCCTTATTTTTTCAAGTATATCCAAGCTGGTTCTCTTTTCCAATGGAGACTTCCTCCTCTTAAGTGGTTTCTTACATTCTCTTTTAAAGTGTCCCGTTTGCTCACAGTTGTGGCACTCAAGACTGCCACTGTTGTTGTCTTTAAAATTTCCCCTCTTTCGCCCACGGCTTCATGGCTGTTCCTTTCCCCTCACACACCTTCCCTTTTGGCTTGGAGTTTGCCCCGTACTTTTTTCCTGCTATCGCCGTTCAAAGTGCAAAGTAATTTTCCTTTTCTGCCTCGGTATTATTAACCACTTCAGGATCGAAACCCTCAAAAGCTGCCTGCAAGTAGGGTAGGGAGTGGACAGAGTCCTCAGACAATGATTGAACGGGTCTCCTGTAGCTGATTCCTATCTCTTGGGGCTCCCCAATGGGATGTCTCATATGTAGCCCACAACTGGTCTGCATGGGCGTTCTGGTTGCCCCCTATTTGACTATCTCTAACATACTGTAGGGAACCCACCTGTTTGTGCCCATAGCTGCTATGACCTGGCTTTTCATAGTTCCCCAGTCTGCACTGTGTTCTCCTTTGGCGCAAGAGCAGCAAAAAGGCTACTTCTTGAGGTAAACAGCAATATCTTTTTCTTTTCCTCATCATCTAGTCCATGCAAAGCAGTCAACTGATTTCTCTCAAGAAAGTGTCCATATGGGTCCTTTCATATTTCAAGCTTGGGGATCTTCTTGGCCATCCCTCTCAATTGGTCAGGGGTTTGGCTATAATAAATTCCCAATCCAATTGTTGGGGGTTGTTTCCAATCATCAGCATCAGACGTTCCTGCTGCATGGGAGCCATAGGCGGAATTGAACAGTGGTTTAATCGGGGCAGTCGTCCCACAGACCCTCCCGTATTTTGTCCATTCCCCATTTTCACCTTCCCCCTCACTATCATCTGACATTCCCATCATCTCCCCTATGCTTCCTCCCATTGCTCATACAATTCCCCTCTCCACTTCCAGCTTTCTCTTTAATCTCGCTTTCTTCTCCCTACGTTGTGTGATCGGTTACTTCCTGTCTGGTTCATCCACCAGACATTGATACGCAGCCTTTAAAACTGCCTCTCCACTTCCTCTGCTCTCTGCTTTTGAGATGCCTCCTCGCTTACCCATGAGTCATACCATTTCTGATTATTCACACACTGACTTTCTACAAGCTGTAGTCGACTAGACCACTTCTTTTCTGCCTCATGTTTTCTGATTTTGTCCTTCCTACCCTGTCTCTCTCCCCCTGCAACTGTTTCATCAAGCCGTTAATAATGGCATCCCTATCTTCCACCATTTTCCTTAATTCTTCTATTTCCCGTTGCTTTGCCAAATGGTCCTGCTGGCACAAGCCATATCACCTTTGTGAGGGTAGGTTTACATGTCGATCCCTGAGTCCACTGATCTGCTTCATTCACCGGATCCTCTCTCTTGAGGATCACTTGCATCTACCTCAACTTCAGAGGTAATTTCTCCATTACATACTTGGAGAACAATGCATCCATCGTGTTCATACCCATTTCTTTATCTTCAACATCCTCCCTGATTCACCATTATCACCTTCCCTGGTTCAGTTACTTAACTCTTGTGGTTCAGAGGTCTATTGTGGTTATCAATGACTCAATGTTAAACAACAACAGAAAATGCTGGAAAAACTCAGTGGGCTGAGCAGAACCTGTGGAGAGAGAAACAGAGAGTTAACATTGAGTCTGTGTGACTCTCCTTCAGAGCTGAAGAGAAGTGGAAATGTGATGAAATTTATACTGTTAAAGGGGGATGGAGCTGGTGAAGTTGGATAGAAGGCCAGCGATAGGTGGGGACAAAGGAGAGATTGACAAAGATGTCATGAACTAAAGGACAAAGGGAGTGTTAATGGTAGTGGTAAGGGCTAAAATAAGGTGCTGATGTTGGTGTAAAGGGTAAGGAGGTAGAATGTGATAATAGCAGAAAAAGGGTATCATTGTGTGAAAGAACAACATGGAACAAGTAACAGGTGGCCCTGCGCTGTGGTGGAGAAAAAAATAAAAGGATACAAAATGGGATAGAAGGAGTGATACGAAAGGCAATAAAACCATGGATAAATGAATAATACAAATAAAAATCAGTGGATTAAAAAATAAAAATGAATGTAGAAAAAACAGGGATAAGAAAGCGGTGAGGATAGAGCTCATTGTCTGAAGTTGTTGAACTCAATATTCAGTCTGGAAGGCTGTAAAGTGCCTAGTCGGAAGATGAGGTGCTGTTCCTCCAGTTTGTGTTGAGCTTCACTGGAACATTGTAGCAGGCCAAGGATGGACATGTGGGCTTGAGAGCAGGATGAAGTGTTGAAATGACAAGCGACAGGGAAGTCTGGGTCATGCTTGTGGGCAGACCGAAGATTTTCCACAAAGTGGTCACCCAGTCTGCGTTTGGTCTCTCCACTGTAGAGGAGACTGCATTGGGAGCAGCGAATGCAGTAGACTAAATTGAAGGAGGTGTAAGTGAAGCACTGTTTCACCCAAGAGGAGTGTTTGGGCCCTTGGACGGTGAGGAGGGAGGAAGTAAAGGAGCTGGTGTTGCACATTCTGTGATTGCATGGGAAGGTGTGGTGGGAAGGTAATGAGATGTTGTGGGTGACGGAGGAGTGGACCAGTGTGTCCCAGAGGGAACAGTCCCAATGGAACGCTGATAAGGGGGATGAGGGGAAGATGTGTTTGGTGATGGTATCATGCTGGAGTTGGTGGAAATGGCAGAGGATGATCCTTTGCATGCAGAGTTTGGTGGGGTGAAAAGTAAGGGCAAGGGGGACCCCATCACGGTTCTGGGAGGGAGAGAAAGGTGTGGGAGCAAAGGCGCAGCAATAGGTCGGACATGGTTGTGGGCCCTGTCAACCACAGTGGGGGGGGGGATCCTCGGTTAAGGAAAAAGGAAAACGTGTCAGAGACACCGTTTTGGAAAGTGGCATCATCGGAACTGATGCAAGGAAGGCAAATGAACTGAGAGAATGGAATGAAGTCTTTACAGGAAGTGGGGTGTGAGGAGCTGTAATCAAGGTAGCTGTGGGAGTCAGTGGGCTTGTAATGAATATTGGTACACCGTCTATCACCAGAAATCACGAAGAATAAAATGAAACTGGGAACAGGACAGCTTTGAGATACGAGATAAACTGTCCTTGTCCCCAGTTTCATTTTATACTTCGTCTCATCTGGCACCTTAACAAGAAACTTTTCCTCCTCCTTTCAGGTGCTAAGGAAAGCAAACTCCAACAACCTATTGACACCAACACCCATCCAGGACCCTCCATCCCTTCCCATCCCTCTGATGTCATCCTGTCCTCTAATCTTAGCCCTGGCCATGTATTCACCATACCCTTTGACCTTCACCTTTCTGATGCTGAATGTTCTGTTCTCAAAGGATTCAGTTTCATACTCTTACGCCCTCAGCTTGGGCTCAGCACAATGCTGAATTCTTCTTCCGCCACCTTCGTCTCCGTACTCACTTCTTTGGGCAGGAATCCTCCCTCCGTTCCCCAGATCCTTTCATCCATCTTGAGTATTCTCCCTCCACTTGGAGGCCTCCCCCTGGCCTCTTACCTGCTCTCGACCTTTTCATTGAGAACTATCACCGTGACATCAGCTGTCTCAATTTCTCTGCCCCTCTCACCCACTCTAAGCTGTTTCTTTCTGAACTTGCTGAATTCCATTCTCTTAGGTCCAATCCCAACTTTGTTATCAAACCTGCTGACAAGGGCGGTGCTGTTTGGCGCACCAACATCTACCTCACAGAGGCTGAGCACCAACTCTCAGACACTCCTTCCTACCTCCCCCTGGACCATGACCATGACCCCGCCACCAAACAATTGCTTCCAGGACTGTCACTGGCTTCATCTCCTCTGGAGATCTTCCTGCCATAGCTTCCAACCTCAGTCTCCCAGGCATGGACAGCCTGTTTCTACCTCCTCACCAAAATCCACAAACAAGACTATCCCGGTAGTCCGATGGCATCAGCCTGTTCCTGTCCCATGGAATTCATTTCTTCCTATCTTGATTCTGTTCTCTCTCCCCTTGTCCAGTCTCTTCCCACCTACATCCACAATTCCTCTGATGCCCTGCGTCATATCAACAATTTCCAGTTCCTTGGTCCTAACCACCTCCTCTTCACCTTCATCCTTCTCCAGAGTAATCAGAGGGCTCTCCAGTTCTTCCTTGAACAGAGACCCGAACATGTACCAATCACCACCACTCTGTTCCACCTGACCGCACTTATTCTCTCACTGAACAATTTCTCCTTAAACTTGTCTCACATCTTCCAAATAAAAGGTGTGGCTATGGGTACCCACATGAGCCCCAGTTATGCCTGTCTCTTTATGGGGTATGTGGAACATTCCTTGTTCAGGCCACCTCCCACAACTCTTTCTTCAGTACATCAATGATTGTTTCGGTGCTGCTTCATGGTCTCGTCTGAACCTGGAAAAATTTATTAATTCTGCTTCCAATTTCCACCCCTCCATCACCTTCACATGGTCCATCTCTGACAGTTCCCTTCCCTTCCTTAATCTCTGTCTCCATTTCTAGTGATAGACTGTCCACCAATATTCATTACAAGCCTACCGACTCCCAAAGCTACCTCGACTACAGCTCCTCACACCCCACTTCCTGTAAGGATTCCATCCCATTCTCTCAGTTCCTTCTCCTCCGTCACATCTGTTCTGATGATGCCACTTTCAAAAACAGTTCCTCTGACATGTCTTCCTTAACTGAGGTTTTCCACCCACTGTGGTTGACAGGGCCCTCAATCGTGTCTGACCCATCTCCCACGCCTCTGCCCTCGCACCTTCCCCTCCCTCACAGGACCATGATAGGGTCCCCCTTGTCCTCACTTTTCACCCCACTAGTTTCCGCATTCAAAGGCTCATCCTCTGCTATTTCCTCCAACTCCAGCATGTGGCCACCACCAAACACATCTTCCCCTCACTCCCTTTAACGGCATTCCGTTGAGACTGTTCCCTCCAGGATGCCCTGATCCACTCCTTCATCACCCCAACACCTCATCCCCTTCCCATGCAATCGCAGATGGTGCAACACCTGCCCCTTTACCTCCTCCCTCCTCACCGTCCAAGGGCACAAACACTCCTCTTGATTGAAATACTATTTCACTTGCACCTTCTTCAATTTGGTCTACTGCATTCACTGCTCCCAATGCGGTTTCCCCTACATTGCAGAGATCAAACACAGACAGGATGACCGCTTTGCGGAACACCTTCGGTCTGTCTGCAAGCACAACCCAGACCTTCCTGTTGCTTGTCATTTCAACACTTCATCCTGCTCTCACACCCATATGTCTGTCCTTAGCCTGCTGCAATGTTCCAGTGAAGTCCAACACAAAACTAGAGGAATAGCATCTCATCTTCCGATTAGGCACTTTACAGCCTTACGGACTGAATACTGAGTTCAACAACTTCAGACGATGAACTCTCTCCTCAATCCTCATCCCCTTTTCATACATTCATTTTTATCCACTGATTTTTATTTTTATTCAATTATCCATGGTTTTATCACCTTTTGTATCTGTCGTTCTATCACATTTTCCTCCTTTTTTTCCCCCACCACCACCCCTCCTCCCACCCATCCCCAAAAGAGCCACCTGTTACTTGTTCCATGTTATTCTTTCACACAATGCTTACCCTTGTTCTGTTATTATCTCATTTTACCTCCTTACCTTTTACACCACTATCAGCGCTTTATTTTAGCTCTTACCACTATCATTAACACTCCCTTTGTCCTTTAGTTCATGACATCTTTGTCAATCTCTCCTTTGTCCCCACCTATCGTTGGCCTTCTATCCAGCTTCACCAGCTCCATCCCCCTTTAACAGTATAAATTTCATCACATTTCCACTTCTCTTCAGCCCTGAAGGAGGGTCATACGGACGCGAAACGTTAACTTTGTTTCTCTCCACAAACGCTGCCAGATGTGAGTTTTTCCAGCATTTTCTGTTTTTGTTTCAGGTTTCGAGCATATGTAGGATTTTGCTTTTATCTTAATGTCTCAATGTGCACTTTCATTACAAGAAACACTTTTATTAATCTAAATCCCTTAGCATATAAATCGATATCCATGTAAAAATACTGATACAAATATCTGATGTATACACACAATCCGGTTGCTTGGTTTTGAGAAACAGACAAGATCAGGTGGTTGAATTGTCCTGCAACTTACGTTGATAGCTGACCAGGCTATCATATTTTCTGACTACAGGCACAAGTCTCCTGCATATTCGCTTCTTATACCCTTCTGTCGGACCTGCATATTACATTTGCAATGATGTCCCCTTCTCATTAACACAGCTTTCAGACTCAAGTTACCCTCCAACAAGATGATGGGTCCATGGGGTCATCACAAGTGTTCACATTCTGATTGCAGCATTCAAACCACATTGGGCTGCTCAGTTGCTCCAGGGTTTTGTGTGTGTAGGTGCAGTTTGATTCATTTCTGCCTACACGTTTGGTCATGTTCTCTCTTCTGGTCATTCTCTGTCCACAAACTAACCCTCTTACCATCAGCTCTCAGTCCACCAAGCAGCCATTTTGTGTTACACTAAGAATATATTGTTCAATTGCTAATACTACATTTGGTATGACTTCTACAAAAGAAAACCAGTACATAAATTGTTCCAAAAATGTGGATCAAAGAAACAAATTACAAAAATATCCATCAAAATGTCAACAACTGTAATAGCAAATGCTGGGCAAGTTCCATTCTGACAATTTCATTGTGATCTTTTTCTCTCTATAGTGCAAAAGTCAGTAGTTGAGTTACAGATGTTATTCTCTTCATTTAATGACAACTAAACCACACTATCTGTTGTTTAACAACAATGTATAGGTTGCTGTTGCCAGGCTTATTAACACTTCATGCCCACAGCAGTCACCCATTTCCTTTCTGATGGCAAAATCTTAAGCAATGGAGTGACCACCTCTAGAAATGTGCTATCCAGGTAGCTCTCAACCTTGCAGATGCCCTGCAGTGATGCCAGCTGCTGTTTAAACAGCAAAACCCAGAGCTCAAGCTCCTGCAGTTGACAACACTTGCTGTTCAAATGTTGTCCAGAGCTTGGGAAGCATCCTGAAATTCCAACATGACACAATGTGCATTCAATGGGACCGAGGTCTGCTATGTCTCTATTTATTAGCTAAACATATCAGAAATAAATTTAAGACTTGTCTCTGACCTGGACAAAAAAAAACTTCACCAGCTACTCACCAATCACCCCTCACTCCCTTTATTCTGGGCTCTCCAAATGAAGACTACTTTTGTGAAAGAAAGGTAATAATTACTATTTGGTTACAAACTTTGCCCACCCTCAGATCTGCTCCTTCGTACTTGCTGTGACTTCAATGTGGACATCACTTTATCAGAATGTTGACAATCCTCTGTCTGTGCCTCCCTCAGTGTTTCTCCTAGACTGTCAATTTTCTCTCTCACTGCCTCTCCTTTTTAAAAATGGTCAGCTGCTCCAACAGTGTTTTATCTTAACTGGTAATTCTGTCTCACTGCCACTCCTTTTTAAACATGGTCAGCTCCTCATTTGGTGCCCCATACTGAATGGTGCTGAGTGTACATATGCTTAAAATGTTCATGCAAAATTCTATCCACCACTATTTTTAAACTTAGTTATTAACCTGTCTATTTTATCATTTAGTACTCATGCTAATAATTGCAGAATGTGCCATCAAGGCTCGAGTGTCTTACATGACATCTAAGATCAAAAAATACTAAAGAAACTATTGTATCATGGCAATGAATCTATTGGCTTCAAAACATGGCTGGGGAAAAAAGTATGCTGTGGACCGTATCATTAGCTCTTCTTGTCAATCAGTTAGTAAAGCAAACAGATTCAGCCATCTATTTTGTTCAATGAAATGTTTGTTAATTTTTTCCTACTTAATTTGGGGTTATATTCCTTTTTATCTCATTGAATTTTACCTTTTTCCAGTCCAGGCCCATTATTTTTGACTTCATTACCCTTTTCTATTCACAGATTGAAGCTAACTATATTATGGTCAATATTTCCCCATTGTTTTTCCTACTCTTACATTAAATTAATGGCCTCAGTTCATTTCCCAGAACTAACTCGATCAATGCTTCTTTCTTCGTTGGATTGGAAACATGCTGATCTAGGAAAACAATCCTGAATGTGTTTTAAGAATTAACCTCAACTCCAACTATATGCATTAAGTGTATTTCAGTCTATTCTGGGAGTGTTACAGTCACCTAATAGATAATCGTTTTGTTCTTACATATCTCTCTAAATTTGCTACCATCTCCAACCTTCTCTCATCTATACAGAGAGATGCTAAATACCAAGAATTGTACCATTTTCCAACTTCCTAATTCTATTCCTATTAATTCAAATTTAACACAATACTCTTGGCCATCCTTATGTTCTAATACTGCGAAAGAATTAATGTACACTACAGTTGCCAACTTATTTAGGCTTCTGGTATAACAGGAAATGTAACAGCATGGATAGACAATTGGCTGATAGCCAGGAAGCAAAGAGGGTAATTTTTACCTAACCCACCCAGCAGGAAACTGATGGGATTAGATCAGCATTGAATTCATGGAAAGTAAAATCAGGCAGGGTATAAATAGGCTACCAATCTGATCCTGTCATTTTCCTGCCAGGTTAAATTGATCCCAAAGAATTAGGGTAAAGATGTGCTGCTTGGATGTATTGTTGGTTTTGGCCTGGTGTAATTGGAATTACTGTTGGTCCCATTTTTGTTCTCAGTACACATTGACAATTTAGACTTGGATATATTAAACACCACACTGAAATATGCTGACCATACGTCAGTGAGAGACTTGACAAGCAAAGAGGAGCACTGTAAAAGAAATCAGAAAGACAAAGACATGTTAATGGAATCGGCTCACGGGTGCCAGATGAAATTTCATATTGATAAGCGTGTGCTGATGACTTATTGATCAAAAAAGCAAAGGTGTTGATTTTAACCCAGAGTAGGTTTCAAGGAGGTCAGGTGGGGTAGCAGCTGAAGGAGTGGTTGGTTGTAGTGAATGCATATAATAGAGGGGGAGAGCCCAAAACAATATAAAACATGAGCATTTGAACTTTATCTGAGGTTACTTTGAAAGGAAAAATTATGTAAATACTTATACACAAAGGGTTGATTAATAATGCTTTAATACATATGCAGAAATGTTTATTTAATGCTCCAAAGACACACTTCTTCCATTTCCAGAGTCACTTTCCTAACCTTCTTTCAGGAATTTTACTTATTTTTGCTCCTAGTGCTTAGGTGCCTGGAGACTGAGCTTCTTGCATTGTCTCTAAACTTGATTTGCAATTGAACACATTATTACATTGCCTCATCCTCTCATCGCTCTACTGGACATAAGAATTACGCAACCATATGTTCCTGACCTTCCCCCCCACCCCAAATGTTACCCTTTTCTTTCCTGAGTCACCATTCTTCTGCATTTTTATGGACACATCTGTATTTTGTCACATGGCATATAAGGAGAACAATGTTATTTACTTCTATGTTTATGAATGTAAATAAATTCATGAAAGAAAATACCGTTTATTCATTTCCCACAAATCCTTTAAAAACACTGGCTACCTCTGTGCACATCTCTCTCAAACTGCTGCCTAAATCTTCTCAGTGACCATGTACAATTCTTCCCCATTCCCTCACCTCCCCCATTCTAACACTCCATTTCGCAACAGTTTAACCTCTGACTCACCATGAGCAATACCATGAAAAATCCACTAATAAATTAAATTATCAATTCATTTGCGTAATCAAATACAAACTCTTTTGAATGTTTTCATCAGGCTTTTTCTTTGACCAAAACCTAGCAATTTGAATGAAGTAGGCGATTCACGCAGGTGAATTTGGTATTATACATTTGAGAGAGTATTCATACATATATCAAATTGGCTACTAAAATCAAAAATTTAAATCAGCTACAATTAATTATCTAATGTATTGCAGCATATATTCTTGTCATTGTCCTTTAATATCTCAGATTACAGGGACGTTTCATCCTTTATGCATTTGCTTCATGTGATTTGTGCTTTACAGGAATTTGCCATCACTTTAAGCATTATTTTGAACATTTATATCAAAGAATGTTTCTATAGTAAATTGTGCGTCACAGTAAATAAGCATATATATGAATGCATTGATAGCAGCCTTGCACTGTGCGTGCCATAATCCAGTTATCTGAAGATCTCTGGACAGGACAATGGAAGGTCATAAAACAATTAGGGTTAGCAAAATGTGAGCTAAATTGAGACTTGGAATCAGATATGCTACAGAAATCACTGCTTAATAAAACACCAGAAATTATATACATAAACAGCAAAGGATATGACCAATTGGAGCTTTGATTGTATTACAAATCCATATTTCTCTAATTGGTTTCCCAAAAGAAGCTTGAACCATGAACTATGGCTTTACATTTTATTTGATAAATACAGTAAAAGAAAATACAGATTCACTTCCCATCAATTATGACCACGTCCAGTTGTATCTGAGAGACTGAAGAAGTGGAACAGGACTAAACATCACATAACACTGCATTATGGACTTTGGCACCAGAAAGAACAAAAGTTTGGGACTTATAGGCATATTTCAGATATTTACCAGGAGAGGGCACAAAAAGTCACTTCAACACTGTAATCTATTAAACTATAAATATTTAAATTCCATCTTCCAAGGACATAGGGACCATCTGTATCATGACCTTTTGGTGCAATCTGTAATGCTACAAGATATAATCTAACTAACCTTTCAAGTTCAGTGGTATGGTTTTGCATTCACTAACAAAATGTGACAGCTAACACAATATTGATGCATGTTATGAATGTAAACATTTGTTTATATGGATCAGACTTAGAGGAAAACTATCTTAAACAGTAGATATCAAATTATTTATACACTATGCAACACTGAAAGACAATTCATATTTATGTCATGGTACAGTGTCATTACCAGCTTTACTTTCCTTTTACCCAGATCTATCAACTTTTGCTACACTTAACCATTAGGTTGCTGGTAAGAACAGGGAAAGTTCTCTCTCATTTGGTTAACCAGTTTTGAGGGTTTCTAGCTCATATTAGAATATAAAATCTGTAACAATAAGAAACATTCAAAAATCAGTAGTGGCTTTATAATTGTCATATCAGTGCTTTACAAATAAGATATACGCAGAAAACAAAATTTTAACCATACTCTTCAATTTACCACTTATTTTTTGTTTTCATCTTACTGAAGATTTTCAATTACTGTTGTATTCCAACTTTCAGCAACAAAGTTAGGAGGATGGGAATCCCTTTGGGTCTTTGCTTTGAGCTGTATGAATTAGAAAACCATTTCATGAGGGGTCAAAATCTTCAGTTTTATTGAGACCTCAGGCAGTATGTTTCTTTTCATCAATACCCAAGGACTCATATTTATAGACCATACCAGACGAGACCTGCCATCATTGCCTCCATTTCTCTGCAGAGGCAGGGATCGAGAAATGCCATCTGCTGCAAGCTGACTTACAGACAACTTTATGAACTGAAACGGCCTTTCCTGTGACTTGAGGTCACAAAGCCGTTGGGTTTCTATACAGCAGGATCTTTCCAGGCCACCACAGGAGACAGATAAAGCCTTCTGCGATTCATACCATTTAAAGCAACTGACTGAGACCCTGTTTGCCAGGGGAAAAACCTTTATTATTTTGACATTGGAAAGGAGACACCAACTGGAGAGGGCACGTTGGCTTCAATAAAAAAGTGAACAATTGATTCATTATTGTCATTTTTACTGACTGACCACTATTGCTGACTACCGGTTTCACCTCTGATATATTCTGCTGAAACATAAATCATTTAATAGTTTGGCATCTCAGATATATGTCTTTCGGCTTTTTAGATAATTACACTTATTTTTACTATTTTCCCATCATTTGCTTTTAGTTCCACCTGCCTTTTTCTCGTTCCAAAATTCTTTGACTCTGCATTATTCAATGATTCTGGTGCTTTTAGTCCTATGCAATCAACATTATAGTTGGTACCTTGCGAACCCATTTCATGCCCAAAGAACATGCAGTGAAGGGCCAATTTCAAGCACTTTCTTGCCTCACCCTAGTCTGATTTTTGTATGACTTGAATCTAAAAACCTTCTCAGATTCTGACAGACAATATAATAGATAACTCAAGTTAATTTTAGTTGTGCTAGCGCTGTGCCTAGGAAAAGGGTGTGAGCTAGAATGAACTACATTGTTCTGGCTCTACACTCTCCAGTAACCACAATGGCTAATGTCCCTAAAGTCTGTTTACACACTCCCAGTTTCTCCAATTGCCAAATGCCCCTAAGAGCTCACAGTTCCTCATTCACCCCTTCAAATATCTAGTAAACCAATTCCAATAACACACTTCCTCAACTACTCTCCACTAACATATTTCTCCTTACTCATTACTTCCCCATCAAGCAGCAGCCTAAATTTTCACCATACACCCATCCTAACCACTAAATTTCTCAATCCCTGAAGTGCTCACTGCACAATACTCACTATCCCTCTCTGTCCCTCCACTCCTGCCTAAGTGCCCACTTGTGCCTCACAATGCTCACTTCCCTCGCTGCTCCAAATCTTCACCACAAGCTAGATTTTCACATTGGATGTGAAAGACAGAAGCCAGGTTTGTTTCCAGGTCCCAAAACCTTCTCCAGGGCTGAAACATTCATTCTTTGGGATTTTCACAGAGGCATCCTCTTAATTTGTATGGAAATAGGTTTGCTGACCAATTAAGGGCAGTGGGCAGGATTTTAAAATGGGAGAGCAAATCAAAGGCCTTTCAGTTTGGGTGGAGCAACAGGCTGTAATAGAGGGTGAGGATAACACTTATGGGGGCAACCTCTCTCAATTTCTTTGAAACTTAAAAATGGCTCCTGCAACCAGGCCACCACTGTGAAGCAGAAGAGGAATCACTCTACAGCATGGCCTCTGCCTGCTCTCACACTCACCCCAGCCTCCTGTTGAAAGTTCAATTCCTGACAGTTAAGCAGCCCGTAAGAGTTCAGGAAATTGGAGGTCAACTGGAAAATTCCAGCTGGCCTCCTTTAATTGCAGTTAACAAGACACTTAATGAGCTTAATTGGCTGCCTGCCTCATGAGGTGGATGACCCTTCTGGCCCCAAAAACACCTTGGCAAAACTGGCTAGGTATGGAGTGGGGAAACCAGCACATTAGCTGGTGGCAGCCAAAAATCCTGCCCTACATCTCTCTTACTCAGTATTCTTCTCAAATTATTCAACATTTATCTCGTAGCTTTTCACTGCCCCAGCTTTCCTTAACTACACTCACACCTCTTCTAGCTTCTGACAAATCAAGCACCCCTTTCCCAGATAACATTTTCTCTCAACTACAGTCAGCAAAGCCTCTTCTCTATAAAAATCGTGGGTGCTGAATTCGATCTGAAAAGAGGTCAAAATGTGTTGCGTGCTCATTTCAATGGCTTCAGCATCCATCCAGTACTAACCATGTTGAGTGGCTGGGAACCAATATCATGAATAGCAAGCACCACTTAAAGCTGGAGTTCATTGTGGCTGCTGCAGGAACTGGCAGCCATTTAGGAAGTGACTCTGAAGTGAGGAACGTGGAAGAATGGCACCACGTTGCAGAGAGTGGAATTGAAAGTTTTCGGACACAGGATTTGGTGAAGGAGGTGGAAAGGTGGAGATGTCCTGTATCTAAGGGGGCCAGGAGGCTCCCAAACACATGCTCTGAAGACAATGCAAGCAGATAGCCATGGAGGTCAATGCCAGGGGGCACATCGGGCATGAGCAGTTTGCAGCTGGACACAAGGATAGCACAGGTTCCGGCTTGCCAGAGGGTAAGGCCACACATAATTTCTGCTGCAGAGGATTCAAATGAACACTCCAGTGGGTCAGCCTACAAATAAAGCATGTTGGGTATGTACAACAAAATCCTTTGCTATATTGGGAAGCCTGCCAGAGAGCCTGAGGTCAATGACAAGAAGCATGGAGGAATCTATAGCATAAGGATCTGGCACATACAGAACTGAGTACAGTACCACCCACATAGTGATGTAAGAAGGCACATGATCTAGATCCAGGGGTCAATGTGTTGTTGACCAGAGATGGATTAAGACCTAAGCCTAGAGATAGCTCATAGCTTGTACCCTTTATTGTACATGTGTAAATAGTTCTACTTGTTAGTAAAGACTTACAGTTAACCTGCTGAAAACTACGAAGACTTCTTTAAGAGACACCACTCTGTAACCAACACCGTCCCCAACAAAGCCCAGCACAATCTTGCTCAGAGCTTTGCACAGAGCTTGGAGCCTGTTCTTTTAATCATGGAAGCGGTAGCCAACTCCACTTGCACACTTGTAGAACCCAGCAAGATGCAGCATCTGAAGACTGTTGTTGCAACTTCCATTGCAGCATAAGCAGCAGCCACCCAGGGTCTGAGTGTTGAAATGGAAGCTCTGACTGGAGTTCTGCAAGGTCAGTTTTCTGCAATGAAAGCTTAGGCTGATGCAATCATTGATGTGGATTATAGTATAGAAGGAGCCTGCAGTGTATCACAGCAGCCCAGTAATCTGTCCTCCAAGAGATTATTAAGACTGCTGAGTAACTGTTCAGGGGGGTTAGTGGCAGTGGTTCAATGAAGCACATCCTCTCTCCAGGAGACAGCATTTATCCTCCTACCCTTGCCACTCTGCCAGTGCCTATGCTGTTGCCAGTCAACCAGCCAGCCCAGACTGCTACAACCCTGTCGAGATGGTGCAGTCTACAGCCATGCCTTCAAGGCCCAGAGTTGCTCGAGGTTGTCCTCCAAGGTCATCTGCAGTCTCCCCCACCTAAAATTCAGCAAATTTATCAGCCTTCCACCAGCCATAGTTAGCATTGTGTAGGAGCACTGGACCAGGCAATGGCATAGTGAAGACACTAAGGACATGCAAAAATGTGATTATGACTTTTGTATGCACTATTCATGATTTCAATCATAAATTTATTTTGGATTGTTTAGTTTGTGGCGGCTTTTCTTTTTGTATTGTGGCCAAGCAGACGCTGTGATGGTCAGTGACAGAGGGAAGGGAAGGTCTGTGACAGTTGATGGATGGGGAATTGGAGTTGCAGTTACCCGGATGAGTACTTCACCAGGCCCTGGCCAGAAAGGGATTGTGTAGGTTCCTGCTCCATTCCTCTTCTTCCTCCTCCTCATGCTCCTGCTCCTCAGCTGCTCAACCACACAGTCAGTTATACAAGCTGACTCATCATGATGGTGATATTGTGCAGCATATGGCAGAGCAACACAATTAATGTTCCATTAATTATTCGATGATCCTCCAAAGGGATCCAGGTAAAGGAAGTGTAGTTTCAGCCTGCCAGTAGTCTGTTGTATTACATTCCGTGTAGCAGCATGGCTTTCAGTGTATGCATGCTGTACACGCATACGTGGATTATACCTCCCTTAGGAACACCAATCCCACAATTTGAGCTGTTTCACAGAAATTCCATTCCACTCTGCATGGAAGGGTTTCCTGTATGGGCTGCTTCTGCACAATCTCCACGTCTTCACCCTTGTCAGCCATGCGGACACTTGGTGGTGTTCCATCCTGCTGTCCGGAGGGAGGATCTCTATGTGGAAGTCCCCTCTTTTTCCACTGGTGATTTGGTAAAGTAGGTGCTGCAGGCTGCAGTCCCCTGCAACAAACAATTAAGATGTTTCGTGGACTTCCAGGTCATCTGTATTTTCTGCAGCCTCGGGGAGTCCATGTTCCACATCTATATAGGTTGTGCAAGGTTGCAGTCCCTCTTTGATTATCTGAGGAGGCTTCCCCTCAACTTTTTGTTGCACTTCAGTCACAGTTCTGATCTTTGGAAGGGGGCAGGCAGATCAAGAAACTTCCTCATTAGCCTGCTCCTGGGCCTGGCCAAGGTGGTCATAAACAGCTCCAGGCAGCTAGCAGTTGAAGGAATCACTTGACCTAACTTTCTTCCTCTCTTTATGGTTACATCCACATCTAAGTGTTCTTGGAGAGTGGTGTCTGCTTGAGGCCTACCATGACCGGTGGGCACAGCAGGGGCTGGAATGCATCATCAGCCCCAAGAACGCTATTTTAATTTAATTTTGATAAGTTTCCTTTAAAAGTTTGTTCTTTTTTGTTAGAGTGCCCCTTTAAGGGGCTGTTAATTAGTTAATTGGTTTATTTGATTATTTGATTTACTCAGAAGTGTATAAAGAGACACTCCATTTAAGGGTGGTTCATTAGTTAATTTGATTTTGATTTACTCAAAAAAGTACACATGGTTTGCACACCGGAGTCATTAACCATGTGGTCAGCAGATACTCATTGTCGCCCAGTTGGTTTGCCATGGTAACTCAAAAAGCCGACTGCTGCATAATGAAGGCATCATGACTGTTGCCAAGATACTGATCTGAGTGAATCATTGCATGTGGATTCATGGCAGCTGAACATTGAGGGAATTCCTTTTAGTTCCAGTATAGAGCAGAGTTGACATGTGGCACCCACAGAGTTGATATGCATGCAGTTTATAGCACCCTGCATCATGGGAAAGCCTGCAATCCTTGCAAAGCCACATATTCACTCTGCCTGCTTCACTTTTGCAAGACAGAATGAGATGTAGTTAGCTCTCTTTGAATACAGAGTCTCAGTGATTTCCCTTATACAACAGTGAACAGCGAGCTGGATGATGTTGCAAGTATGTCCAGTTCCTGCCTGGAAGGATCCAGGTGGATAAAAGTTAATTGCCACGGTCACCTTCATAGTCACTGGCAATATGATCCGTGCCCTGTTCTGAGAATGCAGTTTATGGCTGCAGCAGATGGAGATTTCATTGAGGGTATTTTTACTGAAGTGCCATTGTCTCACATTTTGTTCTATACTGACATTCAGGAGAATTGCTCTCTGAACATCCTGAACATATTTAACCTCCCGCTGAGGTCATCTCTCCATTACCTGCAGTTTATCTGGCTCCGTGTGGCCTCTGTTCATTCATAAAAATGACAGAAAATGAACATGCAGGTATAGCAAGCAACTAGGAAGGGAAATGGGGGTCAGCCATTTCGGACTGAAGTGAGGAGAAATTTATTCAGTGTTGTGTTTAGAATTTTCCAGCCTAAAGGGCTGTGGATGCTCAATCGTTGAGTATTTTCTAGGCAGACATCAATAGATTTGTGGGTACTAAGGGGATTGATTAAAAGATATAGGGATAATGCAGGAATCTGGAGTTGAGGTAGAAGATTAGCCATGATCTTGTTGAATGGCGGAGTAGGCTCAAACGTCTAAATAGCTTACTCCAACTCCTATTTCCTATGTACTTATATTCTATTCTCCAAGTCGTATTCCAAGGGGAGTAGCAACTAATGTACCTATGTCTAGGAGCAACTGGTTTGTGCAGAAGCCTTGAAGTCAGCAAAAATTATTTCAGCACCTACCACATCACTTCTGTAGACATTTGCAACTTGAAACAACTACAGGGAGTGCTAAACACTTGTTGAATCCTTGCCTCAGCCAGAAGAAATCAACCAGCCTGTAAGTATTAATTCTCCATTTAAATAGCTCTTGTGGGGGCCCTTCCTGCTGCTGAACACGGGTTTAGCTATGTGAGGTTAAGAGAGGGTCAAAATCCTGGAACTCCCTCCCTAAAACCTGGTCTATCTCTGCCACATGGACTGGTTCAAGAAGGCAGCTCGCCATCACATTCTCAAGGGCAATTAGGGATGGGCAATAAAACTGCTGGCCTTGCCAGTGGTGCCCACATTCTGTGAATGGATACTTTTTTAAAAACCTGGAGCATCAACCTGCACATGTGCTAATGCCCTGAATTTAGGATTGTCATGAAACTAGCTTTTTTTTATTATGTTATTGTGATTTATTGTAAGGTAGATTTATGGGTGTAAGTGTGCATGATTCTGTCTGTGTGATTTAGTTGAATTAAAGTCAGACAGACTGCAAGCTTGAAATAATCAAAAGAATTTAATGGGTAAAAGGCATTTGGAATGCTAATGAGTAAACATGGATGAGGGCTTAGCCTGTAGGGTATGAGGGAAATTTGCATTTTTAGATAAGTGAAGAGTTGTTTGGGTTTCAAAGGGATGATAAGATATTTACTACTAACAAGATAAGCAAGGCCAAGCAGTGTGTTTATTTTTCCCAAAAGTACTGACCATATTGGCAACATGTAAGATTTTCATATTATGGGAAAAGTAAATTTACAAAGACATGTAGAACAATGGAGTTTACAGATTAGAGAGAGAAACATATATAGAGAGAATGGAAGGAAATACTTTGGAATTCTACTGTCCAGTGGGTGCTGTGGTAAAGTTGCTGGCTTGATTATTTAAATTTAAAATCTATTTTGGATTGTTGCCTTAAAGGAGGTGTGCAGTTGTGAGTCAGATTAATTAGGAATTTTTGGGATTTGTTAGTGTTAAGTAACTGTAATCTTATGTATGTACTTGCAATATGTTCTTTTATTAATAAATGTTATAATTTAGTTTTTAAAATCTCTAAAGATATTAGTGGACTCCTTTCAATTTCAGTGCACAAATTTTCTCATAATAAATACAAATTGCAAAACCATTGTGATAGCATGGCCAAGTTTCCCTTGTGGATTTGGTCCACCTGGCATACATCACCCACCACATTATAACCAGGATCCAGTGCAATTCCTCCCAAAAAGAGAGAGAGCAAACCGTGGATGCCATTTTGGAGCTCAAGGGGCCTATATAGCAGCTAGATAACAGACATATTCAATTCCAATTCCAATTACTTGCCCTGCATCTTCTGACTTCTTATGAGCAAAGCCATAGGTGATCAACTAGTAATATATTTTAAATGGTATAATAGCTCTGTAACTATATGCTCTGACATTATACATTTTCATTGACAGAAATTTTAAAAATCACAATTCTATAGCTATCCCAACTATTTAGCAAATTTTCCAAACCTGAAGCACAACCAATAAATTATTCAGAAAAAATAAAAATCTTTTCAGCCAGCACATTCCTGGAAACACAAATGTCTAAAGTCCAGAATAAGGCTTGTAGCTTGATAAAGACACAAAAGTGCATACTTCACAACAACATGATTAAATGTATGAATAAAACAGTATCTTGTATTTTTGAGTCGCTTCATCTATGTTTTCATTTGAAGGACTCAGCCTTTCTTAAATGTCCGGATGGCAAATTAATGGAGCTGTTTTTTCCAAGTAGACATAGCCAGCGGAGTTGCCTGCTGGCCGCAAAATCCACTAATTGTGGGCTGTGCGCTTGCAAGTTTCCCAATATGCACAGCCTGCAGGTCAGACTCCCTGCTGGTACTCAACACATGTCTTTACACAGAAATGAATACCAACAAGCATAAATTTCAGCGACCAACTGTGATGAAAAGAAGATAGTAAGCGACTCTGGACTCCCACTTTAAATTTTAGTCGTTGTGTTGAAAGTTATGACATGCCAGAAAGCTTAGTTTACTGATGCAGTCTTTGCACCTGACAATTTTTGGAAGGAAGCTCTGGCTCACAAATAGACTAGTTGTGCCTCCCCAACAATTGACATTTCCTGGGGCCAGCTGTGATCCAGCCTGTGATGAAGGCCTAGGTCTCTGGAGAAAAATCTCCAGTTTAAGAAAAAGTATTCTCATTTATAAAGGTACCTGTATGTTTTCTATGGGCACTGGCAACAACTCTACTTTAAACAATGACAGGCACATGTGGAAGAGCCTCGAGGAGTATATGGGCATTGGTCATTCAGGTAACTGAGAAGTCAGCTAAGGGCAGAGAAAAAGAAACATATATAGATCAAGCAGAAGTTGAGAGATAGTATTTGCTCTTCTTAATTTAAGTTCTTTAAAATAAGTCGAATTTTAAAAACAAAACCTCTAATTGCAACAATATTTTTTAAAATATTAATTCGGACATAACATTTCCAGTGACTGCAAAAGGTTTACATAGAGTCTTGTTTTGATGAAAAATATTGAGCCTGAACAATGCATACTATTATTAATGCACAAATTAGCCAGAAACTTTTAGCAAAGAGATACTCTGTGAATTGTAATTTGCGACAATTGCTGGCTGATTTGCATTGCTCTGGCATTAGTTTCACCATAACAGCCCCTTTCCCTTAATCTCCCTGTGAGTTTCATGAAGTTGCTGTATTTGCACATTAATTGCCCATCACAGAAAGTTAAGTCTAATAACTAAAGGCACATGTGCCTTTTTAACATGATAATTGTTAATGAATGCCAATCAAACACTCTTGCACAGAAAGTGAACAATTGCGAGTGGGAAATCTCATTCCTTCATGTTGTGGGTTGTTTTGGTAAATTTTTAAAAATTCTAAACTTTAAATTTTTACATCTTTTTCCTTACTTCTCCTTGCTGATTTTTGCTCTTTTAATCTAACCTTTGCCTCTGTTAATGCCTCTTTCTGTAACTACAGGAAGGAAATAAAGATAGGGAAAGAAAGATTGGATTAAGGAAGAAAAAGAGAGACAGAAAGGATAAGTAAGGAAAAAAATTAAGTTTTAAAGTTTGACATTTTCAGTCTCCAACAATAATTCACAGCCTAAAGAAATGAGATTCCAGAATTTGAATGATTTTCTTTCTTGACCAGAGAGATTAGCAGTGATTAAGTATTACATTGCTAAAAAGGTACTTGCATTTTTAATTATCATAAATCACAGGGTATAAGATGACTTAGCATATGAGATGGCCCCATTTTCATGGCACCAAAAATCATGGTTAGGCCTTAGCTCAGTATAAAAATCAAACCCCCTTTTCTGCTAAGAAATGTTAAACTCACATTAGGAGTCAGCCTCAATTTTTTACCTCAGAAATGCATGTTCTACTCACCTAATAAGTTAGTGCATTGGATCAGGCAGTCGATACAGGCCATGTTGCCAGGAAAATGTGCGCGAGTTTAAGATGCGCCCACACAGAGCAGACCGCATGTGGCGACTGAGGAACAGAATTGGATCCCCTGGCAGAAAGCATGAAGCTGGTTTCAAGCTAAAAGTCGTAACATTTGCTAACTTGTCAATAACTGTGCTGTAGCGAGAGAATTCAGAGTTAGTGTAAAACCAGTATGAGAATGGAAGAAGGAATCTGCACTGAAACGGATGCCCAAGATCAAATGCACCATCAAAACAGGGTCCAGCCACTGGCCTGATCTTGAGAAGCATATATCAGAATGGGTCCTTGAAAATCATCAAAATGGTTACCTCCTAGCTGGAAATGCAACACATATACATACACTTAAGTGGGCCAAAACAAACCTTGAGGCCAGCAAGGATTTCACGGCAACAGCTAGTGGTGTAGCCACTATATAGAATGAAAATATCTAGTGCTGTGACAGAGGACCAAGATTGCTCGGAGACCACAAAAAGGTCTTGATGCCAAAATAACCAGTTTCTTGCGATTTCTTTGTCAGATAGCGGCAAAGACACGAGTACCTATTCTGTCATATTGACAAAACAGTTGAAACGCTCATGAATTTCAATATGCCCTGTAACTGAATCGTGGAGTGCATAAGATCGAAAACAGTCCTAGTGAAAATGACAGGACATGAGAATACAAGATTCATGGGAGTCCTAGTCTGTGTAGCTGACAAAAAAAAAATTAAATCCTATGGTAATTCTGAAACATAACACCATGCCAAAAACCAAGTCCCCCTGTAGGAGGTTTTGTGCATGTCCATGAGAATTGTTGGATGGATGAGGATGGAGCAAAGTTGTGGAAAAGGTGTCCTCTTGGCCTATGCAAAGAGTACAGCTTATTAATGTGGGACATGTTCAGATCCCAAAATAACCAATGAGATCAAGAGGTGCTAGCAAAGAAATAACACCAAATTGCAGTTACAGCATGGGGTCTAACGCCCTCAAATTCAATCTTTGGATGTGTGCCTCAACAAGCCATTCAAGGATCATGTTCATGCCAAATGGAACAGGCAGATAATTCATGGAGAAAAAACCTTAATAAAGAGTGGAAATATGCATGCTGCCTCACTTGATTCTTTGTGTGGTTTCATCATAAAATAGGGGGGTGGTATTAATGCACAAATATCATCAGATCATTCAAAAAGTGCAGAATATCCAATTCAATTAATAGAGAAGAAAATGATTTGTTGTAGAGGGACAATTCTGAAATGAAAGGCAACAAATCTGATACAGAGTGGAATCCTTATGATGATGCCACTGCCAAAGTGACTCAGAATGAATTCAATTAATCTGATGAACGATGAGTCAGATGTCGAAGACAATGAATTTTACGATTTTTAAAATGTTTTGATTATGGTTAAAGATATCATGGTAGAATGAATTCATTCAATACATTGTGTCAGATTGATTTAGTTTGAATTGCCAGTGTTATTTTTTTTCCATATTTCAAAATGAAGACCACCTACACCAACACCAGCAGTTCACATTTTATACTCAGCATATAAGTCATCCATTTTTGAAAGGTTATACTTCAAAGGTTGATTTATATGGTACAATCTATGGTATTAGACTCACATTTTTGCGTCAAGTTTAATAAACAATTAATGTGTAAACCCAACACATTCTTGAACATCACAGGGAGGCTAAGGGTGAGATGCTGTTTGTGTGAAACAAATGAAGGAGCGGCCTAAATAAACAGCAGGTTGGGGAAATTTGCAACTCATTAAGTATCTCCTGAAATCATTAACCACCCCCCCCCCACCAATTTGCACATTAATAATGGTGTGCAGTACTGCAGTATTGATAGCCATTATTTTTTCAGGAAGTCCTTCTCCAATATTTAAACATAACTGTTAATCTATCTCCTTAAAACTGAGGTCATCCAAAACTCTGTTGCCTAAATCCTTCCTTACCTGAAGTCCTGTTCATTCATTACTCTTGGGCTCACTGATTCACATTAGTTCTCATTCAAGTAATGCCATAATTTTAAAATTGTCATCTTTGTTTACAAGTCCCTCCATGGCCTCCAACACCCCACCCCCGCATCGCCCCCCCCTGCCCCCCCACCTCCCCCAGCCTTTCTGCAATCTCCTCTGGCCCCAAGATATCAGGGTGCATCCAGTTCTGGCCTCTTCAGCATGTCTGATTTTAATCACCACCACTAGTGACTGCGCTTTCACCTGTCAAGTACCCAAGCTCTGGAAATCCCTCCCAAAACCTCATCGCATTTCCACATTTCTTTTCTCCTTTAAGACACGCCCCAAACCATCTCTGCCCAAGCTTTTGGTCTTCTGCCCTAATATCACCTTATGTGCATCTGTGTCAAAATTTTGTTTTCTAATGCTTCCGTGAAGCACCTTAGGATGTTTTATTGTGTTAAGTGTGTTATATAAACGCAAGTTGTTTTTGATGTTGTACCTAAATCAGTTAAGGAAATACACAAAGTATATTTTTGTGTAAGATACCCACTTGCTCACCTTTCCTTCAATGGAAAAGCTACAGAAATCCTGGGGAAACAGATTCAGCAATCTTTATGTCATCAATAAAATGGCCAAACTTATTTCATTTTAGGACCCATTATCGCCAGTAAATAGAAAGGTTGTTTTATTTCATCAGTTTTGGATAGATTTAAAACCAATTCCCAGTCATAAAAGGACATTGTTCTAACCAAGTGGTGTTTCCTGAATATCTCTTTAAATATTGCAGAGCCTTGTAAAGAGAAGGGCTAATTTGTGGTTAAGTGTGGGTTATATGCAAGTGTGTTTTTATATTAAAATATAAAAGCATTTGGAAGTGCCTACCTATGCTTTATAATGAACTATGCTCATTCATGATAGATTGCAAAGACTAAACTCAACTAGGTTAACTGAATTTCAGCATTGAAGAATGAGCAAAGGGATCTCCTTGTGCTCATTTTGTTATTATTTTATTACAGGTTACTGGTACTTATTAATTATCAAATGGAACTGAACAACTGAAAGGTACAAAAAATCCCCATAAAAATATGCATTATCTAAAAACCTGAAACATTCTTTATTATAATTCATATTGTATTTACTCAAGCATAATGGGGATTATTTTGACCAAAGGGCATAAACAGGCTCAAAATGGTTGCAGTGCCTATAAGACACACCTGTTTGAAAGTCTGGATTTAACACACTAATTTGGTGCTAAGTGTTCATTAGCATGATTTGAACTTGCCTGAAGGTGCTAAACAGACACCTGCAGGTTTGGTGCTCAAGTGCTGACTAAATACAATTTTTGTGGAGCAGTATTAATGAGCTTTGGAGGTCTTGTGGCGTAGTGGGTAGCATCCTCTGCCTCTGAGCTAGAAGCTCTGGGTTCAAGCCCAACTCCAGGACTTGATGGCCAAGAAATTTGTGTTCAAAACGTGGCCAAATAGTTGTTTGAGTGTCAGCTTGATATGCTAATTACAGATGGTAAAAGCAGGGTCAACTGTGTGATAGGAAGAAAATTGGAATCACTACCATCACTATCCATAGCTCTGGATTACAACATGCTTGTAAAAGTCCATGTTGCCACAGCAACTTACATTGCTGACTGAAGAGGTGGAGTGTTCTGGCTGGTAGACAACAGCACATTGCAGGATGGCTCAGGACCGAGGGAGATTCTTAAATGTATAAGTCCAGGGGTGGAGGGATTGCCTTGTACCCAAGGAGGGAATGGACCTTGTCCCCACCTCTAGCTGCAGTTGGTGCTGCCCTGCCTGCCGTTATGTCCTCCTCCCATTCCTTGTCCAGACCAAGGAGGACCCCTAGCAAAATGCCCTTGACTACATATTCTATTTCTCCTGGTGACTCCTATAATATGTCCAATATGGAGTAGCAAGGCACTTCCTCTTTCTTGGTGATGTGCTCAGAGAATTTTAGGAATAAATGTTACTGGAGTATTGGTAAAGTCTTGACAAAGTGTTCCAGAAAATATCCCAATTTGTTTCTGAAGTCCTCATCACAATTTCAGCAACAATACCCATGAAATGGCAGAACCGAAAAAAGGGTGCAACAGGCAAGGATGACAGAGACAGAGGAGCAAAGAAAGAGAATCCACTGCAGTGAATAGCAGATGGGTTTCTCTTCCCTCCACTGGTGACAGATTTTCATCTTTAGTAGAGTGTACAATTATCTTCCCCAGTTTGCAGTTCAATGCAAAGAGCTTTGCTGACCAGGATTCATGCTCAGTCAGAGACTGAATACTGGGATGTTTGGAATGCCAGTCACTAAGGGCAGTATTTATGGAGGATGGGGTTGCACAGCCAGCTAGAGAGCCAATGAGAGCCCTGCATCATTTCCTTTTGGGAAGTCCCACTGAATTTAGTGCCAATCAGGCATTTAACTGGGCAGCAGTGGGCATTCCCCAGGATCAAGAACACCAGAGGCAGAAATCCTGCCACCCGTGAGCTGCAAGGCAATTAGAGGTCAGCGGCTAGAAGCAGCCCTACCTACCCGAGGCCCTGGATTGCTGAGAGACCAAGGTCACAAGTGACTGATGGTGAGATAGGGGTCATGGGATGGAAATCGTAGGGGAGGATGGATGGGGTCAGTAGTGTGCTCCCCCCACGCCACTCCCACCCTGCCCGCTTTCTGATGCCAGGTACCTTGATTAGGCACTGAGTGCCTTTGAATGAAGGACCCCCCCTCCCCCACCCTCTACGTGGAATCCCATGTTGCATTTTAGGCTTCCCGCATGGCAAGTCCCCGAAATGCCACCCGTTGAATGCCAGTGGCAGTGGGATAATGACCTTAAGTGGACATTAATTGGCCACTTATGGGACTCAAATGTACCGCAGGAAGGCCATCCATGAGCCTTCCCTCCCCGGACATAAACAAGCAGAGGAGGGAAGGTGATGGTGCTTTTACCCGCCATACCCCCATCCGCTTAAATTCCTCCCACCACCAAACTCACCTCGGGGGAGGCATTAATTTCTGACCTAGGGGTTAGACAGTTTTGACCATGCTATAGATAGAGCTAAACAATCCCACAACAAACCAGTTAGATCAAAACTCTATTGTCCTGTCACATTCAGTTGTGAATGGTGGTGGACAATGAAATAATTAAGAGGACAACACTGCTTGAACATCCCCATCCTTAATCCTGGTGGAGCCCAGCCTGCAAGTGTGAAAAACAAGGCTGAAGCATTTACAACCACCTTAGCCAGAAGTGTTGCGTGGGTCATCCATTTTGGCCTCCTCCTGATGTCCCCATCATCACATGCCAGAATTCAGTCAATTTAATTTGCTCCACATGTTATCAAGAAATGGTTGAGCGTACTGAACACAGCAAAATCTTTGGGCTCTGATAAAATCCTGACTGTGGTGTTGAGGACTTGTGCTCCAGAACTAGCTGTCTTTCTAATATAGCTACAGTGCCGGTACATGTCTATCCAACAAAAAGCAGGACAAATCCAGTCTAGCCAAATACTGCTCCATCAATCTACTCTCAGTCATCAGCAAAGTGATGGAAGGTGTTGTCAACAGCGCTACAAGCAGAAGTTACTCACCAGTAACCTGCTCACCGATGTTCAGTTTGGGTTCTGCAAGGGCCACTCAGTTCCAGACCTCATTACAGGCTTGGTCCAAACATGGAAAAAAGAGCTGAATTCAGAGGTGAGGTGGGATTTATTTCCTTTGATATCAGAGCAGCAATTGACTGATTGTGTACTAAAACTGAAGCCAGTGGAAATCAGGGAAAACTCTCTACTGGCAAGAGCCATAGCTAGCAATGAAAGATGGTTGTGGTCCGAAGCCTGGGACATCACTGTAGAAGTTCCTCAGGATGGTGTCCTGAGCCCAATCATCTTTAAATGTTTAATCAAAGACCTTCCTTCCATCATAAGGTCAGAACTGGGGATGTTTGCTGATGATTGCACAATGTTTAGTTGCATTTGTAACTCCTCTAATAATGAAGTGTGACATGCTTGCACTGCAGTAAGACCTGGACAATGCTCAAGCTTGGGCTGATAAGTGGCAAGTAACATTCATGCCAAACAAATGTCAACAATGACCAAATCCAACAAGGGAGAGTTCAGCCACATCTTGCTGATATTCAACAGCATTACCATTGCTGAATCCTCCACCATCAATACCCTGAGAGTCAACAGCAAGGTACCTGCGGCGGGCAACTCACTTCCTCAATCCCCAGAGCCTATCCATCATTTAAAGACACAAGTCAGCAGTAAGATAGAATACTTGCTTAGATGAGTGCAGCTCCAATAACACTCAAGAAGCTTGATGCCATTCAGGACAATGCATCCATTTGATTGGAAACCTATCTATCACCTCAAACATTCACTCGTACCATCCCTGGTGCACTGTGGCTGTACTGAGCACCATATACAAGGTGCACTGCAGCAACTCACCAAAGCATTTCCAAAAGCAACCTCTACCACCTGGAAGAACAAGGGCACCACCTTTCACGTTCCCCTCCAAATTACACACCTTCCTTACTTTGAACTACATCTCCATTCCTTTTCCAAGGCTCTGTCAAAATCCTGAAACTCCCTACCTAACAGTTCTGTGAGAGTACCTTCATCATAATGATTGCAGCAGTTCAACTCTCAAGCACAATTAGGAACAGGAAATTAATTCTGGCCTTGTCAACAATGCCCATCTCCCACAAATAAAAAAATAATGTGGCTTTTCCTTCTGTTCTCATTTTGACTCTCTGGCATGCAAGTTAACTTCAGGGATTTTTATGCAGGGAAATTTTAGAATGCTTAGCTTCTTTGACTGCAGTTTTCATTTTTACCTGAGCAACTTGCATGAGACTCTAACTTGTTTTTTTTCCTCCATTAGTGACATATTTTAAATTATTTTCATGCATTCTTTTAGTTTCCTTTTATGACGTTTACAAGAAAAATAATCATACATGCGTTACATTTTTAACTTGCAAACCTGGCATAAAATTGGTGTTGCGATCAACATCTATAATAGAAACTGCCTGATTTTTCTTCCCATTAATTTCATCAGGGATTAAAATTGGGCAGTTTCTGTACAGATGGCTGATCTGTAACATCAATTTTACCCTAGGGCGACAAGTTGCAAGTTTGGCAGTTTTCTATGCAACATGCGAAGATCCTTCTGTTGCCAATATTATTGAGTGCTTTGAGGGGACAACAGCTGGACCTTATTCAAGGTGCAATTTGGGCTATCTTGTAATACCTGTTTCCCATTAATATCAAGATGCTTTACACTGTTATATTTGTAATGTTACCTTTGGTGAGGTACCTTTGGAATATTGTGACCAAAACATTATTAAAAGTTGTATCTTAATTGAGATTATGCATTAACCAGTGCATGACCAAGTTAAATATTTTACATAATTCAAAGGCTATTGGCAATTAGGAAGTATGCATTACTGCCATTATAATGTGCATGATTATAAATGTACCAACATTTTCAACAATTCAAATGCTATATCCTGGAAAATGTGTATCTTGCAAGGAAATAGAGATAGTTTAAGTAAGTTATATTGGTATTTGTTGGTTTTAGGAATGAATTTTAGCTTTAAAGTTTAAGTTTGATTTGTATTTCTGTTTCTGTGTGTTAAGAAAGGTTAATGGAGTTTTAGTTTCACTTCAAAAAGGTGCTTGTATTTTTAGTGAGCAGTTTTATAACTCCTAAAGAGAAGGTAAGCATACAGGGGTAGAAGAATTGGACTGTTGCCTAGCAACAGGGGGCTGGAGTGGCCGGTCCCTGCCACAGAGACACACACAAGAGAAAAGACAACAGTTTGATTTGGAAGCTGTTGGAGTTCAGGTAATTTGGAAGACAGCTGCCAAACAGAAGCCACCTGGAAGGGACAGATAGCCAATCCCAAGCTAAAGAAAAACCCCAAAAATCTAAAGGCGTGGAAGAGGGGAAAGTCCAAAAAAGACTTTCTAGTCAAAGGAAGGACAGGAGCCTGGAAAAGGTCTTGTCAAGTAAAGGTAAGAGTGAGGGGCAAAGAGAAAGACTCCAAGCTTCAGATTTGAAGAGACGAAAGTTACAAAAAGCAGATTTAAAGTGAGAACAGCTTGCAAGAGGCAAGAAGGGCCAAAGAGACAACTGAAGGTCTGTAACTCTTTGCTATAGGCATGTGAGGCAGTGGTACTGTTGATGGCTGAGCCAGTGAGAGAGAAAGAGTGCATGGAAGGCAGATTGAATGCATGTGGCGACCCAGGGAAAATGAACATCGGAAGGAGAGTTCGAAACCCTGGAATTGAACGCTTGCAGAACGTGTCTGAGGGAAAGTGTCGGTTTGGGAGAAGACTCCAAGGTGAGGTCTTAGAGAATGGTTTCTGGAAACCCTCACATGAAAGATGGAGTTTAGTGAGACTGTTGGCTCACGGTGTGACAAGAGTCTGAGGGGGAGGTCTGAGAGATCTGAGAGATCCATAGAAACCAGTTAAGGTGGCATCTGTCACTTGGTTTCAGAGTGTGGTGAGTCTGACCACAGATTGCCTATTGGTACATGGACTGTGTACTTACTGTGAACATTAAAGTATAAGAAAGCTTTTGTAAATTGTGTTATCCTTACAAATATGTATACATCTGCAAAGGTATAGTTGTGGATGAAGGAATATTGAAATATAGTTAATCTTTTCTTGTTGAATAAATGTTTTATTATTTTGTTAAAAGTTTATCAGCTGACCCCTGTGACTCTGTTCAGTAGCTACTCTCCACGTATCTAAACAAACAAATAAAAGTTAGGATCTATCAAGCTGGGTTCCACCCTGGGATTAGGATAGTCCAGGGGTAACCTCAGCTGAATCATAACAATATGTACAAGAAAATGTTATTCCTGTTTAATGAAAGGTTTAGGTGTGAATTATTAATGCAATTGTCATGAATGGAATTTATTTGGTATTCCATAGATCTCATTAACAGTCCTGTTTACACCACTTGCACATAATTATTATAAATAGAAGATCTGTTTATCCTGTTTTATCCCATATAAGTTACAGTGTACTATCCAGACCACTGATTTACAGTGGCTCAATATGTTAAAAAGCATTTTTATTTCACAGTATTCTAGCAGTGTATTCAATTTGGATTCCATGAAGTGTGGGGAAACTGTTTTCAATTATATGATCATTTCAATAAAAAGCTATTTTGATCTCTAACCTTTCTGTTTAAGACCAAGGACGGTGGGGAAGACATTTCAGGAGGCATGTAGGTAGGTTGCAGATATTGGGCTGAATTTAGCGGTCACAGCAGTGGGCCCATTCACCAGCTGGAAAGAGGGTGACACGGCCCCGCCACAGCCATCCCCAGGAGGTCCAATGTGGTCAAAAGCTAATCAGGCACCTGCCTGGCCAGCACCAATGTTCCTGGGTCCTGAACAATGGTGATCCCACCTCTGAGAGCTGCCGGCCAACCAGAGGCCAGCAGCAGTTCAGTATCAGCAGTGCCATCAGAGACCATGGCGACCTCCAGTACTGCATCTGAATTTGCTGAAAATGTTAGTACATTTATAATCATATACATTATAATAACGGTAATGCATACTTCCTAAATTCCAGTAGCCTATGAATTATGTTAAATATTTAACTTGATCCCAGAAGAAGGATCATCATAGTAGCCTCAGAATATAGGTAAGTGGAGCGGTTCACTGGAGCCAGTAAGGCAAGCCCTAGCAAGGTGGGGAGAGGATCAAATTTGTACCCTTGCCCCCACTACTTAATTTAAAACCATCTCTACTTCCCTAGTTATGTGGCTCGCAAGAACACCAGTCCCAGCATGGTTCAGGTGTAGACCGTCCCAGCAGTACAGATCCCACTTTCCCCAATATTTGTGCCGTGTCCCTTGAACCAGAACCCACTTCTCCCACACCAGGCTTTCAGCTATGCATTCTTCTCCCTAATCTGATTTGCCCTATGCCAATTTGCACGTGTTTTAGGTAATAATCCAGAGATTATAACCTTTGGGTTCTGCTTCTTAATTTGGTGCCAAGCTCCTCATATTGACTAAGCAGAACCTCCTTCTTTGTCCTGCCTATGTCATAGGTACCTACATGGACCATGATAACTGGGTCCTCCCACTCCCACCGCAAGTTCCTCTCCAGCCCCAAGCAGATGTCCTGAACCCTGGCTCCTAGCAGGCAACATAGCCATCTGGACTCACGGACTTTGCTGCAGATAACGGTGTCAATCCCTCTGACTATACTGTCTCTACTACTACTTCATTCCTTGTAACTTCCCCCACACCCCCCCCACCCCCAGTTGAATAGCTTCCTGTACCATGATGCCATTGCCAGTCAGCTCATCCACTCTGAAGAACCTGCTCTCATGCAAAAAAGCTGACAAAAGCCTCAGGCCTGTTGGACAATTGCAAGGGCCAATGTTCCTGCACTCCTGCCTCAGTGTCCCCTCACCTGCCCCATTTGCAGTCACACCTTCCTGTCCCTGACCACTGACCAAATCAGAAGACTCCATCCTAAGGGGGTGGCGGCCTCCTGGAATAAAGCGTCCAGGTAACTTTGCCCCTGATACTGTGCTGCAGTATCTGCAGCTCGGCCTCCAGCTCAATAGCTCGGAGCCGAAGTTCCTGCAGCCGTAAACACTTACTGCAGATGTGTTTGCCCTGGATCACACCGGTATCCAGAAGTTCCCACATCCTGCATATCACCTGCCCTGCCATCTCCAATATGTGTTAATTAATTAATAATTGCTAATTAATTAATAAAGCTTACACTTCTCAATAAGTTTTGGCACTGCCAGTAAACTTTACAATATTGATGAAACAATACAGTACTTACAATACTGATAAATCTAATAACACCAGTTACTGGTTTACCTGCTTCCTTCTGCTACATCAAAATGGAAATCAAATACTGGAGGCTAAAAAAGATAGAAGAAAAAACGGACCTCCTCCCCGCCCTTCACTGAACTCCCCACACTCAGCACACTTTACCTCCAGCGGTAAACCTTACCTAAAGCGCCTCCTTCCCCCTATGCACCAAATTCCCAAATATACTCACTTGGTCTCTGTCTCACTCAGGCCAAAGTCTCCCCTTACTGACCGTACGCCTGAACCTATGATTGAAGTGAAGGTGGGAGAACCCCGTATGGAAGTTTTATTCTTTAATGTTTAAAAAGGTAAATGAATTCTCAGACTGCAGGCTGGTCCAAGTAAATGGCAGTATCTATGGACAGGTAATTTTTTTAAAGTTCCAAGCTCGCCTATCCTGGCATCGGGACAGGCACTTACATTCTGGTAATATTACAGTAATATTAACCATCCACTTTAAAAGGAAATAGTCATTTGAAAAATTAATTATTTATTATTGTTTGCCCTCCATTCTGTTTATTTCTAATATTCAAGATTGAGTTTACTTTTTTCTACCCAGACAACTTAACCTTTTTCTTTCTTATGAAGACCAAAGTTAAAGTATTTTCACTGCCTTATTTATCTCACTGCCTCCCACAGCCCTTTCTTAAGGTTGGAAGAACTTGAAAAGAATCTGCAAAGGCCATTTGTTTCAGCCAATCAAAAGTCCAAAATTGAAGATTTACATATCATACGCATGATCAGGTCACTATCTAACTCTTAACCACGTATCCACATAGCCACAAAGGAGGAAAGTTTGCTGAAGGAAAAGTAACTTTCGCTCTAGCACCTAACCATACATCAACAAATAGACTTCTGTATGCTGGATTAAAGATTAATTGCTATGGTTCTGATAAGAAAACATTTCTGATCTTCTAGGGTTAGGAATTAATTTTAGGAAAGATTTGTTTGAATAAAAAGAAACAGGCGCTAATCCTCACTCTCCACCAAATAATATAAAAACCTCATATTGCGTCTTTCCTGCTCTTATCTAAAATTTAAGACACTTCCCTTACCCTGTCTACAATCACCTACCAAGAAACAATATTGACTGTGTCTGCCACCAATACTTCTATTTTTAGACATCTGTAGCATATTCTCAGAAGTACAAAGTAAACTTTGAAAGTGACAAAAATTGTGTTTATAAAACAGAAAACTAATCTGAATGCGCTACTCCAATTAGCTGCATTGGGTTATAAGGAAACCCCCAGGTATGCATTTTAGTTCCCAATAATAACCTGTGGTATTGTGATCTGCATTTCAATGTATTTTTTCTTGCACAATAGGAATATTAAGAATTACTTTGCACGCAATTATTAAATAATTAAGCCTATATTGAATATGAAAATATATGTTATTTTTGCTTTGTAAGTGCATTTTGCTTGAAAGAGAATATTAGCAGAACATCTGAGTTTTCATAATAAATGGAATTTGTTTGCCTTAAAAGGTAGATAAATCTTTGTTCTATTATTTGACTTATCTATTCTATCCCAGGATTTCTTACAAATTAAGATCTCTTGTTTTAATTTTTCTGTTCTGCAAACTAAAATTGAATGTAAATAGGTCTTACGTATAAAGTAGAAAAATTACAGAATTTTATACCTCCTGTATGAGATTTTTTACATTATAAGGTATAGTTATATCCATGGTCAATTAGAGGTACACTCTTTTGCTGGTGGCAAATAATTTAATTGTGCATTCCATTATATATGCTGAAAATAGATTTATTATGAAATTTTATGGGTTTTTTGCATGTAATACTTCAGGGCAGTTCAGTAAAAATTATAACGGATGTATTTGAGTGCACAGTAATTGTTGAAGTAGAATTATGGACCATATCCATTCTCAAATGAAGTACTAGTCATGCATGTGGTTTTCATTAATGCATGGAAATGCACACTTGAATTCCTTCAATGGTTTGATGAGACATTTTTAGAAAAAAAAGTGAACTGGAAATGAAAATAAACCAGAGAGGCCATGCACTCAATGTGTGTTACAGTGTAGTGGAAATGGAAATTCTGAATCATTTCATCTAATTGTCAGCACATCTATCAAAGTACCATGTTTGAGGAATATAGAAGATTGCCATAAGAGGTCTGTCACTTACATTGAGATGAAAATTTCACATGGATTCAATACAAGAATAGAGAATCTGCTTCCTGACTAAACAGTACAGGTGTATTTCTGTTAAATTCGAGGTGTCTTTAATGAAGAAACATCCAGTTCCTTGTCGCAACTTATTTTAATAACTCTAGAGATTTTCTACTATATTAATTTCTCTTCGAATTAAAACAAACAGTTGCATCAAACTAGCATTATTTATCTGTGAGAACATTTATGGCTCCACTAGAACAATTTGAAGTGCTTTCTTAAGTTTTATTCCCACAAACATGGTTCAAACTTTTCCTGACCAAGTACCCAAATTCAATGCTGCAACTATGGTTAATATTTTAATCTTCATTCTAAAGTGGAATTCTGTCTAATTTAAATTAAAATAACAAATGCACCCAGAACACAAATAACAATAATAGCTTAAAAAACATGATGATGATATAAATATGTATTCCTATTTATTACTTTGATTTATATTGATTATTTGCTAAATTTTAGAACTTTGGAATTAAAAGTACGTAATAATTTGGTTGAAATAATGGATATCTTTTGACCAGGATAGTTCTGAAAATCTACACATTGATGCCATTGTCGACACAATAACATAATTGAATCACAGAATATGGGCCAAATAAAAATAAAATTTGTTCTTTTTTTATGGTATTTAAATAATTCCATGTAACGACTTCATGATAGTCCACAATACAAAACCTTACATGTCTATAGCACACAGGACTTATAAATAGTTATTCCAAAGCATGTTACCGAGTTGTGAATAGCAGATGGGCACCCAACAAGGACAAATATGGTGGCCAGGTTTGGAAGGGGACTAAAGCATGCTCAAATAAGAGGGTCAAAAGATTTTTAAATGAAGAATGGCAAGTGGTAATGTGGGGATGTTGAAGCAGGAAACTCCATAAGATGGAGCAAGTTATTTGATGGGGCAGCCTCCGAAGGTGAAGCCGAAGGATTAAGGAAAATGAAGGGTGAATACAAGTAGTTAGCCCTGGAGGATATGAAGTTATAGAGGAGTGATGCCATGAAGACCTTTAGAGGATTGACAGGAACCTTAAAATAAATTATCAAGGACATAGGAGCTAGTGCAGCTTGGCAAAGGCAGGGATTTTATGGATGCAGGTGAGAACACAAGTTATGGCATTTTAGATGTCTTGGGAAAAGGATTTTCAGATCCCTGTCTGGGAAAAATGAGGTGATACTGCCCCAAAAATCACAGAACAGAATTCACTGCCTGACTCCTGGTGTGATTATTGCCATTTTGACAACAGGCATTCAATGCAGCTGATTGAAACAAGCATACAGTTGAATCAGGTATTTAAATTGATATCCTCACGGGGGAATCTAGAACTAGGGCTCACAGTTTCAAAATAATGTTTCTCCCATTTAAGTCTGAGATGAGCAAGAATTTCTTCTCTCAGAGGGTCATTAGCATTTGAATTCTCTTCCCCAGAGAGTAGTTGAGGCTGAGTCATTGAATTTATTCACGGCTGAGTTAAATGGATTTTTGATTGGCAAGGGGCAGTTAAGGGTCATGGGGGTGACAGGTAGGAAAGTGAAGCTTTCGGCCACAATCAGATCAGCCATGCTATTATTGAATGGCGGAGCAGGCTCGAGGGGACGAGTGGCCTATTCCCACTCCTATTTCTTATATTCTTATGTTGTTATCCTAATTTTTCAATAAAACCTTGCCATTTTAATTGGGTAGACTGTGCACCATACACCCTCCACAATGAGTTTAATTTACTGCTCCAGTTGAAAAAGAGCTCAAAGGTAAGTATACATTTATTAGTGTGTTTCCAGTGTACTGAGGTCACCCTTCCTGAGAACAGACCCATTCCCTGATCGATCTTTATCTGGGCCTGGCACTTGACCTGGGTAACCAATAGCGTAGTGGCCCTGAACGAGCAGGCTACCAAAGGGCACTTGAGTTCCACACAAATTACCAGCCCTGGATAATCGTGACCTGGCGGACCGGTCTGTCAGCATAAACTATCAATGTGGTCTGTTAGCGAGGTGTGTCAAAGTGGACTATCTGTGTGGTCTGTCAGTGTGGATTATCAATTTGTTTGAGCTGATTATGTTGAGGTTGCTCCTCAACTATAATGTCACCTCAACTTAGGGAACTTTGACGTGAAGTTTGGAAGGAACTTTCCAAGACCATTTCATCACCTCCTCCCGTATCCTTCCTTTCCTCTACCTACACCAGAACTGACCTTGGCACAGACCTTTCCTCTACTAAAACAAGGAAAGCTGCAGGAATTAATGACATCCGTTCTGAATTCCTGAAGTATGTGGGACCTAATGTGTGTGACTGGTTAGCTTCTTTCTTTACTAATCTCCATTATCACTTTTTCAATATGGAGAGAGGGTAAATTCATTGCCACCTTCAAGCCGGGGAAACTTGCTGTTAATGTAGCTAGTTACTGTCCCATATCTTGGCTATGCACCTTTTACAAACTGTTTGATCTTCTCCTCCTGGACAGGCTCTTTCCACTGGTGGAGCCCAAGCTCCCTAAGGAACAAGCCAGTTTAAGAACTGGTAGGAGCTGTGTTGACCAAGTACTCACACTTACCAGACACATTGAGACTAGCTACCAACACATGCTCAAGACAGGTATTGTACTCATAAAACTTTCATCAGCATCAGACACTGTGTGGTGACATGATCTCCTGGTAAAAACTGCCAGACATTTCCAGTGCCAGGCTACAATGTGTGTCCTTTCTTCAATGCTTGGCA
The DNA here is from genome assembly GCF_017639515.1 of Carcharodon carcharias. Taxonomy (NCBI): domain Eukaryota; kingdom Metazoa; phylum Chordata; class Chondrichthyes; order Lamniformes; family Lamnidae; genus Carcharodon; species Carcharodon carcharias. Next base: position 61,250,423 of record NC_054478.1, on the reverse strand, counting down.
ATCAAAGATACAGGGTTTCACTTAGAGGTCAAACAAGTTCCACAAGGACCCTGAACGACAGATTTCCCCAAGGCACCTGTTTTAGCTCCAATCCTCTTCAACGTCTATTCGTGTGACAATCCTCCCAGCATCACTAGGAATTGTGCCTATGCAGATGATCTAGCTCTTGCTACCCAAGCAACCAACCATGAGGATCTCAGCAGCATCTTGTCCCAGGGCTTAGAAGTGATGGTGCAATATTTTAAATGACTGGCATCTCTGCCCAAATTCAACTAAGACGACAGTTATTGCTTTCCACCTCAGCAACCAACTGGCTACCAGAAAACCCCAGGTCTCCTTTTGTGGCAAACTGGTCAAGGACAAACCATAACCCAAGCACCTGGGAGTCACCCTGGACTGCAGTCTCACATACCAAGAAGACCCGAAAGAGTCACAGAAAAGACCAGGATCAGTAAACGTTGTGTGGAAAAGAGAAAACACCAGTTGGGAATTCAGTGCACACACTTTTCGTACTGCGCACCTTGCTCTTGTGCACTTTTCAGCAGAATACTGCTCCATTGTGTGGGCAGAGAGCCGCCACACAAAATGTTTGGACACAGTCCTCAGCACAACAATGTGGATATTCAGTAGTACACTAAAATCAACATCTGTACAATAGCTCCCAATTCTGTCTAATATCCCATCTCCGGATGTGTGTCAGAAGACAAAAAGGTGGAATAGTTTGACCACTTTGAAGCAAATCCAGACCTGCCAATCCCTAAAAACTTACAGAACCTATCAAATATGCAAGTCAAATAATGCAAATCTTGCTTGAGCTCTGCAAATGCTATGAGCCAGGCAGGTTTTGACAAAAAGACAAATAGCATAACCTCTGTGCTGGCAACAATATCACCAACAAAGATCTGAGAGTGATCTGACAGTAGAGCTTCCATGGTTCGACCTCCCTTGAAAACATTGGCATACACTCAATACACACACTCTGCTACTGATGTCTTCAAATGGTCTACCTTTGTATACACATCCTCATGTGCCTAGTTCAAATAAACAAATGCACAACATGTTTACACAATCCCTTATGAGTGACTGGTGTCTTCATATCATTATAAAAACACACCAGTCAGCCAGATCGGGCTGTTCACCACGTTATGAATGAATGTGCCTTGGCTGTCAACTTGGATTTAGACTTGTACAGCTGTGATATGTCATATGCAAAAAGAAGAATCAGTGAGGCCTGTCAGTGTGGGCTTGTCAGAGTGGGCTTTCAGTGTGGTCTGCCAGCAAGGGGTATCGATGCAGGCTGTTGGCATGAGCCAATTTGGACTATCAGTGCGGTCTTTTTGAGTCTCTCATGCTCTTTTGGTGTGGACTTCCAGCGTGGTCTGCAGGATGGATTATCCCTGTAGCCTGTCAACAACGTGTATCAGCATGGTCTGCTGGCATGCAGGGCCTGTTGGCAAGGTGTATCGGTGTGATGTTTTGGGGTGATCTGTCGGCATGGTCTAGCCATATGATCTATCAAATTGGTCTGTCAATCCGCCACTCAAAACTACACAGAGAGACAATCTACCCCTTGCAGATTATAAACCATGAAACAGGTTAATCAGGGAAAGCTGTGATAATGAAAGCATAGATTAGTCTTTTTACAGCTAGAGGTAAATGGGTTAGAGACGGGAGATGTTGGAGAAATAAAAGAAAACATTGCTGATTGGGGATTACATGTGCTGGAGGAAACTGAACTTTGGACCAAGTAATGTACAAATATTCTGCACCAATATTGTGATATTGCATTTGTTACAACGTAAATTACTGATAGAATCCTTTTGTAATCCCACATGCAACTTCTTCACCTGTGCTATCAGCTAATGAAATATACATCAAAGCAAATAAGACTAATTAGGGTAATGTTTTTGCAAAGATTTTGAAATCTTAAATTTTAACACTTAAAACAGGTTAAGAGGTCTTTGTAGCCTTCAGTTAAAATATTCTATGGGGTTGAATTTCCATGAGATGACTGCCAATCATCTGACATAACTTTAGCATAAATAGTTTACATCACTTTTCAAGATATTTTTGTGTATCTTCCACTGAAGTTATAGTAATTGATCAGGACAATTTGTGTAAAAATCAATGGCATATTTATTTTACCATGAGCATATGGGTTTGAAGCTCCAGGAGGTTTCCCACTCTTTTGCCACAATTTTGGCAAAAGATTAGTGGCAATCTTGGAAAAGCAGCTGTATCCATTTCTGTAGCTTTTTCGCTGAATTTATCATGGAAGATTGGGTGAACCATTGTTAAAGCTCACTACAATGACCCATCCCATGTGCATGTCAGTGTATATGAGCATGTACATTCCTGTGTGTTATTATGCATGTACATGCATTTGTGAAAGTGTGTGTGTGTCTGTGTGTTTGTGTGTGTGTGTGTACTGCATGCATATTTTGAACTTAGCTTCAGAGAAATTATTTGAATATTATTGTATTTGTTTTTACTATGATTATTTCCATTTTTACCTGTTGCCTTTTGTTCCTTTCTTCTCATTTACTGCTTATTTACATTTTCAGAATGTAATATTTCTCCAGAATATAAGGATGGCTCTCAAGCTGTAACTAAGCTACTTACAATATTAAGCAACCAGGGTGCCTATTTAGAGCAATTAGTAATCCAAATTGCACAAAGCAATTATAATTTTAAATTTCTTTTTTTAGCAAAATGATTAACATAAAAAAATTATTATTTTTCCTTTTTTTTCAAATGCTGCACATGATACTTAAGTCCTGAGATGAGGACATACTTGTTTCCATAACTGAATAGTCAGAGGGATGAACAAAACAGTGAATAATCACATGGCAGTACTTAACCTCACAAGAGTATGCTTGTTATCAGCAGTACTCAGTCACACAAAAATTGTTAGTGCACTCCAAACATTAACAACTTTGAGTAGCTGCCATTTTCAGACTGTGTAGCACAAATGTATTGTAATGTATAATTACTATAATTTACATATTTTATATTAGATATAGTTCCATTTAAGTATGATAAATACTACCCTGCACTCAGCTCAAGGAAATTTATGGCTATGATTTTCCCAGCATGGGTATGTCCTGAAATTGGGACCAAGTGCTGGTCCTAAGCCCACATGGGCAACCAAGGGGGCCACAGCAGTAATCAAGCTGGCGTTCGCCAGTTAAGTGGCCATCTCCAGGCTCACTGTCCAATTAAGAAACGTGGGCTGGCTCTCCATGTTGTTGGACCAATCAAAGAACCAGCTACTCTGCAGCCTCCAAGAGAGGTGATCTCTACTGAGGCTGCAAGGAGAATGAGAGGGTGCCTAAAAAAATTGTTCTTGTGCCAGGCCCAGGCAATCTGAAGAGAAACCCTTCAGCAGTGGTACAAGGCCACAGGGGCAGCCTCTGTAACCAGGAGGTCCCTCCTTGGTCTTCCCTTGGGAAGCTGCGGGGAAGCCGTCTCCATGCAGCTGGCGACCTCACCACACAATGATGGGCTGGCCTGCCACCGGGCAACATGCCAGTGGACCAGCAAGATGGCACTCAGTTGGGCTTTTTAATTAGCTTAATTTCTTCCTGATACAGATTCCTGGCATTTTACCAATCCTCCACCTCCTAGTACACTTTCCCAGGCCAGGAAAATATCACCCTACATTTCAAGCAGCAACAATCACAACCTGTTAATATGTTAACTGTTTAAAGTGAATTTAAAAAATTGATTTGATTGTACACCATCACATGTATAGGCCTAGAATTTGGGTAAGATCCCTGCATCTGACTGGTGTGGCCAGATACACCCCTGATTTGGGCCTTAAGCCTCATTCTGCTGGTAAACTGTGAACGAAGGTTGGACCCCTTCAGGACCAAAATGTGAGCAAAAGCTTAGTGCACATTTTTCGTCCATGTTACACCTATTTTTGAGTGGAAATTAGCAGCAGGGCACAAGAAGAGTGATCTTCAAATGGGCCAAACTTCAGGTCCTCTTATTTCAGATTTGAATGAAATAAGTAGTTTACAGAATTCCCTTTCATTCAAATTACTTCTGCTGCAAACACATTGCTAGATTATCAGGGTTTGTATGCATTTCCAATTCTTCCAGTAGACGTGGGATATAGGTAAAATCTACCAGCAAAAGCAAAAAATGAATTGAAACCGCTCAAGAAAGCAAATCAAAAAATTGCAGTTCCCTTTTGAAGCTATTCACCAGTCCATTCATCAACATTCATCATAACAATCTTTGCCACAATAGAAAATGGCATGTTGCATTATGAATGTTTTGCTTTGAAGAGATGGGCCTTTTAAATAACACATATAAAGAATATAAAATGATACAAACTAGTCCCAATTTAGATTTGAAGAAATATATAATTAAATCAGCTCAATTTAATGCTTTGGTTTCCGTTTTCACCCCCCAACTTTCTCATACAAACCAATATAATGACCAGAGAATTACGCAACAAAAATCCAAAGGCTTCATGCTACCTTATTCCACTATTTTCACAAAGTGTGACATTGTATTGACAGCAATTATCCTACTACACATGTAAATATTCAATAATACATAATGCTACCATAGATTGTATAAGACGACCCCATTTTTTCAGCACCAGAAATCATGTTCAGACCTAAATTCAGCATATCAATCAACCCTCCTATTCTGCTAAGAAACGCTATACTTGCATTAGGAGTCAGCTCAATTTTTCACCTCGGAAACGCATGTTTTACTCACTTTATAAGTTGGCACGTGGGGTCAAGCAGGTTATAGGGGCTGTGTTGCCCCTCAAAGCAAACTGCCTGTGGTGATCAATGAATAGAAATGGGTCCTCCAGCAAAGAGAATGAATTATGAAGCTGGTTTCAAGCTGAAAGCTGTAACATTTGCTAACTCGTCAAATAGCTGTGCTGCAACGAGGAAATTTGGTGTTGGTGAAAGACTGGTGCAAGAATGGAAGAAGGTGGAATCCACCCTGAAGAGGATATGTAAGACCAAATGTGCCATCAGAACAGGAACAAGCTGATCCTGAGAAGCATGTATCGGAATTGGTCCGTGAAAATTGTCAGAAAGGGTACATCATCACCAGAAATGCAACACGCACTCAAGTGGGCCAAATCAAACCCTGAGCCCAGCAAAGATTTTCAGACCAACAGCTAGTTGGTGTAGCCACTACAGGGAACAAAAATGTCTAGCATTGCGGCAGAACACCAAGATCTCTCAGAGACTACAAAAGGACATTGACGCCAAAATGACCAGTTTCAAGCAATTCATCATCAGACAGTGGCAAAAGCATGAGTATCCATTGTTTCACATTGACAATATGAATAAAATGCCCCTGAATTTGGATATTCCCAGCAGCTAACTGTGGAGTGGAAAGGTTCGAAAACAGTTCTAGTGAAAATGACGGGACATGAGAAGACAAGATTCACAGTAGGATAGCCTGTATAACCAATGGAACAAAATTAAAGCCTATGGTAATTTTGAAACATAAAGCCATGCCAAAAATCAAGTTCCCTGCAGGGGTTTTTGTGCATGTCCATGACAACAAATAGATGGATGAGGGTGGAGTGAAGTTGTGGATCGATAATATGTGGAACAAGTGTCCCAGTGGCCTATGCAAAGAACATAGCTTATTAGTGTAGGACATGTTCAGATCCCATATAGCTGATAAGATCAAGAGGTGCCTGCGAAGAAATACTACCCAAATTGCAATTACACCGGTTTGGGGGGGGGTGGGGTGGGGGGGGGGGGGGGGGGGGGGGGGTAGTGTCCAACATCCATAGTTCAATATTTGGATGTGTGTCTCAACAAGCCATTCAAAGATCATGTCCACACCAAATGGAATAGGGTGGATGGCTGATGGAGAAAAAACCTTTACCCAGTAGTGGAAATATGCGTACTGCCCCGCCTGATGGTTTGTGTAATTTTGTGGTGCAAACTATCATCAGCTTGTTCAAAAATGTAGATTAAGGGATCCAATGAATGGAGGAGAAGATGATTTGTTACGGAGGGATGATTCTGAAACCAAAAGTGCCAAATCAAATCCAGAATGGGATTCTCATGCCCTGTAAAGGCATATCCTACCCATAACTTTTAAAACATGAACCATAATCCACGTGGAATCATCTAGAATTGATTTTTCTTTTAAAAATATACATTAAAATGCTGCAAAATATGGCTTCTTCACCAGATGGCATGGCATTTCCCAAGACAAGCCAATCATGAGATTTATGAACTATTCTTTTGCTTATAACAGATTAAAGTGCCCTATCCTCTTTAACTGTATTTTCTTCATGTGTCTGTGTATAGGTGAGTGGGCAAGTGAGTGACATAGCATTAGATTTTCAAGGTGAACACATGAATAAATAAAAGCAAGATACTGCGGTTGCTGGAAATCTGAAACAAAAACAAAAATAGCTGGAAAACCACAGCTGGTCTGACAGCATCTACGGAAAGGAACACAGTTAATGTTTCGAGTCTGTATGACTCTTCATCAGAACTAAGAAATAGAGAAATGATGTGGAATATAAGCTGGTTGAGGGGGGTGGGACAGGTAGTGCAGGATAGAGGGCCAGTGATCGGTGGAGGCAAAGAAGAGATTGCCAAAGATGTCATAGACAAAAGGACAAATGGGTGTTGACGGTGGTGATATTAGTTGAGGAATGTGCTAATGATGACATTAAGGGTAGAAAGCAGGACAAACAAGATACAGATAGCCCTAGTGGGGGTGGGGAAGGGATTGAAATAGGCTAAAAGGTAGAGATAAATCAATGGATGGAAATACATTTAAAAATAATGGCAATAGGTGGGAAAAGAAAAATATATATAAAATAAAAAATGATAAATTATTGGAAAAGGGGGGATCGGACAGGATGGAGGAGAGAGTTCATGATCTGAAGTTGTTGAACTCAATATTAAATCCAGAAATAAATAGTCCTCTTTATTTAAATCCATGAAAGGCTTGCTACTGGTTATTTAAATTGTTCACACACTCAGGGGTTAGGACACACACATCTTCATTTTCAAAAGACACACCGATTATGGACAGTAGGGATAAGAACAAGGATTTCACTTCTCTCTCATCCCTGTCCGCAACAGGGATCCTAATGATGATGCCACTGTCAAAGTGATTCAGACTGAATTTGAGGAACTATTTCCATTGGATGCCAAAGGCAATGAATGTTCCAGTGTTTAAAATGTTTTGATTGTGGTTAAAGGTATCCTTGTAGAATGAATTTATTCAATAAAATATGTCACATTGATTTAATTTGAATTATCAGTGTTTTTTTTTCACGTTTCCAAATGGTGACTACCTGCACCAATACCAGCGGTTCACATTTTATATTCGGTGTATTAGTGGACCCCTGTTTTTGAAAGGATTTTATGAGGCTTCAAATGTTGACTTATATACCACGATTCACAGTATATAAGCCTACAATTAATATCCCTTTTTTGGCCATGTATTTTAAACTAAAAAGGCTGCAAAATTCAGCTCTGTGGTGCCATTGGTTTCAATACTATCAGAACCTGAAGTTGAAAAATTAACCCGGGATCCACATCATTCAACTTCCATCATAGTCCAGGTCAATCACCATGCTGGTAAGGACAATAGCACCAGTATCCCACACTTGCAGAGTGGGCACATCATGATGTTAAACAGCACCTAATGCTGATTTGGCACATGACCTGTCATTTGAACTCGCATGTCCTGTTAACACTCTCTCTTAAACATGTACCGTTGAACATACGTTCACCAACACTATCTAACGGGATCACCATGCAATTTTTAAGGAAGTGCCTTTGACTTTCTTTTACTACTGCAGTTGGTAGGAATACTGTGTTCAGAGGAGCTCACACAATTTCTTTCTGTCAGAAGGGACTAGTGCTGGACCTTTGCAAAGCGTGATGAGGATTTGAAAGACCTATGAGCAGAAAACAGTGGCTATAGTCCAAGTCCCTCCTAGGCAGCAGCACAATAAGGAGATGGACACATGCAGCAGGGAGGAGAAACTTCTCGCAGAGGGAGGAGGAGGAGGAGGAAGGCTCTCAGCAGAAGGCCATAACTACCGAGGGTCTTCAGCCATCAGTTCTCCAACCCACACTTCAGCCAGGAACAGTGTCTGAAGTACCTATGTTTCACCAAGGAGCTGGTCATTGAACAGTGTCATCCCTTCCAAACAGATCTGCAGAGCAGGGTGAGGATGACACTGCCAATGGTTGTCAAGGTAACTGTGATCCTTGATTTCTATGCATCAGGATCTTTCCAGGCTAAAGTCAGTGACATCAACATTTTTCAATCTGCTGTGCATTGCTGCATCAGAGAGGTCACTGAGGCCCTTATAATTGACAAGTTGTGGAGGATGCAGCAGACCTGTCAATTATGAGGGTGTTCCCTTGCCAACAGGGCTTCAGCGAGTACCTCAAGAGGAGTGTTACAATCCCCGTAAAGGTCAATAACTTTTTTAAAAAGATGAGTTTCCTAAACAACACAACAGAAGAAACCAATGAACAAAATTTCACTTTTTAAAACTTTTACTGTAACAAACAAACTAAAATGAATGTAATTCTAGCATTAATTAACAGACAAATAATCATTCAAACAGAAAAGTAAATTCTATTTATAACTATTGCACCAATACTCCTGGCACACATATAGCATTAAGGGCAGTCCCAATGTTTCTCCCAGCTCTCTGGCAAGGTTTCACCATACCTTGCCATGCTGGCTTGAATCTTCCAAGGGCCTTCGCCAACTTTCCCAGGCTGAGTCTTCCAGATATGGTTATTACCAACAAGGCTCACTTCAGCAAACCCACACTCTCACCAGTCACCTCAGTCCTGACAGCACAGATTTCCAGAGACTCCTTTGTTCGCCCCCTTGAATGAACTCAATTAAATGGTCTATTGTGCACTTGGCAGGCTGCACTTTGAGGGAACTCGGAGCTGAGTGCACAGTAACATTGTGCAACGCTACCAGGGTTGCCTGTTGGACTTAAAGGTTGAGGTGCCGTGCATTCAAGCGAGAGCACAGACAAGTCGCATTTTCCCGACAGGCTGGCAGTGCGATGCCGGGGCAAAGGCTGTCCTGCGGTTGAGGTGACTTTGGTGTTGGGGTGGGGGAGCAAGGGCTGCATTGCAGTTGATGGTAGTGTCCAAGCACATGCGGGCTGTGGGGGAGGGAAGCAGACAAGCATTAGGGAAACCTTGTATAAAGTGACCATTTGTCTGCAGCTGAGACAGTTCAGATGCAGCTATATTGACGTGCTGAGAGTTGGGCCTTTAGCTTATCTGCCCACTCAAGCAATGCAGGGGCATAAAAGTGCCACCAAATGCTCCAGATCTTTTCACCCCTTGTGCACAGACTGCAAATCAGGCATTTTAGTGGACTGCAAAATAGTTGGACGACTGTGCACATTGTAAAATCTCCTTGCTAAAGCTGGCCGAGAGTAGTCACTGGTGGGGGCGCTCACAGCCCCTTGCAATATCATCATCCCGGTTTGGGCCAGTCTCTCCCATGGTTCAAGCTAACAGTGCAGCTGCGCAGCACGGGTTAGGAGAATGCCTGAGCTGAGAGCACAGCATGCTGTCCAATGGACAAAGCTGCCTCCAATTGGTCAGGTGGACTGGGGCGGAGGAGGGTGGGGTTTCGAGCAGCCATGCAGTGCACTAAACTCTGGCCATCCAAGTGGTGGCCAGCACTCTCTGGAATAACCAAGAGAGGTTTTTAGTATACCCAAGCTAACCTACACTTCTCTCCCTTTCACCCTGCAGGAGGAGTACATCAGGATCATGGAGCCTGGTGATCTAGCTGCATGCCTCGTGTTGTGCAAAGAACAGGGATGAAGGAGAAGATAGTGATGGGGGGACCTGGCTAGGCAGAGGGAGGAGCAGCACCCTCAGGAAGAAGAGGCAGCTGGGGCTTCTGCACACACCGCTGAAGAGCCACAGCGAGCTGTCACTGTTCGGTGCCTAGCTAGAACCAGGGTCTATAGATGCTACTCTTCACTCCTGTAGATAACTGAGAACCAATGTCGGCAAAGATTGCCCATGTCAAGGGAACTGGTCAGCCACATCTGCCAGCTACTGCAGGATTTAGTGTCACGGGGGCATGTAGGGCATTGACTTGCCCATGGCTGTGAAAGCGACCATAGCGCTCAAATGTTATGACAGTGGAGCTCCACAGGAGACCTCTGTGGATATCACAAGCCTCCACCAACAAATGCATCCATGAGGTCACGGATTCACAAAGGGACACAACTTTGTGCATTTCGCCCGGGACCAGGAAAGCCAGGATGCAAGAGCATTGAGATTTGCCCAGCCCTCAGGTTTCCCACAGGTGCCATCAGCTGCACTCATGTGGCACTTAGATCCCCACGGCAACAAGCAGTCAATTATGTCAACCGCAAGGGTTTCCATTCGCTGAATGTGCAGCTGGTGTGCGGCCACCACAAACTCATCCTGCAGGTCTGAGCACAGTTTCCAGGGGGTGTCCATGGCTCCTAAATTCTCAGTTGCTCACAGATCCCTGCAGTCTTCCAGGGACAACAGAAGCTGCAGGGGTGGCTCCTCGGGGGCAAGAGGACATGGCTGATGACACCTGTACACCAGCCTCAGACTGCAGCAGAGCGAAGGTATAATGATGTTCATGCTGCCACTTTCTTCTTGGTGGAGTAAGCTATTGGGATGCTGAAAATGAGCTTCTGGTGCCTGGACCGGTCTGGTGGACGCCTGCAATATAGTCCGCAGAAGGTGTCACGCATCGTCATTGCCTGCTGCACGCTTTACAACCTGGCGCTGCAATGGGGCCACCTGGTCGTCTCCTCCAATGAGGAGGACATCGACGGGGATGAGGGTGAGGCGGTCCTCAAAGGCGACGATGACGGTAATGAGGCCATTGCACTGGCCAGCCAAGGCAGGCATACTCGGAGGCCCTCATAGCTACTAGATTTGTGGAGGATGATGATGATATGCAGTGAGGAGACACCATAGATCCTCACATTGCATCTGTGAACGTTTGACTCCAGTCTGGCTGATGGTAGCACTAATACCCTCTTTGAGAATGCTCCTGACATGGAGATGCAGTGGAGGCTCTAATAGTCACTAGATTCCAGGAGGATGATGATGACTTGCAGTGAGGACACTCCATAGATCATCACATAGTCTCTGAATGTCTGACTCCTGTCTGGCCGAGTGCAGCTCACTTGCACTCTGTGATCAGGGTCATAACATGGAGACGCAGCATGAAACTTTAAACGCATCTAATCCTTTTTCAGCCTTTAGCACCTGACCCTTTCAGGAGCACAGCATCACTGGTCACAGAAACTGATGAGATGGAGGGGGCAGCCCTACCTTAAAGGTGCTGGGAGCACACAGAGAGAATGGTGGAACTCTGTGATGCCTGCCCACAACAGTCTGCCAGTAATGGCAAGCACTGTCGAAGTGCAGGAATCATTAGTGTGTCCTGTAAGTGTGAGGCCGGATAATCACTTTGGCCTGAAGGCTGCTGGAAATCTGCTGACTTTCAGTGGGAGAGGCTGCCGATGACCTTGCAGGATGGCTCTGAGCAACTTTGGGTCATAAGGGCTGGCTTCAGACTGCACCACCTCAGTATGTCTGGCAGCAGTCTGAGAGTCAGCAGCAAGTGTACTGGCCGAGTGACAGTGGTGGGAGTATAAATACTGTCATCCAGAGAGATAACAACAGGCTTGTGCACCAAGGGTGTGCCCCTCAGCAATCCTAGTGACCTGCTGGAGCACAGGTTGATGGACTGTTGTGGAATCCTGCAAGTCTCTTGAGCACTGGCATCTGCAGTCATGATGACAGCAATCTGACCCTACATGGCACCAAGCTGGTCTTGCATGGCAAGTCCTCAGTCTGAGTTTCCACGTAGCACCGAGATGTTGTGTCATTTCTGCTTGTGCTGCAATGGAAGCTGAGACATAACCATCAAATGTTGCATCATGGTGGCTCCACAAGTTCTGTCATGAAATTGGCCATCAATTAGACGCTGGAAAGAGTGGCATCCAAGCTTTGTGCAAAACCCTGTGCCAAGTTGGAGCTGGACTTCTCAATGCACGTGACATTAACAACAAGTCCTGTTCCAGGCTTACCCCCAGTGCACCAAGCATCTCTGTGTGCATAACCATCAGCCTTTCCCTGTACATTGCCCCATAAAAGTCCTCTGCTGAGTCCTCTGCAGCAGAACATGCCTGTGATCTTGCCCTCCGATGAGCTGGTACACATGCTGTATTTTCCCCCCTAGCTTTGTTACAGCCCAATTGTGCCTGGTGATTAACCACATGCAAGGTCCCGTCCCTATACCTCCCTCTAAAGTATGCACAGTTTCCATCTGAGCTGGTGGCTATGTGTGTCAGAGTAAGTGATAGTGCTTCTTCATCAGATGTGTGCTCCTGTTCTCAGCCTTCATGATCAGGCTGCAATGGCTGCCAAGCAGCCACTCTTGGGTGTCTGAAAGCATAAATGCTGTAGTGGAGAGTTGGAGTGAGGGAAGGAATAGGAGTGGGAGAAAAGCAAGAATTGGATGGCCACATCAGCCAGAGTTTGCACTTCATGCCAAATAGCAGGATGTGGGTGAACTGAGATTTGAGAATGTAAATCAGGAAGAAATTTACCATCAGCTGGTAGCAATGGCCATAGTGATTACCGTGTCAATGACTCAGAACACTGCCTCTTCCAAAGGAGTGAGGACATACATCTATGCCTGTTTCTCATTGGTTCTCTGATGCTTCCTCCTGTTAAGTACCACCTTGTTCTGTAAGAGAGAGGAAGTATGTCAGTGAGTGTGTTGGTATGTTTTTGGGCGATATGCTTGTCATAGCTGAATAACTGAAAATATGTGGAGGCTGCAAGATTGCATGTTAAGTTTGCAGCAATATTAAGAATTTGAGGGTGAGGTGAAGCACATTAATGTTAGGTGTGATTCCTGATTGCTGATAAGTGAGTTATGAGGGTGTGAAGCATTGAGGTAGGTTGTGCAGTGCATTTACAGCTGCATTCGCTGACCTTGATCATTAATGTGAGGCCATTAAACTTTTTCCAGCACTGGAGCCAGGTCCTCTGGACCTCAGGAGTTCTGAAGACCTAAAACATTACTCCTGTTTCTCTCTCCACAGATGCTGTCAGACCTGTTGAGATTTTCCAGCATTTTCTGTTTTTACCACAGGATCAAACTCATTGCATCGACTTCCATTATTATCTGCTCCCATTCCCTCAAACAGTATGGAGAGTGTCATGTGGAAAAACAAGCTCTCCGCTCCTTTCCACCTCCATCATTAAGGCCTCCAGTGCAGCATCAGAGAACATTTGAGCCTCCTCATTGGTCCATTGCACCATTGCTTAGCTTTCTTCCGGCTCACAAATGGCGAAATATTCTCCACTTTAATAATTTTTAGACGTCAGGACCATTTGTCAATCCTGGCCCTGCTCATGTTGGAAGTGCATCCTGGGGTGATAAGCTGCAAATTAACAGGCCACCTCTGCAATTGCCATCCAATTAAGGGTGTTGGGCAGGCCATGGACACGGGAGGCCCAATGGAGCCTGGAGAGCTAACAGCCCCACTGGGAGATATGGGAGCTGCTGAGGCAGATGGAGAGTGTGAAGGTGCCTCAAAATGGAGACACTGTTGAAAGGCTTCAGTGTGATTAATAAAAATGAAGGCCCAGAGCTGCTTGGGCCACAAATGTGTTTGTGTATGTATGTGTGTGTGTTTATGTGTGTGTGCATGTGTGTGTGGGGTGGGGGTGGGGGTGGGGGTGGGGGGTGGGGGGGTGCTGTGTGGGGGGGGTAGGGTGGTGGGGATGCGTGGATAGTAGCATGGATAGCAGCCTCTGAAGTCCTTCTGGTCTCTTGCCATGAGGATATTTCTAATGTGTTGTTCGACTCCTGACACAGTGTAGAACCTGCACACCTTTTCTAAGATTGCATTGCGGTGCACAATTAAGGGCTAATTGTCCTTTTACATAGCTTGATTGGTTACCTGCAATGGATGGGTGGACAGCTGCTGCTGCAGTGAGCCCACCTCTGGGAAAATCCCCTGGAGACGGGAAGACGTTGGGGAGTACATCCGATACACCTGGGTCTGGATTTCCACACCACCCTGCCCAGCTACCTCCAAAAGTGCCTCCCTGGGTCCAGCAAGATTCAGCCAAAGTCACTTCCAGGCGCTTCTGCAACCAGAATGCACCTCATTTTAAGAGGGGCCATCTACCCTTAAGAAGTGCAAGCTAACTTTAGTTGATGCAAGCCTTGTATGCACTTGGGCCCCCTGCTGAGCACGCAGCCAGTCAGCAGCACATTTAGGCTGCCTGAATCACTTTGAACAGGCCAAATTCAACTTTTAGCCCAAAATGTTTGAAAATCTTATGACCATTAAAATGGTTGAGTGATTTATTTGGATGACTTCGGCAGAGAAGAATATTGTGTGATGTATAAAATGACTGCTGTATCACTATCACCTGTTTTACATTTCAGTACTAGATTCATTTCAATCGCATTAAATTTAAACGAATCAGCAAACCTTATACACTTTCATAAATGGCTATAAGGTTGAGTGTTACTTAGATACAGTTGGTTTTGATCATTTGAATCTGTTTGAATTTTGGCAGTTAAAATGCTAAAATATGTTCCCCTAAGAACAAGAACAAGGGCAGAATACAGACATTATAAATATATAAACAAAGCAAAATGTCTTTGTTTAATAGGGACTCCCTTGTGAACTGTGCAGCGTCCAGTTTAAACATTGGATCCAGGGATTCAGCAAAAAGGAACAATTCAGAGTGGCAATGGATCTTTATCTGCTGCAACTTGCGAAATTTAATGTAATCCAATAATAGCAAGATGAGCCTCCATGCTGAAACCATGTACCCCAGATACAACAAGGAGCAGGGATATAAAAATCTTGCATGCAGAGAAACACGATTAAATGAATGGAAGAATTTGACAAGTGGATCTATCTACATTGGCCTTAGTCACAAGATCAAACATGGGGAGAGAAAACTCCAGAAGTACATAATTCTGCATCTTCAAATGAAGAGATGTGTAAACTGACTGATTGTTGAGTGATAGAGTTGCAGTGGTGTTCCACACTTTGTGAAAGATGCCATCAGTTAGGTGATTGATTCAGAAGATCTTTAAAGAGGATGGAGTCAGCAGCACACGAGGGAGGTCGATAGCTTAAATGACAACATGTTCACTATTCAAGTTGTTTTCTAGCCTGTGTACCATAATAATTACAGGTACTCCAGAGAATAATGTCATTAAAAGATTCAAAAGCAGGTTGTTCAAATGCAAATTAATCTAGATAGATTGAAATTTGGCTAAGAAATGGAAAAAATATTTGTGGGTATTGGTGGATAGGTCATTGAAACAGCCAGCACTGTGGTTTGGAATTCAACGATTGACTCGGGATCCATTTAAAAATGGTGGATAGGGTGCTGATTCCAGGATTCCTGACCTCATTCCTGGGCTGTGCAATTTTTGGGAATGCCTTGAAAGGATGTCAGAGTCCTGCATCGACATTCATGACCTGGCTGGCTCCATAATGAAGACAGGCATGTCCCACTCCTCCTCAATTTTCATGGAATCGGGCCAGGATTTTAAAGAATTGTGGTTCACAGCCCCTTAGAGGAGTTGTGAGCATGAGGGGACATTTTAAAAGGTGAGTTCTAAAGTTCATGCCCCGTATACCAAGGTATGCCCTTCCATCCACCCCCTCAGGCCCCTCATGCCCCTATGCCAAGCTCTGGCACTTACATGCCCACTGACCCATTGTTCACTTTCTAGAACCAATGAACAGCACAGTGTAAAGTGGCAAAAAAAAACTTTGAAAAAAACTTTGATCACTTTCCCCTATGGTTGAAAAAAAGTCTTGATGGCAAGCTAATAAAATTGTCAAAAAAATGTCAATCATCCAGGCCCTTTGAAGTTTCAAAACCCACAAACACTCGAAACCTCTTACTTTTGCCAACAAACATTGTGAAATTGACCACTGAAATCAAAGAGTCTGAGCTGTCGATCAAACAATATTTCCCCTAGGGAGCAGGCGTTCTTTTATTCTAATAGATATCTGGGCACACCATGAGTTCTGCCACATCTCAGGCATTTGAGCGCATGTCTTCATCCATGGAATGAATGGTGACCGCCATGGAGACCAAGACTCTGACCTGTATTCCATCGGTCTAGCCATGGACTCAGTACAGCAGTGGCTGGGTGAGAGGGGGACGAGGCCCCTGCATCTCTCTCCTGCAGCCCCTGACCCTCAGCAAGACAGGGAAGTGCCTTTGCGAACCCAGTTGGAGGAGAAGCAGGTGCAAGCTGCCCGAGGTTCTTCCTCTCACGACATACCCAGGGTTTGTCATGCCTCCATCACTGACCTCAATAGCTCCAGCAGGCGAGGCCAAGGGCACGCCCCCTGCACAAGACCCTCAGTAGCCTGGAGCACTCAAGGCCCTATGCCTCCAGAGAATACCCACTGCGGTCCTCCAAGGCTTTGGGGCATGATTTTAAGCAGACTGCCTCCACCTCGGCTGCTGATGTCGAGTTTGCAACTAGACATAGCAAAAGGAAAAGAAAACCTAAAAAAAATGAGTACAAAGGTGGCGTGGCTGATTCATCCATGTGTTTATCACTTAAATATAACCACAGTCTGATGTCATTGATGCACTCATTTGCAATTAGTGAGAAGTGTTGGGGCCTGTCATAGTATCAAATGTTAACGATCATTGCACAGCCCATGTTTGTCACTATCTGATGGCTCAAGAGGAGATAGAGACATAGACATTATTCCTGAACGAGATATGTTATGTTCTCAAGCATTCTGCATTGAATATTCATGTGAATTGCTACTTCTGTGATGATCATTCTGTGGAACATGGCTTAAAATGTGCTTCAGAGGATATTGGCGTACTTAACTCTCAGTGGGTATAAATGAGGCAGGTGCAGTTGCAATCAAAGCACTTAAAAGATGGTGCTGGATCAGAATAATTAGGTATGGATGTCCACATACCCCTAGGATATCTTTGGTGGCACTCACTAGCAAGCATGAGGAAGGCGATGGAGGTCTGGTGATGGAACAATGGGTCATGCATGTGTATTATTGTTCTGTAAACCTTGTGTAGATTAGGTTGTCCTTGGCATCCCTTGCTTGTCTCTCCATGGCCATAGCATCCATGAAAGGCTTAATTAGATTTATGGCCTCCTCCTCATGCTCTGACAAATCTTCATCATCTGAGAAGGGCACCTTTGCACCATCTACCCACATTACAGCACCAGGTTGTGCTGTGGACAGAAGACCACTACTATTCATGACACCCTCTGAGGTGTGTATTGCAGAGCCTGTCCAGACTGGTCAAGGCAGCAGAAGGACATTTTAAGAAGCCCAGTGGTGTGCTCTATGATGCATTAGCATGCTTGTAATGCTCCTCTGCCTCACTCTGGGGATACCTCACTGATATCATCAGCCATGTACGCAGGGTTAGGCAAATGAGACCTTGCTTATGGCAGTAATTGCACTGTGTAGAGAGTGCAGACATACATATGAAAACATGCTTGTCCATGGTTCTCATCATTTAATGATTAGGGATTCCTTTTAACTGGCCAATTGTGCGCAACCTTAACTCCACCCACCCAAAATGGCCCCTCTCCCAAAATGGCATCCCCATGTGCGCTAGAGTTAACCCAGAAAAGATGGTGGATATAACCTTCCAAACACATTCCAGTACCTTCTACTTTCCTCTCATCACCTTCATGCTTCCCCCCATTATCCATGATCCACCCAACGTAACCTTTTCCTCCCCTCTGTGACCCTTGAACCTCTACCCCCCAATACCCTGGGTGCTATTACCATATCCCTGCACATTCCATCTCTACCCCCCACCCCCGTCCACCCGTGCCTGCACCCGTAACCATCTCAATGCCTATTCTGACCCTGAAACCTCCTGTTCTCCTTCTCAGTGCTTTTGTCTGCTCCCGAGACCCACCCCATGAGATCTTCCAATACTCGACTCTGACTCTGGACCTGCTGACCTTACCGAATCCAACTCCCTCCATGACTGAGACTGAGACTGTTCTCTCCATCACCCAGCACCCTCAATTCATCCCGCAGGACCCCAACATTGACAGCACCAATCCTGCCATTTAGACCCATCATTCTTCCTACTATCATGGCTTTGAACCGCATCCCTACCAACACCTGCAAGCACCCGAACACCATCCTCTGTCCTCCCATCCCTCCTCCAAACCTCCCTGCATCTAAACCCACACACCCCACCTTGTGTCACAGAGTTCAACATGGACAACCGTTTGTTTTGGTTACAATTGCACAAAGCCAACTGGTGCACAGCATCATTAAATGATTGTGAACAGAGTGCCACAAGATTCTCGTGCGCCGCTGACTTTATCCTGATGGTGGGAGTTTATTAAAAGCTATTTCATGTTAATAATTATTCATGGCAGGCTGTGTATTACAAGTATGAACCCACTACAGGCCGGTGTAATGCTCGACACATCGCAAGTAAACTGCTGACTTTATCTCTGCATGTCAATCCGCCATTGGCAAATCAACATTATGCATGCCAATTAATTAAGTCATCCCACATGCCACATTTCCCAGTATTGCAGGCTCCATTAACTCCCCCCAATCCCCCCGCCCCGCAACAATAGTGTGATAATGAGTTCACACAGGGGTAAACCAGTTAAACCAGGTTAGTTCATCCATAATTTGAGCACACTGTACATCTCAGGCCATCATATTATTGATGCAAGAAAAGGTTACCCATCTTGATGCTTGACTTTAGGCACTTGAGCTACAAGGAGAGAAAACAGAAGCTGTAGTTACTGACATTAGAGAAGATTTCAAAAGGATTTTATTGAGGTATTTAAAATACTTTAGAGTATCAGCAAGTTGAATCCTGGCAAGCTGTTTACCATGACCCTGACAGGAACCACGAGGAGGTATTGCTTAAGGGAGAAAATGCATTTCATATCCTTAATACAGACTAAAGCACTTTCTTCTTCTCCAGGTAGCATCCTCGATTATTCAAGGATTGTCGAAACACAGCTTCTACCGTGGTTTTGCTCCAGCAGGGCGAGGACACAAGCCCCAAGTCGACCTCAGCCAGAACGGGGATCAAACCCTGTGCTGTTAGTACTCTTTTGAAACACACAGTAGCTGTCTAGTCAACTGAGCTAAACAAAACCTTCCTAAAGGACCATGCAGTGAATTAATTGTTTTTAAATGGAATCCCTTTTGATCTGTAGGAAACATAATAGCAAATTTGTGCATAACAAAGTTCCACAAACAGCCATGCGATAAATGTCCAATAATCTGTTTTGTTGACATTTGACCTTCCAGTTGGCCTTCCTGCTGCCCACTTGCCCAACCCTGACGTCAGAAATTTTATAGGGGGTGGGTGAGGCCTAGGGGAGTCCATCCTTCAATGTCCCAATGGAAGCCCTTAAATTGCCAATTGTTGGCCACTTAAGGGCCATTTCGCACCTGGCCACCTTTGAGCCCAGCGAGAGGAGGTCAGAGGAGGTGGGGGTTGTTGGGGGTTGGGCAGGGTGTGCATGGCTGGTTAACCTGCTCAGGCCTTGGGCAGGAAAAGTGGAGGAGTGCACATTCATCTCTGGCCCACTTTCCAGATTAGCACACCCCCCTCCCCCCACCAAATGTCTAGCTCTATGGGTGTCTCTCCATCTCCTAACTTTCTAACATGACCCCCTCCACCCTCACCCCCCAAACCCTCTTGACCCCTCCTCTTGCCCTGCCATGAGACTCTTGGACTTATTTTTATCCTGGGCTCTTGGCACTTAAAATCTGGGACTGCCTGTGGTCCTGAAAATTGCCCACTGCACCCAGTGGCGCTGCTGGGACTACAGAGCTACTGGCCAATCTGATTGGCTGTCAGCGCTTTGAGGCAGGACTT
This sequence comes from Carcharodon carcharias, assembly GCF_017639515.1. NCBI lineage: Eukaryota > Metazoa > Chordata > Chondrichthyes > Lamniformes > Lamnidae > Carcharodon > Carcharodon carcharias. The sequence goes on along the minus strand of NC_054478.1, from coordinate 61,230,480 downwards.
CCTCCCGAGTGAGGGGCGAAGGGCCATCTCCAGCCAGTCAACTCTCCGTGGGCTGCGGGGCTGCGACAATGATGGGAACGTGTGCCCTGATAGAGTGGGAAACCCTGTCATCTGAAAAATCCTTCCCAAAGTATCAGCCTGGATTGTATGCTCAAGCCCTGGAGTGGAGCTTGAGCCCAAAACCTGAAGTTCAGGAGAGGGAAGGTAAACAAAAAGATTGAAGTTAACTATTTCACCCAGAGCACAGTGAATGTTTGGAATGGGTTGAATGGGTAAGTGATTGAAGGTGATAACATCAGCAATTTTAAGAGGGAATTGGGCATGCAGTTACAGAAAAAAATGATTTGAGGGAAATAGCTAATGAACCTAATGTTTTTGAACCCTGGGGGCAGCCAGATGGATTGAAATGGCCTTTTCTAGTCATGTACATTCCTATGCTCCCAATCTGACTTGTCAGGACAAAGAATGGTTTCAGAGTGCCATTTTACTAAAGATTTCAGTTTAGTATTTATTTTTCTTTTAATAATGATTTGATTCTTTATGGGTAAAATTAGGTAGCATCGGCCTGGCGGGGGAACTGAGCACCAGAACTGCTCCCTGCACCAGTATAGGTTGGCAAGAGGCCCAATTGTTATAAAAGGCCTGATGGGCAATAAATGCTGGCCTAGCCAGCGATGCCCAAATCCCATGAACAAATACATTTTAAAAAAGGACCTTGAGCTTCATTTTAATTAGAGCAGTGAGCAGCGGACACCTGATGCACATCCTCAGGCGGCTCACCAGCAAAACAGGCACCAATTTCAGGCTGATGCGTTTGCTAACAGCTATTTTCATGAAGGTTCTGGTTAGGGAGATGGTATTCAAGAAAGGGCCAAGTGGGTCAACATCAATCTGTGGGACTGCCCCTGGATTCTGGAGGGGCATTCCAGTTCGACTCAGTTCCACAGTCAGGCAAGGTGTTTTAGCAAAATGTACTCTTTTGGTGGCAAACTCCAGGTAAGAATGGCTAATTATGACACACATAAACCTGCTTAACCTACATGCAGGAGGAACCTAAAACAGGACCCCTATTGGGATTCGCAAAAGGCTTAACATCTGTTTCAGGCATGAGACCTGGACACCTATCCTGGAGCCTTTCCCACTATAGTGGGTAGCATACTTCTGACAGGAAGTGTCCCTTTGCCTTGCTCATAGTTTTTAGATGCATAGATGCCCGTTTTATGACTGTAAAACGGGAGCTGCACCAATAAATTTATAAGCCTAATTATCCTGCTTTCTTCATCTCTTTTCTATTTATGTATAGTTGGCTTTGAATCCAGAGTACTCACTTTTTCTGAAACTATGCTGTAGGATATAACACAGTTCATTTTTTAAAAAATCTTGATTCCACTATTCTAACAGAAACATTAACCAAATTACTACAGCTAAAATGGTTGAGATAGTAATCACCAACAAATGCGTCAGATAAATTTTTGCTAATGTTACACAATATTACTTATTTATAGCTAACAAAACTTGTTCGTCTTATTTTTCACAATTCACTCTTAATTTAAAATAATCTAGGTTATTTTAAAATGAAGTCCATGTTTATCTTACTAGCTGAAAATATTTCATCAAGCCTAACAAATAAATAACACCTACAAATTTGCATTCTTATGTAATCATGGACTATGCCTTCTGGGGACTGGAGCTGTGAATTTCTTTTCTGATCCTGGGGTTAAGATGCTTCCTTTGGTTGAAAGAACTGAGTAGGACTCAGCAAGGGGTTAGTTTTACGGGTGTATAAATGGAAAATCATACGGTTTCTACTTAGAAGATTCTTAAAACAACAGCATCTTACCTTTCCTGATTGGGTTTTTAACCTTATTGAGCCTAAATGGTGTCATTCAATACTTAACAACAAGTATGACTGCAATATTTAATTTACAACATTTGAAAAAAAAAAGCATTTCCTCCTTTATCATTTATCTTTCATTCGATGTTTATTTCTATTTTGATTTCCTTGCAGTGAAGTTTTTGTTTCTTTTAACCAATAACTTCTATTTGACTTCAATGCACATTATTTCTTATTTTCCAGGTACATTTATTTCTGCTTTTAAATTAGCTTTTCTACTTGTATTGCACTATTGCATTTCTATTTTCTATATTAATTTTCTAACTGTTTTTGTTTACTTAGTTTTATCTTTTACTTTTTATCTCTATTTCAGTCTGAATGCTTTTTTTAAAGGTGGAACGCCATAGAAGATAAGCCAGATGAAAAGAAGAAAAATTAAAAAAGGGGTAAATTTCTTCAGAGCTTCTCCCACTCCACCACTGTAAGATTGGTGGAAATCTGACAGAATCCCTGTCTGGTGTGTAAGCATGGGCCTCAATTTTTACAGGGTTAGGTAGTAAACCACAAACCTGGTAAGGCTGAGGACATAGAGATTCTGCTGATCTTAACAACCACATAAATAGTTGTTGAATTCCGCCCGACATGTGGCCAGATTGATTACCTGGAAGCTGAGCTGGAATGGGAATTTGGCAGCAGGAGGCCACAGCTGTGGACCCACGGAATTGGTCCTCAAGAGTCAGCGGGTGAAAAGGTTGCAGTGCAGTTGCATTGAGATACAAGAAAGACCTGGGGATGCCCTTTGAACTGTAAGAGGTGGGGATAGGCAGGGGATTCCCTTTTCACAGTACTGGGGGCTGCAAAGATTGAGCCCATGGTTTCTGCTGAAGTTACAGCAGTGGAGAAGGAAAAGCCCTGGAGAAGCTCATCTGTAAAGTCCAAAGACCGTAGGGGGAAATTTACCACTTGCTGATCAGTGGGAAAGAAGCAGGAAGCAATTAAAATGGAGCAAATCCATTTCCCAATCCATTCCCGCTTATTCCCATTTTAATGGTGTTAACGGCAGCTGCAGTTATGGACTGCAGCAGAAACCTCATTCATAAATGCAAGCTGGGATCCAATGAGCCTATGATGCACATGGGTCCTAAATGGGATTTTAACCTGCTTCTGAGCTTGGTGCCTGCCATACCCATCCCGCCAGGAACAGCTATCGAAAGCCAGCAAGGCCCTCTGAAGCAAGCCTGGATTTTTCATGTTCGGGCTTTTCCTCCTCCTGTTCTTCCTCTCCAATCCCCACCCCCAGCAACCAAATATTGCAACGCCCACCCCTGCCAGACTAGAGACAGAGATTAAAATCAAAAGGTAACTTCATTTTACAAAATAAGAAGTGCTAATTAATTAAAACAATTCTTAATGCTTTCGTTGAGACAAAATCAAAACTGCAAACCCCAGGGGGGCAAACGCCTTGATACTATATCTAAAAACCAAATGTCAGAGTTCAATGAATGCCACAGATTCTGCCATAGGTTAACATAGAATTCTGAAAGCACAACAATACACATTTATTTGTCTGAAGGGATGATCATGTATCAGCTTTACATTTGTGGAGGAGGAAGTACTTCACCAGAATCCCACTTCAAGCAAACATTTCACATAATCTAAGTTTGAAAGCAGTGTTCATAACATTGTTGTTATTCAGGCTGGTATCTTCTCACTGCAACTGAAGCTTCTCAATGAAATATCACTTACCAACAAAAACTGGCCACAATTTCACACTTAAAAGTGTTAAGTTTGCAAATTCACTTAGATAAAACACACAAGGAAATAGTAAGAAATAGAAATTACACTGTTGCTGTAATGTGCTATTCTAAGGTTCAGATTAAAGGTGATTGTTGGAGCAGAGTGGAGAGAGTGTTACTTTCCATTTGTCCTATGCTGCACTTGATGATACAAGGTGATAAAAATTTTAAAAACGCTCTATTTAATTGCAAAGACAGTTCTCAGCCTAATGAGCATAAAGCCATAGCAATGGTGTGTTGCCAGATTCAGAACTCTGATGACTGATATTTCTTGTCTGTTTTTGTGTGGAATAATCAAACAGTAAAACAGGGTAAACACTCTCTCCCTAAAATTGTCGCCGCAGTTTGCCACCCACCACCCACCCTCCCCCACACCCACCAAATGATCCTGAACTGCCTGCCAGAGATATGCTCTGACTGCCAGCACTGCAGCATTGTCCTGGACTTTCCAGGGATGTAAGAGACTGTAGATTAAACTTCAGTGTATTCTGAGCAATCCAACAGAAAAATCATATTGGCCATTAATTTTTTTTCCCCAATTGGCATGTGAAGGAGGTGAACTGTGAGATGGGCGTTTTGAGTGACCAATGGCTGAAGCGTGGGGGCAGGCAGTTGAAGGCAGGAGGTCATATGATGAAATCTCTAGAAATACACGTAACCAAAATTGGTCAAAATTACTTTACAAGCAACCACAAGGAAGTGTGCGAGAACAAAGTAAGGTGAGTTGCTTACAGCTTGAATACATTATTCTACTTAATAACTGCACTAATGCATCGTCCCATTGACCTGGCTCATGAATGTTTATATTCCAAAGCTCAGACAGCTGAAAAAAAATGATGAGTTGTTTGTAGATTAAATAGAATTGACATTAAAGCACCACTGGAATCCATTCAGTACAATACAAAACTCCAGGTTGCTCACCACAGTGATCGATAGGCTGTATGAGATGTCTATGCACTACTTGAGATTTTCTGTCATGTTGGGAAATCTGTCTTTGATTAAGTTTCCATATTTCTAAATATGTTATTACAGCCTAATATGGACCATTAATATAGATTCAAAATGTATTCTTATTTTCCTGTTACCAATTTGTTTCCTTTTTTCTCAGCTGCTTATTTATTTGTTGGTGCAATTCTGTTACCCGCTCAAGTATTGCCCTTCAGGAAATCACTGCTGGAGACAGAGAATCAATGGGGGGAGAGGAGGCTTTAGAATCTTTCTTCAGTCCTTTTCACACAATAATTGTTTAACTGTGGTAAAGCCTGAGTAAAACTTTACAATATTAGAGCACTCATTAATTGGTCCTGAAATATTTTCAGATGCCTGCATAATCTGGTAACATTTACTGGCCTTCTTTACAACTTACATCTTCAAACTATAACTTTGCTGCCCTAAAAATTACCACAGTAGTTTACTGTTATTATTCACGGTGTCAGCTGAAGCCCTTCAATTTATTATGCATGCATACCTGCAAAATAACTGTATTTTCTGCAAATGAAATAGTGTAGCTTTAGAAACTGGAGATTTCTATCTCAGGAAGGATAGTTATTTTTGCATAAATTTCCATCTCTGACAATGATATCTGTTCCCTTTTATTAAAGTTGACCCATTTGTATGTATTGTATTCGTACAATAGTGATGCGCGTGTCCACATTATTTTTCATTAGCAAGGCATACTACAGGATGAATAGAAGAGAAAGAGACTGTACTCACTATACCAAATTTTGTCCTTTATTATTTTGGGGTTTGGCTGTACATTTATGACAGTACTATCAATGCACAACACAACCAAATCAAAACCACACACACGTCCATCGCTCAAACTAGTCCTGTGTTATTTACACAGTAATGCCACCTCCAAGCTGCCTATTATTTTCACAATGAAAGTGGCCCCATCACTGTTGCATTGCCATCTTTCACGGGACCATTGGAAACATAGCAATACACCATAGCAACAGTGTTCATCAAAGTGTATCACTGGACAACATTGAATAACACTCCACCTCCTTGGAAACTAGTACAAACAGTAACATTTCAGTTAAGAATAATACAATAGAGGAATTGAGGAAAGCAATTAAATAAATCCAATTGCTGGGGGGTTTTTTGCATCTTTTTTCATTACATTTGAAATTTGGGTGATTGATGCAAGGATTATTTTCTCACAGCTGATGATGCAAACTAGCTATAACATGCAAGCAACTTCAAAGCTCATGTATTATTTGTTGGGGTCACCATTCAAGAAAAATACCATATCCATCAACTATTCATTAAATTTATGTAATATACTAGACTGTTCACTATGTGCACCTTCTGTGTATTCCATTTTATTTTAAAAGCCTTTTATATCATCTTGAGATTCCAATTCAACAGTGATGCTTTCATTATACACCTATAAAATGAGCACAACAATAATTTAGCAGGGCAGAGGCCCACACTCGAGCTGCATGAACATTCAGGCTACTGCTAAATTAGTCAGGCCTTTCTTTAAGCAGCCCTGTGTCTGACTAAAATGCACACAAGCCTCATTTCAGTATTGAAATGAGACTCCAAAGTCCATTTCAGATCTGATGCCTAAATTTGTTTTGACTAATTAAAGCTTCCAAAGCACAAGCACTGACTGGAATTCTTGAGCTGCCTAACTAGTAGCGCTTAAAGGAGGAGATGGTGACCTGGTGGCAATGTCACTGGACCAGTATTCTCTGGGGACATGGGTTTGAATCCCACCATGGCAGCTGGTGGAATTTATAATATTAGAGCGAACAGGAATGCTACTTGCTGAAAGTGAAAGTAAGAGACAAACTGAAACATGCAAAGAAAAGGAAACAAATGGAGGGATAGAATTTACAGTCTGAAATTGTTGAACTCAATGTTGAGTCTGGAAGCTTGTAATGTGTCTAATCAAAAGATGAGGTGCTGTTCCTCAAGTTTATGTTGAACTTCACTGGAGCAGCGCAGCAAGTCAAGGACACAGATGACAGTGTGACAGCAAGATGGAGAATTAAAACGACAGGCCACTGGAAGCTTGGAGGTCATGCTTCAGGATTGAATAGCAATGTTCTGCAAATCAGCCAATCAATCTGCATTTTGTCTCCCCAATGTACAGGAGACAACATTGTGAGCAAGGAATACAGTAGACTAAATTGAAAGAAGTAGATATAAGTTGCTACTTCACTTGGAAGGAGTGTTTAGAGCCTTGGACAGTGAGAGAGAGGAAGTCAGCTCAGTCATTGAGCATGTTCAAGACAGAAATCTGGATACTTATGACATCAAGGGATAGTAGGGAAAATGGTGCAAGAGGTAGATGATCCGCCGTGATCTGTTTGAATGGTGAAGCAGGATTGACAGGCCGAATGGCCTACTCCTGCAATTATTTCTTAGGTTCCTATGTAAAGTGGCAGACGTTACATCTCCTGTATTTGCATGAAAAGGTACCATGGGGTTGGGGGTTATGGGGGTGATTTGGGTGTGGACCAGAGTATCACAGAAGAAATGGTCCCTTCGTAACACTGAAAGTTTGGGTAGATGTGTTTGGTGATGGCATCATGCTGGAGATGATAGAAATGATGGGAAATGATCCATTGAATATGGAGGCTGGTGTGGTGGAAGGTGAGGACAAGGTAACCCTATCATGGTTCTGGGAGGGAGGGGAAGGTGTAAGGAAAAAATAAGACATCACATAAATGCTGCTGTGGAAGGCTGCATCATTGGGACAGATGCGATAGAGATGGAGAAACAGGAAGAATGGAATGGAGAACATAATAGCCATCACAGAGACATGGTTGACGGAAGGGCAGGGTTAGCAGCTCAACATCCTGGGATATAGAATCTTCAGGCGTGACAGGGGAGGGGTTAAAAGAGGAGGAGGCATTGCATTATTAGTTAAGGAGTCAGTTACTGCAGTAAGGAGAGATGATATCTTGGAGGGGCATCGAATGAAGCTTTGTAGATAGAGCTTAGGAATAAAAAAGGAGCAGCCACATTGTTAGCTGTTTATTATGGACCCCCAGATAGTCAGCAAGAAATTGAGGAGCAAATATGTGCACAATTTGCGGAAGTGTGTAAAAATAATAACAATAGGGTAATTATATTAGGTGATTTCAACTTTTCCAACATTAATTGGGATAGACAAAGTGTTAAGGGCTTGGATGGAGTGGAAGTCTTGAAATGTGTACAGGAGAACTTTTTACATCAATATGTAGAGGGTCCAACAAAGGACGGCACAGTGCTAGACCTAATTCTGGGGAATGAAGCCGGAAAGGTGGCTGAGGTGGTGGTGCGGGAGCATTTTAGTGATAGTGACCACAACATGGTACAATTTAAGCTTGTTATGGACAAATAAATAGACAAGTTGCAAAAAAATGTTTTGGATTGGAGGAGAGCGGATTTTAGTAAAATAAGGCAGGATCTGGCCAGGGTAGACTAGGAACAGCTACTTGTGGGGAAATCTACAGAAGAGCAGTTGGGGGGGTGTTCAAAAAGGAAATGTGGAGGGTATAGGCTCAACATGTTCCCTCTACAGTGATGGGAAGGAATAACAAGCCCAGAACCATGGATGACCAGAGATATTCAGGATACGATGAGAAGAAAAAGAGAGGCTTTTAGCAGGTACAAGAGGAGCAAATCAGTGGAGGCATTAGTGGAGTACAGAAAGTGCAGGGTGGAGCCTAAGAAAGCAAATAGGAGAACAAAGAGGGGATATGAGAAAGCTCTGGCTGGTAAAAGTAGGAAAAATCCCAAGATATTCTATAAGTATATCAATGGGAAGAGGATAACCAAGGAAAGAGTAGGGCCCATTAGGGAGCAAGGGGACAATCTATGGGTGGAGACAGATGACATCGCTAGAGTGTTGAACGAATACTTCACATCCGTCTTTACCCAAGAGAATGAGGATTAAGGTATGGAACTTGGGGAGAGAGACTGCGAGGTTCTTGAGCAAATTGATATAGGGAGCGACAAGGTATTGAAGGTGTTGGCAGGCTTAAATCTCCAAGTCCGGATGATTTGTGTCCCAGACTGCTGAGGGAGGCAAGGGAGGAGATCGCAGGGGCTCTGACCCAAATTTTTAATTCCTCTCTGGCCACGGGGAAGGTGCCAGAAGACTGGAGAACAGCTAATGTGGATCCACTATTTAAGAAGGGTTGTAGAGAGGAGCCAGGGAACTACAGGCCAGTGAGTCTCATGTCAGTGGTAGGGAAACTATTGGAGAAAATTCTGAAGGAGAGAATCTATCTCCACTTGGAAAGGCAAAGTTTGATCAGGGATAGTCAGCATGGCTTTGTCAGAGGGAGGTCATGCCTAACAAATTTGATTGAGTTTTTTGTGGAGGTGACCAGGTGTGTAGATGAGGGCAGTGCAGTTGATGTATGGATTTCAGCAAAGCCTTTCATAAGGTCCCACATGGGAGACTTATAAAGACGGCACATAGGATACAGGGTAATTTGATAAGGTGGATTCAAAATTGGCTTAGTTGTAGTGACGGAGGGTGATGACAGAAGGATGCTTTAGTGACTGGAAGCCAATGTCCAGTGGCGTACCATTGTGCTGGGTCCCCTATTATTTGTCATTTATATAAACAACATAGAGGACTATGTAGGGGATAGAATTAGTAAGTTTGCGGATGACACAAAGATTGGCCGGGTGGTTAACAGTGAGGTTGAGTGTCCTGGGCTACAGGAAGATATAGATGGGATGGTCAAATGGGCAGATAAGTGGCAGATGGAATTTAACCCTGAAAAATGTGAGGCGATACACTTTGGAAGGAGTAATTTGACAAGGAAGTATTCAACGAGCGGCATGACACTAGGAGGTTCTGAAGAACAAGGGACCTTGGCGTGTGTGTCCATAGATCTCTGAAGGCAGAGGGGCACGTTAGTGGGGTGGTGAAAAAGACATATGGGACACTTGCCTTTATCAATCAAGGCATAGATTACAAAAGTAGGCAGGTCATGTTGGAGTTGTATAGAACCTTGGTGAGGCCACAGCTGGAGTACTATGTGCAGTTCAGGTCGACACATTATCGGAAGGATGTGCTTGCACTGGAGGGGGTGCAGAGGAGATTCACCAGGATGTTGCCTGAGATGAAACATTTAAGTTATGAAGAGAGGTTGGATAGACTTGGGTTGTTTTCGTTAGAGCAGAGAAGACTGAGGGGCAACCTAATCGAGGTGTAGAAGATTAAGAGGGGCATGGACAGGGTGGATAAGGAACAGCTGTTCCCCTCAGTTGGAGGGTCAGTCACAAGGGGACACAAGTTCAAGGTGAGGGGCAGAAGGTTTAGCAGGGATGTGAGGGAAAACTTTTTTTTCCAGAGGGTGTTGACGGTCTGGAATGCACTGCCTGGGAGGGTGGTGGAGGCAGGTAGCCTCACATCCTTTAAAAAGTACCTGGATGAGCACTTGGTACGTCATAACATTCAAGGCTATGGGCTAAGTGCTGGTAAATGGGATTAGGTAGGTAGGTCAGGTGTTTCTCATGTGTTCGTGCAGACTTAATGGGCCGAAGGGCCATTTCTGCACTGTGTGATTCTGTGATTCTGTGAGTCCTTACAGGGTGGAGGATCTGAAGAAGTGTAGCCAAGGCAGCTATAGGAGTCAATGGACTTTTAATGAACATTAGTTGATAGCCTATTGCCCAAAGTGGAGGCAGATGTGTCAGGAAGGGGAAGGGAAGAGACAGATTTTGACCATGTGAAACGGAGAGAATAGTGGAAATTGGAAGACGTGGCACCGATACAGTCACCAACATACAGGAAAAAGAGTTGAGGGAGGGGGCTTGGCTGAGCTCCAAGACTCACAAATGGATTAGCTCAGCAGGGATCTGTTTTCGTAGGTGGAACTGTAGTGTTTACTTTGATTGATTTATATTTTTATGAGGTTATAATAAGTCATGTTTTCTTGAACTCTCTTTCAATATCTGACAGTTTATCAGGCCAAGATTAAGAGGTGTGAAGTGAGGTAAAACATCTGATTTTGATATTATAACGACTTTGCCTAATTAACAATTTTATAGGGTTGCAAGGGTTGCAGTTCCTTTCAAAGCAGGTTTCTGAATGAATGTTTTATTAAGTGCATTTCAAGGCTTACCGTCGTTGTTATATGGCTCATTGGTTCCATAGTACATACTTGTTGAGTGAGCTTGGAGGATGCAGGGAGGCCAGAGAAGAGGCATTGGGGGTGTGAGTGGCATGGAATGGGCGTGGGGCACGGAGGGCATGGAACACCAAGGGGGTGCATGGAGGGCATGAAGTGGCATGGGAGCATGGATGAGACCTTTTCAACATATCTTTCAAAAGATTCTGAATCCAGGCAATGGTTCATGAATCCTCTGAGAGGCCATGAAAGATATGTCCTTGAGAAACTGACCCTACTCCATGGGCTGCATCTTCCAGTCGGCAGGCGAGACGGGCGATGCCAGCTCGCTGACAGTAAAATGATGCGGGGTGCCACTGGGCAGGCATCCCGATGTCACCCTGTGTCATTTACATTTTCAGGTCGGCGGGTGCTCAGCCAAGTCGGCTGCGTGCCCGCCAACCTGTCAATGGCCACTTAAGGCCATTAATAAAGTAATTGAATCAATCAATGGACCTGCCCATCCAACCTTAAGGCTGGTGGGCAGGCTGGGAGCCCAGGCGGGCTTCCAAAAAAACATGAAACCTCATTCACGGGCGGGATGATGTTTCATGAGGGTATTAAAATTTGTATTAAGTTTGTAAATAAAAGAAATTGACATGTCCCAGCTCACGTGACAGTGGCACATGAGGGATCATGTCAGTAGGTTTTTTTTATAATCTTTAATCAATGTTTCAAACTTGAGCCGATCTCCCTGAGGCAGCACTTTGCCTCAGGGAGATCTGTGTGCTCTTTCGCGTGCATATGTGAAAGAGTGCACTCCCGGCTCAGGGAATCTCACCCCCACCGCCCCCCCACCTGTACAAGGAGCACATAGCGCTTCCTGGTGGGCGTCACGCTGGGTGGGCCTTAATTGGCCCGGCCCCGAAAAATGGCGGCGTGCCCCCTACCGGGAGCGCCGATTGGGAACCCGCCCGCCCGTGCCCGCACATCCCCCCTCCCCCCCCCACAAACGGGGAAAAATGTTGTCCCATGAAAATTCCAGACTGTGGTGTCAGGGAATATGAATTGTCTACCCCCACAAGGAAGTTGGCCAGGTCGAGAGTGCAGGGTGCAGTCTCACTACCCACACCCTTATCCCATTTGAAAATTGCCAGTACTGCGAATGGCAGCTGGAAACTCAGAATTGGGTCCTGCTCACCTTTTATAAAGGCTTCTGGAGTGGGCTCGACACTGTGAAATCCGGCCACTGTGTCAGACATTTTTGCTTCACAGAGGACATCCTCACTGAAATTTGCTGCCTGCTGCAGCCACAACTGTAAACTCAAAGCAGGGTGAGGATGGAATTACCAGTGGCTGTTACACTGATTATGGCCTTGAATTTTTACGCATCTGACTCCTCCCAGGCTGGAACAAGTGATATTTGCAACATCTGATGAAAGGTAATTGAACTGAAACATTCACTCTGTTTCTAATGCTGCCAGACCTGCTGACTATTTCTAGCATTTTCTCTTTTCATTTCACATTTCCAACATCCTCAAAATTTTGCTTTTGTATTTGCAATATCTCCCAGTTTGACATTCACTATTGCATATGGAAAGTCACTGAGAATCTCTATGCAAAGAGAACTGAATATACTTCATTCTCTCTTGCCAGGGATGGTGGATTGGAGCTCACTACTTCTTAAGGATTCCAGGCTTCCCCATAGTGTGGGGTATCATTGACTGCATGCCCATTGTAGTATAAGGCTGTACAGCATAGCAAAGGTTAATTTTGGGCTGAAGGACACTATCATCCATGGTATAATGTAGAGAGACGCATGACAGGAGACAGAAGACAGAGTTGTATGGAGAGACTCCAGTGGAGGACAGCATGAAGTTAGCTCCTAGTCTGGGCTATGCTTTGTACATATGTATACAGTTATGTATTACCAATAAACACTACTGTTCAACCTTACAAACCTCTGAACCTCTTTGTGAGACCTACTGAACAAACCCTCACAACACATATAGACTTTGTGGGCATCACATGTCAACTCAGATGTACTGCAAATAAAAGGTCAATGTATGATATCCTGGCAATAGTCACAATGTCATCATTCTGCTGCAGTTCACAAGGCCATCTGCACTTGAACCACCACAACAAACTAGAGGGTAGCTATTGTGGGATAAGGGCTCTCCTTTGATGATAGGGGTCATGCTGCCCGTTCACAAATCACTCACACCTGGGCAACAGGCATACAATAAAAGCCATACTACCACACAAAATGCCATTTGAAGGGGGGCTGAAATGGAGGACAAAGAGGAGGAGGAAGTAAGGATGCAAACAACCTATCATGCTGTTCATACTCAACTCACCTGACTGCAATATAATAAACACAAACCTACTTCCCCATTCATCAAGAGTTCCACACCTCACCTTACTTCTGTTGCTGACCGTTGTAGATCCTGCCTCTAATCTGCCCTCTAAAGTTTGCCAAGTGTCAGTATCTGTGCTGGTGGCTCTGAGAGAAAGAAAGAGTGATGGTGTTTCTTCTTCATCGTTGTCTTCCTGCCCTTGCAGATCTTCCTTCTCCTCCACTGCCTGGCCAGGCTACAGTGCTTCGATATCTGAAAGGAGAAAGGCATAAGAGTAAAGTTGTGGTGAGAGGGTGGAGGGGAGACGAGTGGAGTGCAGCTTGAAAATCAGAAGGGAGTGTGGCTGAGGGGGTTAGTGGGATTTGAGAAAAAGTATTAGATATCAGGATATCATATCTTCGATTGTTTCAGCCCACCATTGACCATGGTCTTAGCAATGGCCACTGCAGTGATGGTGACCACCATCTCCTCCATCAGTATAAGGACATGCCCATCCCCTGTTGGTTAAGTCCTGCTATTTCCAATTATGCACAACCTTGTCCAACAAGGTGGAGGGAAGTGTGTCAGTGAGTGTGGTACAATGTGTTTTGGTGATGCAACTGTCATAGTTGAATAACTGGCTGCGAGTGCAAGTTAGAGATATGGGTGTGAGGCTTGCAGCAGTGCTAAACATGTGAGGGTGAGGTGGAGCTATGAATATGAGGTATGAGTTATAGATAAAATGTATGTGTTTTTTCATTGCCCATGATCAGTGTGTTTTGTATGTGAGGGATGTGTGTTTTCTTACCCTTAGAGTGATTATCCCAATTCAAATAATTCCAGCAGCAAGTCTTCTGTGAATTTAAAAAAAAGGAAGGTTATGTATTCTCACACACTTGCCCCAGAGGTTTAAAAGTGATGTATCACTCACTCAACTCACCCACACTATCAATCACACAAGGACTACATACAGATGACGGACAAAAACAATACAATTACAGTTTATGATTGCCTCTGTCTCTCCTTCCTAGCAGGCCTTTAGTTTCTTAGATGAGTTGCTGCTTTGGTTGAAGTGAAGGTTTTGTAAAGCAAAGGATTTTCAAGTAAGCTATGAAGACTCTTGCATTCAACTCTCCAGGTGGTTGGTTCTCAGGTGAACTTACAATTAGAACAGGTTGGAGAGAGTCCTTCTCCCACTTTCAAGGTATGGTTGTTTATTCCCTTGGCAGCTTAGTTATTGCACAGCTGGTTCAATGGCCGTCTGATGGATTTCTCTCTATAGAGCAACTTCGTGATGTTTTAAAAACAGGCAACAAACATGGCTGTCTTACCATGTGACCTGTTACAAATACAAAGTCCTTTTCTTAATAAGGTGGGTGTCTGGCTCAATTGTAAATTCTGTGTGATGACTTTTACATCTTGATGTGTCTTTGTACCTGAATGACACATTCAGTTTGAAATTACCCTTTTGAATTAATTTCAGGATAAAGCATTGAGTCAGCATCAGTCTGGAAAACTCCTTTGGTTCCCTCTTGAGTTGGGGGAGTGCTTCAATCCACAAGAAATGTCAAGTAATCCTCAGGTCATTTTTTGTAGCTTTTGGTGGTTTTTAAAAATATAAAGTATTGACTGAAAGTCCACAATATACTGGAATACTGCAGAGTTATGATTGATAGCGATTGTTAGTAAGTGACTGATGGGATGTACAGTGTGAGAGGCTGGTAGGGCAGTTGGTGAGATATGGCATTTGAAAATTAACTTACTGACCTTGACCATTGATGTGGGGTCATTGAACATCTTGCGGCACTGCATTCAGGTCCTCAGGTTAAACTCCTGGCATTGACCTCAGTGACTTTCTGTATCCACTATCTTATGATCATGTGTCTGCAGGGCCTCCTGAAATCCTATCAATACAGGACCTCTTCCCTCCTGTCCACTTCCTTCACCAAGGTGTTCAGAACAGTGTCAGAGGACCTTGGAGCATGTGGTGCTCTGTTGTGCCATAGTTCACCATTCTTCTTAATCACACTTTCTTCTGCAACCAGTTTCATCATCCAGTCCAGTCAGGATACAGCATCCCTTTTAGTGGTGCTAGTGTCAAACAAACTTGGGCCCCCTGCTGAGATGTGCAATCTCTCAGCAGTGTGTTTGGCATCAGCTACTCATAGCTGTCATGCAAATCAGCAGGCAGTATGAAGTTAATACCCTGCCTGCATCAGAATCAAAAGGTGTCAGTTAATTAGGCCTTCCGATACCCACACCCATTTTTGGGCCATGCCCAATTTCACAGCCATGCATTCTTTGTCGGAACAAGAGAATGCTACAGAGATTCTGTCCTTGCCCCATTGGCATATGATCCATGCAGGACATCTCCCACCTTTAACTAAAATGCAACTTGCCAAAGCCATGACCAGTCACTGATCAGCTGTGTCTATGGAGCACCACAACAGGAAAAGCCACCAAAAGCCTGTGCAGGAAGGCCTGCAAGCCCTCCTCGAAGAGGTGTAAGATAGGAGCGAGGGATACATGAAATTTTATGGAGCCTAAAAAGGCAGGAAATGTGGCATGCAGAGTGATATAATTAGGCGGCATGGGAAATTTTGATTTCCCGTTGGTGGTTGAGTTGCTGAGATAAAGTCGGTGGTGTGTTTAGGCTGTACCGAGCATTATGCAAGTCTGTGCTGGTTCATAATCATAATAAATTTGCATGCCATTAATACTTATTCACTTGAAACAATTTCCAATTAAGTCCTACCCTTGGGTTAAAATTAACGGTACACAAGAATCTCGTAGTACCCCATTCATGATCATTTAAAGGTAGCATGCACCAGTTGACTTTATGCAGTTGGGACTAAGGTAAGCAGTTCTTTGTGTTGAACTCTGTGACACATGGTGATGCGTGTTGAAAGATTGGTATTTGGGTGCAGGGAGATGCAGTGGCGGGAAAGGCCTAGCTTCCTGGGTGTGGTGGTCCTGTAAGGGAGTAAGGCTGGGTGAGTCAAGGCAGGGGTTGAAAGATGGATGCTGGGTCTAAAGAGTGGGTTCAGTGTTAGCAACAGTGGGGTCCTTAGGATCCAATTGAGGGTTCTGGGTGGTGGAGGGAAAAGTACCAGTCAAAGAAGGAAGGTGGACTCGGTATGGGGGTAGGTCCAGAATCAGGGTCAGGCATTGGAAGGCCACATGCAATGGGTGACAAGAGCAAACAAAAGCATGGAGGACGATAACAGGAGGGTTCAAAGTCAGAGTGGACATTGGGATGGTCACAGTTGCAGGCATAGTGGGGAGAGATGGCATGTGCAGAGAAATGGTGAAAGGGTCAAGGGTAACAGGGGGAGTTTCAAGGGTCACAGAGGGGGAAGAAAAAGTCATGCTTTATGGGTCAGATGTGATGGGGGGCAGCATGAGGGTGACAGAAAGAGGGTAGAAGGTATAGGTTTAGGTTTCAGATATACGTGTGCCCTAATTTTAATATCTCTTTTTAAGTGCACCTTTTCTCCGTTGAAGTGGGAGGAGCGTCATTTTGGGTGGGTGGAGTTAATGCTGTGCACAACTGGCTGATTAAAGGGACTCCCTTATAATTAATTAAATGAATGAGAACCATGGACAAGCATGTTCTCACGTGTATGTCTGCACTCTTTACACGAGCGATTACAGCCATAACCAATGAGTCTCATTCACCCAATATTCCTGCTACCACAGGAGCAGGAGAGAATGTGAAGAAAGAGACCTCCTGCTATATGACAACAGAGACCACAAGACCAACAGCAGGCAGAACCAGAAGGGGAGGTTGGTCCAGACACAGACATCCAGAAAAGGCATTGGTGAAGATGGGCACTGGCACATCAAAACATCCAGAGGACAAGAACAACTACCTCTAGATGTCAGAAAGGCAATGCCAGAGGCGTCTGAGGACGTCTCGGGAAATGGTCACTGAGATATGTCAGATTATTCATCAAGACATAGATTTGGTGGGAACCCCATGCCAGTGGCCCTCAAAGTTACATCGGCACTCACTTCCTATGCCAGTGATGGCTTCCAGGGCCGACTGGCAACGTATGTGGCATCTCAAAGGCTGCCACACACACACACACACACGCATAATGGAGGTAACCACTGGTCTATTTCGTCGTGCCAATGATTATATTCTCTTTACCACTGATGAAGACAACCAGGCTGCAATGTCAGCCACATTCGGTGCCATCGCTTGGGTTTCCTCGAGTGCAAGGTGCCATTGACTGCACTCATGTGGCTGTAAAAGATTTCTGGGAACAGCTAATTGCCCTTTGTAAATGATAAAGGCTTTCATCCCACGAAAGTAAAACTGGTGTGTGACGACAGGAGAAAAATAATGCAGGCCTGTGCCTATTTCCCAAGGAACTGTCACGATGTATACATTTTGCAAAACCTGTGGCTCCCAGGGCTTTTTGAGGCCCCAACCCAGGTTGATGGATGGATTTTTGGTCAAGGGCTATCCCTACATACATGGCTGATGATACCAGTGAGGCAGAGGAGCACTACGATCAAGCTCATGCGTCCTCCAGAGCCTTCATCAAGCACACCACTGGGCTTCTTAAAATAAGTTTCCACTGCCTTGATCGGTCTGGAGGGATTCTCCAATGCATACCCCAGAGTGTCTCACCAACCTTAGTGGTTTGCTGTGCACTGCACAACCTGGAGCTGTAACGCGGGCAGATGGTGCAAGGGGAAGAGAGTAAGGAAGATCAGCCCTCCTCAGATGATGAGGATTAATGGGCTTTTCATGAATGCCAGGGCCATGGAGAGATGTGCAAACGATGCCAGAGACAACTTGATCTATACAAGATTTGAACAAGAATAATTCATTTGCATGACCATCACATCATCACTAGACCTCCATCGCCTTCCTGGTGTTTAAACCGCCCTGCTCACCAGTGTCTGCTCCCAAATTTATAAGTGAACCCTCCAGGGACCATGTGGGTGTAACTGTACTGGTGGAGGTGGATGACAGTGTATCCTGTGGCTGTTTTGTCCCCAGAGGTAGAGTCTTCTGGTTCCTGTCTCAGCTGCTGCCTGATCTTTGGATGGTGATGACATGTCATGGAGAACAAAAAGAATCACATTAAGAACCGTTACAGTTCGAGCATTTTACATCTCACTGCATCCATCCTGTGTGTCTATTTGCCATCACCAAGAGGTTGCTTTATCCTCGTTACTCCTGGCTGGCCCAACCCCTCTATCTGCCATTGCCCATGCTCGCTCCTCACCAGTGATTTCCATTGCCTCCTCCTTGGCGGCTGTGAGGAGCCTCAGTTCTGGAACTCTTATTCCACCTGTGCATCTTCTCTCCCTGACATTGTGCGTCTGCTTGTCCTACATGATAAAGTGCAGAGATAGTGACTTGTCAAGTGACACCTAACCCCCTTATCTGCATGCATCACCATCACACATACAGGCCTGCCATTCACATATTGCATCCAAGTGCAAACAAAAGGCAAACTTCCACACTCTTTGGTGTCAATTGCCATGTGGCACTAAGGCTGATTGTGCATTCACTCACATGCCAACTCGCACATATACATTACTGATGATCACACAAGAGACTCCTGTTGAAGATGCAACACTGGCACTTACCCTGGAGGATCCAAGCAGGGCGTTGCCCATGGGCTGGTCTGTTTTGGTGGTCAGACATTTCTCCAAAGAATATGGTACTCTCAATCAGTGGACCATTCTGGCAGTAATGCACAACCGCCGTGTTCGAACAGGTGGTTCTTTAATAGGCCACCCATAGGTGCAGCATTGTCAGCTGATGAAGGGTTTCACCAATGAAAAGCTTTCCTTACCCCTAAATCGCACAGGTTTTCTATGCACACTGCTGGCATTTAGAACTTTAACTTTAATCGCTTGGTAAAAGGCAAAAAGAGAGATAGCGGAGGTTGGGCATAGTTCCGGACACAACGTCTGGGATGACGCAGTTGACTGCCAGGCAGCAAGCCATCAAGAGAATCAGAGTTGCCACCTGGTGGCCCAGGCACTCAATGCCAATTCCCTCAAACTGAGGAATGCACACAAATGCTGGAAGAAATTCAACTGCTTGACCAGAGTAAACAAGACAATGTCCAAAGCATTTGTCCTATTTTACCTTGTCCACCCTGGTCATTATTACATTCTCAATGTTATTAAAACAACACTCACACTACTAACACCTTAGATGCCACACTACTTAAGGGCACAGCCAACTTCCTATCACTCACTATGGCCATACACAAGCCCTAAGACAGAGTAACTGGGTTGCACAACCCCAGCACCCTCCTCCATTCAAAATCACTAAAAAAATTCTCTCACGCCTCACCTCCCCCATTACTCTTGCTACAAAGTCCTTAACTGATAGCCTAGCCCTCATTTACCTACTGTGCTGCAGAAGAGTTTGAAATATAGGGTGGCATCTTTTGCCCTCTCTAGTGGCATGCTTAGAGGCAGGGAGGGCATTTAATTGGGCAGCAGGGTAGCAGGTGAGCACTCTAATTAAGTGTGGGTCGGGAAGGCTCGTGGTCGGTGTTCCTGCCCCATCACCAATTGAGTCCCTTTAGTGGACAATTTATGACCACTTAAGGGCCTCTTCCTGCTGCCACTGGTATTAACCCAGCTTTGGGAGGGCCTGTCACAACAAATAAACCTGTGCAGGTTGCTCGTCGTCTCCTGGAGGGGGGTCCCGCCTTCAAACACACTCAGTGCTAGATCAAGGGACTCATTGTCAGGAAGGGGGGGCCCACTAAGAGCCACCCCCTTCCCTTTCTGCTGACCCGCTCTGCACCCTCCTACATCCTGCTATCCCCCAGCTTCCACCCAGTGAAACCCCTCCTATGGTCTGGGCCTCCGGTGGGAATCTTTCCGACAGCAGCCAACACCTACCCTGTGGCATTGCTGAGTAAAGGAGCTATTGTCGCTTGATTGGCCAGCAGCTCTCAGTAGGTGGAACATCTGTCCCAGTTCCAGATTACTATGCATTCTTGGCTGAGAGCCCAGACAGCTATTAGAGTGTTGAAACAGCTGCAGCCAGAGAAAGCTTTGCTTGATTAAGGGCTCTGGTGCTCTGATTTATTCTGTCAATTGCACAATGTTTACTTACACAAGGTAAAGAGATTTCAAGTTCATGCAGTTTCAGCTATTGATGATTGACACTTTTATTGGGCTGGATTGAAAGGCTTTTTTAATAAAATGGAAAGTTATGAACAAAGTACTGTTTTTTTGTAGCTTTTTTAGCATCCTATTGTCACAATAATGTTCATTGGTTCTATACAGAGTGTAGAGTGGGTGAATGGGCATGGAGGTGCCATTGCTTCGCATGGAAGGTGGGTGAGGGGGAATAGATTGGCATGGAGGGTATGAGTAAGATATTTTGAACTTCCTTTTCAAAAGGTTACTTCATCCAGACTATGGTTCACTTCACCTCTGAGGTGCTATAAACCACGAGTTCTTTAGAAGCTGATCCGACTCCATGAAAAGTAAGGATGACTAAGATATGTGTAACCCCGCAAAGGAGCCAGTCAGGTTGGGAGAGCATGGTGCAGCGTGAACTAGCCCGCACCTTTAACCCTCATTGATGAAAATTGAGGATGCTGGGAATGGGGTTGGCGACACAGGAATCGGGTTCCAGCTGCCATTTTTAAATATTCATGGAGTTTACCCAACTCTAGAAAATCTAGACCATTGTCTTTGGTCCCTGCTACAAGCTCCATTCGTGAACCACTGACTCCATTCATCTCCCTGGTAACTGTGTGAGGCTGAATCAGATCATTCACTATTTTGATGTCATTGATCCCATGATGAGCTTCCAATCATATACCTGTGCAATCTCTCAGACCACCTATTTCCACCTGCACAACATTGTCTCAGTTCATTTTCTGAAGAAACACTCATCTATGCGTTGTTACCTCTAGGCTTGACTATTCCATTGCACTCTTTGTTAGTTTACTACATTCTACACTCCAGAACTTTGAGATCATCCAAAGCTCTGTGTCTTTACTCGCACCAAGTGTGATTGCAAAATAAAGTATCAGCACTGTGCTGACTGACTTACACTTGTTGCTGGTTAATAAACACGTTGATTTTAATAATTTCCTCCTTGTTTTCAAATCCCTCCATGTCCTAGTGCCTCCCTATCTCTGTAACCTCCTCCAGCCCCACAAACCTCTGAGATATCTGCTCCCCTCAAATTCTGGCCTCTTGAGAACCGCAATTTTAATTGCTCCATTGTTGGTGACCATGCCTTCAGCTGCCTAGGCCTGAAACTCTGGAATGCCCTTCCTAAACTTCTCTGATTTCGTACCTTTCTTTTATCCTTTAAGACACTCCTTAAAACCTGCCTCTTTGACAAGTCATACCATAATATGATGGTCATCTGTCTTAATAATTTTGAATGTGGCTCAGTGTCATATTTTGCTTCATGACACTCCTATCAAGTGTCATAGCACATTTTATTTTGGTAAAGGCACTATTAAATATAAGCTGTAGTTACTGTTGTTAAGAAATGCAGCAATATAATAGAACTACCTGACTCTATACATCCGCTGCCTGGGTGAATTGTGCGGCTCTGCTGATAAGTACACCCTTGACGCATTGGATTGTTGTCATGACTGTTCCCACACTGAAATTGCACAGATTCCCTGTGAAACTTTGAATAGATCAGGGGACTGGTCACCTTCATTGTGACCGACAGAGCTTTTCTGGGAGTGGAGAAAGGCTCAAGGTCTTTGTGATAAAGGGTGTAGAGATGCACAATGTGAGCCATGGGCAATCGGAACTTTCAATCACAGAGCTCTTTCAAGACATCCTCAAAGAACCTGTGCAACCTGTAGGTACACAATTGAGGATATTGTTTGCTGGGCTTGTGTCTTTTGTCTTTTTGGCTTATTCACCTCAGCTGTACGCGATGCTGTTGCTCCACCTCCTCCATAATGACTACATAAAGGAAACCTATACTTGCTCTGAATTCTTCGATCTAGGCTCACTGACAACAAACCTATACTTCCCCCAAGGGGAAACCTATACTTGCTCTGAATTCTTCGATCTAGGCTCACTGACAACTTCAGTTGCAAACTTATATGGTTGTAGGACTAATACCACCAGTAGGGAAAAAATGCATTGCTCATTATAAAGGGTTGGGACATAAAGGGATGTGTTACAATGGGGACATGGGACATTAGAAGGTTTCCATTGCTCCTTAAAAGGCAAGTTTTAGCAAAGCTGATGGAGCAGAGGTTTAAAGTAGTGGCAGGCTAAGAGAAAGGGAGTCCTATGTGCAGGCATGAGTCAGCAATAAACTGACTCAGTCCCTTGTTTGATAGCTAGAAAATGTACTTGTGAGGAGGATTGCAATCAATAGTGCTTGATAGTACCATCCCATTGGAGAATGTGGATCCTAGTTTCAGGCCATAAATGACCATTAAGGTCCTTGAGCATGTACAAATCCTTAGCTGCATGCCTTAAAACAGAAAGACAGAGCTAAACACTTGCCTCTCTACTGATTCAAATTAGGATACAGATTTTCATTGTTGTTCCTAAGTAGATTTGCCATGCCATGGCTTGCAAAATTGATTGGTGACATCTTGGTAGGTGCAGCCAAATAGGCTATACATAATCCTAGTCACCTTGGCATGTCTTCTTTTATGTAGTCTCACGTAAAGCATATTATGGTATAATTAAATGCTTTTCATGGTTATTCAGGCACTCATACTTCATTGCTATGTCATCAGGGACAGTCTCCTTTCAGGAGATGAGCCTCCACTATTAGAATGTCTGAAACAGGGTTTGTGATCTTGCCACAGATTCAGGACTGTGGGTTCTGGCGAGAGAGCACTAAGTACCTCTTAGACAGTCTTTCCTTATTTTTGAGCTCTTGCTTCAGTAAGGAGTCCCCTTTGGTCACTCAGCAACACCTTTTAGAATTCCTAGGTGCATGCCAATGGATTGAAAGTACTGCCTCTGTGTGAATCCTGAATATTGGTCTGACCCCAGGGCCTCATTTACTATTCCTGTGGATTAGCATTTTTGAGTGTCAGCTGCAGGACTGAATCAGAGGAATGTAGGTCCCAGGTGATATTTGTAGAGTTCTAGTACCCCCATTATATCCTAGAATCCACAATCACATGACAAAGCACTTTCACATATCCTTAAGTCCCTATCCCTGTTCCTTATCTTTAGGACAAAAGTTGTACATTGCTAATAACCCATTAGATAGTCTAAAATTTGACAAAACATTTTTTTTGCAGAAGGCTTCATGCTTCCATTTTATTTACTGATATCAACAGCAACAACAATAATTCACATTTATATAGCATATTTGACATAATGAAACATTTCAAGGAGCTTCAAGGGATTGTAAGGGAACAATGTTTTGACACCAAGCCACATAAGGAGATATTAGGCCAGATGACCAAAATGTTGGTAAGGTGCATTTTAAAAGAGTAAAGAGAGGTAGAGAGACAGAGAGAATTCAGAGCTTCACACCAGGCAGCTGAAGGCATGGCTGCCAATAGTGGATTGTTTAAGATCAGCAATATTCAAGATGTCAGAATTGGCAGAGTGCAGAGATATAGTGGGATTGCAGGGCTAAAGGAGGTTATAGGGATTGGAGTTAGAGGGTGAGGCCATGGGGGGGATTGCTTGACTGGGAGGCAATATAAGCCTGTGAGCACAGGAGAGATCATTGAGCTTGATTTGTGAGTTAGGACCAGGCAGCAGCGTTTGGATGACCTCAAATTTGTGGAGGGTAGAACATCAGAGGTCAGCCAGGAGTGTGTTGGAATAATCAAGTCTGGAGGTAACAAAGACATGGATGAGGGTTTCCTCCACTGGTAAGCTGAGGCAAGGCCAGAGAAGGGTGATGTTAAAGAGGTGGAAATATGCAGTCTTAGTGAAGGTGCAGATGTGTGGTAGGAGTCATATATAGCATCATATAAAAACCAAATATAGGTCTGTCCACAGGAAAAATATCGGAAATATAATTGAAATAATTATTTTAGAGGTGTGCGAGCCAAAAAGGCTGTATTGTTTTATTTTCTCCATGCTTTTATTCACAGAAATGTTTTAGCACCTTATTTGTAGCCATATTAGCACCAATAAATAGGCCTCTACAGTTTGAAAGGATCCAGGGAACATTTTCAAAGTTTTAAGTTTACCAGCAATATGAATTCCTCAAACGCTTGCTACTTATTCTGAAGTTTTTTTAATATATGGTGATATTCTAGCCCAAACACACACAATACAATTTAGCAAAATTCATTAACTGCAGTGTACCAAAGACTACAAACGGAAAGGCGTGAATAAGCAATTAGATTTGTTCTTTTTCTAGACATCCCAGATGAAAGTGTTCACAAGCTATCATGTTCTGAGGAACTAATTACTGTCTTACTAATTAAATTCAGTATATAAACATATGGAATTACTTTCACTTTAAAAAATATTTTTTAACATGCAATTAGTATTTAAGTGACACATTCACAATAAAACAAAACAAAGTTGTCTGTTTTGTGTAAAATGCTAATCACAAATGACCATTGCAGAACAGCTGCTATTTTCTAATGAGACTCAGAATATTTCATATGCTGTCTAGTGATCAAATTGAAAACGCTAAACATATTATGACTACATTTTATAATTTATTACTTGCTTAGAAGAAGACTCATTAAAATACCTTATTGATATAAAAAGGTTGCTTTTTATTACTAACAACAGTGAGGAAATATCACTGGTTAGATTTTCAACTGAGTGTCACTAGTTAGGCAGTAACAGTGCTGGAAGTAATGACAAGAAATGAGCAGAAAACACCTTATTTCTCCCAGCATTACTGAAATGGAAACAACGTTTTATTTTACCACCCACCACTGTTTCGTACTAAATAGGTCAAAATTTATTTTTAACAGATGTGAAATACATTTAAATTGTGAATGAATTTGATTAAACTTATTGAGGCAAAGGGAAATATTTTCACCTGTGAATTACTTTGGCAAAAGCCCTGTTTCAACCTATACCCACCTACATGCAGCACCAGAAGATGCAGGTACAGTTTTATCACATTGCTTTCTTCCCCAAGGTGCAAGGCATCATTGACTGCACATGTAGTCATTGTTGCACCAACTGACAATTCAATGGCACATCTAAGTAGGTAGGACTATTATGCCGTCAATGTGCAAATCATATGCAACTCTTGCCAGAAAATAATTCAGGTCAATGCACTCTTCCCAAGAGGAAACATGATGTTTTCATTCTGAAGCAATCAGACGTCACAGTGCTGTTTGAAGGAGAAGGATGGATGGAGAGCTGATTCCTCTGAGATAAGGCTGCACAATGCAGTCATGGCTGATGATACTTGTGTACAACGCTGTACCCTAGCAGAGAACTGATAAAAGGAGGCATGTGGATCAGCAAAACTCTTCATTGAACAGATATTTTAGGTGCACAAACAACATTTCATGCATTTGGAACAATCAGCAAGTGCCTCACCTAGGAGGAACAGTACTGAGCTATTGAAGATCAGGTGGCTGCTTAGCCAACCACTGAATTACAGAGAATTCTGAAGGACTACCACAGGCGTTGGTTAGCTCCCCTGATAAAACTGCATTGATAAATGCAATCCGGAAGTGCTTGGACCTTATGCATGCACTACACACACAAGGCTCGTCAAGGCCCGATACCAATAGGAAAGAGGGTAGGTCACAAAATGCAGTATTTCAGAGTACCATATAAAATGGGTACAACAAGACAGGCCTACTCCCAATTAGTGGTCTGAGGTTGGGAGGTTCCTCTCAAGTCCTCACGCATTCTCATTCCATGCAAACTTTAGAGGTACAAATTGCTAGTCAGCAGGTAGCCCCTATGCTTCAGAGAAAGTCTACTTTGCATCATTCTACTTTACTGGCAGCAGCATTCAGGAATTGTAAAGGCAGAGAAAAGAAAAGCAAAATCTTTAGGTATAGTACACAATCCAGAAAAGATTATTAATTTAGAAAACACAATTTAAAAACTGTTCAGAAAAACTGCAACATTAATCCATCTTTAAGAAGCCAACTTGAGCAGACCAAGCCCCAGGATCCCATTATATCTGTATTGCATGGGGAAGGTGCTGGCTGTGGGGATTGTACAAAATTGGGAAATCTTGCATTAGCCTAATTTGAATGAAAGTGCTTTTTTGCTCATGTTGCCAAGGTGCAAAGCATCGCCTAGGTGGAGTGCAGAGGAGAAATTTGAGGGGGTGGGTGGGTAGATCACATACCTGTGAGGAAGCCAACTCAACTTTCCCGCCATTTCAGTTAATGGAAGTTAAATCAGATGGACTCTGATTTTTTTCACTGAACTTTGTCTAAGTGATACTTTATACCTAGCCAGGACATACAAAAATCTGCTCCTGGGTGTTTTATGAGGCTTGTGCTTGCCAGTAAAACATCCTAATATCCTTCCACTTCTCTGTGTTGCCAGTGGTGTATTGTAAGACACTGGCTTGGTTCCAAAGAAACTTTTGTGAGCCTTAGTGCCTCAAACACTTGGTACCTCCCCTCAGAACCTTGGAAGCATGGCTTGTGCTGATGTACAGTTTGAGTTTCTCTTCAGTAGCTAGCTGATCTTCCTTTCTGCTCTCTGAGATTATTGCTGCATTAACATGTCAGCAGCACTGTTAAAATGCTTGGCCACAGTTTTGGCTTGATGGAAAACTCCATTGGCATTGTTGCCACCGAACATTGACTGAATTAAATCAAGCTTCATAGCTACTAAAAACTGAGATAAAACTTTACCAAGGTGAAATAAAGCTATTATTTTGGTCTAATTACAATTTACTGCATTAGCAGTTATTGCACAGTCAACAAATACCAGATTCTAATTTTTTAGAAGTCTCATTGCAACAAAATTGCAATTATCTACATTGATAATGTTTCAGTCACATAAACAAATTAAGCACATATGTGGACACGTACATAGACATGTACACATATTTTAATTAATCACTTTTAGCTTAAGTCCTGTTAATTAAATGCATGTTGCTTAGATTATACAGTTTGAAATATGCCAAGTCAAATTCTGCATTGATTCTAAAGCGAAATACTATGGATGCCAGAAATCTGAAATAAAACAGGAAATGCTGTAAACACTCAACAGGTCTGGCAGCATCTGTGGAAAGAGAAGCAGAATTAACGTTTCAGGTTTCATCAAAACTCTGATGACAGGTCACAGATCTGAAATGTGGCCAGAATTTTACTGCCTTTGCAGAATTTCTGATCAAAAGCAGGTCCCAACCCTACTGGTGATGGATGGCCACCTAACTGCATGAGCTTACTGGAGGTGACCAATTAAGGAGCCATCTTTGGCAGCTCTGTCCAATTAAGGATGGCAGGTGGACCAGGAACACGGCTGGTCCAACGGGAGGTCCTGCAGTATTGTTCGGCTGGCAGCCCCACAGGCAGAGATGGGTGCTGCTGCAGCAGGCAGGGGAACGCAAGGGAGCCTCAAGGTCATGAATTATTTGTGATCACAGCTGCCAGGCCATCATTATAGTGGGGGGGGGGGGGGGGGGCAAGGCGGTGGCTCCACAGGAAGGCTCATGGCCGCAGCTGTGGCCCTGTGGATGAATGGCTGTCGCCAGGGACCTGCTCGGCTTCACCCACTGTGTGTGACCCAATCGCTGATGGTGAGATCCAGGCAGCTTCCCCAAACTGGCCAGTTAATTGACACTGCTGCCAGGTGGGTAGCTGCATCGGTTGCTCACCCTTTTTGGCAACAGCGCCTGAAGACGGGAACGCATCAAATGGCTGATCCCACACACTGTTTGGCAAATTTCCCCCTCTGCCAACTTCCAAAGCTGCTTCCACATGGCAGGTAAAATCCCACCCATTTACTCTGTTTCTTTTTCCACAGATATTGCCAGACCTTCTGAATATTTCTAGCATTTTCTGTTTTTATTCCTGCAGCTATTCTACTTGGTTGCTGTAGTGACTATATTTAAACCATGAATATATAACAAGGTAAAATTAAAATGCTGACACATGACTGTTTACACTGTGCATTTCTTCTCATTGCACTTAATATTATGGGTTCTCACTCAATATCACTTAACTGTTAAAGAGCTGCAGTCACTTTGTTGCACCATTTTTCTTAAAAATGTGTATTTTGTTGATGATTAATTAATTAATGTTTTTCATTTTCCTGAATTATTCTGGGAAAATACAACATCAAATGCATAGCTTTTTACAGATGTTACACAAAAAGCTTATATATTCTGAAAGCAAAGTAGAAGCCTAAAATATCACTGAGGACTCAGTGGGTTTATATGAATATCCATGTTAAAGCATCTTCAAACCATTGAATATCCAAACATTGTGGTGATATATTTTTACTAACGTTTAGCCTCAGTTATAGTTGTGCAATCATTTTTTCTCAAGTTACATTTTTTTCTGTTTGCATTGCAATTTACAACCATCTCCATTGATTTCTGAATGTTTAATTAAGTAGATTTTCAAAATCTTTTAACTAAAATGTGAATTTTAAAGTTAAAACATTGCAAAAGTGTAGGATTTTGTTCATCCTCCAACTCGATTTAAAGCTAAATCAGCCATTTTCATACAACATATATGAAATAATTGCACATTCTTGCTTTGTTAAACGTCCTGTTAGTCAATACAGGTTTGCATTAAACTGATCTTTCAGCTCCCCAATGACTGAGTTGGGGTAGGCAACACTGGCTGACTCCTGCAGTCTAGAGCTCCCCTGTTCGATTCCTGATCTATGCTGAGTTAGCTGATCTCAGCCACAATGGTAATAGAACTGGAAACATTGGATGGAATAGTCCCAGATTTGCATTAAATGAGGTAGTGGGTGGGTAAAATAATGTTTTATCCGCAGGCTGCAATGGGGCTTTTCATGCCATATTGTCCCAAACCCGCCGCATTAATTATGCATTCCCGGGAAATACGCTGTTTCGATGCCAGGTGGCCCAACATGCCATCACCTCACTGCTTCATCACACCAGGTAGCATATTTAAAGTCCAGCCATGCACACACCTCTCAGTGCTACCAGCCCATGACTGCTGCACGGAAGACATGGCCCCGAAAGGAACAAAAGACTGCAGCCCCCAGGTGACATGTCCCTCAAGCGCCTTTTGGACACTGTGGAGGCCCGCCGTGATGTTCTCTACCAGCACTGTGGTCGCAGGAGGGGCAGCAACATCACCAATCCAGCAAGGGAGGCGGCAGCAGTCGTGGTCAGTGCCAATGCCCTGCAAAAGAGGACAACTACCCAGTGCCACAACAGAATGAATGGTCTCATCCATTCTGCCAGGGTAAGTCAGTCTTCTCATCACTCTCAACTCACACACTCACAAACCCATCTCACATCCACAGGGAGCTCACACCTCAAGGGGCAATGCCACTAACTGACAGAAAGCAGAGAGTATGCATAAAGGATTGGCAGGATGTAACAGTGGAGTCCCACAGGGGCCTGTGCTGGGGCCTCAACTTTTTATGATTTACATCAATTACTTAGATGAGGGGAGTGAAGTCATGGTTGCTAAATTTGCAGGTGACACAAAGATAGGTAGAAAAGTATGTTGTGAAGAAGACATGAGGAGGTTGCAGTTGGATATAGATAGGTTGAGTGAGTGGGCAAAGATCTGGCAAATGGA
Organism: Carcharodon carcharias; assembly: GCF_017639515.1. Taxonomy (NCBI): domain Eukaryota; kingdom Metazoa; phylum Chordata; class Chondrichthyes; order Lamniformes; family Lamnidae; genus Carcharodon; species Carcharodon carcharias. The sequence goes on along the minus strand of NC_054478.1, from coordinate 61,200,801 downwards.
GTTTAATGTGGCAGGAAGAACAAAAAAGCAGAGTATGACTTAAACGGAGAACAGCTGCATAATTCTAATGTGCAGAGGGACCTAGGTGTTCTAGTACATGAGTCACAAGAAGTTAGTATGAGCAAGTAATTAAGAAGGCTTATGGAATGCTATCCTTTATTATGAAAGGGGTTGAACATAAAAGTAAGGATGTTATGCTTCAGTTAGTTATACAGGGCATTGGTGATACAGCACCTCTAATATTGTGTGCAGTTTTGGTCTCCTTATGTAAGGAAGGATGTAAATGCATTGGAGGCGGTTCAAAGGAGGTTTACTAGATTGATACCTGGAAAGAGTGGGTTGTCTTATGAGGAAAGATTGGACAGACTGGGCTTGCTCCACTGGAGTTTAGAAGAGTGAGGGGTGATTGACTGAACGGCCTTGACAAGGTGGATGTCGAAAGAATGTTTCCTCTTGTGGGTGAGTCCAGAACTAGGGGGCACTGTTTTAAAATTATGGATCTCCCTTTTAGGACAGAGATGAAGAGAATTTTATTCACTCAGAGGGTTGTGCGACTTTGGAACTCTTGGCCTCAGAAGGTGGTGGAAGCGGGATCATTGAATATTTTTAAGGTAGTGGTAGATTGATTCTTGTTGGGCAAGGGAATCAAAGGTTATCGGGGTTAGATGGGAATGTGGAAATCGAAACACAAGAAGATCAGCCATGATCTTATTGAATGGCAGAGCAGACTCGAGGAACCAAATTGTCTACTCATATTCCTAATTCTTATGTTCTTATGTTCTTAGCTCTCACACACACCCTCACATCTCCATCAGCTCATATCTCCTCAAGCTCATGTCCTCATCCTGTCCATGGCTCCGCTCACTACACAAACATTCCATGCAGTGCCATGCGTCCTGCTCACACTCTCCCTACCTGTTTCCATGCAGGAGAAGCCTGCTCACATCAGCAGGGAGAGGTCCCAGACCGAGGGTCAAGTGGCCCACATTAGTCACTTTGAGGAGTGCGCCATCGCACTGACTGGTGAGGATGTGGACCATTCCTGCGGTGACAGCAAGATCAACAGTAAACACCCACTTGAGGATCCTGCATCACATCATCCCTCAATCAACACAACTGCGAGTGCTCTCTCTCCTGCTTTTAACTCTGCTGCCATGCACTAATTACCTCTACTTTGGGTCATGCAGAGCTCTGCCAAGTGACCGACATCCTCAGCCAGACAATCCCTCAGTTCTATCCACGTCCTCACCTCCAGCCAAGAGCTGGAAATAAGCAGCCTGGAAGACACCACTTACCTACACCCTCCACCAGCGCAGAGACACGCATCTTGGTGGGACTAGATCTAGAGCAGCTCAGGTTCACAATCTGGTGGTCACTACACGGACATGTGTCTGCAGCAGGAGGCAGGTTCGTGTGAGCTCTCCGGCATTCGGAAGACTGCTGGGGTCAGGCATCTGTGAGATCCAGGTCAGATGATGAACCTCCGAACTAAGCCTTCCAACTCATCCTGGAGAGTCAGCAAAAGGCAAGGGAATATCACACAGAGCTGTCAAAAGCCCTCAACTGAGTAACACCCGAGCCAGAGGAGTGGTGAAGTAGCACCCACATGTGCATGTATGGAGGGCTCATGGGGAGGATGGTGGATGCCATAGAGACCCTGGTCCAACAGAACGCGGAGATGTGTGCAGACCCGCACTCCATTGCAGGAGCCATGATTGAGTTCCTGCCGTGGCAACACGAGAGGGAAGCAGGACACCCCGATATGCCTCCAAGTGCTCCTTCCTCTCAAGGAGTCAGGCTGGGGCCATCGGGCACCTGAAGGGAGGAGGACCAGCAGCTGGACATCCCTGGGTCATCCACTCAGGAATCTCAGAGGCTGTCCACTCCCTCCGATTACTCTTTGCCTGTGAGTCCCTCAGTCTCATCCTCTGTCACTGCAGGGAGAACAGCTGGCCCACAAATGGTTCTGGAGAGAGAAGTGTGTGTGTGTGGGGCAGGGCCTTTTGGGGCCTCGTGCGAGCACTCTCCCATGCACATGGATCCTTCCTGTATCACACTCACCTCAATGTCCTGAGCATTTTCAATGCTGTCTGCTGGGGTTCTCTTTCAGTTGTCCATCTGAGCTGACCCGCATCTCTGCCCACTCACTGATCACACTCCTATGCAGCACCTGATCTCACCCACCAGAACACTTGTTTTACTTTCGATCTGGACAGTATGGTACTAATTCAGTTTTACTTTCACTCCCCCGCTCTTTACCCTCTCCCAGTAATCCATTTCCTCACCCCCATCACTGTTGACCCCACTCCGGCATCACCTTCCACCTCTCCTCCATGACCCACCAGCCACAGCCCTTTTCCCTCAGGGATGTCTAAATGAATGTGCCCATTCACTTCCTTCCCAAAATTTCCAAATCCCACCCCCATCCACATTAACCTCCCCGACCTCCTCCTTCCCATCACCAGGGTCCGTATCTGCCACTGAGTCCCCACCAACCACACTCGCCTTCCCTTCTACTGCTACCATCGAACCCTCACCCTCCCACCCTACGGCCTCAGTCTGCCCTTGGCCATTCTCACCATTCCTTTATACATTGCCCCACCCTCAGTTCACTCCCCAGGAGGCAGTCATGGACCCATCAGACCCACCCCCTGCACGTTCACCTGGACATCCCCCACTCTGGACCCCAGAACCCTGGAACCCCTTCCTCACTCTGGACCAGTTCGCCACCAGAACCCCTTCCCCCTCCGGAACCCTTACCCCTGGAACCCCTTGCTGGCCCCTTTACCCACCAGAACCCCTTCCCCCCTCTGAATCCCTTCCACCCCGGGACTCCTTCTCCTCTGGAACTCCTTCCCCCCGACCTCAGTCCTCCCACTCTCCTGGACACCATGCCCCCACCGCCCTGGCATCCACAGGGTCCCTAACCCTTCCTGACTCCTTCAGACACCTTTACTTCTTCCACCACACTTATTCCTTCCTTCCTCCTGATTCCTTCCTCCAATCTTACCTCTTCCTCCAGTCTCATTTCTTCCTCCATCTTTACTCCTTCCTCCTTCCCAGCTCCTTCCTCTAGCCTTACTTCATCCTCCACCCTTTAATCCTCCCCTCTCCGCAATCTTTCCACTACACCTTCCGCGCCCCCCCCCCCACCCCCTTACCCCTACCTCCCCAGTTCCTGGAGTGTGTTCAGGAGAATTTTATACAGCAATATGTGTCCAGTCCAACGAGAAAGGAGGCACTGCTAGAGCTGATTCTTGGGAATGAGATGGACCGAGTAGATCAGGTGTCAGTAGGTGAACATTTAAGAAACAGTGATCATTGCATCATAAGGTTTAGGTTGGCTATGGAAAAGGACAAAGAACAACCCAGTGTAAGAATAATTAACTAGGGGAAAGTCAACTTCATTGGGTTAAGAATGGATCTGGGCTGAATAAATTGACCTCAAATGTTGGCATGAAAAATGGTAGCTGAACAATGGGTTATTTTCAAAGAAGAGATAGCTCAGGCACAGTCAAGGTATATCCCCTCGACAAGGAAAGGTAGGGCAAACAAATCCAGAGCCCTGGGTGACAAAGAGAAGGAAATTAAGATGATGAAGAGAAAATGTGCTTATGATAGCTGTCTGGTAGGAAATACAATTAAGAACCAGGCTGAATATAGAAGGTTCAGAGGGCAGGTGAGAAAGCAAATAAGAGAAGCAAAAAGGGAATATGAAAGAGACTAACAGCCAACATAAAAGGAAACCCCTAAGTCTTCTAAAGGCATAAAAGTAGTAAAAATGTGTTAAAAGGAGGAGTAGGGCCTATTAGGGACCAAAAAGGAAATTTACACATGGAGGCAGGGAGCATAGCTGAGGTATTAAATGAATACTTTGCATCTTTGTTTACCAAGGAAGATGCTTTCCAGGCCATGGTGAAAATGGAGATAAAAAATATACTAGAAATTGATAAGGAAGAGGTTTTGGATAGACTGTCTATACTTAAATTTGGCAAGGCACTAAGACTGGATAAGATGCATCCAAGGACACTGAGGGAAGTGAGAGTGGAAATTGCAGAGGCACTGGCCATAGTTTTCCAGTCTTCTTTAGACTTGGAGTTGGTGCCAGAGGACTGAAGAATTGCAAACTTTACACCCTTGTTCAAAAAAGGTGTAAAGGTAAGCCCAGGAGCTAAAGGCTAGGCAGTTTAACTTTGGTGGTGCAAAAACTTCTAGAAGCAATAAATCGGGTTAAAATGATTAGTCATATGGACAAATGCAGGTTAATTAAGGAAATCCTGCATGAGTTTCTTAAGGGAAAATCATGTTTAACTAATTTGTTGGAATTTGTTTGAAGATGTAACAGAGAAGGTTAATGAGACAATGCTATTGATATGGAGTAAAAGGACTTCCAAAAGGCATTTGATACAGTACTACACAACAGATTTGTGACCAAGGTTATAGCTCATGAAATAAAAGGGTCAGGAGCAACATGGATACGAAATTGGCTGAGTGACAGGAAACAGGCAGTAATGGTTAATGGAACAAAAACAAAAAAACCTGGAAAAACTCAGCAAGTCTGACAGCATCTGCGGAGAGCGATACAGTTGAAGTTTCGAGTCCATAGGACCCTTCATCAGAACTAAGACTTATAGAAATGAGATGAAATATAAGCTGGTAGAGGGGGTGGGTGGGACAGGTAGAGCTCGATTGGGGGCCAGTGATAGGTGGAGGCCAAGAAGAGACTGCCAAAGATGTCATAGACAAAAGGACAAAGGGGTGTTGGTGGTGATATTATCTAAAGGATGTGCTAATGGGGACATTAAGGGTAGAAAGCAGGATGAGCAAGTGGCAGATGGCCCTTGTGGGGCTGGGGGCAAAGGATTGAAATGGGCTAAAAGATGGAGATGAAACAATAGATTGAAATAAATTTAAAAATAGGAGGGAAAATAAAAATATATTTGTTAAAAAATTATAAATTGTTGGAAAAAGGGGGATTGGAAAGGGGGTGGGGATGGAGGAGAGAGGTCATGATCTGAAATTGTTGAACTCAATCTTAAGTCCGGAAGGCTGTAAAGTGCCTAGTCGGAAGATGAGGTGCTGTTCCTCCAGTTTCCGTTGACCTTCACTGGAACATTGCAGCAGGCCAAGGACAGACATGTGGGCATGAGAGCAGGATGGTGTGTTGAAATGGCAAGCAACAGGAAGGTCTGGGTCATGCTTACGGACAGACCGAAGGTGTTCCATTAATGGTTAATGATATTTTTTGGGTTGGAGTAAGGTTTGTAGTACAGTTCCCCAGGGGTCAGTGTTGGGACCCTTGCTTTTCCTGATATATATTAATGATCTAGAACTTGATGTCAAGGGCACATTTTCAAAATTTGAAGATGATACAAAACATGGAAGCATTGTGAACCATGTGAAGAATAGTGTAGAACTTCAAAAGGACATGGTCAAGTTGGTGGAATATGCAGACTGGTGGGGCAGACGTAGTTCAATGTGGAGAAACTTGAAGTGATTCATTTTGGTCGGAAGAACATGGAGGAACAATATAAAACGAAGGCTGTGCAGGAGTAGAGGGACCTGGATGTAAATGTGCATAATTCAGTGAAGATAGCACGACAGGTTAAGAGGGAAGTTAATAAAGCATACAGTGTCCTGGACTTTATTTATAGGGGCATAAAGCACATGAGCAAAGAGCGAAACAGAGTTAACGTTTCAAGTCCAATATCACTCTTCTTTGGGACTCAAGAAAGTTCTCAAGAGTTGGTTCCGAAAATGAGCTTTTTTGGGCTCGAAACATTAACTCTTTTTCCCTCTCCACAGATGCTGCCAGACCTGTTGAGCTTTTCCAGAACTTTCTGTTTTTATTTCAGATGTCCAGCATCCACAGCATTTTGCTTTTATTATTATACAAATGCAAGGAGGTTATGTTGAACTTGTATAAAACACTAGTTTGGCCTCAGCTGGAGTATTGCACTCAGTTCTGAGCACGACACTTTAGGAAGGATGTGAAGGCATTAGAAAGGGTACAGAAAAGTTTCACGAGAATGGTTCCAGGGATGAGGATCTTCAGTTATGAAGATTGGTTGGAGAGGTTAGCACTGTTTTCCTTGGAGAAAAGAAGGCTGAGAGGAGATTTGATAGAGGTGTTCAAGATCATGAGGGGTCTGGACAGAATAGATAGGGAGATACTGTTCTCACTCTTGAAAGTATCGAGAACAAGGGGGCAAAGATTTAAAGTAATTGGCAAAAGAAGCAAAAGCGATGAGAAAAAGAACTTTTTCACACAGTGAGTGAATGTTAAGGCCTGGAATGCATTGCCTGAGAGTGTGGTGGAGGCAGGTTCAATCGAAGCATTCAAAAGGGAATTAGACTGTTATTTGAAAAGGAAGAATGTGCAGGGTTACGGAGAGAAGGCAGGAGAATGGCACTAAGCTGACACGAATGCTGAATGGCCTCTTTTTGCACTGTAAAAATTCTGTGTTTCTGTGATCTTGTGGTGAGTGACTCATCTCCTCATGCCCCAAAAACCATGTTCTACAAGGTACAAGTCAGTAGTTCAGTAGAATACTCTGTCTTTGCTAGTTGGGTGCAGTTTCAACAACACTCAAGAAACTCTACACTATCCAGGGCAAAGCAGTGCACTAGTCTGCCAGTTTTCTCACTAGGCTGAACATTCACCCTCTGCCATCCCACTGCCCTCACCACCACACCGCCCCCGCCCCTCCCCGCAATTAGAGTATCATGGCTGCATTGCCCAGTATTTACAAATTGCATTCCAGCAACTCATGAAACTTCTTCAGTATATCCCAAAGCACCCCCAACCTCCACAAGCCTGAAGGACAAGGGCATGGGGAATATCATCACCTCCACTTTCCCCTCCAAATCGCATACTATCCTGCACTGAATATATATTATTGTTCCTTTATCATTATTAGATCAATATCCTGGAACTTCTGACTTAGCAGAATTATGCAAGCACTTTCACCACATGATCCGCAGCAGGTCAGGAGTGTACACACTACCATCATCTCAAGGGCAACAAGGGGTGGATAATAAATGCTGGCTTTGCCAGTGACACTCCTATCCCAAGAATTACTAAAATAAAATTCAACCCTTAGCTCAGTTTCAGAGCACGTAGCTACAAAGACCACTTACTTCCATGTTGGCTACTTCTCAACCTCTCCATCACTGAAATTCTTTGCCTTTACTACCTCCAGATTTGACTACTCAATCACTCAGTATTTTTTATTTGATTTATTCTTTCATTCTCCATCCTCCATCAATTCCAATTGCCCCAAGCTCTGCAGCATGTACTCTATCCTGTATTACATTCTGATTACCCATCACCATGCTGCCTGCTGAACTGCATTATTTCCCTGTTTCCCAATCCCTCAGTTTTAATAACCTGTCTCTCACCTTTCATTTTTCAAAATTATCACCCCTACTCCCCCTACTGCACCCTCTCACCACCCCTAACTACCGTCCTGCTGCCCCATGTAATGCTCTGTTCACCTTGCACTGGGCCCTTGAGCCTCCATCTTCCCTTTGCCACACCACTGGTGGCAAAGTCTTCAGTTGTCTGGGTCCCCATCTCTGGAATTCCCTCCATAACCTCTCTACCTCCCCACCTCTATTCTTAAAATCTATCTTCAGAACCCACCTGTTTGACCAAGTTTTTGGGCCTCCACCTAATCTTTTTCTGGGCCAGTCTATTTTCATCCCCTTCTGGAACTTGTTATGTCGAGGATGCGATCAAAGTTGTTGTTGTTGCCATTGTCATCATCATATGCAGCACAAGCTTAAGTACGTTGAGAGACTTTGCTGTCATTGAAAAATGCATGAGGAGGATCAAAGTCTCTCTCTCCCCCTTCTTAACATTATATCAAAGATCAGTGAACAGGCTAAACCTAACATCTACCCAGGAAAATCTCGCCATGATACCAAATCAATATTGGAAACAAATGTCCCTCATCTTCCAATCGATGCTTTTGAAATTCCCCTTGAGCTATGGAAAGTTAATATATCACAATTGGTTGCACTCACTACCATATATCACTGGTTACACCATTATTCAAGGATGCAAATCTAACATTCTAGATACCTTGGTGAGTTCATCATTAACACAATATCATCTTCAAAACAAAGCTGAAATCCTGGTGCTGTTTATGTTGTCTCTGTCAGCTCAATGGACCTGCTTTAATGGCTGCAGGTGGAGGCTTTTTGGCTGTTGTCTAAAAACTGCAGGCAAAAGATATCCTGCAGGTGATTGGTCTGACATTCCTGTGTGAAAAATGGGCAATGGCCTTAAGGCCTACTTCTTCTGGTTGGCCTTCTCCAAGTTTATTTGATTGGCTGCCCCTGGCCTGTGCCTATCCCAGGCTTGGGCAGTTTGCCTTCCACTCTCCCAGTGAAAGCCCCAAAAATCCCAGGCAGCATCAAGGGGGCTGATCAAGGAAAATGGTTCCACTGTCACAAATGATTGGAACATATACTCCAGGGCATCACCTAAGATTCCATCCAACATTTCATTAATGAAGGATAGGATAGTCGACAGTCAGCAATTTTGTCTCATTAAAAATAAAAGGAAAATACTGTGGATGCTGGAAATCTGGAATAAAAAGAGTGCTGTAAAAACTCAGCCAGTCTGGCAGCATCTGTGGGGAGAGAAACAGAGTTTGAGTCCAATATGACTCTCCTTCAGAACAGTTCCAAAGAAGAGTGATATTGGACTCAAAATATTAACTCTGTTTCTCTCCCCACAGATGCTGCCAAACTGGCTGAGTTTTTTCAGCACTTTCTCTTTTTAATTTTGCCTCGCTCCTCTTTGGAGAAAGAATCTATGGGTAGGATTTTTCAGTCAGCATGTGGGGTCAGGCCCGACGCACTGGTGCGTAAAATGATGCGTGATGATGTCGGGTGTGCATACCGATATCTTTGCACTGTCTCACAGTGTTTCATTTGGCTGGCGCATAGCCAACTCCAGCACATGCCCACCAATATTTAAATGGCCTGTTAAGGTTGACGGACAGGTGATGAGGCCAAGCGGCCTTCGCATTTTTTAGGAAACCTCATCCATGAGGGGGATGATGTTTCCTAAAGCTTTTTTAATTAATCAAATAATTTTTCCGAAATATCAAAACGTGTCCAATCTGACATGTTTAATTAAATTTTAAGTCCATTTATTTAGTAATTTCAAAAGCCCTTCAATCTCCCTGAGGCAGCTCTGTGCCTCAGGGAGATTGAAGCGCTCTTTCGCGCACATGCGTGTAAGAGCACTGGCCCCGACTCTCCCCCACCCCCCCTCCCCGGCCTGCAAAGGCAGTGCTAAGCGCTAACTGGTCCGCCCACGTAAAATGATGGCGCGGAGCCAATTGTGGGCGGCAGTCAGCTCCACAATTGCCCCCGTCCGCTCCCGCCGAGCTCACCTGCCAACTGAAAAATTCAGGCCTATGAGTCTTTTATCTACCCTTATTTGGATGTGGCAGCTGAAGTACATTTCCCAGATATAATTGAAGATCACTCACATTATCCAATAGCTTTTAACCTTTTCACGATAGCCACATGAGGTACCGGATCAAAAGCTTCAGAATCAATGAAAGCAGTATAAATGGGGCATGCTGATTCTGAGGAGGCTCTTTCATAAAAGTACAACTTTTTCTACAAATTCCCCACACAAGCAAAATTCAATCTGCTCTCTTCCAAATACACAGAGCTCCACTGGATATATGTGCAGTGGACAATCTGTTTGCAACTATTTATTTTTTTTATTTGCTCACAGGATGTGGGCATCGCTGGCCAGGCCAGCATCTATTGCCCATCTCTAATTGCCCTTGAGAAAGTGATGGTGAGCTGCCTTCTTGAACCGCTGCAGTCCCTGTGGTGTATAACTGATATAAAACTGTCAAGTCACAGGCCCAATGGCAGCCATGATAATAAATTATATTAACCAAAGAAATTTCACCAAAAAAATTACCACAGCTGTCTCTCACAGATTTTTTTTTTGGAAGTGATGATTGGTTTTTAGCCTTTGGTTCTGTAGGGCTGCATGTAAGCCATCATATTTCCATAGTGGGAATACAAGGAGGAGAGAGGTTATTTTTAAATCTCTAGTGGTCTCACAGCACTTGGACTTGTGACATTTCATGACACTGGTTTCAACCTGCCATAAAGAAATGTCACATGTCAAGATAAAGTTTATGCTGCTTTTTGTTTCAATAAGGAGCTCTCCTTAACTGTCCATTGTGCTTCCAAGGCCTGCCTAGAGTCTGCCATTGAAACCTCTGAGAAATCCTAAATCCCAAGTCACCAGGCTGAAACCTTCACAACATGTTGTTTTGCAAGCACATGTCATTTCTACACTATTTGATGTCATAATTTTTCAGAGATACACCAGGTATGCACTTGTATTTAAAGTTACTGTGTTGAAAATGACACTTCTGTCGTTTTTGAAACAGATTCCTGGCACTTATCCTTGCTTCATGAATGTTTGTAAAAATTTGAAAATCTAAACTTAAAACAATGATTTACGATATGTGTCACCGTGTTTTGTTTTGTGTAAGTACTTAAAGTTTGCAGCATCTTAGGGGAAATAGTAGAGATAGAGAATGCCATTAAAAATGCAGAAAAGGATTTAGATAAGTTAAACAAGTGGTCAGACAAATAGCAAATTAAATGTAACCTGACAAATATAACGTATGAGATATTGGCTGAAAATCATGAGTGACACAGAAGCGTAATAAATGTAATAGAATTAGCACAGAGAGATTTAGATAAGTCTGCACATTTAACCAGTTACATTTCCTTTCACAACCAGTCGACTTATGCAGATAAATAACTTAAATATTGGAATACATAACTAGACTATGAAATGTAAGTTTACAGAGGTAATGTTGAAACTTTACAATGCAGTGTTGAGGCTACACCTGCACACAGTTTTGGCTACCAAGCTTCAAAATTGATCCCCATGTATGGAAGAGGATACAAGGAAGAAGAACGATAAGAACCATCCCAAATATGAGAGATTAGAGAAGTTTAATCACTCTTAAATTCACTGACAACCATCCCAAGTATTATGTGGAAAATTACCTGGATATGTCCTGCACACAAGAAGCAGGAGAAATCCAACCCAGCTAATTACCACCCCATCATTCTACTCTTGATCATCAGTAAAGTAATGGGAGGGGTCATTAGCAATGCTATAAAGCAGTACTTGCTTAGCAATAACCTGTTCACTGATGCCGAGTTTGGGTTCCGCCAGAGCCACTCAGCTCCTGACCTCATTACAGCCTTGGTTCAAACATGGAAAAAAGAGCTGAACTCCCGAGGTGAGGTGAGAGTGACTGCCCTTGACATCAAGGCTGCATTTGACTGACTGTGGCATCAAGGAGCCCTAGCAAAACTGGACTCAATGGGAATCAGGGGGATAAATCTCTGCTGGTTGGATTCATGCCTAACACAAAGGAAGACAGCTGTGGTTGTTGGAGATCAGTCATCTCAGCTCCAGGACAACACTGCAAGAGTTCCTCATCGTAGTGTCCTCAGCCCAACCATCTTCAGCTGCTTCATCAATTACCTTCCTTCCATCGTAAGGTCAGAAGTGGGAAAGTTCACTGATGATTGCACAATGTTCAGTGACATTTGTGACTCCTCATATACTGAAGCAGTCCATGTCCAAATGCAGCAAGACCTGGAATATCCAGGCTTGGGCGGATAAGTGGCAAGTAACATTCATGCCACACAAGTGCCAGGCAATGACCATCTCCAACAAGAGAGAATCTAACCATCATTCCTTAACTTACACTGGCATTACCATCACTGAATCCCCCACTCTCAACATCCTGGGGGGTTATCATTGACCTGAAACTGAACTGGACTAGCCATATAAATACTGTGGCTACAAGAGCAGGGCAGAGGCTAGGAATCCTGCGATTAGTAACTCACTTCCTAACTCCCCAAAGTCTTTCCACCATCTACAAGGCACAAATCAGGAGTATGATGGAATGCTCACCACTTGGATGAGTGCAGCTCCCACAACGTTCAAGTAGCTTGACACCAACCAGGACAAAGCAGCCGCTTGATTGGCACCACATCCACAAACATTCACTCCCTCCACCACCGATGCACAGTAGCAGCAGTGTGTACCATCTACAAGATGCACTGCAGGAATTCACCAAGGCTCCTTAGATAGCACCTTCCAAACCCACGACCACTACCATCTAGAATGACAAGGGCAGCAGACACATGGGAACACCACTGCCTGGAAGTTCCCCTCCAAGTCACTCACCATCCTGACTTGGAAATATATTGCTGTTCCTTCACTGTTGCTGGGTCAAAATCCTGGAACTCCCTTCCTAACGGCAATGTGGGTGCAGCTACATGACATGGACTGCAGTGGTTCAAGAAGACAGCTCACCACCACTTTCTCAAGGGCAAATAGGGATGGGCAATAAATACTGACCCAGTCGGCGAAGCTCCCCTCCCCTGAATGAATAAAAAAGTAATAAATGGCATAGACTTCAGGATAAGCGCACAATATGACTTCAAAATAAGCCAGATGAGTAGGATGAGAGGAAATGTATTTGTGAAAAGTAAATTTAAATAGAGATAAGGAAACATTTCTATACCCAAAGATGCAAAGATATTAGCTAATTCAAACTATAGTTGGATACATTTTGGGTGAGTTATGCAACTAGAGGGATGATCGTCAATGGGTTAAATGGCCTTTGGTTTCCATTTTTATTATGTTCTTATGGGAACACAGTATAATTAGTCCAACAATGGATAATGTAATGCAGGCTTATAGCCTCAGTTTTCTACATGGTGAGTTCCTAATATTTTTCCATCTGTGGAAGCTGTTGCATCAAAACAAGAAAAAAAAGTCAGTCATTTTCAGTTTATATTTGTTTACATCTAAATGTCAAGTTACAGCCCATTTACAGGACCGGCAACAATCACTGGTCTGCCCTTTTAGTTTGATACAGTGTGTACTGAGGTGGATCTAAGAAAAAAGATAACAAAAAATAAAATTCATCAAAAAATGGGCCTTAAAATTAAAAAAAAGCTCTATTCACATATGGCAAAAGCAGCTGGACCAGATACTGATAAGAAAATCTAGAGGAATTACTTGCACATGTGGATAGAGGAAACGTCGATACATTTGGCAGCTGTGGAAAATAAAAATGGTTTTAGTTACGGCAGGAACCATGTAAATAAAATATCTCTGGCCAGCATTTTACACTTAACGAAAAATGTCATTCTGTCATTAAATGAGTGGTAGTGATAAGTAATATCTGTGCATCGCCATAGATTCATCTTGTAAAACTTGCAACTCCCAAAGCTCTGCAGCCCCTGCAGCTCAGCAAGATTTAGCCTGGTACAACCTGATAGAAAACAGACCTTATAAAATCCCCAAAACATACACAATAACCTGGAAAATGTATGTTTTAGCCAGAGTTACATTTCTACATCAACAGTACTACACTCAGTGAAATCTTAACAATTTTTACGGTAAGCAATGAAATTTAAATTAATTTTAAAAGTAAAGAATCTTATGATATTAAACATACATTGTAAAATTCTGCTAGCAATTTGCTAATGCTTTTTCATGACCCACTTCAATTTATACTAAGCAGAAGAGTCTAATTAACCTCCGTGGACTTCAATTGCTTTTTGCACCAGAAATAAACAATCTGTGTTGTTTATTCAGAGCAGCAAGAAATGTTATTATCTATGCTTACCAAGTTTTACCTTAAAATAATGACTATTAGAAGCAGTGTGCATTTCAAAAGTGTTAGTTAAATTCCCTTCACAATCAAGTAGAATTTTCTACAAAAGCACTTGCAATTAATAGGAGTTGCTTATCAACAATTCGCTTTCCTAAATTTCTTGTTCATCTCAATCTTTGTGTGTAATAACAAATAATAGTGCTATCCTTAACAACAAATTAGTACCTTAGACAAAAAAGACGAGAAGTAGTAAACTTGACCATAACCCAAGCAGCCTGTGCATGATGGATAAGGTTGCCTTTTTTCAAAACTATATCATGAAGTATGAGTACAAACAGGTAGATATTAAATTAATGTGCCATAAATTATTACTTCTCTGAATACAAGGTCTGGTGGCAACTAACATATCAAAAAGTAAACATAGCACTAAAAAATATTGTTTTATATATTTTCCTCAGTGAAACACTGCTAGATCTTAGTTTTATGTTTGTCTGTTTCCAATGAACACAGCTTTTATTGTGTTCTAACCTCCCCCACAAAATAATCAAAGTAACACACAGTTGCATTCTGTATCGGGGTTTATACGGTTGCCACAAAGAATTTTCTCCCTGTCCTTCACTAAAACACACTGGGTCTTTGGCAAAAGCGCGAAATGAGCAATTGTGAATCATTAGCCCGTTGCACACCAATCCTGATTTTATTTTCCATTGAAGCCAATGGGCTGATGATTCACTGTCGCCTATTTATCAATTTCACTGAAGATTAATTTCACCCCATCAAGTTAAGATTAAGATAATAGTTAAATGCTATTGTAATATTTCCCTTATTTTAGTTATTTTCCCTTCCCTTTTGGTCTTAAAACATCAATCACCAATCCCTTGAGTAGGGAAATGATCTGCTTCCTAGTCTCTGGCTACACTGCTCTGTTAGCAACCTGAAGTGACTCAACTGATTATTTGCCTCCTTCCCTAAGGAGCTTTCACTTGCTGCATCCCCTAGATGATCAAACCAAAGTCAGGAACTAACGTTGGGGGAAATCATCATCCTAGCATTCCAAGACATAGTGAATTGAAACACTACCACAAAACCACATACAGCTAACAAAATATTTAAATTTTAAATACAGAAGCATATTAAACTATTTGTCTTGAGAATACACATAATGTTGTAAAGTGAGAATTCCATTTGACTCAATGTTGCTGTAAGTTAATTAAATTATGATGACCATGTTATTACCTTAATAGAAATGTTTAGTTTACATTTGTATATGCCACAATCATGGGTATGTAAGAGTTTTTAAATATTTTAAAACGTTCAAACATTAAGAAATGAGAATTTTCAGAGGAATATTGCAGGCATTCCTTGCTGTGTGACAACTTAAGGATGTTGTTTCTCTGTGTTAAAGCTGCCCCCTACTGTCCACTGCATTATCACACATATCACAACATACATTAAATAAGTCCATAGCAACAAATGAAAGCAGAATTGTAGTGATAATTAAAAAGGCAAAATTCAAACATCTTTGTCACACAAATCAGAAGTTGAATTTACAAAATGTCTTCAGCAAGTCAATGTACTCTCTTAAAGCAGTGGAGGCATTTTACACCATGTTCCAAATGTTAGAAGTTAGACTTCTGCCATGGGTCAGGCATTTATATATAGATTAAACTATTTGTTCTGTTCTCTTCAGGATGACTTATGGTAGTTTCAGATCAGATTCCTGGATGGATTGTAATGTGGAAAACAAGTGTTCCATCTGAAGACAGAGACGCTTTGATATCATCTAGCTTTATGCCAATTACCTTTGCTTTCTTCTGTCTGATCACAGAATAGCATCAATGAAGTGGTGATGAGATCTGTTTCCATTTTTCTGGATAAGAACAGTTATATAGTGGAGAATACAAAGGTACCAAAAGGAAATAAATGAAGATGATCCTCCTTTATAAGATGTTCATTTATATAAATAGTGCTGAAAATATTAAACTATTTAATGCTACATAACTCCCAATGTTATATTGCTATGAAATATTAATTATATTTTGGAGGCAATAGGTCATAAACATGTAGACATACAAACGAAAATCCTATAGCATTAGAGGATCAAAAGATTAATGGGCAGAATAATTTTAAACATCTCCAGAGCATGCTGCTTCTAGGTACAAAAGAAAGCAATGACTTATTAAAGAAGGGTACACTGCCCACCTTAGTTATTAATTGTAGAAGTTCATTACTTAAGCGAACATCATAGATTATGAATTGCATCTTTTATCATCTATATTCTATATGAAGAAATACTGGAGAACTTTATTTTCATTCCCACGTCAGAGGATTCTCTGAACTCAAATATGTAAAAGGTTCATTGCCTCTTCCTTAGTTAAATGCTGCTGACCAACAAAGCTATTAGTTAAATAGATAATTACTTTTTTGCTTTATAATTTAATTGCATCAGTAAAGAGGATTTATAATGCATTTTAATTATTTGTACCAGGTGACCCTTGTAAAAGGTTTTACAGTGGAGCCTCCATAATTAGCTTGTCATAGACCAGTTTGACTATTGCCTTGTTGTCCTTTTCATGGTTAGTCACTGCATGACTAGCATTCTAAAAACCTTGTATAAAAATCCTGCAACAGTTTTAAAAAAGCACTAAAAATATGTGCATAACAGGCAAATAGACTAATTTGCAATAGTTATGCCTGGCGTGACGTGAGAGACTCTCCAGGGTTTTGTGAAGTCTTCCCACTCCAGGATTTCAAATGGATCTCAGACCCTAAATGGTTGAAGAGAGAGCTCCTTCCCTGGGGTAGATAATTAGCTTATGCTACAGCGCACCACCTGATCTAACTCCATTTGCTTCTTGCTTACTACATACACCCAGATTAAAAATCTTTTAAAAATCTAAGTAAAGCATCAATTATGTAAGTTTATAAAAATATTCAAACTAAATTGCAGTTAAGCATTAAAGCACTGTTGACAAACCATTAAGGATGTGGACCATTGTATATTACTAAGTGACAATCTATTAAAAATTGGTTAAGGCAGATACAGCAAATTATATTACTGTTAGTCTTTAATGTCTATATGCTTCATGTGTTTTCACTGTATATTACTTTTATCTCTGGTTTTTAATGGAAAGCAATTTGGTAAAGAAGCAATTTTCATTTACTTATATTATGCAATTATGAAACAAATTAACCTTACTGGTCTTAATTATGTTTAGTTCCATATGGCTGATCAAGCAATTTATATGCTATTACACTTTAGAAATTAACAACCTTGTTATAATTTTCAAAGGAACATGTATTGTCTTTTAATAGGTGCATCACTGGATGAAAGATAGACCAGAATACAAAACATGTGTTAAGAGTTTATTAGCAAGGAACATAAATAGCCTGTATTTCATTTAGATAAAAATCAGTGTAATGTTCATGATTTCTGAATTTCCCAATTATTGCTGTGAAATGTGCATGTAAAATATTATATGTAGGTTTCAATCGAAAAAAAAGATCCAGAAGTCACAGCATTGATCAAAGGTAGAGAGCAGGTTAGCTTTCTACGGATGGAATTTGGGACAGAATCCATATTTCTGCTTGTATCCATTTTCCAGCAGCAGGTATCATTGGTTTTCTGCCCAATCCCTTTGTCAAAGTCTGGGAGATTAAACCCTTTATGTTTGCTTTGGGCCATTGCAAAGATAAATTACTTCCTCCTCAACAATGTTGCATCCCTGTACAAATTGTATGATTAGAATAATGTGCTGCACGACTTTGGCAGCAGGCTCCTGAAAGCTGAAGAGCCAGAAAGAGAATTGGTCTGTTGACAGGGAGCCGTACAATTTAAATACAGTGGGAACAATGTGGCCATGTCTGGTACCTTTTGCATTTAAGTAAATTGAGTGTGGGGTCTCCATATTATTGGGCATGGAGGCCTATTTCATGCCCTGCATATCACAGTAAGGCAAGCCTGCAAAAAGAGCGTGAATTACAGTTTGCAATTTTATCTAAATGAGTGATCCTTCCATGTGATCTAGAGGCCTGACTTGCTCAGCACCTCTATCAGAGGATATTACTAGGTTTTTGTTGTTAAAGCAATAAACGGACGTTAAACTTCCTTGGAGGCAGCAGAGAACAGGCAATAGCAAATCAACAGACTGTTTTACATCTTACCTGATTCTCTTTTCTATTGAAGTCAATGCCACTTTTTGTAGCCCTGACAGATGTGCTGCATCCTTTCTCCCTGATTTGTTAGTACAGCTGCAGTTGTCAGTTAGCTTGTTCATAGGACATGAGTGATACTGGCAAGGCAGCATTTATTTCTTGTCCATCTCTAGTTCTCAGGGTATTAAGAGAGAGCCACGTGTAGGCAACACCAGTGAGGGTTAGCAGGCTTCCTTTCCTGAAGGTTATTATTGAATCAGTTGAGTTTTTAGCAATATTCCAGCAACCTTAAGGTTATTTTTTTCTGGTGCTAGTCGAGAAATGACCAAATTTATTGAATTTAATATCAAAACTGACAATGGTGGGATTTAAATTCCATGGCCGGAATCTTCTTCTAGTGTTGAGTGTCCCAATGGCGAGACTGGAAATGCGCAGGACTTCTGCTCAGAGTTGCAACGACTGGCCACGCACAATCACACAGTGGTCAGCCAATTAGCTATACAGAGGCGAAGGGCCCAACCAGTAATGTGGTGGGAGTGGGTAGGAAGTCGCCAGCCCAGCCATTACCTCATGGGATCAGAGATCCGGGTGCCACATTTAAACTGCACCCGGATGGGCACTCACTCCTTGCCATCCTAGTAACAGCAGTGTGGCTGTTTTTGAGGAGGTTTTCTTTCAGTGCAACCTCTGCTACCTACTCCCTTCTGAACTGGCCTCCCCTAGATCCCTGGAACTGCTTCTACCTCCATTCAGCTTCCCACCCCCCTCCACACCCCAAAATTCTGATATGTTATTATGGCCTCCTTAGAGGCTATTACATTTTTTTAAAGAAATTTGAATAGCTGAAAGGATGATGCAACAAGATTTCACATTTAAGACTTTTACTGTAATAAACAATCTGCAAGGACTGTGACTGAACACTATCTTTGTAAGCAACTTTTACTTTAAATGACAGAACCAAACTCATACTTATACTTTTAGTACAACAAAAAACTTCACAGGTATATTTTACACTGTCCTTTAAATAGACATTCAATTTTCCCAAACCAGTCAAAATGATTCTTAACTTCCAAGGGTTTACTTCTGTTCTTTCCCTTTCCCAGCTTGTTAACTCTTAACATCAGAACTGTCCATCGCAGTTAGGGTGTTCCCTGGAGATTCTCCCACTAGCTTAGGCTGAGTGAATCTTCCTGCCTTATTTTAAACCCTCACACATTTTGTCTTTTCAATCCAAGCGTGAGTTTCTACCTGCATTCTTGCATGGTGAAATATAGAGACTTCCAGCTTCTAGTTGCTCTCTCTCCTGGATCCTAGCAGATTGTCTGTGTCTGTGAGTTTTCAGGGATATCTTAGAAACTATTTCCATCTCAAAGGCTATCTCCATGGCGATGTGAATCACATGGGCCTTGTATCCAGGGGCAGAATTTTTAGGTTGGTGGGCGCGCATGAGCAGCAGGTCCAATTAATGACCAGCCAGCATGGAGCATGTGCTGAGAAGCTCAGTGCTGCCAGGGTGAGGGTGAGAGGAGGGTGGGTGCTCATGTCAGTGCGGGCACAGGCAAGTGCTGGCAGAAAGCTTCCTGAAGGCAGAGAGTTGCTTCAGGGGGCTGAAGACCTGAAAAGCATTAAATAAAGTTTTTTAAATCAGGAAAAATATGTCCAAGAATCACAATCAGTCACCTGAACATATGCACAATATATATTTTTTTTCATTTGATAATGGAAACCTCATCCCACCCTTCGATGAGGTTTTATGCAAAATGCCAAGTCCGCCTGGCAGACTTGCCCATGCGCCAACCATAAGGTTGGATGAACCACAAAAAATCAGAGACAATTATACCTTTAATAACCTTAATTGGCCCCTTAATTTTCAGTGGATGCACTTCCGACCTTTATTTTCACAAAATGGTCAGCGACCTCCTGCGCTCGCAAAGGTAAATGGACAATGTAGTCACTGCAAAGTGTCACACATAAGATTCAAGCAATGTGAATGTGTGAGTGGAAAGAGCATGGGCCAGACATGAGTTGGGTTCTAGGCCTCAGCACGTGGACTAAATGTGTAGGTGCCTGTTCACTTTGTGAAGGTTGTACCTGTTGCAGGAGAGAGCATGTGTGGAACACTTACTAGGGAGGCAACAGGAGCTGTCAGAGACCTGCATGCTCAGTAAGGGGTAAGGCGATCATTGAGGTGACATTCAATCCTTCTGTCTGCCTGCTGGACAAAAGAATACATAACAACAGGGACTGGTCAAGGACGGGAGGAGGTGCCACAGATATCAGAGTATTGACGCTGGCAGAAGAGGAAGCTGTGGAATTAGCAGGCAAGGAAGCTGCATGATCTTGTGCAGGTGGAGAGAATAGTGTCTCAAGGCATCAGAGTGAGGGTGTCTCCAGCCAGGTGTTAAGAATGGGCATACAGGAGATACGCATGCTACATTGATAGGAAAAGGAACCTTGCACAACCAAGAGCTAATTCTTTGTGTTATCTACTGCAGGTTCTCGTTGCAAGGTGAAATGCCTGAGCCAGCCTGCAGCAAGCCTGACTTCCACCTCCGAGGATGACACTGACCACTCAGAGGGTGCACCATCATATCAGTCCCCCACACTCTCCACCAGCAGAGACAGTCACCTCAGTGGGTATATCGTCATTATTAGGCTCAAGATCACAATCTGGTGGGCACATCACGAAAACATCCCCACAGCTGATGGAGGATGTGACAGCCAAGGTCCCTGACAGTCGGAGGACTGCTAGAAACCAGGCGCATACTGAGCCCTATGTTAAGAAGGTGCCTCTGGAAAGGGCTGCAAGAAAACTGATGGAGATGCAGAGACAGGTAGGGGAACATCTGGTGGAGATGCCAGAGGCCATGTGCAGCCTTGAGTGAAAGGTAGAGGAGTCCATCCATGGCCTGAGTGCTGTCATAGCTCCGGCATGAGAGCACATGGCTCCCTCTATGGAGGGAGTGGTGACCGCCACAGAGAGCCAGGTCTGACAGAACACTCAGTGGCTGCCAGATATGCGCTCAGACCTGCATTCTATCGCACTGGCCATGGGCTGTATACAGCAGTGGCTAGGCTAGAGGCGGATGAGGCACCAACTTGCTCCAGGTGCTTCTTCTGCTCCTGGAGGTGCTATCACACACCAACAGGGAGGAGGGGCACCAGAAAGCTGCCCCATGGGTGTCATCACGGGGTGCTTCAAGGGTGCACTGTCACTCCTCACCCCCTCTGCCAGTGACCTCAGTGTCTCCAGTAGATGAAGCTGGAGAGGGTGCACCCGCACCTGTATAAAGTCCCTCAGGAGGCCAGAGCCCACTAGGAATCGGAACACCAGATGACTTTGGGTAGCCAAAGCTATCTCAGGCAATGGGCATAGCACACAGCAGGCTGCGTCTAATCTCAGCTGCGGATGTCAGGGGAGCACCAAGGTGTGGTGGAAGAAAGCATAAACTTAAAAAATTATAATGGTACAAAGGCGGCACAAATGTCCAATCATTTCATGGATGTACTTAGCTATGTTTAAATATATAGTTTGAAATATTTTGTTCATTTGTGATGAATGTTCATGATTTTTGGAGTTTTGTTAACTGATGGGGGCTTTGAAGTGGGTGGCACTTCATTGACTATCAATGGTGGGTGATGTGGAGCTATGGAAACATTATTGTGGGGCTCGGAAGTAGTGGCAGCTCAGAGACTCTTACATTGTGTAGATTTCTATTTTTGTCATTCCTTGTTGGTTCCGGGATTTAGAACGCGGCTGGCAAGCCAGCATGTGGTGCTCACCCCCTTACCATCCATCACAAGCTGTTGTCTCATCAGCATCTAACTAAAGTATTCCATTTGCTCCAGGTGCACGTATAGAGTTCTTAGCAAGGCCTTGCCAGGATTTGGAGCATTGAGTCAAGGGTGACATCTTTGAAATTTGGAAGTGTGGATTTGCTGGAACCATGATTATATCATGCTCATCAGGCCAATAATCTGCAGCACTTTTTCCTTCTAGGTGGCAGAGGTATCAGGCCTGTAGTTTGGTCTGGAAGGAGTGTGCTGCTTCTGCTGGCACTTGCACTGTGACATTTAGTGAGGAGGAGATCAAGAGATCTTGCAGGGGCTTCATTCAACTGGAATTGGGATGCAATGAAGATGCCATGAGCCTGCCTGGTGCACTGCTCCATCTGCAGCTGGAGCCACACCAATCCATCATGAGTATCAGTTTCTTCCACTTCTCCCTCATCTGACAAGGCATATGGCTCCTCCATCTCCTCATCTACAAATTCCTCTCCTCTTTACAGTATGAGGTTGTGTAGGGTGCAGCAGACCGCAATGATCCTGACAGTTGCTCTCTGGTGTATTCTGCAGTGCTCCACCTGAGCAGTCCAGGCAGAGGAAGCTCATCTTCAGCAGTTCAAATGGTCTGTTTTATTGCCACCCTTGTTGAGGCACAGGTGGCATTGTACCTCCCCTCTGCTGGGCTTTCTGGGTTCTGCATAGGTATCATAAGCCAGGTCTACTGAGGATATCCCCTGTCCCCCAGGAGCCACACCTGCAGTTGAGGAAACGGCTGAAGGCATTGGATAGTGAAAAAGGCTATAGGCCCTGACAATATTCCAACAATGGTGCTGAAGAATTGTGCTTCAGAACTTGCTGTGCCCCTAGCTAAGCTGTTCCAGTACAGCTACAACACTGGCATCTACGCAGCAATGTGCCCAGGTATGTCCTGTACACAAAAAGCAGGACAAATCCAACACAGCCAATTAACACCCCATCAGTCTACTCTCAATCATCAGTAAAGTAAATGGAAGGAGTCATCAACAGTGCTATCAAGCTGCACTTGTTTAGCAATAACCTGCTCACTGATACCCAGTTTGGGTACCACCAGGGCCACTCAGCTCCTGACCTCATTACAGCCTTGGTCATACATGGACAAAAGAGCTGAATACCCGAGGTGAGGTGAAAGTGACTGCCCTTGACATCAAGGCAGCATTTGACTGAGTGTGGCATCAATGAGCCCTAGCAAAACTGGAGTCAATGGGAATCAGGGGGAAAACTCTCCATTGCTAGGAGTCATACCGAGCACAAAGGAAGATGGCTGTGGTTGTTGGAGATCAGTCATCTCATCTCCAGGACATCACTGCAGGAGTTCCTCAGGGTAGTGTCCTCGGCCCTACCATCTTCAGCTGCTTCATCAATGACCTTCCTTCCATCATAAGGTCAGAAGTGGGGATGTTCGCTGATGATTGTGCAATGGTCAGCACCATTTGCAACTCTTCAAATACTGAAGCACTCCATGTCCAAATGCAACAAGACCTGGACAATATCCAGGCTTGAGCTGACAAGTGGCAAGTAACTTTCACACCACACAAGTGTCAGGCAAAGATCATCTCCAGCAAGAGGGAATCCAACCATTGCCCCTTGATGTTCAATGGCATTACCATCACTGAAACCCCCTAATCAACATCCTAGGAGTTACCATTGACCAGAAACTGAACTGGACTAGTCATATAAATACTGTGGCTACAAGAGCAGGGCAGAGGTGATAGCGCAATGAGAAAGCCACCACCTGACTCCCCAAAGCCTGTCCACCATCTACAAGGCACAAGTCAGGAGTGTGATGGATTACTCCCCACTTTCCTGGATGAGTGCAGCTCCCACTGCACACAGGAAACTTGACACCGTCCAAGACAAAGTAGCCCACTTCATTGGCACCACATCCACAAACATTCACTCCCTCCACTACCGATGCACAGTAGCAGCAGTACCATCTACAAAATGCACTGTAGGAATTCACCAAGTCTCCTTCGACAGCACCTTCCAAACCCACAATCACTTCCATCTAGAAGGACAAGGAACAAGAGCAGCAGAGAGATGGGAACACCATCGCCTGGAAGTTCCCTTCCAAGTCACTCACTATCCTGACCTGGAAGTATATCGCCGTTCCTTCACTGACGCTGGGTCAAAGTCCTGGAACTCCCTCCCTAACAGGTCTGTGGGTGTACCTACACCACATGGACTGCAGTGGTTCAAGAAGACAGATCACCACTGCCTTCTCGAGGGCAACTAGGGATGGACAATAAACGCTGGCCCAGCCAGCAAAGCCCACATCCTGTAAGTGAATAAAAAATAAGAAGGGGGAGCAAATAGTAGTGGCACATGAGAGTGTCTGAGGATGTAAGAGTCATGAAAGCTCCCTGAGAAGCGAGCATACACCTGCAGGATTCGGTTGCAGTGATTACACACCAGCTGCACATTGAGAAAGTGAAACCCTTTGAAGGTCACGGGAAGATCCCAGGGAGCTCTCAGCACCACACATGTGCAATCAATTGCCCTTGTACTTGTGGAAATCCAGTGATGGCACTGAATCCCACAACTCCGGTTGACTGGCTTTCAGGTGTCTGGTGAAGTGCACAAATTCATCGGTTCTTCTGTGCAGGAAATTGGGGACCTCCCTGATATATCTGTGAGTGGTTGACTGCAAGATGCCACATATGTCCCCCACAGAGCCTTTGAATGATCTGTTGAAGTAGAAGTTCAAAGCTGTGGTGACTTTTAAAGTTACTTGAATTGGATTGCCTTCCAATCTATGAGGACACAAATCTTCCTGGGGGAGCTGACATCGGTGAATGACATAAGCCTCAGCTATCTCTGACATTGCCTCTTTGACAGTGTGGTAGTTACACCACCTGTGGTATATTTGATTACTTGCCAAAACTCGGTGTCTCACAGCTTCTGGTTGCCATCATCCTGAACTGTCTCCTCCTCTGCTGGCATCCCCTTTGCCATTTTGGCCATTGGTGCAGCTGGTCCTGGGCCACCCACCCTCTGCCGGTTCCTCTCCAGATGCGCTGAGCTAGCAACATCATTGGGTGCCTGTGATCCACCTTGTGTGCCTGAGGTGAAATGCAAACACAAGGCAAGCAAAGATTTGGTCATCATAATCTTTATGGCCTAACTTCCTTACCTGAGCATTTTTTACCAATGGGGAGCACTTATCTCTGCATCAACCACAGCCTGGTCTCCGTCATCCCACCGTGGACAACTCCACCCTTGAGCTTGAGTCGACAGAACTCTTCTTGTTGATGCAACCATGTCTGGGGAAGTGGAAACCATCACCCTGCACCCTCCCTAAGTCACTTTTGACCTTCCACCATCACCCACTATCATACTTGTTCAACTACCATTCACCCTAGAGTTGCCTCTTGTCACCAAAGTTCAACCACACCCAACATACTGGAACTGTCCCCAGTTACCCTCAATCTGCCATCCATCATCCTCAACCCTCCCCTCTCACTCTTGACCTGCTCTCACTATTGACCTGCCCTACAAAATACTTGATCTCCCGTCCATAGAGTTTGACCTTCCCTCTGTATTCATACTTCCTCCCATGAACCTTTGTAGGGCTGCTGCCACCATCACTCCCTTGGTCAGCCATGCCATGTTCTCCTTTCACAACCACACTCTGCCGCCCTCCCTCGGTCAGCCATGCCCCTTTCCCAGCCATTACCTAATCTCAATGCATCAATGTCTCCTCTCCCTTGGTCCAAAAAACTCCCCATGAAAGATAAGCAGCTCCTACTCAGTCCACATCCACCAGAACGACTACATCACCAGCTGCAAACCACCTTTAACTCAGTCATGAATCTGACAGCACATGTTTCTTATTTGCTGCAGACTTAATTGCAAAGGTACAATTTAATCCAGTGAACTTGTGTTTTAATGAGTATGCATAACATACTAATGCATTAAAAATATGTTCCCGCCACTTGCCGTCAGGAAGCATGATCCGCCTTCAATCTGTTATGAAAGTCAAACTTACCTTAACGTTGGGAGCGGAGGCCGCGAACTTCAACTCCCAGTGGGCCTTGGAGCTCATATGCACATGCAGTCGAGAGCGGGTTGCATATGCACAGATCAGCAATTCCATGTTCTGTGGACGCAGTACACCTGTGCAAGAGGAAAAACAATACAGGTGACCGGGAGCAGAGCGCCATCGCAGGCAAGTGTCCCAGGCAGAGGATAGGGAGAGGTCCCAAAAGGGAAAGGAGACAGGAAGCGGTCCCAAAGGAAAAGGGAACAAGAAGAGGTCCTAAAAGAAGGGCCCCAGAGAGGGGATAAGATCAGGAAAAGGTCCCAGTTTAGTTAAAAAGAGAGGAGCAGAGAAACAGGCTCCAAACAAGAAAAGGGCTGTGGAGAGCAGACTTTGAGTGGAGAAGGCAGCCAAATGTTGGTGACTCTGTGCTGTGGGTTGTTGTGGCAAAGGCACCCCTTTGGAGCAGTAGTGTTCCGCTCGGCACGGCCAAAGATCTGAAGTTTTGCTTGTGAGCTGATATTTAAGTGTGTAGTCAGGAATCCCAGGGCAACAGAATCTCAGAAGACAGGATTGAAATCCTGGCAGGTGGGCCATCATTGATGCTGTCCAAGTCTGGCAATTGAATAGGGCTCAGGAGAAGCCCTGAAGATCCAAGAAGGCAGCCAAAGGTTGGTGACTCCATGCTGTAGGCTGTAGGGGTAAAGATAACCCTTTGGAATCAGTGGTGTTCTGCTCAGCACAGGTGAAGATCTGAAGTTGTGCTTGTGAATTGGTGCTTGAGTGCAGATTCGGGAATCCAGGGAACAGAATCACGGGAAACAAGATTGAAATCCTATGAGATGTGCCGTCGTTTACGCCATCTTATTTGAAGAGAATTCCTAGGTTCAGTCTTCAAATGTGAAGACCAGAATCCCTCGTGATAGAAACAGAGTTTCAACGAGATTAGTTGACTCACAGTGTTTCCTGAGGTCTGGGTGGGTTGCTGAGAAATTTGCAGACTCTGTCTTGGTCGCATCTGTCATTTATTGTGCGATGTGGTGTGTTTGACAACAGTTTGTCTGTTACTCAAAAGAGTTACAGTTTGCCTATTAATTCATATGTACCTCATATTAACCATGCATGTTAGAAGATAAGACAGACATTGTAAATTGTTCTTTCTGACCTTGTATAGTAAAGTTTATTTTTGTTTGTTTAAAACCCGTGGAATCTTGTGGTTTTCTTCCTTGGGCAAGTGTCTTGAATCTCAAACTTTGTCTACTTTAAACAAAACATTATTGGTCCCCAACTATCTTACCAACAACTCTTGGGTCTACCTAGGATCATAACAGCTTTCAACCCACTGGCGGAAAGCTGATATTTTGCTTCCTGCACAATTAAATGTCCCTACCTGTCTTGTTTCCTGCTCCAGACAGGACCACAAGATTCCAGCCCATGTCTGGAATACTATAACCATTAGGCTACTGTCGTTTAGCCTTCTACAGGAAGAGGAGCAAAACAAACATGCCAGATAAGTGTGCTGAGACTCTCATCCAGACCAATCTGAAGAAACCCGCTCATGCTAACTATGATTCATGAAGGAACCCAGCCTTGAACTTTGCACCTGCTATAACCTGTCTTAGATATCAGTTGCAGCAGAAGGCTAGCTCAATCAGTTGCTGTCAAGGTGACAGCTCCTGGGAAATTTTAAGAAGCAGGTTCCTTCCAGGTAAATACATGATATCTCTGCCACATCTTCCCAACTAATAATCAGGAATTGGATCAATGTTTTTCAGGACCAGTGATTTCATCATATTTTGTGTGGAAGGCAGAAAGAAAGAGCTATTCACCATTACTTGCATGACAGAACTGTCACAAGTGCAGGATATTGCTTGCTGCACTCAGGGCCATACATGCTTGCACCCACTATTTGAAAATAAGGATTACCATTCTATGAGCAACAGGATCATTCATATGAGTAATCATATTCTGGCAGCTCCACTGCTTCATTCATCCTGCACCTGCAACCCTAGTGTCTGGCTCATGACATTAGTGTATTTTCCAAGGATAAGGGTTATGGTGACATACAATGAAGCCCAGTCACCCACCAAGGTACCTTTGGAATACAGTACTTTTGAAATCCTAAAGCAGGTCTGTGTGACAACAATGAGCAAGTTTAGCTCTGCATTATAGTTGTTCCGCTCTGACTCCCCATTTTGATGAATCCAGAAGAAACAAACTGCTGTAGAATAGTGTTCAAGTTCTCCAAACCTCAAACTATTTGTGAAAGCTCAGATTAACACCTGAGCCAATAGGTGCTCCACTGCAGAGGCCATTTCGGGGTCATTTTCTTCATGCGCTCTGCAGTTCAGTCAGGCGATCATCACTGTGCTGCATGACATTCCAAATAACAAGTATGGCACAGCCTTAAAATTATTCCTTGAAGTACTGGCATTGAGCTACCAAGTACTTTTTGGCAGATTCTATGGTTTCTGAAACCCTGTGAGCAACAACTGAAGGAGGCCTTCAGCTGTCCTTTGTGACAGCAGCTTCCATCTCTTGAAATTCCATCTGTACTTTCTTCTCCTCATACATCAAGAAGCAGCACTTTTAGACTGGAGGAATTTCACCTAATTGCCAAATATCCTTTCCTACAACTTGCTAACAGACTTCCCACACTCCAGAATGGATAATTGTGTTCTGGTGCTTGCCAGCTTAGGTGTTGTGGGCATTAGGTTCCATCAAGCGCTGAGTCAAAGCTATACAGTTAGCTTAGCCTCTTCTTTAGAATC
This sequence comes from Carcharodon carcharias, assembly GCF_017639515.1. NCBI lineage: Eukaryota > Metazoa > Chordata > Chondrichthyes > Lamniformes > Lamnidae > Carcharodon > Carcharodon carcharias. The sequence goes on along the minus strand of NC_054478.1, from coordinate 61,172,365 downwards.
TGCAAGAGACGACATCCATATTTTAAAATGTTTGCTATAGTGCACCCTTGAAACATAGCTGCATATGCCAAAAGATGCAGCATGCTATACTAACATGCTAGTGTAACCAGTGTAAAAGGGAATGACTGATAAAATAAATAAGGAATGACAAAATAAAGGATAACAGTCATAAGTTTGGTTAAGGCCTTTACTTTCATCCTCTTTCACTTTGTTGTCTTCTTACCAAAAATCTCAATGAGCCTCTTCAAATAAAGAGTTAAGACTCACTGCTTCAGTAACTTCTCTCCTGTCTGCAATGACTGCCTTTTGTTATGTGCAGCCTTGTGCTAAAAGCAGACATAACAGGGCTATATGTTTGAAGGAAGATTGTGAAAGAAAATGATTTTTTACTCAAGCGCTATCAAATTAGGTAAATGAGCAAACTTCATCAATCAATTGAAGTAGCAATCAAGAGAGAAGAGAAGACGATCAGGGAGGAAGGAATCAGAGGTGAGACATGCAATTACAAGGGGTTAAATAGGACATGGCAATGGTCTTCAGGGCTGCTATGAAAATTCAACATTCAGGCAACTATTTCCTTTTGAAATTTATCCTATCGGCGGTCCTAATAAGTAGCTCCAGTTAGGCTACACATAGACTAGGTTAGCATGAGAGCAGTTGACCTGATGCCAGCCCCCTTCCAATCATTTCCTTTGTTTCCAAATCACCTCAGCCATCTCCTGATTGGCTCTCCATGAACAAAAAGGCAAGAAAAGCTCTTAACTAATATAAAGTGGGAAGACTATTCAACAAAATGAAAATGAATGACAAGCTAACAGATTCAGGAAAAAGTGAGCATAAATGAAAGAAGAGAGCTACGGAAAGGTCAAGAAATTAATGGCTACAAGATACACAAAAAGACTGCCAAAAATATAAGATAAACTGTGCCCAGCAATATAAAGGGAAACATTTTATTAATTCTCACAAAACTCAATTAAATGTCCCACTGAGTGACAATTAAGTTCTATCCAGGGTGCTGAAGATGGACTGCTTGGAAAAAAATTAGCATGGCGTTAAACATTCCATCTCATTTCATGTGGAACAATTACAGTTAATAGAAGAAATGAGTCTTTCATCCCATCAAGATAGGGTAGATTTGAACCTATATTTCACACGGAAAGTAAGGGGGGTAATTTTCTCACTTTGCATTACTGTCGGGACTGCCTGTTAGAAATTTGGGTGAGTGCTGTGCACAATCTTCTAACAATTAATTAAAATTGTTGGGAAATTGCGCATTGTGTGCCCAAATTTCTAATATGTGCTCCAACTAGGCAAGCACCGTCCCTTACCCCAACCCCCATAAGAAGTGCAAAATTATGGAGTTATCTATACTGTGTTTTAAGCTATAATCCACCATCAAGTCCACCTATTTGTGTTTTTCATAAAATTGCTTCCGGATGGGTTTTTACAACAATAGTTACATGATCATCATCACTGAGACTAGCTTTATTTTCCAGGTTCTTATTCATTGAACTTAAATTCCACCTGCTGGATTTGAGCCCATATCCTTAGAACATTAACCTGGCCTCTAAATTACTAGCCCAGTGACATTACCAGTATACCACCATTGCCCCATCTAATGTATGCCTATTGCATCACAGCTAAAAGGATGGGTTCAAAGATAGGGGGCCGGATTTTCAAAGTGGGGTTGGGAAGCCGACACCCGGATAATTATTGAGATCCAAACCAGTGCCTCAACAGTGTCGCTCTCATAATGCTATTTTTAAATTTAAATGGCCTAAGTAGCCAATAGACAAGCTTTGTACCCAATTAGAGATGCCAAATGTCTCCAGGAAGAAGGAGCTGCTGCCTAGTGCCAGCGGCAAAGGCAGGCTGTAACCATGTGTGTTGCCACTGCCTTACTGAAGAGAGCAGGCGGTTCCTCAGAAGTGCAGCAGTGTCAATGGGGCTGGGAAGAGCCATGAAATAAAATTGAAGGTCCAATGCTCACAACGGCTCAAGTTGGTCCAAAAAAAACAAATAAAAAGCAAAGACAATCTATCATGCACTAGACTGTTCGGGATCACCAAGATGAAGTTTAAAAATTCAATTTTGAACTGAACAGGTCTCTTAACAAGTTCATTAAAGAATCTAATGGTTAATGGGCAGCAAATGGGTTTCCCTTTTCCTCTTCCACACTGGCCCTTTGAAAACTGAATATTGTCCCAGAGGCATTGGGATCTTGAGATGATCTCCAGCAATAAGATTTCAAAATCCCGCCCCCACCATGGCCCTTTGAAAACCTGACCCATGACCCCTAAAAGTGTCACATGTTTGGGCATCAAACATCAGTGTGTCAAATGTTTATAAGATAAAAAATTGTTCTTGACTCAAGTAAGTACTATTGAAAATCCGTTTGAAATAAACATGTTTAATTTCTGAATTTTCTCCTGGCCCCACCGCCAGACCTGCCTCAACGGGCTAGGAAAATTCAGTCCTTAAGTGTCTTCTTCACAGTATCACATAGGTTTGTTTACCTAGGGGAAAAATATTACTTTGCAAATAGGTGCTGCAATTTCTAAAAGAGCCTGATGAGAATAAAACTTATTTTCTATGAAGTAATTCATGCAATCTGTGACAGAAAGAGTCCTTTAAAATATGTTTCACATTACGTTTCCATAGACATGCAGTTCAAGGAGTAGATCATATTGCTGTATTTTCCCATACAAAAAGACCAACCATGAGTTGCTTTATTGTCTTATTTGAAAGTTAGGATATTCTGATGGAGTGACACTGCTTCATCAATAGCTTTTGAGGCAGAGTTTTCAGCACAAGATTGTAACACAATCATATTGACAAGAAGCCAAATATTTATGCATTGTAACTTCGAACAGTTCATCTGGCAAACTTAGTGGAAACAAGAGATGGGTCAAATGCACTAATTGCTAAAATACAGGCCTGAAGCGGCTAATTTGACTGGAACAATCAACTTCCTGTTCATTGTCTTAGATGTATATAAGCCTATATTTTCTTGCGCAGATCTCCACTCACTCTAATAATGCACAATTTCCCATGCTGGAACACCAGTATTGGACCAAATGCAGACTGGGTGATTGCTTAGCTGAATACTTATGTTCAGTCCACAAGTGTGCCCCGGACTTCTCATAAAATCATAAGAAATAGGACCAGGAGTAGGCCATTCGGCCCATCAAGCCTGCTTTGCCATTTGATAAGATCATAGCTGATCTGTTTGTGCCCTTAATTTCAGCCTTTACCTCCACCTCCCCACTCTCCCCCGCCCATAATCCTTGACTCCTTTGTCAATCAAATATCTATCTAACTCAGCCTTGAATATATTCATTGACCCAACTTCCACCGTACTTTGTAGAAGAGAATTTCAAAGACTAATGACCCTTTGAGAGAAGAAATTCCTCCTCAACTCCATAATAAATGGGAGACACCTTATTTTTAAACTGGCACCTCTAGTTCTAGATTCCCCCATGAGAAGAAACATTCTCCTGGCATCTACCTGTCAAGCCACCTTAGAATCTATGTTGCAATAAGATCACCCCTCATTCCTCTAAACTCCAATGAGTTTGGGTTAACCTGCTCAGCCTTTCCTTATAAAATAATCCCTTCATCCCAGGAATCAACATAGTGATTCATCTCTGAACTGATTCTGTTGCAAGCTAGTATATCCCTCCTTAAGAGACCAAAACTGTACACAGTACACCAGAACCTGTCTCAACAATGCCCTGTACAATTGCAGCAAGACTTCCTCACTCTTACATTCCACCGCCCTTGCAACAAAGACCTGCATTCTATTTGCCTTCCTATTATTTGCTGTACCTATATGCTGACTTTTTTGTTATTTCATGTACAAAGACATCCAGATCCCTTGTACTGCAGCATTCTGCAGTCTCTATATTTAAATAATGTCCTGTTTTTCTATTGTTGCTGTCAAAGTGAACAACCTCACATTTTCCCACATTATACTCCATCTGCCAATTTTTTTGCCCATTAACTTCGCCTATCTATATCACTTTGCAGACTCTTTGTATCTTCCTCACAACCTGCTTTCCTATCTATCTTTCTGTTATCAGCAAATTTGGCTATAATATGGTTTGTCCTTCATCCAATTCATTAATATAGATCACAAGTGGTTGAGGAGAGATGGTGGTGTAGTGGTAATGTAACTGGACAGTAATAACTATCCAGAGGTGTAATCTAATGCCCTGAGGATATAGATTCAAGTCCCACCATGGCAGCTGGTGGAATTAAAAGGTAGCCTCAATAATGGTGAGATGCAACTATCTTTGATTGTCATAAAAACCCATCTGGTTTACTAGTGCCCTTTAGCAAAGGAAATCTGCCACCCCTACTTACCTTGTCTGGCCTACATGTTACTCATGGCCCACAGCAATTTGGTTGGCTGTGAAATGGCTGAGCAAACTACTTAGTTCAAAAGACTGGAGAGGCGATGGCTTAGTGGTATGTCACTGGACTAGTGATACAGAGACCCAGGGTAATGGTCCGGGGACCCGGGTTTGAACCCTGACACAGCAGATGGTGGAATTTGAATTCAATACAAATCTGGAATTAAAAGTCTAATGATGACCATGAAACTTTGTTGATTGTTGCAAAAACCCCATCTGGTTCACTAATCCCCTTTAGGGAAGGAAAACTTGGTCTGGCCTACATGTGACCTCAGGTCCACAGCAATGTGATTGACTCTTAAATGCCCTCTGAAATGGCCTAGCAAGCCACTCAGTTGTAACAAACCCTACAAAGTCACAAAAAAGGAATTAAACTGGACAGACCACCCGGCATCGACCGAGGCGCTGGAAATGACAATGGCAATCTCAGAGCTGTCGACCCTGCAAAGTCCTCCTTACTAACAGAACTGTCTCACAAACTAGTCAAACAACAGCCTGACATAGTTATGCTCACGGAATCATACCTTACAGATAATATCCCAGATACCACCATCGCCATCCCTGGATATGTCCTGTCCCACCGGCAGGACAGGCCCAGCAGAGGTGGCGGCACAGTGATATACGGTCGGGAGTGAGTTGCCCTGGGAGTCCTCAACATCGACTCCGGACCCCATGAAGTCTCATGGCATCAGGTCAAACAAGGAAACCTCCTGCTGGTTATCATGTGCCCTCCCTCCCTCAGCTGATGAATCAGTGCTTCTCCATGTTAAACACTACCTGGAGTAAGCACTGAGGGTGGCAAGGGTGCAGAATGTACTTTGGGTGGGGGACTTCAATGTCCACCACCAAGAGTGGCTCGGTAGCACCACTACTGAATCAAGCTGGCTGAGTCCTAAAGGGCACAGCTGCTAGACTGAGTCTGCAGCAGGTAGTGAGGGAACCAACAAGAGGGAAAAGCATACTTGACCTCATCCTCACCAACCTACCTGTGTAAATGCCCATGACAGTATCATTAGGACTGACCACCGCACAGTTGTTGTGGAGATGAAGTCCCAGCTTCACATTGAGGATATCCTTCATTGTGTTGTGTGGCACTACCACCGTGCTAAATGGGATAGATTTCGAACAGATCTTACAACTCAAGATGTGGACCATCAGCAGCAGCAGAATTGTACTCAAACACAATCTGTAACCTCATGGCCCAGCATATCCCCCACTCTAACATTACCATCAAGCCAGGGGATCAACCTCGATTCAATGAAGAGTGCAGGAGGGTATGCCAAGAGCAGTACCAGGAACACCTAAAAATGAGTGCCAACCTGATGAAGCTATAACACAGGATTACTTGCATGCCAAACAACATAAGCAGCGAGTGGTAGTCAGGACTAAGTGAGCTCGCAACCAATGGATCAGATCTAAGCTCTGCAATCCTGCCACATCTCGTCGTGAATGGTGGTGGACAATTAAACAACCCACTGGAGGAGGAGGCTCCACAAATATCCCCATCCTCAATGATGGAGGAGTCCAGCAAATCAGCGCGAAAGATTTGCTACGAGCTTCAGCCAGTAGTGTCTAGTGGATGATCCATCTCAGCCTCCTCTGGGGGTCCCAGCATCACAGATGCCAGTCTTCTTCCAATTCAATTCACTCCACATGATATCAAGAAACAGCTGAAGGCACTGGATACAGCCAAGGCTATGGGCCCTGACAACATTCCAGCAATAGTACTGAAGATTCGTGCTCCAGAACTTGCCGCATCCCTAGCCAAGCTGTTCCAGTACAGCTACAACACTTGCATCTACCCAGCTATGTGGAAAATTGCCCAGGGATGTCCTGTACACAAAAAGCAGGACAAATCCAACCCGGCTAATTGCATCTCCATCATCAGTAAAGTAATGGAAGGGCTTATCAACAGTGCTATCAAGAGGCATTTGCTTGGCAGTAACCTGCTCACTGACACCTAGTTTGTGTTCTGCCAGGGCCAATCAGCTCCTGGCCTCATTACAGCTTTGGTTCAAACATGGATAAGAGAGCTGAACTCCCGAGGTGAAGTAAGAGTGACTGTCCTTGACATCAAGTCAGCATTTGACAGAGTCTGACATCAAAAAGCCCTTGCAAAACTGGAGTTAATGGGAGTCAAGGGGAAAACTCACCACTGGTTGAAGTCATACCTAGCACAAAGGAAGATGGTTGTGGTTGTTGGAGGTCAGTTATCTCAGCTCCAGGACATCACTGCAGGAGTTCCTCAGGGTAGTGCCCTCGGCCCAACCATCTTCAGCTGCTTCATCAATGACCTTCCTTCCATCATAAGGTCAGAAGTCGGGATGGTTGTTGTTGAATGTGCAATGTTCAGCACCATTTGCGACTCCTCAAATACTGAAGCACTCCATGTCCAAATGCAGCAAGGCCTGGACAACATCCAGGCTTGAGCTGACAAGTGGCAAATAACAATTACACCATACAAGTGTCAGGCAATGACCATCTCCAAAAGAGAGAATCCAACCATCATCTCTTGATGTTCAGTGGCATTACCATCACTGACTCCTCCACTATCAACATCCTAGGGGTTACCATTGACCAGAAACTGAACTGGACTAGCCATATAAATACTGTGGCTATAAGAGCAAAGCAGAGACAATAATTCGATGAGTAACCCACCTCCTGACTCCCCAAAGCCTGTCCACCATCTACAAGGCATAAATCAGGAGTGTGATGGAATATTTCCCACTTGCCTGGATGAATGCATCACCGAAAACACTCAAGAAGCTTGACAACATCCAGGACAAAGCAGTCCGCTTAATTGGCACCACACCCACAAACATTCACTCACTCCACCACCGACGCACAGCAGCAGCAGTTTGTATCTTCTACAAGATGCACTGCAGGAATTCACCAAGGGTCCTTCAACAGCATCTTCCAAACCCACGACCACTACCATCTAGAAGGACAATGGCAGCAGACACATGGGAACATCATTGCCTGGAAGTTCCTCTCCAAGTCACTCACCATCCTGACTTCGAAATATATCACCGTTCCTTCACTGCCACTGGGTCAAAATCCTGGAACTCCCTTCCTAACACCACATGGACTGCAGCGGTTCAAGAAGGCAGCTCACCACCACCTTCAAAAGGGCAACTAGGGATGGGCAACAAATGCTGGCCAGCCAACGAAGCCCACATCCCATGAATGATTAAAAAAAGACAATTAGGCTTGGGCAACAAATGCTGGCCTTGCCCACATCCCATGAAAGAATAAATTTTAAAATTGCCCCATTGGTGTCAGTTTTGCTGCCAAATTCACTCTTGATGCTTTTTTTTCATTTGTACCTGGGCTCGAGTTGCCTTTGAGAAAGAAGGTTGTGATAAGTAGACTTCTTGAACCTCTGCAGTCTGTGTGATACAAGTATACCCACAGTGCTGATAGGTAAGGATTTCCAGGATTTTCATTCTTTTTTTTTCATTTGCACAGCACTTTAGGAAAGATGTGAAGGCATTGGGGAGATTGCAGAAAAAAAAGCATGAGAATGGTTCCAGGGATGGGGAGTTCCGTTATGAAGATAGATAGAAGAAGTTGGGACTGTTTTCCTTGGAAAAGAGAAGGCTGAGAGGAGATTTGACATAAGCACTTAAAATCATGAGGGCTTTGGACATAGTAGGTAGGAAGAAACTGTTCCAGTGGTGAAAACATCACGAATGAGAGGGCATAGCTTTAAAGCAATTGGCAAAGGAAGCAAAAGCAACATGAGGAAAAACATTTTCACACAGTACATGGTGAAGATCTGGAATATTCTGCCTGAAATGCAATGGAGGCAGGTTCAATTGAAGCATTCAAAAGGGAATTAGACTGTAAACTGTAAAGGAAGAATGTTCAGGGTTACAGGGAGAAGGCAGGGTGAATTGCTCATTTGGAGCGCTGGTGCAGACACAATGGGCTGAATGGCCTCCTTCTGTGCCGTAACAATCCTGTGATTTGTTCTCTCTGTGATCACAGGCAAACGGGGAAAAGAATTCATATCCACCTGTGAATGAGATTGCTGAGCACAACGATATATTGCTATGTCAAAATAACTGGCTCCTAAAACAATTTCCATGAAAGGGCTCAGTGACTTTCAGTAGGGCTTGCATAGATAACATGACTTGAATCCTCTAACATCATAGGCAAATGAATAATGTGAGTCACAAGGCTAGATTTTTGAATCATGTCTGCCACAGTCAGGAGTGTAAATTGGGTGAATATGATCAATAAATTAAATGTAGTCCAATTACACCAGATCTCCACTCACCTTTCTTCCTGCCCTATTTTCTTCTTTCATTTCTACTTACTGCAGGTAGTGCCTGTCTGTTTGTGGACAGTTATACACATGAGCTGAAAGTGACATCATGATGTCACCCCACTGTCCCAACTGACTCTCTTTATATATGATCATACGAACATATGAATTAGGAGCAGGAACAGGCCACTCAGCCCCTCAAGCCTGCTCCACCATTCATTAAGATCATAGCTGATCTAATTTTAACCTCAACTCCAAATTCCTGCCTACCCTAAATAACCTTTCACCTCCTCGTTTATCAATAATCTATCTCCCTCTGCCTTAAAGATATTCAAAGACTCTGCCTCAACTGCCTTTTGAGGATAAGAATTCCAAAGCCTCTCAACCGCAGAGAAATAAAATTTCCTCCTCTGTCTTAAATGGGTGACCCCTTATTTTTAAGCATTGACCCCTAGTTTTAAATTCTCCTGCAAGAGGAAGCATCCTTTCCACATCCACCCCGTCAAGTACCCTCAGGATCTTAGATATTTCAATCAAATCATCTCTACTCTTCTAAACTCCAGTGGATTCAAGCCTAGCCTGTCCAACCTTTCCTGATAAGACAACCTGTCCATTCCAGATATTAATCTAGTAAACATTCTCTGAACTGCTTCCAACATTTTCATCTCTCCTTAAATAAGAAGACCAAGACTATGCACAGTACTCCCTGTGGTTTCACCAATGCCCTGTATAACTGAAACGTAACCTCCCTACTCTTGTATTCAACTCCACTTACAATAAATGATAACATTCTATTAGCTTTCATAATTATTTGCTGTACCTCCATACTAACCTTCTGAGATTCATGTGCTAGGACACCCAGATCCCTCTACATCTCAGGGATCTGCAATCTCTCACCATTTAGATAAAATACTTATTTTTTATTCATCTTGCCAAAATGGACAATCTCACATTTTCCCACATTATGCTTCCAGATTTGTCAGATCTTTGCCCACTCACATAATCTACCCATGTCCTTCTGTAGCCTCCTTATGTTGTTTTCACAACTTACTTTCCTACCTATCTTTATGTCATCAGCAAAGTTAGCAACCATACCTATCAGTCTCTTCATCCAAATCATTGATATAAATTGTAAAGAGTTAGGCTCCAGCACTGATCTCTGTGGCACACCACTCATCACATCCTGCCACCCAGAAAATGTCCCATTTATGCCTACTCTCTTTTTCCTGTTAGCTAGCCAATCTTCTATCCATGCCAATATGTTACCCCCTACACCATGTGCTTTTATTTTCCTCAATAACCTTTGATGTGACACCTTATCAAATCCCAGCCCTTAATCAAACAATGCCCTGTACCTTGTACCTTTAACAACATATTCAACAAACTATTAACATACAGTGCAGATGGACTCTTCACTTTATCAAAGAAGCCATCACTGAGTGTTGCCACATGTTGAAGGTGAAACAACACCACAAGCCAGTGGTTGTTAAAGTCACAATCGCCTTTATCTTTTTACACCTGGATGTCATTGCAGGCTGCCAGTGGAGTTATCACTAACATTTGTTATCACTAATATTTCCCAAACAACTGTTCGCAAGTATATTGAAGAATGTCACAGATTCACTGTGCAGTGCGGGCAATTTCATCTTGTTTCCCATGGGTAACCAATGGCAACATGACCAGGGATAAGATTCTCATATTACAGAATGACAGACCAGCCTGGGGAGTCATGGATTTACACCATGTAATCCTCATATTCATTACCACTACCTATATCAATGGGAAAGGATTCCACTTTTCTAAATGTAGAACTGATTCACTTCCCCTGTAGCTCACCAGCACTTTTTATTCAGAAACATAAGACCTGGAAGATCTTGGCTATCATTTGCAACCATGGCTTACAGCATCTGGCATAAGTCCTTTTATACACTGGATTAACAATTGAAAACACTGTGGAAAAGCTGAAGATGCACTTTAAGTGCCTGGGTTAATCTGAAAGTGTCCTGTAATAATGTCCAGCTAACGTGTCACAGCTTCATGTGTCAGCTTTGACTTCATTGTAGCCCTCTTACCTGTAAGTGACTCCCTGACCACTGAATTGTTTTTTTGCAGTGGCCTAGCCAGCCACTTAGCTGTATCTAATTGTAGGAAACTGCAGGTTTCTTCAGCTACTTCATCAAAGACCTTCCCCCTATCATAAGGTCAGAAGTGTGGATATTTGCTGATGATTGTGTTTATTTCCAGCCACAACTTCTCAGATAATGAAGCAACCCATACTTGCATTCAGCAAGACCTGAACAACATTCAGGCTTGAGCTAATAAATGGGAAGTAATATTCAAACCAAACGAATGCCAGGCAATGACCATCTCCAACAAGAGAGAGTCTAACCATCTCCTTTTGATATTCAGCAACATTACTAACACCGAATGCCCCACCATCAATATCCTGCCGATCACCATTGACCATTGACTTGGGGTCAGCCATCTAAATACTATGGTTACAACAGCAGGTCAGAAGCTGGGTATTCTGCAGTGAGTAACTCACCTCCTGACTCCCACAAAGCCTTTGCACCATCGACAAGGCACAAGTCAGGAGTGTGATGGAATACTCTCCACTTACCTGGATCAGTGTCATTCCAACAATATTCAGGAAGCTCAACACCATCCAGGAGTAAGCAGACCACTGGACTGACACCCCATCTATCACTGTAAACATTCACTCCTTCTATCACCGATGTACTATGTCTACAGTGTGTACCATCAGCAAGATGCACAACAACAATTTGCCAAAGCTCCTTCAACAGCAGAAGGGCAGCAGGCACATGGAAATAGTACCACCAACAAAAGCCCCTCCAAGGTCTGGATTTTGTGGAAGATGATGGTTGGGGTCAGAGAATCATGTGGGTGGCTACACATCAGAATGCTGGCAGCAGGAAAACAGCTCTCGAATATGTCAGCAGTGGGAAAGTACAGATTTGGGAAACTTGCCCATTAGTGGCAGGAACCTCAACTTTATGCATAAATTGGCCACTTGCATCTAACTTAAGTTGTATTCATTGGAATCTAATGCAGTGTGCCAGAAGTGAAACTGACACGAGTCTTTCATACCTTCAATAACTCACCCATTGAAAGCTGATGACTTAAATGTGGCTTACCTGACTCACCGTGAGACTCCTTTTGACTTCCATGAGTAGGTCACAGGGCAGAGGAGTGTTTTTGGAGAACTTTTCCCTGTGTTGTACTGAGGGATGGAGTCTGAGGCAGGAGGTATGTAAGCCAGAAGTACTGAATCAAAAATTAAAAGGGCAACACATAGGCGGGGACAGGGGCCACTCATTAAGTGAGTCCCTAAACCCAAGTCCCTAAGGGGAAGACAATTCAGGAGCTGCCTTTGAAAGAGGTTTCTGCACCATGGGAATGATCCACCCTGTACGCCTTCATCCTCAAGCTCTGGAGGTGGTCAGTGCTGCACGGGGACACCACACTGCACAGGAACACCACACTGTACATGAACATTATGCTGCACAGGGACACCACGCTGCACAGGAAACAGTGCAGGTCACCCAGCAGCAGCAACATGAGGCAGCACAATGAGAGAAGGCCAGGCAGAGACAGACGCAAGCCCTCAGTGCCTCCAAGAGCTAACAGGACCGCAATGACTTACCTTCAGCACCTGAAGAGATTACACATCTTCAGGGATACAGTTTGAGAACTCTGCATCCGAATGCAGGATGATCTGCATCCATGAGGATACAGTGAACCGCCAACACCAGTGGCTTTGAAGGATACTGCAGTGCTGAATTTCTATGTACCTGATTTCTTAAGGGGTCTACAGGTGACTTTTGTGGGATCTCCCAAGCAGCCACTCACCGCTGCATTAAAGAAGTGACAAATGCACTGTGCAAAAGGACTGGAAACTCCATAAGATCCCAGACAGGCTAAGACAGCCAGGTGGAGAGGGCAATGGGATTCACGGCCATGGCCAACTTTTCATGTATTCAGGGTGTAAGAGAACACAAAAACAAAAAATGCTGAAAAAACTCAGTAGGTCTGACAGCATCTGTGGAGAGAAAGATAGAGTTAACGTTTTGAGTCCATGTGACTCTTCTTCAGAGCTAAAGGGAGTAGAAATGTGATGAAATATATACTGTTTAATGGGGGTGAAACAGGTGAAGCTGGATAGAAGGCCAGCGATAGCTGGAGGCAAAGGAGAGATTGCAAAAGATGTCATAAACAAAAGGTCAAAGCGTTGTTAATAGTGGTGGTGCTGGCTAAAGGAGGTGCTAATGGTGACATTAAGAGTGGAAAGCAGAATGTGATAATGGCCGGACCAGGGTAAACACTCTGGAAAGTGACAGATGGCCCTAGTGGGGGTGGAGTGAGCGGAGGGGATGGTGGTCGGAAAAAAGATCGAAAATAGGCTAAAAGCTGGGGATAAACCAATTAATAAAATTGGAAATAAATTTAAAAATTAATAATAAAAATAGGTGGGAAAAAAATAAATAAAACTTAAAAAATAAAAATGAATATAGATAAAAGGGGATCAAAAAGGGGTGGGGATGGAGAGAGAGCTCATGGTCTGAAGTTGTTGAACTCAATGTTAAGTCCGGAAGGCTGTAAAGTGCCTAATCGAAAGATGAGGTGCTGTTCCTCCAGTTTGCGTTAAGCTTCATTGGAACATTGCCGCAGGCCAAGGATGGACATGTGGACATGAGAGCAGGCTGGTGTACTGAAAAGGCAAACTACAGGAAGGTCTGGGTCATGCTTGCGGACAGACCGAAGGTGTTCCACAAAATGGTCACCCAGTCTGTGTTTGGTCTCTCCAATGTAGAGGAGACCACATTGGGAGCAGCGAATGCAGTAGACCAAATTGAGGGAAGTGCGAGTGAAGCGCTGCTTCACTCAAAAGGAGTGTTTGGGCCCTTAGATGATGAGGAGGGGGGAAGTAAAGGAGCAGGTGTTGCACCTTCTGCGATTGGATGGGAAGGTGTCATGGGAGGGGGTTGAGGTGTTGGGGATGATGGAGGAGTAGATCAGGATGTCCCAGAGGGAAAGGTCCCATGTTGCTATCATACGAGCAGTTGACAGCCTTCATCAACATTGACACTCTCAGTCGCCTCACTTGAATGTGTCAAGGTTGCCTTTCACTGCCTCCCTCATCTGCATCTGTGTGACTGTGCCGTGCTCACCAGATTGCACCCACTGCCGGCAAGCATTCGACTCCCCAGCAAGGTGACTGTATCTGTGCTGGTGCTGTGTAGGGGACAGGTATGACACTGGGCTATAAGAGACATCCAGACTGTTGTCCTCCAAAGAGGTGTCAGGTTGGACACACGAGGACTGCTCCCAACACTGCAGCAGTCAACCCTGGTAAATGAAGCATAAAAACAATGATTTAAATGTCAACTACCATTCATGGATGCAGCAGGTTGCCACAGTAACCAAAGATGATGGTTACGAGTAATTCTTCCCCATTCACCACACCCGCAGGCCAAACTCAGCATCTGATATGGATCGTCCACCCTGCTCCCCTGGCAGCACCAGGGCTTCCAGGTCTGCCTCTGTCAGTAGTTGAATCTCTGGTACTCCGCACCCAAGGCGGAATCATCCCAGACTTGCACTAAGTGCGGTAGTAGGTGAGTAAAATGACGACTTAGCCACTGGCCGCGATGGTGGGTTTTCACACCGTATTGTCCCAAACCCACCACATTATTTATGAACTCTCAGGAATCATGCCATTTCCATGGAAGCGGGCTCTCATTCATCTGCTCGCCATCACCTCGCCGCTTCATCACGCCGAGCGTCATATTTAAAGTCCAGCTGCGCACACCACATCTCAGTACTTCCAGCCCACAACTGCTACAGGGAAGATGTCCACAAAAGGGAAGAAGGCTACAGCCCCCAGGTTTAGCGACTCATCACTGGAATGTCTTTTGGACACAGTGAAGGACCGCCGCGATGTCCTCTACCCCCACTCTGGCTGCAGATGGGCAGCGATGTCACCAAAGAGGCTTGGGAAGCAGTGGAAGCGGTGGTCAGCGCCAGCGTACTTCAAAAGAGGACATCCACCTAGTGCCGCAAGACGATGAATGATCTCTTCCGTTCCGCCAGGGTAAATCACTCTTCTCATCACTCTTAACTCACACACTCACAAACTCATCAAACATCCACAGGGCCCTCACTCACTGCCAGTTCAAGGGACATCACCATTCAGTCTCTCACACTCACCGTCATTGTCCTCATCCATCCATAGGACCGCTCACCACCCACACAGGCCGGACATGCTTATCATCTGGCCTGGCAGACATCCTGCTTACGCTCTCTCCATCTCTACTTATGCGGGACAAGCTGGCATACAACAAGAAGGAGAGGTTGAATGGAGGAATGCCTGATATCAAGGTGCTCACAGACTTTGAAAACAGAGCCATCTAGCTGGCTGGTGATGATCTGGACCAGTCCTGTGCTGACAGTGAGGTCGGCAGTGCTCTACCAAGTGAGAATCCAGCAATATCAATCAGCCAACCATGCTGTGAGTAATGTGAAATGTTTCACAGGCCACTGCCATGCACTAATTATCTCTCCTTGCTTTCACAAGCACATCTGGAAACAGCCGACGGAGTCCATGAACCAGGGCCTCCAATCAAGGCTCAAAAAAGCCTCTAAAGAGGAATCTGGAGGGGCCCTCCTTGAAGTCCCATCACAGCACTCACCCACACCCTCCACCAGTGCAGAGACACAAGCCTCAGTCGGACCTAGCTTTAGAATAGGACAGGATTAACTGTTATGTGGAAAGGCTTGGACTAGACAGGGATGGTCAGCATGGATTTGTTAAAGAAAGGTCTTGCCTCACAAATTTGATCGAATTCTTTGAGGAAGTGACAAGAAGAGTTGATGAAGCTAGTGCAGTGGATGCTGTGTACATGGATTTTAGCAAGGCATTTGACAAGGTCCCACGTGACAGATTGGTCAGGAAAGTAAAACCCCTTGGGATTCAGGGTAATGTGGCAAACTGGATAAAAGGTTGGCTTTGTAACAGGAAACAAAGGGTAATGGTCGATGGGTGCCCTTGCAAATGGAAAGTTGTCTCAAGTGGTGTTCCACAGGACTTGGTGTTGGGACCCTTGCTGTTTGTGTTATATAGTAATGATTTGGATGTGAATGTGGGGGACAAGATTAGGAAATTTGCAGAGGACATAAAGCCTGGCCGAGTAGTGGATAGTGTAGAGGATAGCTATAATCTCCAAAATGATATAGATGGGTTGGTGGAGTGGGCGGTAAAGTGGCAGATGGATTTTAACATAGAGAAGTGTGTTGTCATACATTTAGGGAGGTCAAACAGTAACAGGGATTACACAGTAAATGGGAATGTACTAGAAGGGGTAGATGAAGTGAGAGATCTTGGCGTACAAGTACACAGGTCCCTGAAGGCAGCAGTTCAAGTAGACAAGGTTGTAAAGAAGGCATATGGAATGCTCCCCTTCATTGGCAGAGGTATAGAATATAAAAGTAAGGATATAATGTTGGAATTGTATAAAACACTGGTGAGACCACAACTGGAGGATTGTGTGCAGCTCTGGTCACCACATTACAGGAAAAATGTAATAGCTCTGGTGAGAGTGCAGAGGAGCTTTACAAGAATATTGCCAGGGTTAGGAGTGTGTAGCTATGAGGAGAGATTGGATAGGTTGGGGTTATTTTCCTTAGAACAAAGAAGGCTGAGTGGTGACTTGATTGAGGTGTACAAAATTATGAGGGGAATAGATAGAGTGGACAGAATAAAATTGTTTCCCTTGGTGGAGAACTCGAGAACCAGGGGACATAGATTCAAGATAAGTGGCAGAAGGTGTAGTGGGGACATGAGGAAGAACTTTTTCACGCAGAGGGTAGTGGATGTCTGGAATTTGCTGCCCAAGTTGGTGGTAGAGGCAGAAATTCTAAACTCTTTTAAAAAGTACCTGGATCTGCACCTAAAGTGCTGTAAGCTGCAGGGCTATGGATCAGGTGCAGGAAGGTGGGATTAGAAAGGGCACCTGGGTGTCCTCGGGCTGGCAGGGACAAGATGGGCCGAATGTCTTCCTTCTGTGCTGTAACTTTTCTATGGTTCTATGGTTCTAATAGCCTCGGGATTACAATCTGGTGAGCACATCGCACTGTCTGATCCACAGCAGGAGGCGGCAGGGACTTCTCAGGTGTCCGGTACTCAGGGGACTGCTGGAAGCCAGAAATTTGCTGAGTTCGAGTCAGATAATGAGCCTCTGGACTCGGTCATGTCACAGTTGCTGGAGGTGCAAAGGCAAGCTCGGGAACATCAGAAAGGGATGTCCGCTGCACTCCTCAGATTGCAAGGCATGATGGAGGAGTCCATCCACCTCCAGGCTGAGGTGATAGCGCCGGCATGTCAACGCACCACTGTCAACAGTGGTGGAATGGCGGCCACAATGAAGACCTAGGTCCAGTCATCGCTCCTGCACTGCTGCGTGGGCTCAACTCCATCACTGATGCCATAGTTGGCCTCCAACAGTGTGTACGTGAGAGGGGTGCTGGGAAGCTTGATCTCACTACAGCTACCCTTTCTCCTCAAGGATTGGGGCCCTCGAATGTCCATAGGGAGGAGGGTCAACTGGTGAACACCCTGGGGCCATCCATCCAGGTGACTCCTGGAGTGTCTGGCCTATCCAAAGTCCCTCTTCCTGTGACAGAGTTAGGAAAGTAGGAAGAATTAGTTGCACAGCCTGGGCACAGATGTTAATAACTTGTATATACTGTTCACTATTGTCAATAAACTCTGAAGGATGTCCCTCTGTCTATGCCTTCTTGTTCTGATGAGAAGTGTTCTTATCACCTTTCTGCACAAGATAAAGGCAGATGTCTCAGTTCAGGGCCTCTTCCCTGTGCTTTGTGCAGCCTTCAGGCCAAAATGAGATCCAGCCTCAAACTCCCTGGACACATTAGTGATGCCAGCACCTTGACGGTACTTGCCATTGCTACCAGAATGTCATGGGCAGGCATCACACAGTTCTCTCATTCTCTCTATGTGCTCTCAGCACCTTTAAGTGGGGTTGGCCCCCATCTCTTTAGCATCTGTGACCATGTCTAGGGAGCTGGTCAGTCACATTTGCCAGCTACTGCAGAAATTGGTGCCTTGGGGACATGGAGGACATGATGCTGTGCTCCTAAAGGGGTCAAATGTTGAAGGTAGAAAAAGGATCAGATGCTTCTAAAGTTTCATTGCTGCATCTCTATGATATGAGCTTCAAAACAGAGAACATGCAAGCTACCCTCAGCCAGACAGGAATCAGATATTCTCCGAGACTATGTGAAGATCTATGGAGTGCCCTCACTGCGTGTCATCATCATCCTCCCACAATTGAGCGACTATTAGAGTCTCCACTACATCTCCATGACAGGAGCATTCTCACAAAAGGTATTCGCAATGCCATAAGCCAGACTGGAGTTAAACATTCACAAATGCAATGTGAGGATCTATGGAGTCACTTCACTGCATGCCACATTCATCCTCCACAAATCTGGCAGCTATGAGGGCCTTCCGAGCACCTGCAACATATAGCCAGTGCAAGGGGTTCATCCCTGTCATTGTCACATTCAAAGACACCCTCACCTTCATCCACGTCGGTGTTTTCCCCAATGGAGACCTCTAGCTCCTGCATCTCCTCCTCAGCCAGCTCTTCTTGTCGTTGCAGTGTAAGGTTGTAAAGGGCACAGCAGATGATGACGATGCATGACACCCTCTGCAGAATGTATTGCAGGGCTTTGCCAGACCAGTCCAGGCACCACAATCTCATCTTTAGCATCACAATGGTCTGCTGCACCAAGTTGCAAGTTTCTGCATGAGCCTCGTTTTCCCTTCACTCTGCTGCACTTTGAGGCCACCACATGGGTGTCATGAGTCATGTCCTCTACAGGTAGCTCTTGTCCCCTAGCAGTCATCCCTGCAGCCTCTGTGGACCCTGGAAGACAACAGGGATCTGACCGACGGAGGATGTAGGAGTCGTGTACACTCCCTGGAAACTGCGCGCTGACCTGCAGGATGCGTTTTCGGTGGTTGCACACCAGCTGCACATTCAGCAAGTGGAACCTCTTGTGGTTGATGTAGTTTGCCACCTGTTGACAGAGGCCTGAGCACCAGGAGAGTGCAGTTGATGGCACCCTGC
Organism: Carcharodon carcharias; assembly: GCF_017639515.1. Classification (NCBI taxonomy): domain Eukaryota; kingdom Metazoa; phylum Chordata; class Chondrichthyes; order Lamniformes; family Lamnidae; genus Carcharodon; species Carcharodon carcharias. Next base: position 61,153,508 of record NC_054478.1, on the reverse strand, counting down.
ACCTGTGGGAAACCCAAGATATGGGCAAATCCAATTGCTCTAGCATCGTGGCTGTCCTGGTCCCAGGTATAATGCACAAAGTTGTGTGCCCTCGCAAAGATGGCATCCGTGACCTCATGGATGCATTTGTGGGTGGCAGCTTGTGAGATCCCACAGAGGTCACCTGTGGAGGCCTGAAAGGAGCAACTGGCATAAAAATTGAGCACCGTGGTCACTTTCACGGCCACTGGCAGTAGATGCCCTCCATGTCCCCATGACACCAAATCCTGCAGTAACTGGCAGATATGACTGACCAGCTCCCTAGACGTGCACAGTCTTCGACGATACTGGTTCTCGGTCATCTGCAGGAATGATAGGCGGCATCTATAAACCCCGGTGTCGCAAGTCACCAACCAGTGACGGCTCGCTGTGGCTCTTGGGTGGCATGAGTGGGAGCCCTAACGCCCCTTCTTCCTGAGGTTGTTGCTGCTGCCTTTGCACAGCCAGGAGCCTCAGTCACTCTCTCCTCCATTGTCTTCACATTCTGTAGCCCATCAGGCATACAGCTAGTTCACCAGGCTCCATGATCCTAATGCACTCCTGTAGGATGAAAGAGACATATGGTTAGCATGGGTGTACTAAGAACCTGACCTGGTTAAGTGTGAAGGCCCTTTAACACTTCCCGGAGTGTGCTGGCCACCGCTTGGATGGCCAGAGTTTAGTGCACTGCATGGCTGCCCAAAACCCCATCCATCTCTGCCCCACTCCGTCTGACCGAATGACAACAGCTTCGCCCTCTGGACTGCATGCTGTGCTCTCAGCTCAGGCAAAAGCATTCTTCTCACCCACACTGCAAGGCTGCACTGTTAGCTTGAACCATGGGGGAGACTGGTCCAATCCGGGATGCTGACATTGCAAGGGACTGTGAGTGCCTCCACTAGTGACTGCTCCATGGCCAGCTTTAACAAGGAGATTGTACAACGCGCCCAGTCATCCAACTATTCTGCAGTCCATTAAAATGCTCATGACTTTGCAGTCTGTGCCCAAGGGGTGAAAAGCACTGGAGCACTTGGTGCACTTTGATGCCTCTGCATTGCTTGAGTGAGCAGAGAAGCTAGAGGCCTGACTCCAATCATGTCAATGTGGCTGCATCAGAACTGTCTCAGCTGCAGAAGAATGGTTACTTTATACAAGGCTTCCCTAATGCGTGGCTTCTTCCCTTGCCCACCATCCCCCCGACCACCCCGAATGCTTGTGTGCAATATTCAACGGCAGGGCTGCCCTTGCACCCCCCACCCCGCAAGTTGCCTCAATAGCAGGGCTGCCCTTTCCCTCCCCCCTCAAGTCACCACCAACAGCAGGGCTGCCACCCCCCACCAATGCTCCTCAAGCTGGAAGTCCAACAGGAGACCCTGATGAGGGCTGCACATTGATGCTGTGCACTCACCCCCGAGTTCCCCACGAAGTGCAGCCTGCCAAGTGCACTCCTTTTATTTGCTGTTGTGAAAAACTTCCATGTGCTTTCCCGCCGACATGGATGGACGATCCAGCAAAGCGGGCAGAGGGGAAACGATTCCAGCGGCTGGCCTGATAATGACATGCAGCTGTATTACAATGAGGTTCCCGAGGTCTGATGGCTGGAAATGCAGCACACCTTTGCTGAGCTGAGTGGACGATCGTGAGCTGTTTTAACGCCATCTTGAAACCGATCGCGCCATATTGTCCGCTCACACCACCAGACACACCATTTCACAGAATCACAGAATCACACAGTGTAGAAGAGGCCCTTTGGCCCATTGAGTCTGCACCGGCACATGAGAAACATCTGAGCTACCTACCTAATCTCATTTACCAGCACTTGGCCCATAGCCTTGAATGTTATGACATGCCAAGTGCTCATCCAGGTAATTTTTAAAGGATGTGAGGCAACCCACCTCCACCACCCTCCCAGGCAGTGCATTCCAGACTACCACCACCCTCTGGGTAAAAAGGTTTTTCCTCACATCCCCCCTAAACCTCCTGCCCCTCACCTTGAACTTATGTCCCCTTGTGACTGACCCTTCAACTAAGGGGAACAGTTGCTCCCTATCCATCCTGTCCATGCCCCTCATAATCTTGTACATCTCGATCAGGTCACCCCTCAGTTTTCTCTGCTCCAACAAAAACAACTCAAGTCTATCCAACCTCTCTTCATAACTTAAATGTTTCATCCCAGGCAACATCCTGGTGAATCTCCTCTGCACCCCTCCAGTGCAATCACATCCTTCCTATAATGTCGTGACCTGAACTGCACACAGTACTCCAGCTGTGGCCTCACCAAGGTTCTATACAACTCCAACATGACCTCCCTACTTTTGTAATCTATGCCTCGATTGATAAGAGCAAGTGTCCCATATGCCTTTTTCACCACCCCACTAATATGCCCCTCTGCCTTCAGAGATCTATGGACACACGCCAAGGTCCCTTTATTCTTCAGAACTTCCTAGTGTCATGCCGTTCATTGAATACTTCCTTGTCAAATTATTTCTTTCAAAGTGTATCGCCTCACACTTTTCAGGGTTAAATTCCATCTGCCACTTACCTGTCCATTTGACCATCCCGAATATATCTTCCTGTAGCTCAACCTCACTGTTAACCACCCGGCCAATCTTTGTGTCATCCGCAAACTTACTAATCCTACCCCCTACATAGTCACCTATGTCGTTTATATAAATGACAAATAATAGGGGACACAGCAAAGATCCCTGTGCTACGCCACTGGACACTGGTTTCCAGTCACTAAAGCTGCCTTCTGTCATCACCCTCTGTCTCCTACAACTAAGCCAATTTTGAATCCACCTTATCAAATTACCCTGTATCCTACGTGCACTTGCCTTCTTTATAAGTCTCCCATGTGGGAACTTGTCAAAGCCTTTGCTGAAATCCATATAAACTACATCAACTGCACTACCCTCATCTACACACCTAGTCACCTCCTCAAAAAATTCAATCAAATTGTTAGGCATGACCTCCCTCTGACAAAGCCATGCTGACTATCCTTGATCAAACCTTGCCTTTCCAAGTGGAGATAGATTCTCTCCTTCAGAATTTTCTCCAAAGTTTCCCTACCACTGACGCGAGACTCACTGGCCTGTAGTTCTCTGGCTTATCTCTACATCCCTTCTTGAATAGCGGAACCACATTAGCTGTCCTCCAGTCCTCTGGCACCTTCCCCGTGGTCAGAGAGGAATTAAAAATTTGGGTCAGAGCCCCTGTGATCTCCTCCTTTGCCTCCCTCAGCAGTCTGGGACACAAATCATCCAGACCTGGAGATTTGTCCACTTTTAAGCCTGCCATCACCCCCAATACCTTATCACTCCCTATATCAATTTGCTCAAGAGCCTCGCAGTCTCTCTCCCCGAGTTTGATACCTTCATCCTCACTCTCTTGGGTGAAGACGGATGTAAGCATTCTTTCAACACTCTACCGATGTCCTCTGGCTCCACTCATAGATTGCCCCCTTGGTCGCTTATGGGCCCTACTCTTTCCCTGGCTATCCTCTTCCCATTGATATACTTATAGAATATCTTGGGATTTTCCCTACTTTTACCAGCCAGAGCTTTCTCATATCCTCTCTTTGCTCTCCTAATTGTTTTCTTAATCTCCACCCTGCACTTTCTGTACTCCACTAATGCCTCCACTGATTTACTTCCCTTGTACCTGCTAAAAGACTCTCTTTTCCTTCTCATCATAACCTGAACATCTCTGGTCATCCATGGCTCCCTGGGTTTGTTACTCCTTCCTATCACCCTAAAGGGAACATGTTGAGCCTGTACCCTCCCCATTTCCTTTTTGAATGCCCCCTACTGCTCCTCTGTAGATTTCCCTACGAGTAACTGTTTCTAGTCTACCTTGGCCAGATCCTGCCTCATTTTACTAAAATCCACTCTCACCCAGTCCAAAACATTTTTTTGCAACGTGTCTATTTCTTTGTCCATAACAAACTTAAGCTGTACCACGTTGTGGTCGTTATCACTAAAATGTTCCCCCGCCACCACCTCAGCCACCTGTCCAGCTTCATTCCCCAGAATTAGGTCCAGCACTGCACTGTCCCTTGTTGGACCCTCTACCTATTGACCTAAAAGTTCTCCTGTACACGTTTCAAGAAATCCACTCCATCCAAGCCCTTAGCACTATGTCTATCCCAATTAATGTTGGGAAAGTTGAAATCACCTAATTATAATTATTGTTTTTACACACCTGCACAAATTGTACACATATTTGCTCCTCAATATCCCGCTGACCATCTGGGGTTCTTTAATAAACAGCTAACAATGTGGCTGCTCCTTTTTTATTCCTAAGGTCTACCCACAAAGCTTCATTCGATGCCCCCTCCAAGATATCATCTCTCCTTCCTGCAGAAACTGACTCCTTAATTAATAATGCAATGCCTCCCCCTCTTTTACCCCCTCCCCTGTCTTGCCTGAAGATTCTATATCTCGGAATGTTAAGCTGCCAATCCTGCCCCTCCCTTAACCACGTCTCAGTGATGGCTACTATATCACAATTCCATGTGCCAATCCTCATTCTTAACTCATCCATTTTACCTGTAATATTCCTGGCATTAAAGTTGAGGCTACCCATCCTTGACTTACTCCCTTGAAACTTAATGCAGCTGTATTCCCTCTAACTTGATTATTTTACTGTATTATGATGTGTCCTTATTCTGCTAACATTCTGTGTCCCCTCCTTCTGCCGAATTAGTTTAAACTCCTCCCAACAACACTAGCAAACTCGCCTGCAAGGATGTTAGTCCTGCTCTGGTTCAGATGTAGACCTTCCCAATTGTACAGCTCCCACCTTCCCCAGAAATGGTCCCAGTGATCCAGGAATCTGATGCCGGTGGGCACGGGAAATCACAGCCCTGCTCTTGGCCCTCCCCCTGGTGTTGTGGGCCCTTTTGTCCTGCAACCATAACGGGAGAGAAGGCGAGGTTTCCAGTGTTGTGAGGGGAATCCCTTACTGCCAGATAGTACCCGAGTCCCATGAGGTGTCAGGTTGCCCAACTGTCCTTCCAATCCTCACTCACTCAGGAAATCTGGGTAAGGTGCAGAGGAAGATGCAGATTCCAGTTACACAGCGAAAAGCAGCCTTTGCAACTATTGAAGCTGGTGAAGGGGCACACTGTACACTTCAATGCCCATCCTAGCAGTGATCCTTTCCTTGCCCACTTTTCATCTACATATTGGCAGTCTGACACTCAAACACACCCTTGCACCCTTTATCGACACTGGACCCAGTCCCTTGGATGGGGCCCATGGCCGCTAACCTCTAAGGTGACCTCCATTCAGGCCGCTTTGTCATTCATGATGGCCTTTTGCAGCCTTCAGCCAGAAACAGTGTCTGCGGTCTTGAACATCCTAGCGGAGGTCACACAACAAGCTTTCGCTGAACTGTGGGGCAATGCAGTGAGTGGATTGTGGCATCTCCAAGAACAGTGAAAGCTGTTGATGTCACCAACTGAATTTAAATGAAGATGGAAAATTCTTCTCCCTGGACCTGGAAAGGCTTTTTTTATGAAATGTGAATGGAAATTTAAATGCTGGCCAATTCAGTTTAAAAGCTCCCTCAGAAAGCTTGCATGCTGACTTTCAGCTGTAACATAAGGCTGTCTGCTTTTTAAATATGGCACCAATCCTGCATGGAGACCAGGTGACGTGGACTTCCTGACGTCAGAGATGCTGCCAAAATGTGATCCAGCAGCAAATCCACGTCACTCATTTTCATGAGCTTGCTGTCCCATAATTGTGTTCAGGGAGCTGCAAACTTTCCGCACCAGATTCCCAACTACTTCCTGGCTCGCCGGCAGAGGCAGCGGTGGCAAGACTAAGTCCAGCCTCAAGTCACACATCATCCTGCCTTGAAACTATATCGCAGTTTCTTCATTGTCACTGGGTCACAATCCTTGAACTCTCTCCCTAGCAGCACTGTGGGTGCACATAAACCTTACAGACTGTAGTAGTTCATGAAGCCAGCTAACCACCACCTTCTCAAGGGTAATTAGGGCAGGGCAATAAGTGTTGGCCCTGCTAGCATTGCTCACATCCTATGAATGAATAAAAATAAAAGTATTAAAAATTCCTCTTTTCATACTTTCTTTGTGAGACCATGTCACAGTGACTTAACTTTTTGGGGTCATTCTGTAACATTTGCTTTTATTAGTTTAAAACAGTAGGTGGCACTGCTACCTTCTTTAACTGCATATCTCAGCTGTCTTCCCTACAAACATGCACCAAATAACATCAAACAATGGCTCAAATCTTCTGCTCAGGGTGGATGCTGAGAGCATTTTTGCTGCCCATGAAGATTTCTGCAGCTCGTCCCTTTTACAATTTTTCAGCCATAACTTCAGCTCCCAGGTAAAGCATTGAAGGGTCACTGCAGCAAGCCCTGGAGAAGATCATTGGGTGCAAGAAGAGACTGAAGAAGAGACTGAAGAGGGGACGACACATCCCCTTTTCATGACAGTAGCTGCCGTATTCAGGCAAGTTTTTAAAGGTCCAAGCCTTTCAGTGGGTTAATGAGTTAGTGAATGGGTAATTTTTAATCAGTAAGGGAATCATGGGCTATGGGGAAAAGGCAGGGCAGTGGAATTGAGGATTCTCAGATCAGCCATGATCTCACTGAATGGCGGAGCAGACCCGATGGGCCAAATGGCCTACTTTTGGTCCTATGTCTTATGGTCTTATGGTAAGTGGGAGAGTGTGTCAAAGTGTAGGTGGATAAGATGGGTGAGATGGGTGGGTGGATAGATGGGTAAGTGGGTTAAGTGGGTAGGTGGGTGAGTGGGTAGTTGGGTCAGGGGGTGGTCGGGTTGGGAGAGTAGTTCAGTGTAGTTGAGGAGACAGCTGGGTGTTCGGAGGTATTCAGGTAGTTGGGGTGTCGTCGCGTGGTCAGGAGTAGTCGGATGGTCAAGAGGTGTGACTGCAGGGTCGGTTATGATGCTCTGTTTAGTTATGCTGGCTAATCACTGAGTTAGACCAGGTATTAAACCTGGGTAAGGGTGTAGGTAAGTCCTGCGTATCTAGGCTCAGGGTCGGAGACATTTGCAGAGGGTTTCGGGCAGCTGGAATCAGCCCATCAGAAGTTTAAACTTCAATTTCCTCATATGTCTATGCGTCATGACTTCTGTGCATCTTCCAACTTATGTCCCATTTCTGACAATCCAATGACCAAAAGATTTGGGACAATGGAAATGTTTTTTTTATTGTCAGGGGACTAAGACCTCACACTATATTTTTATAATATATATATCATCCTGGCTAATCTATCATATTATTATTTTTTAAACTGGACAAAGGCTTTAAACTAACTGAAGCCATGTCTGGCTATGACTCATACAAAAGGAATTTCTGGCATTCGGAACAGCAGCAACATTGTTATCCCTAAAGAGACACTAATGTGATGCAGATATCAAATCCCAACGATTTGTACAAATACCATTTATATTTCTGAGGCCAGGCTCTGGCCAATGGATACAATCCATCTGCAAGGACAGAAGGACCCTGAAATTTTTGCTGAACTTATTAATTGTTGAAGAATTAACCATCTCAAAAATCCAGACATGGAATATACATCCTTTGCACAAGGTGAAGAAGTGAGAGTCATGTCACATGACATCCCCCCACCAAAGCTGCTAGAACCTGTAATATTGCCTTGAGGAGCTGAAGGAGGCAGTCTGCTATCTTCCATCAACCAAACAGCAGCAAAACCAGAGCTCAGTCCAGTTTAAATTGCTTGGCCCTCATGTACCCTGTTCCTACAAGAGCTTCTGAACTTTTGTACCAGCGCCTACAATACTAATTCATCCCTATTGGCCCATCTCATCATGGAAGTCATCCTTACTGGAAAAGTGAACTATCCAGCATCAGTCTTTAGCCGGCTGACTCCGAAAGAATACACCATTGGATTTTGATTCTGGACTCTGGATTCATGGGAAACAATCATTCTTACTTTCTTAGTGGTCTTGCTCTGTACCTCACAGAGAATCATAGAATTGTTATGGCGCAGAAGGAGGACATTCAGCCTTCACCAGCTCTCCAAATGAACATCATGACTTAGTGCCATTCTCCTGTTTTTTTTCCCTTGCACATTGTTTCTATTCAAATAATAATATATTGCCCTCTTGAATGCCTCGATTGAACTTGCCTCCACCACACTTCCAGGTAGTGCATTCCAGACTTGAACCACTTGTTATGTGAAAAAGTTTTTTCTCACACCACATTTGCTTCTCTTGGAAATCACTTTAAATCTATGCCCTTTTGTTCGCAATGCCTTGATGAGTAGGAACAGTTTCTCCCTATCTGCTTCTCCAGCTCCATCATGATTTTGAACGCTTCTGCCAAATTTCCTTTTAGCCTTCCCCTCTTCAAGGAGGACAGTACCAACCTCTCCAATTTATCTTCATAACTCAAGTTTCTTATCCCTGGAACCATTCTTGTAAACTTCTTCTGCACTCTCTCCAATGCGATCTCATCCGTCCTCTAATGTGGCACACAGAACTGTACACAATACTCCAGCTGAGGTCTAACTAGTGTCTTATATCAGTTCAACATAACCTCCCTGCTCTTGTACTCTATGCCCCTATTAATAAAGCCCAGGATGCTATATGCTTCATTAACTGCTCTCTTCACCTGTCCTGCCACCTTCAATGATCTATGTACCTATACACCTAGGTCCCTCTGCTCCTGCACACCCTTAAGAATTGTACCCCTTATTTTATACTGTCTCTCCATGTTCTTCCTACCAAAATGAATCACTTTAGACTTCTCGGTATTGAACTTCATTTGCCACCTATATGCCCACTCCGCCAACTTATCTATGCCCTTCTGAAGTTCTACACTGTCCTCCTCACAGTTTACAATGCTTCCAAGTTTTGTATCGTCCACAAACTTAGAAATCGTCCCCTGCACACCAAGATCTAGATCATTAACATCTATCAAGAAAAGCAAGGATCCCAACACCGACCTCTGGGGAGCTCCACAATAAACCTTCCTCCAGCCTGAAAAATATCCATTGACCATTATCCTTTGTTTCCTACTACTCAGCCACTTTTGTATTCATGTTGCTACTGTCCCTTTTATTCTATAAGCTGTAACTTTTCTCACAAGTCTTTTGTGTGCATGGTATTGAGTACCTTTTGAAAGTCCATGTACATCACATCAACAGGATTACCCTCCTTGACCTTTTCTGTTATCTCTTCAAAACACTCTAGCAAGTTAGTTAAATATGATTTCCTCTTTAAAAATCCATGCTGGCTCTTCCTAATAACTCATTTCTCCGTGTGACTACTAATTCTATCCCAAATAATTTTCTCTAGAAGCTTCCCCACCACTGAAGTTAAACTGACTGGTCTGTAATTGCTGGGCTTATCCTTACAACCTTTTTTGAACAAGGGCGTAATGTTTGCAATTCTCCAGTCCTCTGGCACCTCTCTTGAGCGTAGGGAAGATTGAAAGATTATGGCCAGTGCCCCTGCAATTTCCACTCTCACTTCCTTCAATATTCTTGGATGCATCTCATCCTGTCCTGGTGCCTTGTCAACCTTAAGTATCGACAGTTTATCCAACACTTCCTCCTTATCAATTTTGAACCCTTCTTAGTGACAGAGTTTCCTCCTCTGTCACCATGACCTCAGTAGCATCTGCTACCTGGGTAGAGACAGGTGCAGAGTATTTATTTAACATCTCAGCCATGTCCTCCATGTGCAAATCCCTCTTTTGGTCCTTAATCGCCCCTACTCCTCCTTTTATCACCCTCTTAGTATTTATGTGCCAATAGAAGACTTTGGAATTCCCCTTTATGTTGGCTGCCAGTCTTTTCTCATGATTCCTCTTTGCTCCCTTTATCTGCTTCTTCACCTCTCTTCTGAACCTTCTATATTCCATTTGGTTCTCCATTGTACTTTCTACCTGATACCTGTGTTCTCATTGCTACAAGATAGGCTATTCCAGATCTGAGTGGTGGAGATTGAGCGGCAAGCCAGTTGGCTTAGTGGGGCTTGACATGAGTAATCCCCCGAAGGATGACCTAATGGATAGTGCAGCAAAAGTAGGCAGAGACTCTCGCTGCAGACACTTAACTTTCGGCGGGCTTGGCACTGTGTCTGTCTGAGGCAGAAAAACTCCCAGACAACTTCCGGAGTTTTGTCCTGTCAGGAAAAATGTCCCCCTAACCATCCCAAAATGTGAGAAAGTCCATGGTACCGCTCAGGGACACAGGGGCCACTCAATCCTTAATGTTGGAAGGAAACTTTAAACCAACCCCCCACCTACACCGTGTTCTCCCTGAAGGACAAAGCCCTAATCAGTGGAGAGGGAGAAGGATCTCTATTTGCACCCCTCCATAAGGTTTCAGGCCCTGTTACAGTAGGAATTATCCATTAGCTAGCAGTAGCAGGAATCTATCTCCTCTTTGGGAACGATTTGGCTGGCAGCAAGGTATTAGCCAGCAAAATTAAAGAGGCCAACGACAACCAGCAGATAGGCAGGAAGCTGGGGTAGGCCCCAAGACCCAAAAAGGTGAGGTAGCACCTATAATCATTCTGTGAAGGCTACTTGAATGCGGCAAGGCTGAAGCGAGGCCAGTAAAATTAAAAGTGGTTCAGAAAAGACCTCTAGAGTCTAAAATGGGTTTCCCAAGTATCCCATAATTAAATAGGGAGCAGAGACGTCCTAGAGCAGGGAAAGAAATAATGAGGGATATGCCCCACATAGTTGGAAAGCCTGAGGGAAGGTAGGTTACTAAGCCCGGAAAGGAAAAGGTAAGAACATGCCCCAAATATGGCTAGCAAAAACCTTCTTTCCAATATTAAATAGGGACCAAGGGAGGTTCCCAAACTGATGAACAGATAGGGAGTGAGATGCCTCCAGCAGTCAAAAAGCCACAAGAAAGTTTGGCTGGAACTGCACCTCCACTTGAGGGCAGAGGTGTTCCAAGGGACATGGAACAAGTTAGGAGAGCATCCACTCCCAAGCAAAAGGCCCCAGCTAGGACACCATTGATTGGCCTGGCTGGTTGCTTTATGGCGAATTTAAATGTGGACCAGAAAAGCTCCCAAATTGACCCAGAAAGAGTGAGGGTGATGCCTCACTTAGTTGAAAAGCCACCAGGTGGTACAGCAAGAGCTGACTGTCCACCAGAGGGCAGTAGTGTCCCAAGAAAAACAGGACCTATCACACAACTAACCAGCGAGGGTCCCCAACCAAATTGGACCTTATGCACACCCACCATAATGTAGAATCACAAGGTGACTAGACAGGGTTAACCCCTCCCCCCTTATTCAAATTGATCCATAAACCCCCACCAGGCACTGCAGCCCACTCGAGTATGGATGTGAGAGAGGCCCCTGCCAGAAGGCCATTTTCCTATCATCCAGGCCCAGAAAGGCTGGCCCAATATCAGGACCCTTTTGCTACACGAACACAAAGCCCCTAGCAACAGAAGGTGGAACTCTCCAGTTGTGCTAGCACCCAAGTCGGACCCTGGATCAGAAATGCTTAAGGGGCCCAAGTCCCTTTAAAACACCCACTCTGCTGACAATCAACCTAGTCACAGTCTCTGGGTCTGAACGGCTGAACCCCCAGGTTACCAAAGTGGACAGGCAGGAGCTAAGCTGGACAAGAGCAGCTCACACATGATCCCAGGGCCTGGCACTCACAGAGTGAGATGCCGAGCATTCCCCTGCAGATAGCTTAATCATCCCTCATGCCCTGAGTGCTAATCACCCTGAAAAACCCCAGACCCTTTCAAGGATACTTAATCAGGAAGCTGGAATGCCTGATCCTCAGCAGATGGAAGTCAGAACTCTAGCCCCAAATAAACTTTCCCATGCAGATGAATTTAGAATTCTCCCAAGTCACTTAAGCCTTCCAAATCCAAGGACAGGGCAATGTCCTTTCTAATGCACTGTCTAGGGTTTAGGCATCAAAAACAAAAATGCAGCAGGGAACTGCCATGGCCCCTGCTGGCTATATGTCTGATGTGCCAGTATGAATGAGAGAATACATATGTAGTTCTTCACTTCCTATTCTTTCTTCTTAAGGTCACATTAAAAAAACGAAATATAATTATTTTTTTTCCCTCAAGTGGCAAGGGGTGTCAGGGGGCTAAGGCCTCACTCTATGTTTTTATAAAATGCATCCTGTCTAATCTATAAAGTTATTCTTTTTTTAAATTGGACAGAGACTTTAAACTGACTGAAGCCATGATTATCTATGACTCACACAAAAGGAATTTCTGGACTTCAGAACAGCAGCAACCCCATCATCTCTAACACCTCTGTGACGCAGAGATCAAATCCCAAGGAGTTGTACAAAGGTCATTTACATTTCTAAGGTCAGTTTCTGGCCAATGGAGATTATCTGTCTGTGAGGAGAAAAGGACCTGAAAACCTCTGTTGAACTTATTAATTGTTGAAACATTAACCATCTCAAGAATCCAGATATGGAATATATATCCTTTGCACAAACCTAGGTGGAGAAGTGGGAGTCATGTTACATGAAACCACCCATCACTACACCCAGCCCCTGCAGCTGCTAGAACCTGTAATGTTGCCTTGAGGAGCTGAAGGAGGCAGTCTGCCATCTTCCATCAACCAAACAGCAGCAAAACCAGAGCTCAGTCTAGTTTAAATTGCTTGGCCCTCACCTATGCTGTTTCTACAAGAACCTCTGAACATCTGTACCAGACTAATTCATCCCCATGGGCCCATCTCATTGTGGAAGTCATCCCTACTGGAAAAGTGAACTATCCAGCATCAGTCTTCAGCCAGCCACTCTGAAAAAATATACCATTGGACTTTGATTCTGGACTCTGGACTCATGTGAAAAATAATTCTTATCTTCCCTGTGGTCTTTGCCCTGTACCTGTTTCTTCCCCTTATCCCTCTTTTATTGTATGTACCGGGGGCTAAGCAGCTCCTGCATTCTGAGTGTGCGTAAAATAAACTAACTCTTTTAGCTCACCCTATCTTGAGTTTGCTGTGGGATTATTAATAGAAAATGGGACCACACCCAAACTGAGGGGGTAGAATCATCTGGTCCTGTTGGCATCAGGCATCATGGCAGGCGGGGGACGGACAATAAGTTGAGAAAGCCAAAATTCAGTTTCATGCCATCGTGAAACCAGTTTGTGATTGTCCGTTCCACCCATCAATGGCGGGCCATGTCTGCTGCCACCACACATTGGGAAACTAATGTCAATACTTTAGGCTCTTATTATAAGCCCTGCTCATCGAAATTGTCTCTCCACGTCAAATTTAACACCCATGCCAGTGTGACTTCACAACGGCATGCTTCATGACTGCCTTCAAAAGGTGTGCACCTGACGATCTGAACTAGGAGGGGAACTCAGGGGTGAGTGCACACAACCTTGCACAGCACTCGTGACCATTGTCTGTAGGGCATCATGGAAGAGATGCCGCACATTGGTGGGGGGCACAGGCTGACACTTTCTCCCGGCTGGCTATCAGTACGGTATGGGTTTCAGTGCGGGTCTGACCAGGGGGCAGGTTGGGTTGAGGGAACAAGGCAGCACAGACTGAAGGAAGTGCACAAGCACATGCTGTGGAGCTGGGGAGGAGGGTGTTGAGGGCACTTGGAAAAGCTCATCAAAAGTGAGCATTCTTCCACAGCTGAGACCATTCAGCTGCAGCTCCATTGACATGCTTGGGGTCAGGCCTCTGAAGATTCTCTGCCCACTCAAGCAATGCAAAAGCATGGAAGTGCCACCAAATGCTCCAGAACTTTTCATCCCTTGGGCGCAGACTACAAATTAATGTGAGTTTTAGGGGGCAGCAGAACAAATGGCCGACTGGGCGGATCATACAATTCCCTTGCAAAAGATGAATATGGCACAGTCAGTGGTGGAGGCATTCACATCCCTTAAAAAAGTCTTTATTAAGGTTTGGCCCTGTATCCATCATGGTTCAAGTTAATAGCACAGCCTTGCAATGTGGGTTAGGAGAATGCCTGCACCTGAGCTGAGAGCACAGCATGCAGGACAGTGGCCAAAGCTGCTGCCAATCAGTCAGGTGGAGCGGCGTGGAGGTGGGTGGGGTTTCAGACAGCCAATGAGCAGACTACACACTGGCCATCCAAATGGTTGCCAGCACTCTCCTGCATGCATGAAGGGCCTTCAGATTTAAGCAAGAGGGGTTCTTAGGACACCTGTACTAACCTTCGCATCTCCCTCTCTCTGATCCTGCAGGAGGAGTACATGTGCCACATGGCTTACACGGAGCAGAGAGAAGGAGGAGACTGGGTTAGAGGCGCCTGGCTCTGCAAAGGGAGGAGCATCTTCCTCAAGATGAAGGTGCGCAGGGTCTGCTGCGCACTCAGCTGTCGCTCATAGGTGCTTCACTAGACCCAGTGTCTACAGAAGGTGCTTGTCATCCCTGCCGATGACTGAGAACCAGTGTCGCCGAAGGCTGCGCATGTCTAAGAAACTGGGTGGACACATATGCCACCTGCTGCAGGATTTGGTGCCACAGGGACATGGAGGGCATACACAGCAAGTGGCTGCGGAAGTGACGGCGATGCTCAATTTTTACACCAGTCGCTCCTTCCTTGCGAGATCCCACACAGATGACCTGGGATTTGCTCAGATCTCTGGTTTTCCACAGGTGCAGGGTGCCACTGACTGAACTCATGTGGCACTTGGATCTCCGTGGCAACAAGCAGTCAACTACTTAAAAACTGCAAGGGATTCCACTCGCTGAATGTTCAGCTGGAGTGAGGCCACCACAAACACATCCCGCAGGTCTATGCATGATTCCCAAGGAGCGTCCACGACTCCAACATCCTTCGCAGGTCTCAGATCCCTGACATCTTCCAGGGTCCAGAAAAGCTGCAAGGTTGGCTCTTTGGGGGCAAGGGCTACCCACAGAGGATATGGCTGATGATGCCCAAGCAGCGGCCTCAGCCTGCAGCAGAGCGACGGTATAACAAGGCTGATGCTGCAACTTGGAATTTGGTGGGGCAAATGATAGGCATTTTAAAAATGAGATTTTGATGACTTGACAGGTCCGAAGGAGCACTACAATACAGTCCCCAGAAGGTGTCACACATCATCGTTGCTTGCTACGCACTCCACAGCCTGGCACTGCAATGGAGGAAGGACCTGGCTGAGGAGGAGATGGAAGAACTACATGTCTCTTCCGATGAGGAGGATGTCGAAGGGACTGACGATGATGAGGGCCTCGAAGGCGAGGATGTCGGCAATGAGGCCATCACATTGGCTAGATGAAACAGGCACACTCGGGAGGCCCTCATAGCCACAAGATTCATGGGGGATGATGATGAGATACAGTGAGGATAGTCCTGACATCTTCACATTGCATCTGTGAACATTTGACCACTGTGTGGCTGATGGCACCGCACATACCCTCAGTGCTCAGGCTCATGTCATGGAAATGCAGCAGAGGCCCTAATAGTCACTAGATTCCACAAGTATGAAAACAACATGCAGTGAGGACACTCCATAGATCTTCACATTGCCTCTGTGAATGTCTGACTCCTGTCTGGCTAAGGGCAGCTCGCTTGCGCTCTGTGATCAGGGTCATATCATAAAGATGCAGCTGTGCAACTTTAAATGCACCTGATCCTTTGTCAGCCTTCAGCACCCAACCCATTCAGGAGCACAGTGTCATCGGACACACATGCTGAAGAAATGGGGGGCCAGCCCCGCCTCAAAGGTGCTGAGAGTCACAGAGAGAATGACGGAACTCTGTGACACCTGCCCACAACTTTCTGGCAGCAATGACACGCACCATCGAGGTGCAGGTATCACTGACGTGTCCAGTGAGTGTGAAGTCGGACCATCACTTTGTCCTGAAGGTTACACACTGCCCAGGGAAGAGGCCCCGGATTGAGACACCTGCCTTCGTCCTGTGCAAGAACCAAGGTTTCACATCTGAGTGACACAAAAATTGCTCATCTTAACAAGGAGCCATAGGCAAAGAGACATTCTTGGGAGTTTATTTACAATAGTGAACATTATAAACAGTGATTAACATTCATGCCCAGGCTGTGCAATTGCATCTTCTTAACCTTCCTAACCCTGCCGCTATGTCTTGGTGCTCCCCTGACATCCACAGTGGAGGCAGAGGCAGCCTGCTGACTGCTACGCCCTGTCTGTGATGACCTTGGCAGACATCCTCTGGAGGGCCGAGACCTGGAGGACACGATCTGCTTTCAGAGTTTTGCTGTGTGGCAGTGGCACCCTCCTCAGCCTGTGGAGCTGGCGCTCTGGTGTCCAGGAAGAGGGGATTTGGATGCCATGACTTTCCAGCAGCTTCCGATCCCTTAGAGATAGCCAGCTCTGTGTAGGGCCACCTTTTAAATATGACGCCCGGATTGTTGAAGATCTGAGGTGATGGTGGGGCAGACAAGTCAGAGGCCTGCCCCGCCAGCGATCCGGCGCATTTCCCATGAATGCATTATTAATGAGGCGGGACATGCCGGGAATAGGATCATACGGCGCAAAAACACGCCATTGCAGCCGGCAGGTAAAACAACTTTTCTCATGTTTGCTACCATACTTAGTGCAAATCTGGAGTGGTTCCACCCAGAAGTGGAATACGCCACCATTTACAAAGGGAGAAATCAAAAATCAAAAACACCTTTCTGTTTATGAGCAGGTGGTGAGAGGAGAAATCAGGGAGAGCTGCTTAAATTAAACCCTTCCTGTCGGTCACATTATATTTTGTGTTAAAGCTGTCCCCTGAAAGCTGCTGCTCAGTGATTGAGTTTTTATCCCCCGCTTTAATTTCATTCACTTATCTGATGGACATTTCCAATTTAATGTTTTTAATTTGATAATTTGCAGGATTTGCAGCACATTTCCAAAAATATTTTTGAATTTACCATTTGCCAAGTGAATCCACTTAACTAAATGTAGACAAGCTAATTCTTTATAATAGGAACATCATTTTGAACTAACAAATGGGGCTCAGATTAAAGGGTTTAATAAATACTTCTATCTATATATTTAATCCATTAATTCATGGGAATTGTGGCTCTTCTCCTGATGCCATCTTGGACTTTGATTTCCTTTATGCAAGATCACTCCTAATTAAATGACCACTGCTCTTATTGGATTCATAAATCTGGGATGTCTGCTATATTTTTGGGTATTCTTGATTAATTTGTTGCTGTTATTAACTGTTAATAATTATTTGGGAAACCCTTGCTACAATTTCCACTTTTGATAATTTTTTTGCTGGAATTCTATTGGATGTCCTGCTGTTGGTTGATTAACGATTTTGCTTGGAAATGAGGCCTATTATATTTGCTCATTTTATTTAGTTAATGGACTTTGGAAGAAGTTTTAAATTGCTGCTGTTTTTATTTAAAGGATAAATGTGTGCAAGTGTGTTGGATTAAGCAGTCTATCTCATTACTGCTCCTTTCATTAAATGAATTAGTTTTTGGGGTATTAGTCAGTTCCCCCAACTTCCCATCAGCAAAGTGACAGGAAATCCATAATCAAGACCAAGGGCAATTTTCAGGTCAAGGAGTGAAAGAGGGTGAGGCAATTGAATCAAAGTGGGGGAGGGAGAGGAAGAAAGGACAACTGCACTATACACCCGCTGGCACCAATGGGAGCCCAAAAAAAACATTTTCATGCTCGGGTCTACCTGTACAGCTTTGGTGATCAGCCACCAATAGATAAGCACTAACTAGCAACTCAGCAATGACTGGACAGGCAGGCAGTGTTGATTTTAGAGCAGAGGTCAAAATTTAAAAAGAGTTGCCTTAAGCAGCTGGCATTCTATGCAAAGCTTTGTGTGTTTCCACAAGGAGAATTCTTTCTGGTCTCCTAGCCCAATAAGAGTCAATTTAAAAATTATCTACAATGCTTCTTGTGGGTTAGACCATTCTTAGCACAGAGAATGCACTGCGCATATTCTGCACATTTGTATTGCATTGAGATCCTAAAAACACATTTCAGGCAGTAGCACTGGCAATCACATTTTGAGGCCTACTCAAAAATTGAGTCAGGCAGGCCTCAGGTGCGGTAGATTTTTAAACAATATTTAGTCTGACGACCCTCACTTATTTCAGTGTTAATGTGTGATAGGCAGATAAAATTGCCTCCATCATACCCCAAAAGCATAAATCCTAATCATAGACAAAAGCATAAACATTTGTGACTCTGAAAGAATACCTACAAAACATAAAATTGAGAGCAATGGCCCACACTTAGCAGGAACATGAATTATCATTTATCTCCAGTAACAGCCAAAAGCATGGGAAGAAATGAAGTATTCCAGAAATTCCTGTATACATAATCTAATATTCTAATATACAGATCACTTGTTGCAAAACAAAGCTACTTATGGATACATAGAACACAAGAAACACTGTTGTGGCATTTAAAATGAAGAAAAATAGTGCCTTATTACACCTCTCAGAAATGTATGAAAGTTCTTCATGTACAAAGAAATGCTTTGAATTTTGATGATTGGTGATTTGTAAGTAAATGTTGGAACCATTTTTTACACATATCAAAATTTATTATTTATGTTGTGCCAACAGTAACAGTAGTATCTGCCTTATGCTTGTTCTCCACCTTTTTCTCTCAACACATTAATATTTTAAATCCCAGGCTTATTTTAGTTTCAAAAACACAAGTACAGATACAAATCTACCTTTTGTGAGAAATTTGGATGATTTAAGCAATAGCAATGAGTTTGTTCACTGAGGTATATTTTGTAATATTGGCGCTATTTCTAGCCTTTCATTTATCGCACTATTCAACTTACTGAACTTGAAAAAATACAATTATGAAAATGAGAAATCTTGCTACTAAAACTACCTGCTAGCTACCCCACCCCCTCCACCCACAAAAGCATACAGCCAGTAATTGCAGCACTAATAATGTAATGTTTTGTGATAGATAAGGATCCTATCAGAGAAGAGAAGCAATCATCCATTTTAAAAGCTGGCATAGCTCAGTATATCTATATAATTGATCCAAGTCTCAGCAGCGCTAGGAAAGCGATGTCATCCAATCCAGGACACTGAAGTCACCACTGGCTACTCAGTCGTATCCAAATCATCACCCTGTACATGAAGGTCTTTAGAGCCAAAGTCAAGCAGGATACAAGTGTTGTCTACACTATCATCCAGCTGCCTGGGACCTAATGCACCACCATGATATTGAAGGTAACACCTTCAATCCTGGGCTGAAATAGGGTAGCATTTTGACATGTTTATCAAATTGCAGTTGTTTAAAATAATGTAATTTAATACAATAATATATGATACATTGCAATGATTGATATGAGACTGGCAATGGAGCTTGTCAGGAGAATGACACCTATATTTGCATTTTAATTATTTTGATGCAATTTTATAATTTATATAAATTTGTAAAATGACATACTTTTCTAATTTTTAAATATAATCCTATTTCTGTGTAAACGTCATGTATTATATATCACGTATATTTCTCATGCTGTTCTATTCTGTTTCTTCGTATTTTATAAGCACCTGAAACAAATGAAATAAATGCTTTTATTTATGTGACTGTGATGCATGAGTGACACCCATTTATTGCTGGAACCTCAGCATATTACATGCACATGTTTATTTAATTATGGCATTGTAGTATGTGAGAAACACTTATTTATTTATTTATTATGGTGTATGAGAAACACGTTGGCCCAGATTTCGCTGGAGCATGCTCTGCTACCTACATTTGTTCATGCACATTTTGGTTTTTAATCACTTTGCCCCAAAAATTGTTGTAAATGTGAGCTGATACATCATTGTGAGGGCAACAGAACACCTGGGACCTTGATAAATGATGAGACCAACAGCTTATCTCCTTAATTAATGAGATTGAGGACTCATAGTGGAAGGACTGAGACTGGGGATGAATTACAGCGAGTGAACTCTAGCACTGAATGAGAAATAAAGAGGAAAAGAAAGACTGATTGAGAGAGATAGACAAAAAGGATTGGATTTTTGCAGAGTCAGGGAGACCCCACAGTCCTTTAAAAATGGTGGGCAGGTCTCGATTCCAGGATTCCTGTCCCCATTCCTGGAGCCCCTAATTTTTGCTGGCACAGGAAATGGGTGAGGGTAGTGACCCTGCACCCTGTATTCCTGACCTGGCTGGCTCCATTGCAGGAGTTGGCATCTCATAGCATCCCACAATTTTTGTGGCATCAAGCCAGCTTCTTGATGATTCATGTTTCAGGTCCCCTCAAAGGAGCTGTGAACCATAGCTTGAATGCTGAAAACGTTTGAAGGATAAACTCAAAAGGTCCTTCCCATGCCCCCCATATTAACTCTTGCCCCCCAGCCACTCCCAATGGCCCCTTATATCCTCCATGCCAATTTATAGCACTTCCATGTCCATTCACCTATTATACACTCTGTACAGAACCAGTCAACCTTAAAGTAACGATGGCATATGTGGTAATGCTTAAAAACAGCCTCTCATAAATTTCTTAAAAAAACTCCTGCAAGAATCCTATAATAGTGCTGATCAATAAGACTTCGAAAATATCAATAATGGAAACTATAAGCACTTGACACATATTTATCTTGAGTAGATAAAGACTGAGTCATTGACAAATAGATCTTAAGGAAAAAAGTTGATCAATGTTTTCCCTTCTAGGCACATGTTTCAATAAAGTAATGGAAGTCTAGGCTCTCAGCCAAGCCTCATTATGCATGCTCAGCAAAGTCACTGGCAGAGGTGAGAGCATGAATACTGTCGTCGTCAGAGAAGACTGCAGGTTTGTTCTCCTTAGTGCCCCTGTGCAACCTCTGCAATTCTAGTAAACTACTAGAGCACAAATTGCTGGCCTGCTGTGAGCACCTGCATGCATCTAAGAGCACTGAGATCCACAACCATGATGATGGCAGCAAGCATGAATCTCATGACATCACCTGAGCTTTCACTGCAGCACTGAAAATGTTGATTGGCTTCTGCCTGTTGTTGCAGTGAAAACTGAGACCTTGGCCACCAGACGCTCTATCATGGTCATGTCCAGCAATGTTCTCATGGAGCAGGCCATTATTTCCATGGTGGAAAAAATGGGCTTCAAATCTGTGTGATGCCCCCCACCATGCTGGAGTTAGATTCCTCCATGCTCTTAGACACAGTGACATGAGACTTTCTGGCAGGCCTGCCAATACACCAAGCATCGCTGTATGCATCACCATCATTGTTCTCCTGTATGCCATGCTATCAATGTCCTCATGAGCCCCCTGTAGCAGAACCCATCAGCAATCTCACCTTCTGGGGAGCTCATACACAAGGTATCCTTTACTCCGGCATGGCTGCAGCCCACTGGTGCTCAATGACTCACCATGTGAGATTTCATCTCTATACTAGCTTGTAAAGTGCATGCACTGCCAGTATTTGAACTGGTGGCTGGGCAAGTGTAAGATCAATTGATGTTGCATCTCATCGCAGTCATAGGGTACCTGCTTCTCTTCATCCTGGCTCTGCTGAGACTGGCCAGCCAGCAGATCTTGGGTGTCTGAAATCACAAATGCAGAAGGGGAGGGTTGGGGGTGCGGGAAGTGGGTGGGGAGGAAAGCAGGAGGTCCATAGTCACATGATCCATTGGTGCTGGTATGTTTATGAAGTGTGATGTAAAGATGCATTCACTGACCCTGACCACACGTATGGGTGATTAAACTTCTTCTGGCATTTCTGCATGTCCTCAAGGCCAGACTCTGGGGATTTGCCTCTCTAGCTACATCCTTCCACTCCCTTAGCAGGGTCATCATCAGAGCATCCTGCCCACCTATAGGGCAGAATTTTACAGCTCCGTTTCGGTGGGGACTGGGCTGTAAAATGCGGCGAGACATTATAAACCCCATTGACGACAGCGAGAACATAAAATCCCGCTGTCGTAAAATTCTGCCCACAGAAAAATTACCTCTCTGCTGGATTCCACTTTTGTCCTCAGTGCTTCAAATGTGATGTTAGTGAATCTGAGAGTCCTCTCCCTTACCTGCTAAGCCATTTCTCTACACCTGTAGTCTCCCACACTCATTGACCAGCAGTCTTCACTTTCAGCAGTGCAGCTTCCAATTAGTAGGGAGTCTGCCTTTAAGAAGGGAAAGTCACCTTGGCAATATGGTAACAATGCTGTTGGGCCACCCCACAGAATACAGAGGTTGCAGGCATTATTTAGAAGAGGAGAGCAGCATGGGACCCGCTCGACCCAACACTTAAGTTATTCAGATGAGGTGGATACAACAAATTTGCAACCTGCCTCCCTTCGACTAGAAAGGGTATGGGTAGGTTGCAAATTGCTTCCCCCATCAGTGGCCAAAAAATGGGGCTATCCAAATTCTAGTCCAATAGTTCCAATAGCTGAAAGATTGATAACCAGAGGGCAGAGATGTAAGTAGAGTGGGAAAAGAAAATGTGGAAAACTTTTATTATGCAATGAGTGGTTATAATTTGGAATGCTTAGGGTGATGGATACAAATTCAAGAGAGAATTGGATAAATATCTGAAGGAGGTAATGTCACAGGGATTAAAGGAACTAACTAGACTGCTCTTTGAAAAAGCCAGCACAGACTTGATGGGCTGACTAGCCTTCTTCTCTTGTTGCACTGTTCTATGATTCTATGAAAAAAACATGGAAAATGCTGAAAATACACAGCAAGTCAGTTTGCTTCTGTAAAAAGATAAGCTAAGGTTTCAGCTCCACAGCTGCCTCAACTTTGTTCTGCCAGTGTACCTCAGTTCTGGCAAAACTCTTCCTCCAGTATCAGTGTGCCAATGCAACTGTCATAGGCCTGTCCGAGTGCTCAGTTAGTGTCACTTTTGCATTGTAACCCTATGTTCACTTAAAACTGAATGAGGACTGCGCAAACTCATTTCACAGAGGATCCCTACAGCCAGTCCTGGATTCCAACCAAACTCCAGGGCCTGCATTTTCTGTTCGGCATGCGCGGGTGTGCGTCCCGACATCACCAAGCGTCATTCTGATCTTTCGTTTGGCGGACGCACACCGGAGTCGGCTGCGCACCCGCCGAATTGTCAAAGGCCTGTTAAGGCCATTTACTAAGCAATTAACCCAACTGAGAAAGCTGGCTGTCCAACTTTAAGGTTGGCGGGCAGGCAAAGAGCCCAGGCGGCCTTTGCATTTTTCATGAAACCTCATCAACAGGCAGGATGAGGTTTCATGAAGGTTTTATTAATTAAATGAAAACGTTTATGAAAATTCATAAACATATCCCAGCTCATGTGACACTCTCACGTGAGGGAACATGTCTGAATTATTTTTTTTTCCAGCTTTAAAACTGAACTTAATCTCCCTGAGGTAGCTCCATGTCTCAGGGAGATTTCTGCGCTCTTTCATGCACAGGCTCCAACTCTCCCTCCTCTCCACTGGCACAGGGACGCTGAGCACTATTGGGTGCACATCAAGCTGGGTGGGCCTTAATTGGCCCACCCATATAAAATGGCGGCACGCAGCCAATCATGGGTGGCATTGGGCTCTGCGCCGGCCCACGCCTGTTCCCGACCGGCCTGCCCAATGGGGAGAAAATTCTCCTGTAGGGATGAATGGTTAAGTCACGACCTTACATGTTTGCAGTTTGAATAATTAAAGGGCACAGATAGGACACTCGTTTCCATCAGGTTCAGATGGGCGGAATTAATAGTTGTGATGGGCCCGTGTACCGTCTGGAGAGCCAGTGGCATCACTGCCACAGCCATTTCAGCCCCCACAACCTGCTTTAATACAAACGAGGCACTTACCTGGTCGGTGACAGGGTCATCGGCGTCTCCAGGGCAGATATCCAGCCTCCAAGAGCTGCCAGCCAACCAGACGTGGACAGCTCTCCAGTTCCGACAGTGCCATCAGAAGCGGTGCTTACTGCCAGTATCCCAGTGGCCCAGGCTGAAGATCATCACTGCAGCTTTCGGGAAAGATAGGTGAGGTGGTGCTTTCTGGGGCCAATCAGGGAGACATGAGGGGAATCAGTTTAAAGGACAGGCAGGGGTCTTCATGTGTGAACAGCCCTTGCTGCTGGCCTCTCCATTGGGCACAGGCTCCCAACTAGGAGGGTCCCACCCCCTACCCCTCTACCAGGCTGTAGGCACCCAGCAGTGTTTACCTGGCAGGTTTCCCAGCGGTGGTGGGATGGGCCCTTAAGAGGCCCTTAAGCGGTGATAGGGAATGTGACTTGCTGCAAGTTAAAACACAGGCAGCAGAGTTTGGATGACCTCAAGTTTATGGAGGGTAGAATGTGGGAGGCCAGCCAACTGTGCAATGGAATAGTTGAGCCTCGAGGTAATGGAGGCATGAATGAGGGTTTCAGGAGAAGATGAGCAGAAAAGGGGGTGAAGTTGGGTAATGTATCACAGGTGGAACTAGGTGGTCTTAGTGGTGGCATGAATATGAGGTCAGAAGCTCATCTCCGGATCAAATGTAACATCAAAGTTGTGAAGAGACTGGTTTAATCTCAGGCTGTTACCTGGGAGAGAGATGGGGCAGAATTTTCCCGTTGGCATGCAGGGGTGGGCCCCGCACATCCGCACATAAAATGAAGTGTGGTGACATCGGGTGAGAGTCCCGACGTCACTGTGCATCATCGCGATACCTCATTGAGCAGGTGCGCCATGATGTCCGATGCGCGCCCGCCATTAATTAATGGGCCACTTAAGGCACCAATCGACGCCAATTTTTCAGTGCCCGTACAATCTTCGGGTCAGCACACGGGCACAACGGGCAGGTGAGTAGGAGACATTTGTATGAACCTCATCCACGGGTGGGATGAGAGGGCTCACTGGGGTCATGAGTGTGCACTGTCAAGTATTTATTTTTCAAAATTATTGAAATTTGCCTGTGTGATCTGCAAGACTCCACTCACATACCAGCTGCTTTGTCTAGACTCTTAACCTTCAGGTCAGCACTCTGCAGTGAGTAATCATTTCTGGGCCTGCAGGTTTCAGGAAGCCTTCCCTTAGCCTGGGAATGGAAGCTGAACTCTCCACTGGAGGCAGCTCCTCTGAGGAGGAAGGGACACCTAGAAGGGGGAGGAGGTCAAGAGTGCACATTCAGCCTCCGGGGGAGCCACCATTTGGAGGACAGACGCAGGCACAAGGGACGCAGGGCCAAGAGGTGGACAAAGGCAGAAGGGGCCGCAGAAGATGCCACTACCCTGCTGGCAGCATATACAGATGGAGAAGCAGCTGCCTCAATATGTCTGAGGTGTAGTGTCAAAGGAGGCTCCGTCTCTCAAGGGAGACAGTCAACTATATCTGTCAGATGATTAGCCCTGAGATCTCCGCTAACTATGTGGATGGACACCCCATGCCAGTAGCTCTGAAGGTCACAGCTGCCCTCAACTTCTATGCCTCTGGCTCCTTCCAGGGGTTGGTGGGTGATCTTTGCTGTGTCTCCCAATCAGCTGTCCGCAATTGTGTCAAGCAGGTTACAGATGCTCTGTTCAGCCATGCATTGACATTCATCCACTTCCGTTGGGACCAGGCAAGTCAGGCACAGTGACCCAGAGGCCTCGGAGCCATTGCTGGATTCCCCCCTGCCCAATAGACTGCACACATGTGGCCATCAAGGCACCAGCAGGTGAGCTCAGTGCCTTTGTCAACAGGAAGGGCTTCCACTCCATGAAAGTGCAGATAGTGTGTGATCACAGGATGCTGATTCTACGAGTCTGTGCAAGGTACCCAGGCAGCTCCCACAACGCCTACATCCTCAGACACTCCCAGATGCCGGAGCTCTTCAGTGCTCCAGCCCAGCTTGATGGATGGCTGCTGGGTGACAAGGGCTATTCCCTCAGAAGATGGCTCATGACACCTCTCCGCCATCCAAGAACAGAAGCTGAGCAGCGGTACAATAGGAGCCAGGGCACCACAAGGGCTGTGGTGGAGAGAGCCATCGGTCTTCTCAAGATGCGCTTCCGATGCCTGGACCGCTCACGGGGTGCACTCCAGTACCCACAAGATCATGTGTCACTAATAGTGGTTGCATGCTGCACTCTCCACAATCTTGTGCTGGAAAGGTGGGATGCAGTGGTTAATGAAGACATCGATGCAGTGGCTGCAGCTGCACATGATGAGTCCAGCAGTGAGTCTGAGGATGAGCAGGCACAGGAAAATGCTGAGGGGGTAGACGCTGGCCTTGGCATACTCCAGGAAGACAGGGACACCCGGGAGGCTTTAATCCAACGAACCTTCAGCTAGCACACCAGAGACGACTTACAGGACAAGCCTGGGCTGTAAGCTCCATGCTCGATACCTAAGTGCAAAATCTGCTAGGTTAGGAATATTAACTAAGGGCCTTGTTAATAAAGCTGAAAGTCCAACAAAGCACTCATTACATTTTTGGAAACCATTCACTTGCAGAAGAAATGAGACACCCTCAGCCATGATGAAATATGTCAAGCAAACAAACTTGTGTTAAAAAAAAGACAATAGTTTTACAAATCAGAACAAATCATAATGACCTCATCTCGGGCCAACACAAAAGCACCATAAGACCATAAGACCATAAGACATAGGAGCAGAAATTAGGCCATTCAGCCCATCGAGTCTGCTCCACCATTCAATCATGGCTGATAAGTTTCTCAACCCCATTCTCCCGCCTTCTCCCCGTAACCTTTGATCCCCTTACCAATCAAGAGCCTATCTATCTCGGTGTTAAATACAATCAATGACCTGGCCTCCACAGCCTTCTGTGGCAATGAATTCCATAGATTCACCACTCACTGGCTAAAGAAGTTTCTCCTCATCTCTGTTCTAAAAGGTCTTCCCTTAACTCTGAGGCTGTGCCCTTGGGTGTTAGTCTCTCCTACTAATGAAACATCTTTCCCACGTCCACTCTATCGAGGCCTTTCAGTATTCTGTAAGTTTCAGTCAGATCCCCCTCATCCTTTTAAACTCCATCGAGTAAAGATCCAGAGTCCTCAAACATTCCTCATATGTTAAGCCTTTCATTCCTGGGATTGTTCTCGTGAACCTCCTCTGGACCCTCTCCAGAACATCCTTCCTGAGATACAGGGCCCAAAATTGCTCACAATATTCTAAATGTGGTCTGACCAGAGCCTTATAAAGCCTCAGCAGCACATCCCTGCTTTTATATTCTAGTCCTCTCAAAATAAATGTCAACATTGCATTCGCCTTCCTAACTACTGACTCAACCTGCAAGTTAACCTTAAGAGAATTCTGGAACAGGACTCCCAAGTCCCTTTACAATCCAGATTTCTGAATTCTCTCCCCATTTAGAAAATAGTCTGTGCCTCTTTTCTTCCTACCAAAGTGCATGACCTCACACTTCTCCACATTGTATTCCATCTGCCACTTCTTTGCCCATTCTCCTAACCTGTCTAAATCCTTCTACAGCCTCCCCGTCTCCTCAATACTACCTGTCTCTACACCTGTCTTTGTATCATCTGCAAACTTCACCAGGATGCCCTCAGTTCCTTTATCTAGGTCATTAATGTATAAAGTGAAAAGTTGTGGTCCCAACACTGACCCCTGCGGAACTCCACTAGTCACCAGCCGCCATCCTGAGAAGGACTCCCTTATCCCCTCTTTCTGCCTCCTGCCAGACAGCCAATCTTCTATCCATGCTAGTACCTTGCCTCTAACACCATGGGCTCTTATCTTACTGAGCAGTCTCCTGTGCGGCACCTTGTCAAAGGCATTCTGGAAGTCCAAGTAGATAACATCCATTGGCTCTCCTTTGTCTAACCTACTCATTACCTCCTCAAAGAATTCTAACAGATTTGTCAGGCATGACCTCCCCTTGATGAAACCATGCTGACTTTGCCCTATTTTACTATGTACTTCCAAGTATTCTGAAATCTCATCCTTAATAATGGACTCTAAAATCTTGCCAACGACCGAGGTCAGGTTAATCAGCCTGTAATTTCCAGTCTTTTGCCACACTCCCTTCTTAAACAGGGGGGTTACATTAGCGATTTTCCAATCCTCTGGGACCCTCCCTGACTCCAGTGATTCCTGAAAGATCACCACTAACGCCTCCACTCTCTCTTCAGCTATCTCCTTCAGAACTCTGGGGTGAAATCCATCTGGTCCAGGTGATTTATCCACCTTCAGACCTTTCAGTTTTCCTAGCACCTTCTCCTTGGTAATGGCCACCAAACTCATCTCTGCCCCCCGACTCTCTTGAACTTTGGGGATGTTACTCATGTCTTCCACCGTGAAGACTAATGCAAAGTACCTATTCAGTTCCTCCGCCATTTCTTTGTTCCCCACTACTACTTCTCCAGCGCCATTTTCCAGTGGCCCAATGTCTACTTTTGCCTCTCCCTTACCCTTTATATATCTAAAAAAACTCTTGCAATCTTCTTTTATATTACTGGCTAGTTTACCCTCCTATTTAATCTTCTCCCTTTTTATTTCTTTTTTAGTTATCCTCTGTTGGTCTTTGTAGGCTTCCCAATCCCCAGTGATTTCCCACTGCTCTTCACCGCATTGTATGCTTTCTCTTTAGCTTTTATGCTGTCCCTGACCTCCCTTGTCAGCCATGGTTGTCTCATCCTCCCTTTAGTATGCTTCTTCTTCCTAGGGATGAATTTTTGCTCTGTCTCCCAAATTACTGCCAGAAACTCCTGCCATTGCTGTTCCACTGTCTTTCCTGTTAGGCTCATCTCCCAGTCAATTCTGGCCAGCTCCTCTCTCATGCCTCTGTAGTTACCTTTATTAAACTGTAATACCGTTACATCTGATTCCAGCTTTTCCCTCTCAAATTGCAGGGTAAATTCTATCATATTATGGTCACTTCCTCCTAAGGGTTCCTTCATCTTAAGCTCCCTTATCAAATCTGCCTAAATCTAGAATTGCCTGTTCTTTAATGGGCTCCACCACAAGCTGCTCCAAAAAGCCATCTTGTAGACATTCTACAAATTCTTTTTCCTGGGATCCACAACAAACCTGATTTTCCCAGTCTACCTGCATATTGAATTCCCCCATGATCACTGTAACCTTGCCTTTCTTACACAATTTTTCTATCTCCTGGTATATCTTGTGCCCCACATCCTGACTACTGTTCGGAGGCCTGTACAAAACTCCCATTATGGTTTTTCTTACCTTTGTGGTTCCTCAACTCTACCCACACAGCTTCTACATTATCTGACCCTATGTCATTTCTTGCTATCGATTTAATTTCATTTCTTACTAACAAAGCAACCCCGCCCCCTCTGCCAACCTGCCTATCTTTTCAATAGAATGTATATCCTTGGATATTTAGCTCCCAGTCCTAATCCCCTTGCAGCCATGTCTCTGTGATGCCCACCACATCATACCTGCCAATTTTAATCTGTGCAACAAGCTCATTTACCTTATTTCGTATACTGCGTGCATTCAGATACAACACCTTCAGTCCTGTATTTCCAGTTTCCTTTCTCATTGTCATCCCTTTATCTGATGTGCTTCAAGTTAGATTCCTAGCCCTTTCCAAACACTCTGTCCTATGACAGTGAGAACTTGTGGTATGCCTAAGGTCCCTTATGTTTTTGTTTCTGGATGCTACGTCTTGGTGCTGCCCCCTCGCTGGGAGTGGCAGCGGAGACAGCCTGCTGACTGTGCTGTCCTGTTGGTCTCGATGACCTTGGCAGTCGTCCTCTGGCCCGTGGAACCTGTGCTGCCCCTGCCTGGGACGGAGCTGCCAGTTCCACAGCTGGCATCTCCCCAGTCATCGCAGCCTGACTGGGAGAGGAGCAGAGGAGCTGCCGCCCTCATCTGGGGCGCCCTGAGAGGTACCCACAGAGACGACAGGTAGCTGCTGCACCGATGTGATGTCGCTTCGGACGTCCCTGCTCATGGTGGATAGATGGGCACCGAGCTGGGAAACTTGATGCCCAGACCGTCTCCCACATTAGCAATGAACAGCTGAGGTCAATGCCAATGTGAGGCTTGCTGGTCAGGGCGTATCCCCAGGAAGTCCTGATGGGCCTCCTGGAGGAGCCTCTCCACAAGAGTCGCCACTGTCTCCATGGAGGACGCATGGCGCTCGGACATGAGGCTCATTGCTTCGGTGAACATCCGCTTGGACTCCTCCACCACGGAGACCAAGCCAAACATAGGCTCATGTATTTCCACCAGATGCTCCCGCACACCCCAGCCCTTTTTCTGCCCCAGCTGCGTCGCGGACGACTCCAGAGGCACATCTCTGCCAGCTCCTCCAGCGACTGTGAAGTGCCATCACCACTGTGCCCTGGGGCATTAGCCGATGTTCGAATTCCCACCGAGGTGCTAATATCTGCGCTGGTTCCTGCCTGGCAGAAATGGTGTGACACTGGTGAGACTTCAGGCCCCTCAGGTGTGAGAGGGGGCCTCTGCTGCTCCTCCTCCCGGCCCTGCTCTGATGAAGCTGATAGGAAGAACAAGGACAATGCATCAGTTAACGTGGAGACAATGTCAAAGTGCATCCCTGTCCCCCGGATCATTATGTGCTCATCCTTCCGTAAGCAATGGTCAAGCCATGTTGCAAAATTAAATCAATTAACATTCAGCACTGCTATGGCTGTTGGGAGAACAATGCTGACCTCACTGTTGAGCATAAACACCTGACCTTGGCACCCCACGATCCAGTGGACCTGGGCACATGGCACCTCTCCAAATCCAGGACCTTCTGCTCGAAACGGCTAAGAATGGCAATCTGCCCCTGGCCGCTGCCAGTCCTCGCACGATCTGCCATGTTATGAGCATTCTTCTCCCGAACATGAGAGACCAGCATTGATATGTACAAATTGCACATGGACTCGCTTCACGCACGGCCCACCCCAACCGGTGTGGGACATATCAGGGCTCCAGTGCCTCCTCACCCCATTACAGCCGAATACTCACACAAGGATGCTAGGCCTGTTCCCCAACCCCCACTCCCCCCCTTGCACACATGCTGCCTACATCACATTAGGCACCACACGGTTTATCCTTCCATTGCAAGGAGGCGTAAGCGCTGAAGCGCAGAGGGCAGCAGATGGTTTATTGTCATGCCACCTTGAAGCTCCCCTCCCAGCATGTCATCACCATGACTTGGACATGTCCTGCAGTTCAAGCACAGCACCTAGGTGCAGCTCCTCCAGGTTGCCCCAAAACCAGTGATGTGGGACTCAGTGTAATACATGCTGCAGGGGCAATACACATCTCTTCATCACCCTCTCAGGCTGACCTCAGTATGGGCAATATCTGATGGCCCACCCAGCAAAGGACACATGCCATCAATGATTCAATGCAGTCACTGCACTCAGGCTTGGGGGAGGGGGAAGAGCAGGCAGGTAAGCTGACCTGCTGGGTTAAGTGACAAATGCCAACGTGGTACTCACCCTGCCAGATTGCCACAAGTCATTGAAGCGCTTGTGACACTGGGTCCAGGTGCGCCCCACCACGTCGCAGGAGCTCACCACCTTCGCCACCTCCTTCCAGGCATGTTTCATCATGTAGTGGTTGGGGGGGGGGGGGCTCCTCCTCCCGTCTTGGGGAACCAGCACCTCCCACCACGCTGCCAAATTCTCAAGGAGGGCAACAAGGCAGTCATCCGAAAAACGAGGGGCACACCCTCCGGCCTGGCCTGCCCCAAAGGGTTACCCTCCAGCCTGGCCTGCCCCGATGGTCTACTCTCTGGACTAGCATTAACTTAATTGCCCCTCTGCACAGCCCTTCGCCCAGCCATTGCGAGCAGCCTTTCCGATGCTGCCAGGGCCTTCCTTCATACAGGCCACCGGGTTGCCATTGGACCCGGTGGCCCGAGCGCGCCCGCCGCTGCCCGCCCACTCCCGCTCTGTACAGGAGTTGTGAAGTATGCTGGGTGGGCCTTAATTAGCCCACCCGCGTAAAATGGTGGCGCAGAACTGTGCCCAGTCCCCTTCTGCCCCCCTGCCCGTCAACCAGAAAATTCAGCCCATGGAGTTGGTAGTTAGAGAACAGAATAGGAGGCAGGAGATTGGGAGAAGCCCTGCTGAAATTCCAGGCACTGATGTCTTGAGAGAGTTGGGGAGTGAGATGCCTGGGCTGTGTTTGTCTTTAGCCTCCTTTATACGTATCTCCTCAGATGTAAATTAAGTTTTTTATGGCTCCCTCATTAATACAGAAAAACATCCTCTCTCTAATGTGCTTTTCCAGGGACTCCAACATAATCTTATAAACCTACTCTCTTTGCAGTCTTAATGAGTCAGAGTTGGAAATTTAAACTAGTTCAGTGATCATTTATTTAAATCTAATGGTTATCTGAGCAACTGCAGCAGGAGTGAGAAAGTAATCTCAATTCTCACAGCTGAATAAATTATGGGAAATGGAGATTATTGAATAATACATTTATCCCATGGTTACCATAAATGTATAAGGTTCAACAAAACAAAATAAGTAAAGGTACGGATTTAATTTAAAAAAATTAAAGGACTTAAGTCATAACCATTTTTTAATACTTTGAATGTAATGTGATTAAAATCAGCTGCAGTCTACTACCTAAAATGGACAAAATTTCATTGAAAAATCCATCAACTCATTAAAAACGAATTATCATAATTGGTATTTGTGGAAGAACCCTAACTTTTTTTTCCATCAAATAAACACCTTCATTCCAATTTAATTTAATAATTCACATGCAAATTTTCACATTCAAAAAAATGGTTACTTGTTTAAATCAGCCAAATCTAGCAATAGTTGTGCTTAAAAAATCTCCAAGAAGTAATTTTAAAGAACTTTAACATGTCTACAAGCTTTGTGTGGAGATAATGAGCATAGTGAAGGAACACAGTGGTTCACCATTAATGAGGAAACCAATAATAATGTCTTTCCTGTCAGAGGTCAAAACATATCATAGAATTTTATAACAAGGAGTTCCTGAACTCATTTATAGGGTAAGAATCTGCATTGGTAGGAATCTAAGCCAGCGCCTTATGAGCATTAGAAGAAAGGAGGTAGGCTGTCCCTGTTTCCAGTGGAGTAAAATAAAGTCTTATAATGCTTTCATTGTAAATCCACACTTTAAGGCTGTGACATACAATTTCTAAAATGAAGTTTTTTACTAACTGAAAACTCACACATGGTAACAATAAGATAATTTAGTATTATATGTTTCTCTTAATTTGACTAGACCTCTTGTTTAGATTATTGTACTAATGCTGTCTAAGGGGACACTTGTAGATCTGATTTTCTATTATGGTTGCTCAAGTGTCACCTTTATTGGTCCAATAAAATATAGGTAGAAACTTTCCCTTTTATAGTTGCCATTGGTTTCCAAATAGTTTCATAAAACTTTCCAATGGCAGGCTGTTAATGGTTTCTTTTTAAGATATCACATAGGTGGGAAATAGTAATCAATTACAAGAATTCACTGATTAATCATCAATTCCATCGTTGAAAAGAAACGGAAGAAATTCCTGCCAGTAGTTTGGATTTGTGAAGGAGATGGGGCAAATCTTCCACAAATAGCTTGGTGAAGAGATGTATCATCGTACAGGATAGATTGTACAGGCATTATTGATCTAAATGTTTTGTACAGTAAATCTATAAGGCACTTTGATGGAGAATGGGCTTTTTGACCAGGTTAAATAGCTGTGTATTTTTTACTTTAAAAATCAAATCAAGCTATATGTCATTGCCTACATGCACATTTCAAATTGTTCCACCCGATGCCCCGTTCTGTTTATTTTGGGGAATCTTGCAGATAAATATATTGCCCAGACTTTCAGTTAGCTCTAAGGCAGGAACAAGCCACTGACCAAAAATGATTCCACCAGTCTAACTGCATGATCATTTCATACCCTGCAGTCCAGGCTCAGGCTCCTCTGCTCTGCAGTTAATACTGCTTTAAATTAGATACATCTGATAATACTTGATAGATTACAGGATAAATCAAACAAATTTGTGAGATTGGAAGTAAATTTCCCTCTTCTTGCAGTTTCCATCCAGCTGTGAAGGAGGAAGAGATGATGCTTATAAGGTATGTACAACAGATATAAGTATCTTGTAACTTATGGCTAATAACCACTGAGGCAGCGAGCTGTAGCTGTGTAATAGATTAAGAAATGAGGAAGTCAGGCAAGACGGGTGCTTTCCTGACCAGAATGGTAGATGGCTTGCTCTCAGACCCATTCTGACTTTGTGTAATTTCTATTAAGGTTCATCCTTATAGTTAATGTAGATTATGAGGCAATTTTGTAGAGGTGTTTAAAATTATGGAAGGATGAAACAAAGCAGATAGAAGTCTGTTTCTAATCAATACAAGATTAAAAGTAAACAATTTAGAATAGAAGGCAGAAGAAACTTCTTTACTCAGACAGTTACGAGGCTTTGGGATTCACTTCTAGGGTTCGTGGTTGAGACAGAAAAAATGTCAACTTTAAACATCAAATTGAGTAAATGAATGAAGAAAAGGAAGTTGAAGGGATAGCGGAATGGGGGAGGTAAATGTGGCTACATGGTCACCTAAAGAATAAATATCAAGACTTCGGACCCTTGGGGATTGATTTTGCTCACGGTGTGAACCAACACAAAAGAGTGGAAGTGTACAAGCTGGTGAGGAATACTATTATCATTATTGTACTGCATTTCCTATTTTTCTTGTCTATTGCAACTTATCTCTTCATAAATTGCTGGGAGACAAATCATGAAAGTGGAGAGAAAAAAGGTTATTGCTTACTAATAATCCAGCTCATGAATTTAGTTGTTATCCTTTTACCAGTAAGATATTAAATGTCTCAGAATAAAATTACTTGCATAATATGAACTTTGTAAGCACAAAATCACATGCAGAGTCATTCTTCAAACCTGTTTTTTGTTAAAACTTAAAACTACAGATGAATAGTATATATGTTTAACAGCAAATCTGTCTAGTATCAGAAGTGTGATTGAACAAGGAAGCAAGGAAAGAGATTCTAAATATACCTTTTTGAATACAAGTTTAAATAATCCTATTGTTTCTCTAAGGCTATTTTTAAAGTGCTATTGAGATACAACTCAACAAAAGTGCACTTTCCAATGATTTAGGGGAATGTAAATACTTGATTGTACATTCTACCTGGAAAAGATATCCTAAATTTCAGCTGTGATAATCTGTTCACTGCTCATAGACCCTCTCCACAATAATCCTTGGTACACAGGGATCATTTCATTCTGAATTTGTGAAATTGACCTTGAACTGACAAGTTGACCTTGAAGAAAATATTGCAGCTCTTCTGCACCTAAGCTAAGCTACCAAACATAAGTCTACATTACCATTTTTTTTTACATAAAACTTTTCCCTACTGCTAAGAATTCATAGCAAGGTTCTAAAATTACCTAGACTCAGCAAGATTGTGTTGCTGTCAGTGTAGAAGGCCATGCATAAAACATTTCTTTATTTTGTTAAAAGCGAATAGCAATAATGATGCTTGCTTATACTAAAGTTTTTTGCTGTTGAAAATAAGGCTCTGTAAATCTCTAATGGTCCTCTTAAAAGTTATTAAGTGTACTGCATTACCATACACATAAAGCTGAACTGATCTATAATTTCAAAATGTTTTAAGTGTTCAAATTAACACAAATAGTAGTAAATGTGACAGAAAAAGAAATAAAGCAGGCAGCTTATTTAGTATACATGATTCTAAAACATCACCAGATAAGTCACAGAGGGCCATAGGATGAGAGTGGGGGGAGCTCCAAAGATTCGTACAGTTAAGGATAATATCAAAGGAATGATCCTATGACCTCCAATAATCTTCTCTAATTCAGTGAATAACATTCTCATTATTAATAGTATTACAGACAGAGTAATTTCTTTTGCAGAATTGTCCTTTCCATTTGATAATAAAAATATTTTGATTTTAATTCACTCATCTCTATATGTGTAGTAAAACATCATCACTTGCTGCTTTTTGGCATGATGGCACCCATTTCCTACAATTCAGCATCCCCACTTTATGTGACAATTCCTGAGTCCCTTCTAAGAACTAGCCCACCACTGCTGTGCTAAATGCCCTCCAACTACACTAGAAAATTACCTGATACAGAATGGGTGGCTACTGGCCTTTCACTGACCGCTGGCCCTCAGCAATCTAGCCCTGTCACTCCCAGCTTCTCATGATGACAGAAAAAATAAGCAGTTGAGCTGGCTTTGGGTGATGTGTACACAATTGCACACCATGCCTCGAAAGAACCAGCAATGCTGTGTGTGGGTTTTATTATCAGCCCCATAAATTCAGCAGTTCTTTATTTCAGCTATATTTGGCTGTTATTATTTTAGCTAAGTGGGATTTAGTGCCACAATGGTGATGAATCCACAATCTCAAATACTGCTAACATTTTAAAAGACATGGCAGAGAATCAGGAGCTTGAAATTTTAACAAACTGTGAGAAATAAGGATAATTTTACATTTACATATTACATTTGCATTTCTGTACTTGCCCCTAATTATTTTTAGCAGAACTCCCACTAAAGAGTTTTTAAGGCAGTGGGCAGTCAGCTCTGGCCGAGGTGAGAGACAGCTCACACAGACTAAGGAGGAGTATTAAACTCCCTCTGCTCTTAGAAGTCCTAATTAGGATGAATTATTTATTCTAAAAAAAACGACTCTGACAGCAGCCTACTGAGAAAATATAATTTATATAAATCATTGTGTATGGGCAGCTGTGAAATATCCTGTATGAAATGCAATTGTAGAATTCAGATGACAGAACCCACACAACAAAGATGAGTGCATTTATTCAATTGGAGTGCATATGTTATAACATCACAGATATTATTTTACACAATTATTCATACATATTATGTACATACATAGTCCTTGCATAATTTAAAATGATAACCATTAAAATTTTGCTCCCAGACACACTGTTCAGCATTTGGCATAAGTCATGTGATGGAAAGGGACAGGTGATTCTCAGAATAAGGTGCAGACCATTTAGGACTGAGGTTAGGAGGAATTTCTTCACTCAGAGGGTAGTGAATCTTTGGAATTCTCTGCCTCAGAAGAGGCTTAGACATTGAGTAT
This sequence comes from Carcharodon carcharias, assembly GCF_017639515.1. Classification (NCBI taxonomy): domain Eukaryota; kingdom Metazoa; phylum Chordata; class Chondrichthyes; order Lamniformes; family Lamnidae; genus Carcharodon; species Carcharodon carcharias. Next base: position 61,116,543 of record NC_054478.1, on the reverse strand, counting down.
GTTCAAGATTAAGAGCAATAGATTTCTATAACTTAAAAACGTCAAGGGATAAGGGGATAGTGCAGACAAATGGCACCCATTTCCTACAATTCAGCATCCCCACTTTATGTGACAATTCCTGAGTCCCTTCTAAGAACTAGCCCACCACTGCTGTGCTAAATGCCCTCCAACTACACTAGAAAATTACCTGATACAGAATGGGTGGCTACTGGCCTTTCACTGACCACTGGCCCTCAGCAATCTAGCCATGATCTCATTGAATGGCGGAGCAGGCTCGAGAGGCTGAATGGCCTACTCGTGCTCCTAGTTCTCATGTTCTTATGTGATACAGGCATTGTGAGAAAAAAAGCCATATATATATTATATTAAATATTAAAGTCCACCATCTTTCATTTATACTAACAAAACTCAAATCATAATAAATTTTCAGTTAGGTGAAAAAAATCCCATCACACATTTCATAGAAGAGTGTTGGGGTTTGGGGGCTGGGGTGTTAGTTCTGATGCTCTAGCTATCATTCAACTCTTAACCAACAACAAGAGAACCAGGTTATCTGGTTAATTTATCTTAATGCTGTTTGTGGGACCTTGGGCATGAATTCCCTGCTACACTTCCTTATGCCAAAATAGCAACTACCTTTCAAGACTACTTCATTCACGGTGAGTCCTTTGGGAGGTCCTGTGGTCATGAAAAGTGTTTTTATAAAGGCAATTATTTTGCTATTATGCCATGGAATGGCAGAACATGGAAGTTGGGAATGAAGTACTGCAGATGCTGGAAAACCGAAATAAAAACAGAAAACTCAGCAGAGTTAACATTTCGGGTCGATGGCCTTTCATCAGAATGAATTGGATTGAGATTTGCCGTTTTTTGTGAGGATAACCACTGTTAAGTAGCAGGTAATCAATACATGGAACACTAATTCCAGTAGCTAATGTTCTGAAACCTAAACTGCAATTGTTGTTAGTTTACAATTCAATGGCCCATATTTTTCTGACTGGCACAAATAGGAAATTATGGACTAAATGGAATATGCCATTAATTGTATGATTTCATTTTTCCTTAGGATTTTAGCTCTGCTTCACTGTTACCCTCAGTGAAAACAATTAAAAGGTCATTATCATAGATCCGCCCCCATTAAATCCAATTGCAGTCACAATTTTTCTGCATTTGAGCCACTTTTTAAGACATTGGGACATAAAAATAATAGTGCTGGTGGCCTTAGAAAAGCAGAATTTCTTTGCTCTGAGATCAGGTTCAAATCCCCAGTTGTTAAAAATCTATTATTGTTGCAAAGATTAAACAGCTGGGATCTTTGCCCATCTACTTCCTGCTACGTGGATTAATTTTCATATTGTCATGCCATATGTTTGGAGTCCATTTGATTTATGAGATTGTTTTCAGAAGTTAAATGACACATCTTCTATTTTCCCAGTATTCAACCTCACTGAATCAACTAACACCACAATCATGCCTTTTCTAATAACTCTAATTTTCTTATTAATCACTATTGTTTCAATTAGTTATGAATAAATTGATGTATAAGGGCATGAAGCTCAATAACCATTCAAGTCCATGTAATCAGAGGAAAGTCAAAACATCATTAGAGTCACAAAAATTTGCTACCTTCAGTCTCATTCAAACCAAAATTATTGTTAAAATGTTGCAATGGTTTAAAAATTCACATCTGGATTGGTTAGATCATCTTATGCCCTGGTGATCCATAAAAATAAAATCAATAATCATTAATACCTAAATTATTTATAATGTATATTTATACATTTATAAATGAATAGATCACAATGGCAGTGAAATTGCACAAAATCTCAAAATAACTGTTTAAAAAATTAAGGTTTATTTATGAAGTTATTCTTCCATTCACTGTGACCGTCTTCATGGTTTCAGATGGGAAATAGGCCAACACTCTCGCATTAAAACTGTGTGCCGGATTAACCATTATGTTCACAGTGGCATATTCTGATTAGAAAAACAGCAACATTTGGAGCAAATTAATAATTACAAGATCTTAAGTATTGCTGAAAAAAGAGACATGTCAAAGCTTTTTGTTTTGCACTTATCAGGACACTTCACAATAACATCAATACAAGGGGAAAACAACAATTTATACTGTAAGAGGACAATGTACCAATTGGCTGGCAAATGGACTCTGGTAGATGCTTTGCCATGGAGAATGCACCAATTAATGGTGACTGACAGTTAAACCAAGCAGCTTGATCCTGGTTTCCTAACGGAGTGAGTCAGGAAATGACTGTCACTTATTTTGTTTAGCTGAAACAGGCGCAATGTGTGTATGTGTTCTTTCTGCCTGCAAAGAACAGGGCCCCATGTATTAATATATGTAGCTCCCAGTACACACAAATGTGCCACACTGCGAGCCCAACATACAATCTTAAATTGGTTGTCAGTGTAATTCTTAGCACACTGAGGATTATTTAGCAAATACCGTGGAATCACATCTAATGTTGGAGACTGTGTTTTGAGTTTTGCAAGCATGGGCTGGTTGGGTACGGTCTGTATCTTGCTCATTGTGAACAGTGGCTGGGATATGCTGGTTGATATAATCTGCCAATCTTTGGGGCGTACAGCCTATATATCTAGCAACACACTGGCACTGAAACTCATATACCGTATTACTCATTTGTGTGATAGGCAGAATATCTTTTTGGCTTGACAGCAGCATCTTGTTAGTGGTGAAAAACCACTCATTGCTACTGCATGGTAGCAACGTGAAACAGCCTGCTTCACCTGCAGCACAAATCTTTGCGATACCTTGTCCTTGCAGGGTAATCTGAGGTAAACTGGGTACTTTTCGGGGCCAAAAGTGATGGCCTTAGGCTCATTCCTGAGTTTGCATGATATACAGCGCAAAATGATCTGATCGGGTAGTCATTATGCTGCAGGATGCCATTGATGTGCCCTATTTCAGCATCGACCTTGCATGTATTTGCTCACTTTGTAAATGGGGCCCAAGCCATTTGCTCAGCATGCAGGCTTAATGCTGAAATAGGGTGCATCAAAGGCATCCTGCGGAATAATGGCTACCCTGATCAGATCATTTTTCACTGTATATCATGCAAACTCATGAATGGGCCCAAGGCCTCCCTTTCGGCCCTGGAAAGTGCCAAGTCTATCTCAGTTTACCCTAGAAGGGCAAGGTATCTCAAAAATTTGTGCTGCTATTATGCAGTAGCAACATGAGTGGAGTTCTTTTTTTATTAATTCACGGGATGTGGGTTTCGCTGGCTGGGCCAGCATTTATTGTCCATCCCTAGTTGCCCTTGAGAAGGTGGTGGTGAGCTGCCTTCTTGAATCACTGCAGTCCATGTGGTGTAGGTACACCCACAGTGCTGTTAGGAACGGAATTCGAGGATTTTAATCCAGCAACAGTGAAGGAACGACGATATACTTCCAAGTCAGGGTGGTGTGTGTCTTGGGGGGAAGCTTAAGATGGTGGTGTTCACATCTATCTGCTGCCCTTGTCCTTCTAGATTGGATTGGTCGTGGGTTTGGGAGGTGCTGTTTAAGGAGCCTTGGTGAATTCCTGCAGTGCATTTTGTAGATGGTACACACTGCTGCTACTTTGCATTGGTGGTGGAGGCAGTGAATGTTTGTGGATGGGGTGCCAATCAAGTAAACTGCTTTGTCCTGGATGGTGTCAAGCTTCTTGAGTGTTGTGGGAGCTGCACTTATCCAGGTAAGTGAGGAGTATTCCATCACGTTCCTGACTTGTGCCTTGTAGATGGTGGACAGGCTTTGGGGAGTCAGGAGATGAGTTACTCATCACAGGATTCCTAGCCTCTGACCTGCTTTTGTAACCACAGTATTTATATGGCTAGCCCAGTTCAGTTTCTGGTCAATGGTAACCTCCAGGATGTTGATAGTTGAACATCAAAAGTTGATGGTTAGATTCTCTCTTGTTGGAGATGGTCATTGCCTGGCACTTGTGTGGCACAAATGTTACTTGCTACTTTTCAGCCCAAGCCTGGATATTGTCCAGGTCTTGCTATGTTTGGACATGGACTGCTTCAGTATCTGAGGAGTCACGAATGGTGCTGAACATTGTGCAATCATCAGCGAACATCCCCATTCTGACGTTATGATGGAAGGAAGGTTATTGATGAAGCCACTAAAGATGGTTGGGCCTCAGACACTACCCTGAGGAAACCCTGCAGTGATGTCCTGGAGCTGAGATGACTGACCCCCAACAACCACAACCATCTTCCTTTGTGCTAAGTATGACTCCAACCTGCAGAGAGCTTTCCACCTGATCCTCTTTGATTCCAGTGTTGCTACTGCTCCTTGATGCCACATTCAGTCGAATGTGGCCTTGATTTCAAGGACAGACACACTCACCTCACCTTGGGAGATCAGTTCTTTTGTCCATGTTTGACCAAGGCTGTAATGAGGTCGGGGCTGAGTGGCCCTGGTGGAACCCAAACTGGGCGTCAGTGAGCAGGTTATTGCTAAGCAAGTGCAGCTTGATAGCACTGTTGATGTCCCCTTCCATTACTTTACTGATGATCGAGAGTAGACTGATGGGGCGGTAATTGGTCAGGTTGGATTTGTCCTGCTTTTTGTGTACAGGACATACCTGGGCAATTTTCCATATAGCCAGGTCGATACCAGTGGTGTAGCTGTACTGGAACAGCTTGGCTAGGGGCGCGACAAATTCTGGAGGACAAGTCTTCATTACTATTGCTGGAATATAGTCAGGGCCCGTGGCCTTTTCGCTTTGCCTTCTGCCATTTCTTGATATCACATGGAGTGAAACAAATTGGCTGAAGATTGGCATCTGTGATGCTGGGGACATCCAGAGAGGCCGAGATGGATTATTCACTCAGCATTCCTGACTGAAGATTGTAGCAAATTCCTCAGCCTTATCTTTTGTACTGATGTGCTGGTCTCTGCCATCATTGAGGATGGGGATATTTGTGGAGCCTCCTCCTCCAGTGAGTTGTTTAATTGTCCACCACCATTCACGACCACAGAGGTTAGATCAGATCCGTTGATTATGGGATTGCTTAGTTCTTCCTATTGTTTGCTGTTTGGCAAGCAAGTAGTCATGTGTTATAACTTCACTGGGTTGACACCTCATTTTTATGTGTGCCTGGTGCTGCTCCTGGCATGCCCTCCTGCACTCTTCGTTGAACCAGGGTTGATCCCCTGGCTTGATGGTAATGCTAGTGTAGGGGATATGCCGGGCCATGAGGTTATAGATTGTGTTCAAGTACAATTCTGCTGCTGCTGATGGCCCACAGTGCCTCATGGATGCCCAATCTTGAGTTGCTAGATCTGTTCAAAATCTATCACACTTAGCACAGTGGTAGTGCCACACAACACGATGGAGGGTATCCACAATGTGAAGGCAGGACTTCATCTCTGCAACAACTGTATGTTGGTAACTCCTACCTATACTGTCATGGACAGATGCATCTGTGGCTGGCAGGTTAGTGAGGCTGAGGTCAAGTATGTTTTTTCCCTCTTGTTGGTTGCCTCACCACCTGCCATAGATCCAGTCTAGCAGCTGTGTCCTTTAGGACTCGGCCAGCTCAGTCGGTGGTGCTACAGAGCCATTCTTGATGATAGACATTGGAGACCCCCACCCAGAGTACATTCTGTGCCCTTGCCACCTTCCAAATGGTGTTCAACTTGGAGGAGCACTGAGGGAGAGCGGTACATGGAAATCAGCAGGAGGTTTCCTTGCCCATGTTTGATCTGATGTCATGAGACTTTATGAGGTCTGGAGTGGAACATGGGCATTATTAGGATGCTGCTGTCAAGCCAAAAAGACATTCTGCCTATCACACAAATGAGTAACATGGTATATTAGTTTTAGTGCCAGTGTTATGCTAGGTATGTAGGCCATATGTCCCAAAGGCTGGTGGATTGCATCAAACAGCATGTCGCAGCCGCTGTTTGCAAGGGGCAAGGTACCAAGCTACCTGCGTATGTATCTAAGAAGCCTGTGCTGGCAAAACTCAAAACACAGTCTCCAACATTAGATGTGATCCTGCGATTGGACAATATTTGCTAACGAATCCTCAGTGTGCTAAGAATTACGCTGACAACCAATTTAAGAATATCAGTTGGACTCACAGTGAGGCACATTTGCGTGCACTGGGAGCCACATATGTTAGTACACAGGGCCCTGTTCATTGTAGACAGAAAGAACATGTACACACATTGCATCTGTTTCAGCTAAAGAAAATAAGTGACAGCCATTTGCTGACTCATTCCTCAAGGCAATGCCTTGACCAATCAGGGTCAAGCTGCCTGGTTTAAATTTCAAGCAATGCTTGGCAGTTAACTGTCAGTCATCATTCTCCATGTCAATGCCTCTACCAATCAGAATCCATTTGCCAACCAATCAGCACCCTCTTATCATACAGCATAAATTGTTGTTTTCCCTTGTATTGTCAATCTTGCAAAGTGTCCTGATGAGTGCAAGACAAAAAGCTTCAACATGTCTCTTTTTGTCAGCAATACTCAAGTTCTGTTTTATACTACCAAACAATTACAAGATTGGTGTGCTAGATGGTGAGATTTAGGATGTATGTTGTGTATCTGGACCATCAAGTTCCTCGCATTTCACATTTTTTACAATTCATTTGCTGATCTAGACTTAGCACTTTTTTCTAAAACCATTTGATTAAGGAGCTGAAATCAATGGGGTTAGATAATCACTATGCAATTCACATTTTCAATATTACAACAGCAAGCAAATTATGCAAGATAGAAAAAACATACTAATTAAAGGGCAACAAATAAAATGGGGTTAGAAAATTGGTACCAGTCCATATGGCTGTGATTTATAACATCAGGCATTGCTCCCAAAGCAATACAAGGACAGAATAGTTTGGTAAAGTAACTCATTAAGGATGGGAGAAAGCTGTAGGGAAGAAAATCCATGCTAGCTTTCTACTGTTTCAGGATTTTGGAGTTCTGGAGGCTTAGTAGTAATAACTCTCTAATGCCAGAATGATGTTTGTCAGGGATCCTAGAGTAAAGAGAGGGAAAGAGAGAGAGAGGCTGCAAGGGACAAAGATGAAGTCAGTGCAAGGTAAATGATGTGGAAAAGGTAAAGTTAAAGTAAGGGAAAACAACATTAAAAAGTAATCCACATTCCACATCAGCAGTCAGTACGTTGGTCAGTCCATGGTCAATAAGGGGTTGCACCCCTTCTTGAGCTTTCTTTTTGCTCTTGTGTCTTCCGGTTCACAATCGGCAGCAATCTCTCCCCAGCTGTTGCGGTCAAAGCCAATCTTCTTCAAGTAGGTTTTCAGGGTATCTGTGAAAAGTTTCCGTTGGCCACCCTGCTGTGATCTTTGACCAGAAATCAGCTGGGAGTAGACAGCACACTTCGGGAGTCAAGTGTTTGGCATTCTAATGCAGTGGCCTGTCCAGAGCACCTGCCATATCAGAATGGCCATCACTATGCTCAAGATGCATGCTTCCTGGAAGATGCTCCTGTTTGTCCGGCGATTCCTCCAGGTGACATGTAGGGTCTTCCGTAGGCAGAGCTGATGCTATGTCACAAACTTTCTCAGGTGTTAGCGATACCTCACCCAAGTTTCATAGTCATTGAGGAATATCACAAGGACATCTGCCTTGTAGGCTGCAACCTTTCTGTCCACTTGCAGGTGACGGTTAGTGATGACTTGTCTGGCAGCTTCCAAAAGGAGGAGCACACACGCTGGCTTCTGTGCAGGATCTCCAAGTCTATATTTATAAGAGAAAGGTCCTCCTCCAGGCAAAACCAGAACTCCCAAAATATCCCCCAAGCGTCACGGATGCAGGTCACCACCAGGAAGCAATGACCTCTTCTGCTATCTCGGTAGCCGTGTGTCCCAGTCAGCGGCCATAGATTTGGAATGGCAGTAATAATGCAGCTTATCACTAACTTCTCAAGGGCAGTTAGGGATGGGCAACAAATGTCCTTGCCAGTGATGCCCACATCCCATAAAAGAATTTTTAAAAAACAGTTTATGTAATAACGAGATAAAATGTTATAACAACATATTTTGAACACTGTAAAATTACAGTGAGGAAATTATAACTCTTTATGATGATATATGAGAAAGGGTAGATATAGCCAAGGGTTTAAGCAATGAAGTAGAGAAATAGAGCTGAATATCATCAGCTTACATCTGAATGTCGGCCTATGCCAGATGTCACTGAAGGCCAGCAAGAGTATGAGAAAGTGGAGAGGACAAATAACAGATCTTTAGGGAAGTCCAAAGTTGGCTATGCAAGAGTGAGAAGAGGTGTTGTTGGGTACATTAGCATCACTGGGAAGCCACACAAGATTAGACCCAAAGAAGTCGACAACAGAGGAGAGGCAATGGAAGAAGGTGATCAACTGATGAAGGTGTTGAGCACTACTATGAGGATTGAAGATGATAAGGAGGAATAGCCAATTGCAATGGCATTCACAAGGAAGATAATTTGTGACTTTTCAGGGAGATTAGAGATGGATTAATAGTTGGTCAGGATGGATGTGTTAAAGGTGTATATTTTGAGAGGGAGCTGATAATGATGACATTTGAAAGGGGAAAATTGATGCACGAGTTATTAACAGTTTCAGCAAGATAACAGAGCTGTCAGCAGATGGGAGGAAGGAGTCTGAGGGAGCAGGTGTGGATCTTATTAAAAACAGTTAAGAAGTTAGAAGGTAGGGGAGAATGGGGGGGAAACTTCAGACCATCAAAGTATCAGGGAATGCACCTGACCTGGAGGTGAAAATCAGGGCCTTGGTGTTGGAATTAAGGATGGAGGATCAAAGGAAAAGGGCATGTATGGATAAGAACAGATATTGTAGTATTTGTTCTTGGGGTTTCTTGAAGTGTTAGGAGACTTCAGCTAAAAAGAGTTAAGTGTGCAGCTGGAATTTAACAGTAAAACCAGATGTAGTGATGAATGACTACATTGGTTTTCCACCAGGTAGCTTTCAGTCCTTGAACCTAAGCACAGGAAGATAGGGACTGTACAAAGGGAATGCTAAAAGTGGAAAATGATGAGTGAGTCTGTGTGAATAATGATGCCAAAACAAGAAATGAGGGAACAGTAAAGTAGGGTTAGTTTTAATGCTGGCCTTGTCTCCGTGGTATCACTTTGTAGCATCAAGTAGCACTCTGAAGACTTGAGCCCCAAGTCTATGGTGACACCCCTGTGCAGTTGTGGGGAGTGCTGTACTTGTCGGAGGTACCATCTTTTGGATGAGATGTTAAACAAAAGCCCCATCCATTTTCTCAGGTGGACCTAAAAATCCCATGGCACTATTCAAAAAAGAACACATGACATTCTCACTGGTGTCCTGACCAACATTTATCCCCCAATCACCATCACTGAAACAGGTTATCTAAACATTACCTCATTGCCATTTGTTGGGTCTTGCCCATGACAGCTGCAGGAAGACATGGCCCTGAAAGGCAAAAAAGACTGCTCCCAGGTTCAATGACGTATCCCTCGAGCGCTTTTTGGATGCAGTGGAGGCTCACTGTGATGTCCGCTACCCCCACTCTGGCCGTAGGATGGGAAGCAACATCACTAATCTGGCTTGGGGGGCAGTGGCAGCAGTGGTCAGCACCAATGCCATGCAAAAGAGGACAGCCACCCAGTGCAGCTACAGAATGAATGGTTGCATTCGTTCCGCCATGGTAATTCACTCCTTTCATCACTCTCGACTCACATGCTCACAAACCCACCACACATCCAGAGGGATCTCACACATAAAGGGTTAACATCACTAACTCTCACACACGCCCTCACATCTCCATCAGGCTCATACCCTTTCAAGCTTGCATCCTCATCTTGTCCATGGCACCGCATACCACACAAACATTCCACACAGTGGCATGCACCCTGCTCACACTCTCTCCACCTGCTTTCATGCAGGAGGAGCCTGCTCACATCAGTAGCAAGAGGTCCCAGGCTGGGGGTGGGGTGGCCCACATTAGGCCTCTCACTCATTTTGAGGGGCGTGCCATGCAAATGTGAGTGCTCTCTCTTCTGCTTTTGACTCTGCTGCCATCTCTACTTTGGTTCACAGGGTGCTCTGCCAAGTGACTGACACCCTCGACCAGCCAGTCCCTCAGCTCCATCCAGGTTTGTAACACCAACAAAGAGGACACCTCCTCCACTGTAGAGCTGGAAATAAGCAACCTGAAAGACCCGTCACAGCGCTTACCCACACCCTGCACCAGCACAGAGACACACATCTTAGTGGGACCTAGATGAAGAGCAGTGAAGTAGAGCAGGCTCGGGTTCACAGTCTGGTGGTCACGACATGGACACATGTCCACAGCTGCAGGAGGCAGGATCGTGCGAGCTCCCCGGCATTTGGAGCCCCAGCTGGGGTTCAGGCATCTGTGAGGACCGAGTCAGATGATGAGCCTCCAGATTTGGCCTTCCGACTCACCCTGGCGGATCAGCAGAAGGCATGGGAACATCACGCAGAGCTGTTGGAAGCCCTCAACAGAGTGGCACGCAAGTTGGAGGAGTGTATCTGCCTGCTCTCTGATGAAGTGGTGCCCAGATACCTGAATGAAGGAGGACACCCTTGGGTCAACCACTCAGGAATCTCAGAGTCTGTCCTCTCCCTCTGAGACCCCTTTGCCTGTGACCCCCTCAACCTTGTCCTCTGTCACCACAGAGGGTGCAGCCGGCCCGTGAATGATTCTGGAGAAAGAAGTGTGTGTGTGTGTGTGTAGCAGGGCCTTTGGGAGGCTCGCAGGCAGAGTCACACATGCGGACCCTCCAACATCAATGTCCTGAGCATTTTGAATGCTGCCTGCTGGGGTTTGCTTTCACGTCCATCTGAGCTGACCTGTATCTCCACCCACCCACTGATCACACCCCCATTCAGCACATGATCTCACCCATCACGACGGTAGTTTCACTTTCAATTTGGACAGCATGGTCTGGATTCGGTTTCTCGTCAGCTCCCCTGTCTTTTCCCTTTCCCCTATCATAGTTGACCCCCACCGCATCACCTTCCATCTCCCCTCTGTGACCTACCAGCCACAACCCTTTTCCTTCGGGAATGTCCAGGTGAACGTGCACGTTCCCTTCCTTCCCGAAAATCCCACCCCCATCCACATTCACCTTCCCACCCCCAGGGACTGTATCTGCCTCCAAGTCCCCAACAAACACCCTTGCCATCCCTTCTACCGCTACCGTCGATCCCTAACCCTCCTACCTCACTCTGCCTACAGTCATTCTCACCATTCCCTCATTCCACACCCACACTTAGTTCAGTCCCCAAGAGGCAGTCATTGACCCATGTGTCCCTTGCACATTCATCTAGACACCACCCCCACACCCTGCCCCCATCTAGACCCCTTCCCCCCCTTAGTCCTCTCACCACCACCCCCTATCCCCCGCCCTTAATCCCTCCCTCTTCCTGACTCCCTCAGATACCATTAATTCTTCTGCCATCCTTAGTCATTTCCCCCTCCCAACGCCTTCTCCAGCCTTACCTCCTCCTCCACCTTACTCCCTCCCCTCTCTGCACTCCTTCTTCCCCCCGGACACCTTCCCGTGTCTGCACTCCTTCCTCTGCCAGGATTCCCTTCCCTGTCTGCACCCCTTCCCCCTTCTGAACTCCTTCCCTTACACCTTCCACCCCCCATTGCACCTACCTCCCCAGTTTCCATATTCTCCCCTGTTACCCCTTCCTCTCCCCTCCCAGCCTCACCCCCCAACACCTTCATTCGCCTCCTCCCAACCTCACCCCCCTACACCTTCATTTGCCTCCTCCCAACCTCACCATCTGACACCTCTCCCTCTCCCAGTCGATCCTGGGCCTTCCTCTCCCACCTGCTCGACTATCATCTATTGTAAGCATCAACAGTGACTTTCCAACTTCTGTGAGCTGCTTCACAGCAGAGCCATGTCTGTGAGAATCCACCCAGCATGCCATGGATATTCCTCCAGTGGGCCGTTGCCGTCAAGCTTCAGCATCTTCTGCTCCTCGGATGTCCGCGATGTGAGCAAGGCCCTGGTAGTAAGTCCCGACTTTTGCATGTCACAGTTGACAAGACGTGTTCTGCACCAGCGTGTTTTCCCACCAACATGAACGGATGATCCAGCAGGGGGCGGGGTGAGTCCGGCAGGCTGGCCTTATAATGATATGTTGATGTATTACAATGAGGTTCCCAACGTCTGATGGTGGGGAACACGGTCCACCATTAACGGGCTGAGCGGACAATCGCAAACCTGTTTCACGACGCCATGAAACTGATTTTTGGCCTTCCTGTCATATTGTCCACTCATGTCACCGAACACACCCGATGCCAGTGGGCACATAAAATCCTAGACAGTGAGTCAAGGTAACACAGTGGGATCTTTCCACTCAGGGATCTGGATTCAATTTAAGCAGAATGAGGGGATGAAAACCTCTCTGGTAGAGGCTGCCATGGTTTGCACTTGACCAGTTCCTCCAGATTTTAATAGATACAAACCCATAGAGCTGTTCAGGATTTAGCATAAACTCAGTAAAATTGCCTGGAGAAGCCAAACGGAATGCTGGTGTCAGAAGAGAAAGTCACAGGGGTGCAGTAAATAGCACTCTTCTGAGATTGAGGTTAAGGAACATCCCGTGAATGGAATTTTGATTTAAACCTGGCCTAAAGCATACCTAACTTACAAGTACCAGAGGCATAAAATGAGTGACGGGGTGGAAAAAAATCATTGGCATCAATTACAGTAATGAGTACAACCCGCAAAAAGAAAAAACAATCAACTGCTGCACTCATGTGTTTTTTATTTTTCTAAAATCTAATAATGAGAACGTTCAGAATCCACAAAGTTACTCACGTTATTTAAATTTTAATCATTTGCCAGACTATGTTCTTTTCTTGAGGGTTCAGCTTGAGAGAAAACTGTGCAATTGAAAGAACTAATTGGTACAAAATGGTGAATAATTTATGTAAGTATTAACAGCAGTTGTTACTGTGAACGTATAAGGATCCAAAATTCAGTGGGGCTGAATTGTATGCGTTGGTGTAATTTATTTTAAAGTGGTTAAGAACTGATGCAAGTCTTTCTAGATGGTAATGTGTTTAAGGCACTCAGTTTTGCAGGGTCATTCTTTTAGTACAATTATCCACAGATTCAAGTGAACAATTCATGTGGATGCGCAAAGAAGATTGTGTGTAAGGGAAATGTAAAGAGGTGAGTACAATTAAAGGGGGGTGTCACAATTGGGTGACAAAACATTTCTGAAAACATTTTGGCAAATCTCAAAAGACATTTCAACCTATTGGCTCCAAGGAGAAGAATAAGGAGCAGGCAAAAATAAAGGGAAATCAGAAGTATGGGTCAAAGGATGGAGCAGCTCAATACCTAACCCTCTATTTGATGGCTAGTATGGTGGAGCTGATGTTACATGAGGTGGCTTCTTTGTGCCACTCTATGGTACCATCTCCATAGCTCAGAATTGCTGGAGACCTGCAGGAGGTGAAACTGGGTCCTGAATTGTATTGTGGGTGTCAGGATCCTGACATCAGGCTGAAAAGCAGGTCCCAAGCCTCCACTTGCCAGCAGCAGGAACTAGTCATCAATTTGACCACAGGCAGCCTCCTAATTGGCCAACTGTGGGTCCGCCATCCAATGAAGGACAGCAGGCAGGATCCTGATGCTGCAGACCCAGAGGGTCAGCAGCTCTGAAGTCTCAGCGGTGCCACCAAGAGAGGTAGTTGCTGCTGAGGCAGGCAGGAGACCTTGGGGCGCCTCCAGAAACGTTTTAAAAAATATATTAAAAAGACTAAGGGGCCAAGGGTCAGAGGGACAGCACCTTCAGGGAAATCGTTGGGGCCACAGAGGCTGCCTTCCCTGACTGCGAACATTTCTTTCTTGGACCCTTTTAATTGCTCCAATGGCCCTCGTGGGCAGTTGCAGGGAGCCGTCTCCATTTAGCTGGCAGCCTTGCTAAACATCAGAAGGCTGACGACATTGCAAAATGCCAACAATGTTGTAAAATGGCCCTGACTAGGGCATTTAATTATGCTCGCCGGCAGCCTGCTCCCTAACCCTAACCTCCACACCCCTAACACCCACACCGTCCCGTACCCCCCCCCCACCCCCATCCTACCCCGTCCCCCTGTCTCCGGGTCTGCTGTACCAGCTTCCTGTAGAAATAGGAACAATCTCTAGCTCTAATCATTTACCAACATAGATAAAGTTTACATTTGTCTGCTGATGTGAGAATAAGGGTAGTGGAAGGTGGACATGCAGCAGCTTTCATGTGGCCAAATGTTCCAAGTACCCAGCCCCTAGCAATGGCCGTTGCCCAATTGTCAGTGATGTAATTAACACCGAGTATCCTGCAAACACAAACTTTGGAAAACGTGGGCGAGATGTTCCCAATCACATTTTAATATTTAAGTAAAGCTTTCCTGTCACTTGAAAAGTGCATTAAGCACAAATTGAGTGGAGACTGGCACCACAGGTCCCCTCATCAAATGTCCTGTGAACTGAGCTTAACAGTCACAAAAATAGACCTCAAAGAAAGCAGCAAAGGCGTACATATTATTTAACTGCATCAATGTATGAAACACTACTGCTACCTAGAGCTCAAGAGCTGCCATTAACATTTTAGTCACTACAATCACATATAATTTTTAATTCTATTTTTTTTGTATAAAGAAAATGGATTAGAATAATGACTAAAGAAATTCCATTTGGAATAATTCCTTGAAAAAAAGAAAACATGGGTAAAATATATGGTTTATTCCACTCGATAATACACAACTGAAGTTACATGTAGGCTGTAATTATATTACTAAAGATATTTTATTTTTGAATTTAGCAAACAAAAAGCAGGTTCTGTAAAATAATCAGCAACTTGCGAATTTACAGAAATAAGGCTGGCACAATAGCAAAATTAATGGTCAAGTTACACAAAACATGAACATTGCCATGTTACAATTTGGGTTGGATAATAGATAGCAATCTTCAGAAAGGCTTTGGGGTTTCTATAATAACTATCATGAAAAACTGAACTGGCTGGAGTTCTTTCCTCTGGAAATGAGAAGTCTGAGATTTGACCAGATAGAGGTCTTTAAAATGATGAAGGGGTTCAATTGGGTAGACATGGAGAAAAATTTCCACTTGTAGGGTGTTCAGAATTAGCAGCCATAACCATAAGATGATCGTTAATAAGCCATTTGAGAATTTAGGAGAAAATTATTTACCCAAAGAGTGGTAAGAATGTGGAACCTCCCCACCACAAAGAGTGGTTGAGGCACATTGTATTGATGTATTTAAGGGGAAGCTAGATAAAACACATGAGGAAGTGAAGAATAGAAGGGCATGCTGATACAGTTAGGCAAAAAGTGGAGGGGAGAAGGCTCAGAGAATCATAGAATGGTTAGAGTACAAAAGAGGCCATTCAGCCTTCATATCCATGCAGGTCTCTGTAAGATCATCTCAGCTAGTCCCACTCCCCTGCCTTTTCCCCAAAGCCCTTACACATTTTTATCTTTTCAGATAATTATTCAATTCCCTTTTGAAAGCCACGATTGAATCTGCTATCACTGCAGTTTCACTGATGTAGTGAATTCCAGATCCTAATCATTCACAATGTAAAAAGCTTTTCCTCATGTCGGATCGGATTCTTTTACCATTCACCTTAAATCAATGCCCTCTGTCTCTTGATCCTTCTACCAATAGGAACCTACTCTGGTTAGACTGCCTTTCCCAAACTGTGAGTTGCAATCCCAAATGGTGTCACAGAGACAGGGGATGGGGATGTGAGCTTCTATTCCTCCAAGGTTACACCCTGCACCGAGGCCCAGATGCCTACAATCCTGCCCTGCCCTACTCACTTCCCAATCTATCTCTTTGAGTCAGTGAGGAGAGTCCTGCTGGGTGCCCAAGCTATGAACAACAAATTTCACATGTGACTCTTTGATTTTTTTTTTCCTCCCCCACTTCATCCTGCTCCCACTGAATCTTCCTACTGCATCCGATCTCAGCACTGGCAGCCTAGCCCCCAAGATTTCATTTCTTCACCTCAAGACCATTTAAAAAGATCGTGTGCAGGGAACTCACTAACTCGAATGTTCCTTTTCCTTGGCTCATAGGATAGGAAGATAGATTAACAACATTGCTCTGAAAAAATTACCTGGAGCACGAGAAGGAGACAGTTCTTACATTGATGAGTATGCGGGCGGTGACAGGGTGCAGGGAGAGTACGGTGGGGGAGTAACCTTCCTAAATATTACATGATCTAGTCTGAAAGGGGACAGAATCAACTACACAGGGCAGAATTTTCCAATCCGGGGCTAAGTTCCGTGGTGGAGGCAGGAACCAGTAGTGTTTCCCACAGCGGAGGCCAGTGGAAATTTGGGTTATATTGTGCAATGCCGACCTAATTAGTTATGCAGTTGGGAATTGTCCCAACTTTCTTCATGGGAGGGCAGGCTGGATGGCACACGTCCCGCCATCATATCCAGGCACCATATTTAAAAGGTGCCCGGATATCAGCTTACCCACCTTTGAAGGAGGAGATGGCCTGCCGATCACAGGGACCTCTGGCCCCTAGATTCAGTGATGCTTTCTTGGAAGTCCTTCTCGATGCAGTGGAGGCAAGGAGGGCCGTACTCCACCCAGAGGATGGAAGGAGGAGGCCGAGCCATCACACCTACTCAGCATGGGAGGAAGTCTCCACGGCGGTCAGTGCCCAGGGCCTCCACCAGAGGACTGCCCTGCAATGCCGTGCCGCAAATGAATGAATGACCTCATCCGATGCTCAACTTCTCACACCCACCTCAATGAATGGTACAGGGGGCATGGGCCTCATCAAGGGCACCATCCGTGCAGCCCATCCATAAAAGAGATACTCAGCGTTAAGGTGATGCCTCATAGCCCTGCAGTCCATCTAGAATTCAGGTGGAAAGGCCACTGTGGGTCCCTGACCCTTCCATTCAGAGAACTTGGATGTGCCTAGGGGGAGGGGGAGACATGGGTGTGGGGAGATGTAGGTGGGAGGATGTGGGTGGGGATAAGGGGGTCAGACGTTGAGGGCACCAACAACCACCGCTAATGACATACCTCTGTGAGCCTTATCTTTCTATCTGTATGGACTCACCACTCTGGAGGGACCTGCCCCAGAACAATTCTGTACAACCTGCAGTGCATCAAGCACAGGCCAAACAATTCAATGGGTTATTTGCAAGACTGGAAGCATGAAAATGATACATGGAGACCAATTGCTCTCAACCCCCTCTTTTCTCTTTGTGCAGGAAAAGCTAAAGGAGAGAGAGAGAGTAGATGGGAGGGGGCCGGCCTGACCTCAAGAACCTCATGGACTTTGAGGAGCGGGCAGTCCATTTGGCTGTTGAGGAACCAGGCCGAGCCTAGGGTAATGGGAAGGTTAGTGGTTGACCTCCATCCAGTAAGGATCCATGCTTGTGTTCCTCCATGTTGGAGGCAGCTATGCAGTCACTCGCACTCTCCTCTCTTACTTACAGGGGCCAGTAGGAAGAGGGCAAGGGAACAAGAGGAGACCCTGTCCAGCGGTTCATTCAGCCCACAGACGAGCCAAGACATTGAGGAGGAGGAAGAAGGTTGAGGTGTCACTGCAGTCACCTCCACCAGCACGGGGACACACATCTCGGCGGGTACTAGATGTAGTTCAGGCCGGGTCTCACATTCTGGTAGTCACCACGTGTTCATGTATCCACTGCAGGAAGAGGCGGGGTCAGCCAAACTCACCAGCACTCGGAGAACTGCTGAGGAAAAGGCATCTGTGATATCCAAGTTGGGTGACGAGCCTCTGGGGTGGGTTATCCACGAGATGCTGGGGAAGATATGAGAGGCAGGGGAATATCAGGCAGTGGTGTCGAAGGCCCTCAACAGAGTGGCACGTGAGATGGAGGAGTCCATTTGCCTGCTCTCTGAAGTGGTGCTGACATGTGTGTGCATCAAGGCCTTCATGGGTAGACTGGCGGATGCCATGGAGGACCTGGTCCAGCAGAACCCACTTCTGCCGGAGATGCGTGCAGACCTGCACTCCATTGCTGTAGCCATGGGTGAGCTTGTGCTATGGCTATTCGAGAGGAAGATGAAGTACATCAACATCTCTCCAGGTGCTCACCCCACTTCAGCCTCCTTCCCATAACCATTGACCACCACTGCTACCCACCACCCCCCCCCCGCCCCCCACCCCCCCCCCCCCCACCCCCCACAACAACACCGCCAGGTGCAACACTTGTCTTCCCCACCGTTACCTTTCAACCCTCTTCTATCATCCTCCATCCCATGCTGGTGAATGTTGATATCCCCTACCTTACTGAGGACTCCACCCCTTAACTGAAGATCTGCCGCCCTCAATCTGCCTACCCCACAGAATCTGCCTCTCCTTCTGCATTCCCTCCAACAACCCTCAATGCCCCTTCACCTACCATCCCCAAACCATCACCCTCCCACCTTATGGGCCCTCACTGTCCCCTTTAATTGTCACCATCCCTTCCTGTCACCGATTCCCTGTGTGTGCCCCACCCCACCCCCTCAGGACTCCTCAATTGAAACTACAGACCTCTCCCTGTGAACCCTTTTCCCCTCTTTCCCCAGCCCCCATGCCCACTGGCACCTGCACACCCACCAATCCTGTGCACAACTGCACACCCCCCAATGCCCATTCAGACCCACATACCATCCCTCAGTCAGACTCCAGAACGGCTCTTCCCACCCTCCCGCTCAATACCACCTCACCCATTACATGTACTCTGCAGCATCTCTTTCTCTTTCCCCTACCACCACCATCCTCCCCTTCAGGCTTCCACACCCATCCCACCTCTTCATTCCTCTCCTCCTGTCTAATCCCCTCCACCCCAGCACAGACCATCGCCACCCAACGGTGCCTCCTGCAGCCGTCCATCTGCAGATTGAAGATCCAGCAGAAAGAAGCAGCTGCTCGAAGATCCAACCCCTGGAAGCTGCTGCATGAGAAGATCCTTGTAGTTGATAGTCCACCCACCCACTGCTGCACGTGGTGCCCCAGAGTTCATGGTTACTGGAGGCCACCATCCTGATCTCCACAGGCTGCCCCAAGCTGCCTTCAGGTAAGTGCTGACATTTGCACGCCACATTGGCCCATTAATGGGATGCAAAACGGTTTCACACCGTCCTGTGGCTGGAATGGAGACTGCCTTACAGGCGGGAGTGCACGATCCCGCTGTCATTTTACGCCAGCAGGAAACCGACTATTTGGCTGCTGCCACATTGCTCCCCCTCCCACCCACCATTAAACACACCACAGTGGGGGTCTGGAAAACTCTGCCCACAGTTTTCCTCCCAGCATCAATTTACTTGAACAGAGTGAACATCACAAGAATAGCAAGCTTTAATTTAAAATATGTTCAGAAAATATGAAACTCGTAATAGGCTGTAACTGGTAGCCACAACAGGAGCATGGGGTCGGTGAGTCAGTTGCAACACCGGCTTGGGCTGGGACCAAGGCTGTCCGAGCTGCTGCACCTCTCGGTTGACAGATTCATGTGTTTGGGGTGATGCTGGTATGAAGAACGAGGAAAAGCAAACTGGAAAACTTTACATTTCTCCAACAAAATGTGTCACTTCACACTTTTGTGTGGAGCAGAATTGCTGGCATTGCTGAAAGGCCTGTTTCTGTAAAGTAGATTTGATGTAATTTGATATATTAGCGGGCCATACGAGCAGCCCAACATCTGTGAGGTGGGCGGGGTGGGGGGGGTGGGGTCACCTTTAAGAAACAAGATTAAATATGCAGATATGGTGACCCACCCATTCAAAAAAAATTATCAGGAAGGGTCTCTAACTGAAAGAATAAAGGGAAAATAATAGGATGAAGGAAAATCTGCTGGAAATTTTAAAAGGAGAATTAAAATGGCATAGCTCTGTGTCAAAGATAAAACCTCACACTTTGTCCCCAAACAATCAATCTAGTAATTAATTAGAGTAAGCATGATCAGAAAAGCAATCTCCAAACACTGTGAAACAAAAATAAAAATACCTGGAAAAACTCAGCATCTATGGAGAGGAACACAGTTAACGTTTTGAGTCCTTATGATTCTTCATCAGAACTAAGGAAAAATAGAAAAGAGATTAAATGTAAGCTGGTTTAAGGGGGAGTGGGACAGGTAGCTTGATGTTCAGTGGTGGGATCATGGTCCAGGGAGAGGTAGAAGGCAGTGTCTGCGAGTTGACGCTCAGCCTCTGCGAGGTAGAGGTCAGTGTGCCATACAACAACAGCACCATGCTTGTCAGCGGGTTTGATGACAATGTCAGTGTTGGACCTGAGAGAACGGAGTGCAGCAAGTTCAGAGAGAGACAGGTTAGAGTGGATGAGAGGAGCAGAGAAATTGAGACGACTGATGTCACGCCGACAGTTCTCAATGAAAAGATCAAGAGCAGGTAAGATCCAGAGGGAGGGGTCCAGGTGGAGGGAGAATATTGGAAGCGGGTAAAAGGATCCGTTGAATGGGGAGAGGACTCCTGCCCAAAGAAGTGAGCACGGAGACGAAGGTGGCGGAAGAAGAGTTCAGCATCGTGCCAAGCCCGAAATTCATTGAGATGAGGGCATAGGGTATGAAACTGAGTCCTTTGCTGAGCACTGAACATTCAGCATCAGAGAGGGGACTGTCAGGGGGTATGGTGAATACATGGCCGGGGCTGGGATTGGAAGACAGGATGGGGACAGAGGGATGGGCAGGGCTGGAGTTTCCTGGATGGGCGTTGGTGTCAATGAGTTGTTGCAGCTTGCGTTCCTTTGCACCTGAAAGAAAGAGACAAAGTCTCTTGTTGAGGCGTCGGATGAGACAAAGAATAAAATGAAAATGGAAACTGAGCTGGGTAGCACTTGTTTTTGGGCACTATTGATATCCTTAGATCTCCCAAATACTACCAATGGTATGTACGCTTGTGGGGTAAATTGCACTGGATACCACTATTCTGGGGAATTTTCAGTCAGGGAACATGGTTCCTCAGCTGTGTGGTGGTTCCCCCCAATATTAGCTAGATGAAAAGGTAAGTAGGGACAACTCCTTGGTGCCGGTGCTTGGACCCTTGCTGCTCGTGAACCAACCTAGGTCAGTTGAGAACAAAGGCAATAGGCTGAGCTAGTTAATAATGTAAATCTGTGTAAGATAGGGACAGACGTTGACGTGAGTTGTATGTGTATTTTGTGTGTTTAAAATAATCGGAATCATCTGAGCATTGCGAACACCCATAACGTTGATACGGGAGGCCAGTTAAAGAGAGATGGATGTCTCTAAGTAGATAATAGTAAACTATCAATATTCATTGGAGTTCACTTCCAATCGTTAACAAGCTACCAATACTTATCAGAGTTTACCTCCGGCTGCATTGTAACATGAACTTGACTGTGTACAATCATTAGTATGAAATGGGAAGCAATCTCCGCATATTGTTTACTATCTCCGCTGTACTGTTAGCTGTAGCAATGAATTAAACTGTCTTACTATATAAAACTGGATACATGCTTGTATTCATTAGATGCGACTCTGGTGTAGTCCACAACTCTTGTTGCAACGATAATAAAATCAACTGTGTCTTTGCCTCCAGCCAGGGTCTAGTGGCTTTCTCTTGTTTTCTCTAGGCCACACTAATTCAACAGGAAGCCCTCAGCAAATTAACAAACCCCAAAAAGTGTAATTGAGAAATCCCCCCAATGCCATCTTGGTGCAGGGGCTAACACACACACAGTGAACATCAACCAGAAGTATTCAGAGCAAGCAGATCATGATATCAATCAGCAGGCAACATTGATTTCATAGTAGCAGTTGTATTTGGGCACTCAGCACTCCAGTCAATGCCCTCTCTTAACCTCACACAACCAGACACATGCTCAGCAGTAGGAAAGGCCTGCCACAGCACGTGCTATTTAGCAAGAACATCAACTACTTTCATATAGGTGGCTGGTTGATTTCTTCTGACTTTTGCTACTATTCTACATTTTTGGTGCTTTGTATAATTCATTCAAGTTCCGAAGGTCTACAGGAAGTTATCTGGTAGGTGCTGAAGGAATTTTTGCTGACTTCAATGCTTCTGCACAAACAAGTTGCTCACAGGCATGGGTGCACTTTAGCCATTCTCCTTTGAATGCAGCATTACTTAGAGAATGAACAGAGGTCACGAAGAATAGGACAAACTTTTAGAAGGGGGAGGAGGCCATGTCAAATCTGGACTCTCAGAGGGAGGTCATATCCTCCCAGGGTATTCTGGGAGCAATTTTCCTACTTGAACCACAACAAAGAACAATGTGTCTCAGTAAGGATGTCCTCACTAAAATCTGTCACCAGCTGCAGTCACAATGGCAACCTCAGAGTGGAGCAAGGACCACTTAACTGTGAAGGTGATCGTAGTGATTAAGTTTTATGCTTTTATCTCCTTCCAGACTGGAGCTGGAGATATTTGCAACATTTTTCAGTTTGCATCCAGTGTTGCACAAAGAAGCTCACTGAAGTTCTCCATTCAGTGAGATGGAATTATATTCCACTCAAAGAGAGCTAATTATATTTCATTCTCTCTTGCCAGAGACGAGCAGGCAGAGTGAGTATGCAGCTTCACTCAGATTGCATGCCAATGATAGCAAGAACATTGCTTTCAAGAACTGCAGGTAAACTTTGCCCTCTGATAATATGGAAAGGAATTCCATTTCCTCAACTTCAAGCTGGTGGTGTGACCATAAAGAGAGACTCATGCAGGTATCGCTATTAGGTTCTGAGGTTTATCTGCTGATGACATGACTTTATGCATGGAGCCCATCCTTTCTAGCATGGAATGTTTTTGATTGCCAGGACAACTGTGGAGGGACCCTGCACAACTTCACACAATGGAAATGTCAAGATTCATGGTGATCTACTGAATGACATCACCATCATGAGGGAACAGCACTTGTTACCAGCTATATGATGATTAGCTGAGGAGCAAGAAGAAGAAGTGAAAGATGAGGAAGGGGGCGGGGAGATAAACTAAACCAAATTTTGCATGGGGCTAGGAATAAAGGGCACATCAGTTGGAATCTTCCAGCTACTGCAGAGGCAGGCTTGAAGATAGGACCCGGAATTAATTTGGAAATGAGCGCATTGTGTCAGCGACCTGACACAACCCACCACCAGCACCCCCCCACCACCCCCCCACCGCCCCCACCCCATCAGTCAATCTTGCCAGGGGCAGATCATCAGTGGTAGCAGCTACCCACCCAGCAGCAGCTGGTGGCCAATTTGAATCTTTAAGTACCCAATTGTAGGCAGATTTGGGACACTGCAGGGCCGTCCTCCAAGGCCAAAGCCCAGCATATGCCTGGAGGTGGCTTGCCAGCAGTTAGCCAGAGCGGCATGCGAGGTCTCATATAATCACTCACTCCCCACCAGAACTGCAGGGATCAGCAGGCCACAACTGTGGCCACAAGTCATCCCATGGAGAGGTTTCCCCTCTGCTGTGGTGGCCTGGCAGCTGTGGTCACAGTTCACCTTTACAAAATTGCCACCACTTCAGATGGCGTCTGCATCTCAAGATGGAGGTGCCCTCACATTCCCCTTCCTACACATATCTGATGGGGCCTGCAGCCTCAGGGACCCACTGAATTACATGGTGGATATAAAGGTGACAAACTAGGAGGTGCCTCCCAGGATAGGGGGTCCCGACCCAAAATTATTTCTAAAGTTCTTAAGATTCTGCCCATCAAGTGCAACATCAGTAACCACAAGCTCAATGCCCCATTCACCAACAGTCCGACAGCTTGTCTTCCCTCTATTACTGTTATAGTATCCACTCGGTCACAAAGCGAAAATAAAAGCTATTACAAAATAAATGTTTCAAACCAAATTTATAAATGAAATTATGCCAAATGTATACAGATGTCAACCAATCACCCTTGTGCATTATCTTACTGCTTGTCTTCTATGTGTCTTTGTCTGTGCTAATGCTCCACAGAATCACAGAATTGTTACAATGCAGAAGGAGGCAGTTCAGCCCATCGTGTCCACAACAGCTCTGAATATGCAATTTACCTAGTGCCATTCCCCCAACTTCACCCCGTGAACTGTAAATATTTGGAGTGCAAAGCAGTAGTGACCATTATCCTCAGCAAGGCTCAGTCCAAGATTGAAGACTTTTTTTCATGCCTCATAGGTCATTTTAATAATATATTTCAGTAGTACTCAGTCATAGCAAAAACTCTGGAAATATTATTGTTCCCAGTAAAAATTACATTAGAATGTTTGTTTCTAGCATTTTTGAGCCATAAATGTTCAACTTATGAACCTCAGCAAAATGAGGTCTCCCCCATAATGCTAAGTATTTCAAATGTTACTGTTGGATCCAGTGCCCTGGTTGGTTGGTGCTAAGGATCTGGGTTGCACATTTGTTTTGGGGTGACGGGGTTGGTTCCAAGACAGAGAAGATCAGTAGATCGTTCTTAGAAGAAACACATTCTATTTATTTACTCAGGAACTCAGCAGTTGCACTTGTGTGCTTACAACTCAAAGCTCTGTCTTTACTCTTCAAACGCTAACTCAAGACTAGAGACTACAGGGGTAGCCAACACTACTCCGTTATTGGGTACCAAGATCATGTGATTGTACATTACCACATTTGTCTTAAAGGTATATAACACATAAGATTACTACACTTACCAAACAGCACCAAAAACCTGTCACTGCAGAACTATTTGTCTCAAATAACCAATGAAGTACTTTTGAGTTACTGTTTTAACATTGACATGTTACAAATCAATCTGCTACTCCGCAGCACATACAATTACTGATACAAGAGCAGTGAGGACTCAGTGAAAATTGTTGTTTTCTGTTTATGTTGACAAATAGTAACTTAAAAGTAGTCTGTATTTTGCAAAGGCTTTAATTCCTAAAACAGATATTTAGCAATTGCAATAATCTAAAAACTGGTAAATTTATTTTTAAACTATGTAGTTTTGGTAAATGAGAGAATCAAAGAAAGGAAATAAACTTGTGGAATTTGGGTGCACAGAATTCCTTGGCGCTGAGAATGAATGGTCAGTGAGAGGCTACCTTACAAGAAGAGCCAAGAGTTTTGGAACATATTACAAACATCAAAGGTTTTAGTTTTCTTATTAATGCCAAATCTTCTAGTTCAAAGCCCCAGGCACATGCTCCATTATTTAGCTGATGAAGCAACACAAAAACATGTATTTTTCTGTGGTGTAATGGTTAGCACTCTGGACTTTAAATCCAGCAGTCTAAATTCAAATCACACTACAGCCTTTGTTTTAAGGGATTATGGTTAACTTACTGATCAAGTAATCCAAATGCTTCAACTAATTATTCAGAGAATGTGAGTTCAATTTCCACCATGGAAGCTTGAAAATTTTGAATTCTGTTTTAAAAACCTGAAAATGCAGAACCATCCTAGTGGCTGCAATATGATAGATGGAAAGCTGCTGACTTTCACTGGGAGAGAATGCAGATGACCTTTGGAGATGACCCCGAGCAGCTCTGGGTATGACTGTGCCATCTCCTTGACTGGCTGGCTGGCTGGCTGACAGGAGCAGGAGTAGGCTATTCAGCCTGTTGAGAATACCCTGCCCTCCAAACAGATGATGACCTGAATTTTACGTTTGGCACGTGCGCCAAGTCAGCGGGCCCGGAAGCAGATGCACAATCTGCTCCCGGGCACGATCGAGTTTTCAATGCCATCTCACGCTGGGTGGCCAATTAAGGCCCGCCGAACGTAAAATGCATCTTTTTAATAGTTGGAGGGCTGGGCGGGATAGGGAGCCTGGCGTCCGATAGGGTCCGATGGCGACCAGGTGGGGGATTAAAAAGCAGCAGAGGCAGCTCCCTGAAGGCTGCCAGGAGACACATAGCTTTGGAGTTGTTTGAGGAAGCTTTTTTTTAGAGCAGCATTGGCATCTGCACCTGCTGGATGCGCCAGGCGGGACAACCACCCCAGTGGGCACTCTGCCCCTATGGTTCTCGGATGAGTGCCTGGGAATCCTTGTGGAGGGGGTCAGTGCAGTGGGGCATTCTCATTCCCAGGGATGGCAGGAGGAGGCAACCACACCTGACCAAGAAAGCATGAACAGAGGTGGCAGCCCAGGTCAGCAGCCATCATGTTGCACAGCGCACATGGATGCAGTGCTGCAAAACGTTCAACGATCTGCTGTGCTTGGCAAGGGTGAGTACCAAATTGGCATGGATCTGTGTGGAGAAGTGTTAACGGCTGGCAGTTCCCCCATGGTGCTCAGGGGTGTAAGTCTCAGTGCCAACTGTCAATGACAAAGGCGCCGGCCAAGGCGGTGAGCTCTGGCTGCTTGGCCTGATTGCTTTATGGGTTGAGGGCCATAATTCGGATGTGCCCTGCAAGGTGTTCCCCACAGGTGGGGTTGGTTGGGCTGCAATGGAGCTGCAGGTAGAGAATGGACTAATCCATGTTCCTCTGTCCTTTCAGGAGAAGATGGTCCATAACAACATCGATAAGTCGCGGACTGGTGGAGGCCCCCCCAAACCTGCTGATATTGATAAGGTACGAGATGGAAGCCCTAAAGATGGAATGCCGGCTCATTCCACCAATCATGGAAAGGCAGGGGTCTCTGACAAAGGTACGAGTATAGTGCACAGGTGCGGGAATGTTGGAGTATGTAAACATTTTTATGTTGCCTCTTCTGGAATGGAAACCTCAAACTAGAGTCCCCATTGCCTGTTGAAGACAATGGCTCCAGGAACAGAATCAGAAGTTCATGGGGTTGCGCTCAGACTTGCAAGCCCTCACAT
The DNA here is from genome assembly GCF_017639515.1 of Carcharodon carcharias. Lineage (NCBI taxonomy): Eukaryota > Metazoa > Chordata > Chondrichthyes > Lamniformes > Lamnidae > Carcharodon > Carcharodon carcharias. The sequence goes on along the minus strand of NC_054478.1, from coordinate 61,089,766 downwards.
AGGCAATGATCTCATGAGATCACTGCCGCTGTGAGAGATGGATGAGACAGCTAGAATCTATGCTAGGTGCCTGTCCATCAATGGCAACCAGCAAGGTCCAGACCGACCTCACGCCTCTGCAGGCTTCTCTCAGAGTACCCTGAATGACAGCAGCAGCTTCTCCGCCCATCTGCTAGTGACTGTGACATCTGGTGAGGCCGCGCTGATTGAGGACTGCCCAGCCATGGCACTGGACGCTCCCTCTCAGGCAGGGCCAGCACAGGCTCCACTGGCCAGAGGACGACTGCCAAGGTCATCAAGGGCAACAGGACAGCACAGAGCAGGCTGTCTCCAATGCTGCTGCCAACGAGAGAGTGGGGAGTGGGATGGGCAGCAACAAGACGCAGCACTTGCAAACTAAGTTTAAGGCACCATGAGCACAAAAGGGACTTTTCATAAGTGAACTTCCATTCTGCCGTCTTTTGTTAATTTGTTTACTGGTGTGACCATTAACAGCCTATGTTATTATGTTCATTTTCTGTGAGTGCCAACATTATATAAATTTTGCTTTTGTGTTAATGGCCTGAGGATGCTTCACTTGTTTTATAGGTGCAGGGCACGCCAGTATCTCATGCTGGACATGAGTGGCTTTAAACCTTATTGCACTGGTACTGAGTTGACTTTGGGTTTAATGAAAGGGTCATTGCAAACATCTGGGATGGAGGTGGCACCCTGGCATGAAGTGGAAGCAGTGCTTGGCAGTCTAGCTGAAGGAGCGTTGGATCAAGGCCTCCTTGGTGTCCCTGCCTCCCTGAAGGTTCCAGAGGTCTGCCTTCATGTCCTCACCATGTTCTTCCCCGGCTCCTTTTCTGATAAACCATGGGATTCCTCCTCTGTGGCCTGAGGAGCTGCCTCAAGATCCTCTTCCTCCAGAGCCAGATTATGAAGAGGGCAGCATGCAACCACTATCAGTGACACCCACTCTGGGTATTGTAGTGCTCCTCCTGAATGGTCCAGACATCTGAACCTCATCTTCAGAAACCTATGATCCTCCCTATCACCACCCTTGAGGAGGCATGGCCCCCACCACATCTCTGCTCTGCTTCTGTCCTTGAGTGGTGGAGAGGCGTCATAAGCCAACTTTTCAATGGATAGCCTTCGTCACCCAGCAGCCATCCATCCAGTCAAGCCGGAGCCATGAAGAGCCTCGGCACATGTAAGGATGTAAGTGACATGGGAGCTGCCAGGATACCTTACACAGACTTGCAGAATCAGAGTCTTGTAGTCACAAACTATCTGCAAGTTCATGGAGTGCAATCGCCTCCTATTGACGAAGGCACCCAGCTAACCTGCTGGTGCCTTGATGGCCACACGAGTGCAGTCGATGGCACCCAGAAATCATAGCAAACCCTCTGGCTCGCTCAGCCTGGCTGGACTTGTCCATTCAGAAATGAATAAATGTTATGGCCTGACTGAACAGACCTTCTGTCACCAGTTTGATGCAACAGTGGACAGCTGATTGGGACACTCCACAATGATCCCCCACTGAGCCCTGGAAAGAGCAGGAGGCATAGAAGTTGATGGCCACTGAGGTTCTAGACTTACCAGCCAGGAGAAACATCCTATCCACATCTACCCTGTCATACCCTGTAAGAATTTTGTAAGTTTCAGTGACATCACCTCCCTTCATCGAAACTCTAGAAAATACAGGCCCAGTTTCCTCAGTCTCTCCTCATACAGCAATCCCACCATCCCAGGGATTAGCTTGGTGAACCTCTGTTGCACTCCCTCTGTGGCAAGAATATCCTTCCTTAGGTAAGAAACCAAAACTGTACACAGTAATCCTGGTGCAGTCTCACAAGGCTCTATACAATCGCAACAAGACATTTTTACTGCTGTACTCAATTCCCTTGCGAAGAGGGTCAATATACCATTTGTCTTCCTGATTGCTTGCTGCACCTGCCAGCAGGTTTTTAGTGACTCATGAACAAGGGTACCCAGGTCCCTTTGGACGTCAACACTTCGCAACCTCTTTATATTTAAGAATACTCTGCCTTTCTGTTTTTTCTACCAAAGTGGATAACTTCACACTTATTCACATTATATTCCATCTACCATGTTCTTGCCCACTCACTTAGTCCAAATACCATTGAAGCATCCTTGCATCCTCCTTACAGCTCACATTCCCACCAGGTTTTGTGTCATCAACAAAGCTGGAAATATTACATTTGGTCCCCAGATTCAAATCCTTTATATAGTTTGCAAGGGAACTGACAGAGTGACAGTGGTGATGGGAGGATGAATGCTGTCTTCCTGAGAGAGGACAGCAGGTTCATGCTGCATGGAGCCACTGCTACTCTCCTGGTGTGGTGCCTCACCAATCCTAGCAATCTGTTGGAGGATCCAACAAATCCAACAGGTTACTGGACTGTTATAACCCACAGCAATGATGGCAGCATTCTGAGTTTACATTACCTCCGTCTGAATTTCCACTGCAACACTCAAATATTGAATTGGTGATACTACTTGTGCTGCATTGGAAGCTGTGACATTAGTCATCAAATGCTGCATCAGGATTAGGTCCATGGGTGTACAACATTTTCAACAACACCTTTCCAACCTATGACCTCAACTGCCTCAAAGAACTAGTGCAGCAGCCACATGGGAACACACCACAACCTGCCAGCTCGCCTCCAAGTTACATACCATCCTGACTTAAAAATAGATCACCTTCATCAAGACTGGGTCAAAACCTGGTACTTCCTACCTCAAAATACTATGGGTGTACGTACACCACACGAACTGCAGTATGTGACTCAAGAAGGTAGCTCACCACCACCTCCTCAAGAACAATTAGGGATGGACAACAAATGTTTGCCTTACCAACAACTCAAACACCCCAAGAATTAAAAAGTGCATTGATCAGCTGTTCCATGCTGGAAAGGGTGGGCTCCAGGTTCTGCGCAAAATCTTGTGCCAGGTTGGTGCCAGACTCCTCTATGCTCCTTGACATTGACTGCAGACTTTCTGACAGACTCCCAGTGCACCAAGCATCTCATTGTGCATAGTCATCAGCCTTCTTCTATAAACTGCCCCAAAGTGCTCATCTGAGGCCTCTGCATTGAAACTCATAGGGAACCTCACTTTCTGGCAAGCTGGCGCCTATGCTATCCTTGCTCCATGTCCAAGCTTCAGGTCATTCATGCCTGAGCCTCACCACATGCAGCTCCCACCTGTAATCTAAGCACTGAAATACACAGAGTGCCACTATCTGAGTTTATTGCTGTAAGTGGGAGATCGAGTGACAGTGTTTCTTTCTCAATAGTGCCCTGCTCATCTTGGCCTCTTCACTCCCACAACAGTGCCTGGTCTAGTGTCAGTTCTTGGGTATCTGTGGGAAGAAGGCACAGGAGTAGGATTGTGATGAGGGGGCAGGGGTCAGGGTAAAGACTAGCGGAGGGGAAGTGGGATGTGAGAAGATGGATTAGAAAGGAATAGACTGCCATCTTCTGTGGCCGCCAGCCAAGTCCTCAGGGATGGTTGCTTTAATTATGGTGGACCACTGTCTCCTCTATGGGGATGAGAACATGCAACTGTGCTGTGCCTGTACCCTGTCAGTTAGCTACTGCTACCACCACAAGTTGTATTCCACATTCTGCTTCCTGCAAGAGAAATGGAAATGTGTCACTGTGGCACAATGTTTTTATGTGTTTTTTATTCTTTCATGGGATGTGGGTGTCACTGTCAAGCGCAGCATTTGTTGCCCATCCCTAATTGCCCATAAACTGAGTGGCTTGCTAGACCATTTCAGAGGGCAGTTAAGAGGCAACCACACTGCTGTAGGTCTGGAGTCAAATGTAGGCCAGACCAGGTAAATATGGCAGATTTCCTTCCCTAAAGAACATTAGAGAACCAGTTGTGTTTTTGCAAGAATTGATGATGGTTTCATAGTCACCATCACTGGCTTTATACTCAGGTTTTCTTTAATTGAATATTAAATTCCACCAGCTGCCACATGAATTCATGTCCCCAGAGCATTAGCCTGGGCCTCTGGATTACTAGTGCTGTGACATTACCATTGTGCCACATCTCCCTTAGAGATATGACTGTCATGATCAATTAGCTAGTATTGACTGCAAGCTGTGAGATGTGGTTGTGAGGTTTACATCAGTACTAAATATATGAGGGTGAGATGTTGCTATGAATGTAAGATATGAGTCATCCTTGATAGAGAATTTTGGCAGGTGAGTGGTGGGGGTGTGGTGTGTGAGGGACATATGGCTCAGTTGTAAGGATATGGCATTTGATGATTAATTCACTAACAATGATCATTTGTGTGAGATTATTAAACTTGTTTCGGTACTGCATCCAAGTCCCCAGGACGACACTGTTCTCATTTATCTTTGTGACCACCTGCTCCCATTCCTTTTTCAGCGTTTGCCTGAAGAGCCTCTTGGTCCTCTGTAGTAAGGGAAACTTTTCCCCTCTTGTCCATTCCTGCATCAGGGCCTCAAGCAGTGGTCTGCTCTCTGCCATGCTATTCCATTTTATTCTTCTGTAAGTCAGGGACTCTTCCCAGCTACTTGCAGCCCCTACTACATTCAGAATGCATCTCCCCTATAAGAGGAGCAGGACAATGTTAAGTGCTGCTAGCTCTGCACAAACTCAGACACCTGCTGAGCCGCTCTGGACTGCATGCCACTGCCATTAAATGAGTAGGCAGCACCAAGTTTGCGTGCTGTTTGCATTAATTTGAATGGGCCCTGATCAATGGTGCACCAAGTTCCCCCTTTTTCTTTTCAGGGGCAATCGAATTTTTAGCTCATGGATTCTTTGGCAGAACTAGAAGATATTATAAATGAACAGCATTTAACAGAGCAAGAGGAAAGAAAAACAACCAGACACTCTGGAAAATAAATAGAATGATTTGAAAAGTGTTTAAGTGGCATGCCAGCGGCAGTTAAACGACAGAAGTGACACTTGGATGAAACAATAAGAGACGTATCGAGACATCAAAGAAATAAAAAGTATTTTCAAGGCACAGAGAGCATGTGAGTAACTAAAGGGGTGGGCGACTGGCTGGTAGAAAAGAAAACCTGAAATAGCAAAGCAGATCAGGCTTCAGTGACCCAGAAGAGGAGAAAAACGTTGTGAGAGTGCAGACCACCTTCTTGAAACTAGAAGTGGGGAGGGGAATCCCTATCCCAAGCACCAACACTCTCTCCATACTTCTCCCATTCCCACACTGACTTCTTTGTCTTCGGCCTTGTACACTGCTGTAATGGAGCTTTAGGAATAGTGCCTTATTTTTCCACTTTGTACCACGCAGTCCTTTGGCCTCAATATTGCCATTAGCAACTTCAAAGTTTTATAGCCCACTTTCTTTTTGGTAGGAAGTGCTGTGGGATAAGCGTTCCAACATATCCAGAGATGAGAGGCCTGGGGGTGTTGGTAGAGAATGTGGGAAGGAAATAAGATAGTGCTTGAGGTGGGAAACTGCAGCTGAGGTCCTCTGTTCTCTGCACAGATGTTAACTGACCTGATTTTTTCATATTTCCCATTGTTATTTCAGATTTCCACATCTGGAGTATTCTGTCAATCAATTGAAAGCGCTTGCATAAATATAGACAGTGTGCTTCCTCCTAAAGGAGAACAGTTGCTCACTCCTCTGAATAGTAAATGCTAAGGGCAATAACAGTTAACCAAATAATTAGAGCAATCCAGGTCAACAAAGCCGGCATTGATAAATGCCTGAAAATGTTTTTAAAGTCTCAGAAAGATCAATTAATTACAGTTAATCATACACAATTCATAAGCTAACTTTACCTTCCCTAACTGAAGCAGAGTAATTCAACATACACTAAAGATTGAATGCGAATTTTCTGATTTGTACTGCTCAGCTACTCATGATGTTAACCAGCTGAAGCATTCAGAAAATTTCCAGAAATATTGTGACATTGTCACATTTGGGGACTTCAGACCAATTCATCTCAGCAAATTGAAGAGTTGCCAATAAGCAATTTTTTAATGGTATATGCATCGCAATCATTTGATTTGTTATTCCTTTCATATCCATTTTTCTTAATGAAGTTGCAAACATGTTGAAATTTGATCAATCATTTCAAACATCCGAGGTTAACTGTCAGTCAACAGTAAAGGTTTTCAACATGGAGCATGCACCTTAATAAAATGCTTAAAAATGCTGGCAAGTGGCCAATTTTGGAATATTTAAACTGGAAGATGATTCCAGATTGGAGAACATGAAGTTGAAAGGAAGTTGATAGGTTGTTCTTTTGTTTAGATGATGAGATACTTGATACCATTAATTTAGTTAAGGGAGACCCTTAGTTTACAAATGTGAACCCCAAACTATTACATGTACAAGCAAAATATATGGACACATTTCAAACCATGAGAGAGAATGAAAATGACAAATAGGACATTACTGAAGATAAGTTTGTGAAATATTAAATTGTAGATTAACTGTGGTTACCATAAAACCTGCTGCATAAATTGTTTCTGGCAAGTTTTATTTTCCTTAACAAAATAATGCAATTCACAATCTGGATCTAGTAGTAAATAATAAAATATTCTCCCTACATTCATGACCACTTTCATTTAATCATACAACAATAAAGTTTAAATGCATGCTGAACTGAGAAAGTCTAAGTATTGCAGGGTAATATATAATTTCACCTTGCAAACATGCATGATACAACACTCTAATTTAAAAGACAGTTATATATTATTCTCAGCAGTACTGCAATCTATTAGTTTCATTGTGCCTTATAGATTATTGACTTATAGGTACATCTCAATTTATTGATAAATGAAATGTCAAAGGAAAGAAATAGAGGATACAAGAATAAAAGTCATGGTTACCATGTATATTACCAGATAAAAGCTCAGAGAGTTTCTAGTTTGATTGGTGGTATTTGGATAAAACCTAACTGAAACAAAGAATTGTCAGAGGCAAATTAATAAATCACATTCACATGGTTGAGCTCTTAGTTGTTTGGTAGGTAACAACTTTGGAGCAATATCTTGTATCTAGACCACCACCAAAAAAAAAACTAATAATTTTATTATCTTTAAGGGTCTGTCACAGTTCACCTCACTACCACTGTTGCTACAAAACAAAACCATACCAGTCACCATGCAGCCTTGAGCCTTGACAACACTGTGAAAAGATCTCACACTGGACATTAAGAAACAATTAAGTGCATTGGACATTCTAAAGTTGATAGACCCTGAAAACATATCCATTGTAGTGCTCCAGACCTACACTGTACAACTCGCTGCTCCCCCGAATCAATGCTGTTCCAGTGCAGCAATAACGCTGATATCTACCCAACAATGAAGAAAGTTGTCCAGATGTCCTATCCAGAAAAGTCAGGACAGATCTAACCCGACAAATCATTGCCCCATTCGCCTTGTCCCAATCAACAACTGTGATCAAAAATTATCTAAAGTAACATCTAATCTTATCTAAGAACACTTACTTAAGAATGACCAGCTCACTAAAGCTCAGTTCAGTTTCTACCAGAACCATTCCACTCAAACCTTTATCACAGGCTTTAGCGAGACATGGATCCAAGAACTGAATGCTAGGTGAAAGTCGAGAGTGGCAGCTCCCAATATCAAGGCAGCATTCAAGCAAGTGTGGCAGCAAGCGGTGTGAATGGCAGGATAGCTGCCATCCAAACAAAAAGTAAAGAAAATAGATAGAGAAGGAAAAAATCAGATCAGCCAAGAAACATGAAACGAAATCTGGACAGATGTTATGGTCAAAAATTGTTGAACTCAGTGTTGAGTCCAGAAGGCAGTAGAGTGCTGAGTCGAAAGATGAGATGCTGCTCCTCAAGCTTCCATTGAGCTTCACTGAAACATGTTAGCAGGCCAAGGACAGAAAGGTGAGAGTGGGAGCAAGGTGAGAAAAAAAGTGACAGGTGAATGGAAGCTCTGTGTCGCGATTGCAGACTGAATGGAGGTGTTTCATAAAGTGGTCACCCAGTCTGCATTCGGTCTCCCCAATGTAGAGGAGACCGCAATGTGAGCAGTGAATACAGTCTACTGAAATGAAAGAAGTACAAGTAAATTGCACTTTCACCTGGAAGGAGTTTTTGGGTCCTTGGATGGTGAGGAGGGGAGAGTTAAAAGGGCAGGTGTGCTCATGTGCTTTCATAGAAAGGAGGAAATGTTGGAGGTGACTGAGGAATGGACCAGATTGTCATGGAGGGAAAAGTCCCTTCAGAATGCTGAAAGCGGAAGGGAGGAGACGATGTGTTTGGTAGTGGAAGTGGTGAAAATGGCAGAGAATAATCTGTTTTGTATGGAGGCTAGTTTTGTGCAAGTTGAGGACAAGGGTAACCCTATCATGGTTCTGGGAATGAGGAGAAAGGGAGAAAACAGAAGTGCATGAAATAAAAAAGACACTGTTGTAGGTCTTGCCAACTACATTGGAGGTTGGGGGGGGGGGGGCGCGATGGGAATCTCAGTTGAGGAAAAAGGAAGACATATTGGAAGCTCTAGAATGGAAGATTATAGTGTCCAAACCAATGTTATGGAGATGAAGAAACTGGAGAACAGAGTTCTTGCAGGAAGAGGGGTGATTAGGAAGTGCAGTCCAGGTATCTGTGGGAGTCAGTGGCTTGTAATGAATATTGGTTCATAATCTACACCCAGACAGAGAAATCAAGGGAAGGGAAGGGAAGGTTGGGAGATGGACGATCATGTGAAGGTGAGAGAAGGGTGCAAACTGGAAGCAAATTTCAATTAAATTTTCCAGTTCAGAGTGAGTGCAGGAAATGCTACTAATGCAGTCAGCAATATACCAGGAAAAGAGGTGAGGGAGGGGCCTGAGAGGGCTGGAATGAAGGTGTCTCATAACACAAAAAGGCAGGCATAGCCAGGACCCGTGGTAGTGCCCAGTATTCAGAGGAAGTGAGGGAATTAAAGGAGAAGTTGTTCAATGTGAGAACAAGTTCAGCCAGCTGGAGGAGTGTGGTGATGAGTGGAGACTAAAGAATTAAAATGACAGGTGACTGGAAGTTCAGGGTTATGCTTGCAGACCAGATGGAGGTAATTTGCTAAGTGGTCATCCTGCCTGCGTTTGGTCTCCCCAGTGTAGAGGAGGCCATATATGAGCAGGCAACACAGTATACTAAATTGTAAAAGAATACAAGTAAATTGCTGTTTCATCTGGTAAGAGACACCTTGATCTTCAAGTGGCCTGTCATTTTTATTCCCCAACTTTGATTTTTCTATTCTTGGTCTCCTGGAATTTTCCAATGAAACTTAATGCAAGTTTAAGGAGCAGCAACTCATCTTTCAACTGGTCACTTTACAGTCTTCTGGATCTAACATTAAGTTCAACAGTTTTAGACATAAACTCTTTTCCCCAATTTGTTTTGTGCTTCTTTGTTTGTTTATTTTTTCCTCTCTCTCTTTTCACAATAATTTTCTTTACTTTGTGTCTGGACAGTACTTATTCAGCATCCTATCATTCAGACCTCCTCTCAACACATATTTTGTTTCTTTACTTTCCCTTTTACCATTCTATTTGGCCTTGCACCACAAAACCTTTTGTTATTTAACTCTCCTGCCCTCTGCACTGTCACAGACTTTACCTTTTGATCTTTTTCTCACCCTCTCCCCTTTCACTTGCTGTAAACCTATTATTACATTTCGAACTTTTTCCAGTTCTAATCAAAAGTCATTGACTTGAAACATTAACACTCTTCCTCTCTCCACAGATGCTGCCTAACCTGCCAGAATTTTCTCTTTTTTATTTCAGATTTCCAGCATCTGCAGCATTATGCTTTTGTATTAGTGCCTAATTCACCGCCAATGCTCTTCCAGGAATGAAGAAATTTTGCCCTTCTCTCCAGTGGGATTTTCATTTGTCTCTTTAGCCTTGTTCACCTTCATGTTTTCTATTTCCAGTCTCAGGTTTGATCAGGTATCTACCAAAACTTGCTTTCACAGCCACATCTACCTGCTTAGCAAAACTCAGCAGGTCTGACAGCATCTGTGGAGAGAAAGACAGAGTTAACGCTTCAAGTCCGTATGACTCTTCTTCAGAAGTAAAGAGAAGTAGAAATGTGGGAGTGGGACAGGTGAAGCTGGATAGAAGGCCAGCGATAGGTGGAGGCAAAGGAGAGATTGCAAAAGATGTCATAAACAAAAGGTCAAAGGGTTGTTGATGGTGGTGATACTGGCTAAAGGAGGTGCTAAAGGTGACATTAAGAGTAGAAAGCAGGATGAGCAAGTGTCAGAAGGCCCTAGAGGGGGTGAAGTGGGGAGGGGGGACAGTGTGGGGGGAAAAAAATCAAAATAGGCTAAAAGGTGGGGATAAAACAATGAATGGAAATAATAATATTAATAGCTAGGAAAAAAAATATTTAAAAATTCTTCTTCCTTAACCGAGGTTTCCCATCCACGGTGGTTGACAGGACCCTCAACCATGTCCGGCCCATCTCCCGCACTTCTGCCCTCACACCTTCCTCTCCCTCCCAGAACCATGATAGGATCCCCCTTGTCCTCACTTTTCACCCCAACAGCCTCTGTATTCAAAGGATCATCCTCCGCCATTTCCGCCAACTCCAGCATGATGCCACCAGCAAACACATCTTCCCTTCACCCCACCACCCCAGTGGCATTCCATAGGGATCATTCCCTCCGGGACACCCTGGTCCACTCCTCCATCACCCCCTACACATCAACCCCTCCCACGGCACCTTCTCATGCAATCGCAGAAGGTGCAACACCTGCCCCTTTACTTCCCCTCTCCTCACCGTCCAAGGGCCCAAACACGCCTTTCAAGTTGTACTTCCCTCGATTTGGTCTACTGCATTCGCTGCTCCCAATGCAGTCTCCTCTACATTGGAGAGACCAAACGCAGACTGGGTGACTGCTTTGCGGAACACCTTCGGTCTGTCCGCAAGCATGACCCAGACCTTCCTGTCGCTTGCCATTTCAACACACCAGCCTGCTCTCATGCCCACATGTCCGTCCTTAGCCTGCTGCATTGTTCCAGTGAAGTCCAACACAAACTGGAGGAACAGCACCTCATCTTCCGATTAGGCACTTTACAGCCTTCTGGACTTAACATTGAGTTCAACAACTTCAGACCATGAGCTCTCTCTCCATCCCCACCCCTTTTTGACATATTTTTTCCCACCAATTTCTATTATTGTTATTTTTCAAATGTATTTCCATTCATTGTTTTATCCCCACCTTTTAGCCTATTCCGATCTTTTCACCCACACCATCCCCTCCCCCCACCCGACCCCCACTAGGGCCATCTGTCACTTGCTCATCCTGCTTTCTACTCTTAATGTCACCATTGGCACCTCCTTTAGCCAGTATCACCACCATCAACAACCCTTCAACCTTTTGTTTATAACATCTTTTGCAATCTCTCCTTTGCCTCCACCTACCACTGGCCTTCTATCCAGCTTCACCTGTCCCATCCCCCTTAAACAGTATATATTTCACCACATTTTTACTTCTTTTTAGTTCTGAAGAAGAGTCATATGGACTCGAAACATTAATTCTGTCTTTCTCTCCACAGATGCCGTCAGACCTGCTGAGTTTTTCCAGCAATTTTTGTTTTTGTTTTAGATTTCCAGCATCTGCAATATTTTCCTTTTCTCTACTTGCTTAGCATCATCTCTGGCCCCAAAGTATTTCACATGGATTCCAACTGAAATTCCACTCACACTTACAAATATCCCCTGGATATTCAATGTTCCTTGATCACTGTTCTCGCTTCATCCTGAGATCCACACTAAATGCCATGTGTCGTATGCATGGACTTCAGCTCTCTTTTAGCAGCACCAACTCACTCCATCTCAAAGCTCTCCAGGTTTGCAGTTTGATTCATGTTATACCTCACCCAGCAGTTTAACAAAAATCTTTTTATCTCCCTAAGATATACCAGCTTTGGAGGCAGTTCAAAAGAGATTCAATGGGCTGATTCCTGGGATGAAGGGGTTGACTTATCAAGAACAGCTAAACAGTTTAGGCCTTTATTCATTAGAGTTTAGAAGAATGAGGGGTGATCTTATTGAAACATACAAGATTCTGAGGGGGCTTGTCAGGGTAGATGTTGAGAAAATGTTTCTAGTGGGGGATCTCAAACTAGGGGACATAGTTACAGAACAAGAGGGCATTCATTTAAAATTGAGATGTGAAGGAATTTCTTCTCTCAGAGGGTAGTGAATGTCTGGAATTCTCTACCCCAGAGAGTTGTGGAGGCTAGATCACTGAAAGTATTTAAAGAGGGGATAGATAGATTTTTGAAATATCAGGGAGTTGAGGGCTATGAGGAGCTGGCATGAAAGAGGAGTTGAGGCCTGGGGGAGATCAGCCACGATCTTATTGAATGGCGGGGCAGGCTTGATGGGCCGAATGGCCTACTCCTGCTCCTATTTCTTATGTTATTATGTTCTTATGTTCCTTTCAGGCATGAAGGATCACACACTTCAATAACTCATGGCTACCAACACCACTCCAGATCTTTCTTCCCCTTCACTTCCCTCTAACTTTCTTTGAATTTCATTCCTTGTGCGTATTCACAATACTTACAACCTTCTCCTCTCTGACCATGAACAATAAGTCCTCAGCAAAGGGCTCAGCTTCACCCGCCCACCTTGGCACGGCACTGAGTTCTTCTGGATTATCTTTGCCTTCACACCCACTTCTTTAATCTACCCCCAGGCCCACCCCCTTTTATCCTTAGTATTCTCCCCCTCCTAGACACCTCCATCTGACCTCTTACTCTCTCTAGATCTTTTCATTGAGAATTGCCAGCATAATACGTTGTAATCTGCTTCACTTGCAGCACTCAGTTCTAACTCATCATCAGACCTGCTGACAAAGGTGTTGCTGTTGTTGTCTGGTGTACTGACCTCTACTGAGCAGAGGCCGAATGCCAACTCCTTGACACTTTCTCTGCAAGACCACATCCCTCTTTCTATCTATGTTGTTGGTACCAATGTGGACCTAACCATTGGCTATTCACCCTCTCTGCTCAGTGTTCAATAGCCACTCAGTGACATCCTTGACCCTGGCACCAGAGAGGCGATATAGCATCATGGATTCACATCTGCAGAAACACCTGTCTGCTCCCCTTGCTCTCAATTCCCTTATCGCTATTGCTTTTGCAATCTTCCTTGTGGCCTTTTGTACATTACAAAGAACCAAGCCCTAATAAGTAGAAATAAAAGGAAAACAGCTTTTAGTTATATTTATTACGTGTTATATGAAGAATAAATATCTAGAACTGTCCAAACTAAATGATGCATATTAGAAAATAAACTTACAGCACTAGTTGGTGGCCCTTAAACCACTAGATGGTGCCACAGGACAGAACAGAAACTGAATCACAAGGGGCAGAATCGTCCCAGATTTGCAATAAGTGTGGTAGTGGGCAGGGAAAATAATGTTTTACCCATCAGCTGCAATGGCGGCTTTTCAGGCTGTATTGCCCAAACCTGCCTCCATTAATCATTCATTCCCGAGAAATCCGTGGCCTCCAATTTGCCCAAGCCATCAACTTGCCACTTCCTCTCACCAGGCGCCATATTTAAAGTGCAGCCACGCGCACACCTCTCAGTGCTTCCAGCCCAGGACTGCTGCACAGAAAGCATGGCCCAAAAAGGCAAGAAGACTGCAGCCCCGATTCAGTGATACATCCCTCTAACACCTTTTAGATGCCATGGAGGCCCACGGTGATGTCCTCTACCCCCGCTCTGGCCGTAGGAGGGGCAGCAACATCACCAATCTGGCTTGGGAGGCGGTGGTAGGGTGTTCAGCTTCAATGCCCTGCAAAAGAGGACAGCTACCCAGTGCTGAAAGAGGATGAATGATCTTCTCCGTTCCGTCAAGGTAAGCCACTCTTCTCATCACTCTTAACTCACAGACAAACGCAAACCAATTACACATCTACAGGGCCCTCACTCACTGCCAGCCCCAGGGACATCGCATTTCACTCTCTCACACATAACTTCACTGTCCTCATCCCGTCCATGGGACCACTCACCATCCACACATGCCAGGTATACTTGTCAGCTGGCCTGGCCAGAGTCCTGCTTACACTCTCTCCATCTGCCTTCACGCAGGGCAAACTGGCGCACAACAAGAGGGAGAGGTTGCAGACTGGCGGAGGAATGCTTGAAATCAAGGTGCTCACGGACTGTGAAAACAGCCATCCGGCTGGCCGGTGAGGATCGAGACCATTCCTGTGCTGATGGTGAGGTCGTCGGTGCTCTACCAAGTGAGGATCTAGCAGTGCAACATCCATCAGACAACAATGCTGTGAGAGGTGCGTGCTGTTTCGCAAGCCACTGTCATGCACTAATTATCTCTCCCTGCTTTTGCAGGCACATCTGGGAAACAGCCGACACGTGTCCACAACTCAGGTCCTCCACTCAAGTCCCAAAGACACCTCAGAAGAGGAATCTGCTGAAACCCTCATTCAAGACCAATTACAGCACTCACCCACACCCTCCACCAATGCAGAGGCACACACCTCGCTGGGACGGGATTCTAGAGTAGCCTCGGGGTCACAATCTGGTAAGCACATCATACTGTCTGATCCACAGTAGGCAGCAGAAGGGACTTCCTGGGTTTCTGGCACTTGGGGGATTGCTGTAGGCCAGAAATCTAATGAGTCAGAGTCAAATGATGAGGCTCTGGACTCAATCATACCTCAGTTGCTGGAGCTGCAAAGGCAAGATTGGGGACATCAGGAAAGAATGTCTGCTGCATTCCTCAGATTGCAAGGCACGATGGCGGAGTCTGTCTGCTTTCTGTCTGAGGTAATAGCGCTAGCATGCCAACGTGCCAAGGTCAACACTGGTAGGATGGCGGCGACCGTGGGGACTTTGGTCCAGGACATCGGTCCTGCACTGCTGCACAGGCTGAATTCCATCACTGATGCCATAGTTGGCCTCCAACAGTGTCAATGTAAGAGGGAGCGGGGCGGCTTGATCTCACTCCAGCTTCCCCTTCTCCTCAAGGAGTCAGCCAGGGACCCTCAGGAGGAGGATCAGTAGGCACACATCCTGGAGTCATCCACACAGGTGACTCCAGGAGTGTCCAGCCCATCCGAATACCCCCTTCCTGTGACCCCAGCAAATCCAGTTCCACAGGCTGAGGAGGGTGCCATGGCCCAACAGCAGGACCCCAAAAGCAGGCCGGGGCCCCCCAGGTCTCAGCCCTCCAGAGGACATCCATCAAGGTCATCACAGACAGCACGTAGCAATCAGCAGCCTGCCTCCATCTCCTGTCAGGGAGATTTAATAATTTTCATAACGTTATTTGGAAGTTATTGTAAAGTAATAGTAGGGTCTGTGCCAATGGATGTGTGTGTGTCTACGTGTGTGGGACTTAATTGAATTAGAGGCATCTGGTCTGAAGGCTTTGATGTAAGAAGAGAAGCTAGGTTTGAAATGCTAAATAGGGAAACATGGATGAAGTTTTAGAATGTGAGGTGTGAAGGGAACATTTGCATTTTTAAATAAACCAGACCAGCTTGAATTCAAAAGAGGGGGTGAAATGTTTCACCTAGCCAGGAGGAGTTAAGAAACCGTGGGCAGGATTTTCTGGCGATGTGCAGGTGGCGGAGCCCGAGCGTCAGTGCTTAAAATGTCCCGTGAGCGTCCCGGCGTCAGCGCGCAGCATCGTCATATTTCGATCGGCGGGCACGCCCAACAGCAGGACGTGCACCCGCCATTAATTAAAGGCCTCATTTAGGCCCTTAACTTGCTAATCATCAATGACTTTGAGGGGCTCTGTGTGAACTTCGGCTCGGCGCACGGGCCCAACGGGCAGGCAAGTAGGAGATTTTTTAATAAAACTCATGGATTGGCAGGATATGTGGACTCAGAGGCGTTGTTCATGTTTTCCATGAAGTTTTAATTGCAGGAAGTGTTTTAAAGTTCCCTGTTTGATTGTTAGTGGTTCACATTAATTTCCAAGAGCATTTAGTGTACTTTGAAACCAGTCTGCAGACAGTTATCTTTCTCGGGCCTGCAGCTTTCCAGAGGCCTCCATTTAGCCTGGGGATATGGATTCTGACCTTTCCACTGGAGGCAGCTCCTCTGAGGAGGAAGGGAGGGATAGAATAAGGAGGAGGCCAGGACTGGACAATCAGCCTCCAGGGGAGCCACCTACGGGAGGCCAGGCACAGGCACAAGGGGTACAGGGCCAAAAGGTAGTCCAAGGTGCAAGGGGCCGCAGAAGATGCCACTATCCTGCTGCCAGGGTATATAAGCGGCGAAGCAACTACCTCAATATGACTGAGGTGCAGTGCCGAAGGAGGATCCAACTCTCAAGGGAGACAGTCAACTATATCTGTCAGATGATTGGCCCTGAGATCTCCCCTAACTGTGTGGGTGGACACCCCATGCCAGTGGCTCTGAAGCTCACAGTTGCCCTCAACTTCTATGCCTCTGGCTCCTTCCAGGGCTCAGTGGGTTATCTTTGTGGTGTTTCCCAATCAGCTGTGCACACTTGTGTCAAGCAGGTCACAGATGCTTTATTCAGATGGGTATTGACCTTCATCCACTTCCGCTGTGACCAGGCCAGCCAGGCAGAGCGAGCCAGAGGCTTCGTGGCCATTGCTGGCTTCCCCCATGCCCAGGGTGCAATAGACTGTACACATGTGGCCATCACGGCGCCAGCAGGTGAGCCTGGTGCCTTTGTCAACAGGAAGGGCATGAACGTGCAGATAGTGTGTGATCACAGGATGCTGATTCTACAAGTCTGTACAAGGTACCCTGGAAGCTTCCACGACACCTACATCCTCAGACACTCCCAGGTGCTGGGGCTCTTTAGTTCTCCAGCTCGACTGGCTGGCTGGCTGCTGGGTGACAAGGGCTATCCCCTCAGAAGGTGGCTCATGACACCTCTCCGCCATCCAAGAACAGAAGCTGAGCAGCAGTACAATAGGAGCCAGGGCACCACAAGGGCTGTGGTGGAGAGAGTCATCGGTCTTCTCAAGATGCGCTTCCATTGCCTAGACCGCTCAGGGGGTGCACACTAATACCCCCCAGATTGCGTCTCTCTGATTGTGGTAGTCTGCTGCGCTCTGCACAATCTTGCACTGGAAAGGGGGGGACGCAGTTGACGATGAAGACCTTGAGGCCTTGGATAAGGCTGCACATGATGAATCCAGCAATCCAGCAGTGGCTCAGAGGATGACGAAGCACAGGGCGATGATGAGGGGCAGCACACCGACCCGCTTTTACACCAAGGAGTCAGGGACACCCGGGACAATTTAATCCACTGAATCTTCAGCTAGCTCCACACACATGGATCAACAGGACCAGCATTGCCTGGCTCTTCCACATGTGGCACTTAGGTGCTACATCTTCCACCTCATCAGCTGCAACTAAGGGCTTAGTACAGAAATATCAATGTCCACTCAAACACTCATGATATGCCTGTGAAAAAGACAAATGCAGCACAAAGGAAAGACCCTCAGCCATGGTCGGAAAAGTGGACTTTATTATGTCCAAAATATAACAGAAACGTCTCCATTGCAAACGTAAGTATATTTTTCCCTATTCTAAGGCAAACACAAAATCACCAGTGACATACCCGGTGAGTGTCTAATGTGCCTTATGCTTTCGTTTGTGGTTGCTACGCCGAGATGCCACCCCATCGGTTGGAGTGGCTTGTGAGACAGCCTGCTGACTCTGCTGTCCTGCTGGCCTCGATGACCTTGGCAGGCATCCTCTGGCCCATGGAGCCTGTGCTGGCCCCACCTGGGAGGGAGTAGCCAGTTCCTGAACTGGCACCTCCCCAGTTGTCGCAGACTCAACGTTGACTGGCAGAGGGGTAGAGGAGCTGTTGCCCTCATCCGGAGCATCCTGAGAAGAGATCACAGCGACGACAGGCAGCTGCTGTGACCTCCCTGCTCACCACAGATGCATGGGCACCGAGTGGCGACGCTTGGTGCCCACAACATCTCCCACATTGGGAATGACCACCCACTCATCGCTGTGAGGGCTTGCAGGTCAGAGCGTAACCCAATCAGAAGATTCTCCATCCGATTGAACCCCCTCTCCATGAGAGTCGCCAATCTCCCATTGGAGGAAGCGTGAAGCTCTGCCCTGAGGTTCATGCCTTCACTTGCACTCTGCCTGGACTCCTCCATCGCAGAGACCAACTGAATCAAACCCTCATGCAACCCTGCCAGATGCAAATGCAATTCCTGCCACTTGTCCTGCAGCTGCTGCATTGGTGAGAACTCCAGAGGCACGTCATAAGTGCCGGACTCAGCATGTGCCTGGTCTCCTGCAGCCCTCCGGCTGCTGGCGCCATCGATACTCTCTGTCCCTACCATTTCCTCCAGCGATTGTGAAGTGCCCTCTCCACTGTGACCCAGGACACTAGCCATTGGTAAATTTCCCACCGAGGTGTTTGTGTCTGTGCTGGTACCTGGCTGGCTGAAATGATGTGCCGCAAGTTGCATATCTTGGGCCTCAGGTGTGGAGGGGGGCGCTGCAGTGTGTTTTGGTGTGGCCATGTGGTGGTGATGCTGAAATTAACAACAAGGACAGTGCACCAGTTGGCGTACAGTCAGTTGAACCTTTCATCCCTTTCCCGCTCAGCCTCATAAGTCGCTCACCCTTCAAGACCCTAAGGAGACGAACATTGGTGGGGTGGAAAGAGTCAAGAGGAGGCCCAAACATTAGACACGCATACAGATAGGCTGGTCAGACGGCCTCAAGAATGCCACATGGCATGTTATGTGCCATTGGAGTGGGGAGAGGGCAGAGGTATCTGACCTGGATGCATGCTGCACTGGATAGTTGTGGTGCTGAGGAAACATTGCAAACACTTGTGACATTTGCCGTGGAGCACAGGAAATTGACAGGTCACATTATTGGCCTTCATACCGTTATGATGCGCATACAACAGGTGGGCAGAAGGCAACATTTCCCCTTGGCGCAGGGATGAGTAACATGGTGGCATTTATTTAAGTAGAGTGCCATGTGGTTCACAACTGAGGTGTTGAGCACCTTTTGGACAGAGTAATGTGGGGCACACTGGCTGAAAGGGTGGTGGAGGTTCCAACCCCCCCTAAGATGCAATAAGTCTTTGGATATGCAGCAGCCATGCCTTGGCATGTTAGGCCATGGGGATAGTGGTCACAAATGGGATAAGGTGACTTTGGAAGGTGGTGGAGATGCGATTCCTCAAAGGAACGAGGGACCTTTGTGTATGACCCACATGTCAGAGTGTCTCAGTCTGTGAATGAGCAGTGTTGCAGCGTTAACGATTGCAGCAGCCATCAGTGGTTTAGATGGTGGGCAGACAGAGTGGATGGGACTGTGGACCTCAAATATCTGGCTGCTGCACCCCAGCCTTGCTGCCACCTGCTGCCCTGACGTCCTGCCTCCTCCCCAGCTCCATGGCCTGCTCTTCAAAGGTCGTGAGGCGCTGGAGCAGGGCGTGCCACCTCCAGTCCTCTGGCGATACCACTGATTGTGCTCAGTTTTTACCTGCAGAACAGAGAAGAGGATTTATTGGGGCTGATCGCTCACGTACTCTGCATGCGCATGCCACACCTCAACCACAGTGGCCCACCTGTGGCCTCCAGCGGCTCCTGTCCACACTACTGGTGATCAGTCCCCAGAAGATAGTATGGCTGGTCCCAAAACCCTCCCCCAACAACCACCTTGGACACATTTGACGTCCATCACTTTGAATAACACATGGGTCTTAGTGCCCATGGCAAGGAGGCACAGCTAGGTGCGGCGCCAAGGCCAGCAGATGCCACTTGGCCACGACACTTTGAGGCTCCCCTTCCACCATCTCATCACCATCAATATGACATGTGTTGGAGTTCTGAGTATGTGTCTAGCGACCTCCCCTGCAGGTGTGACAAACACCAACATATGCTGAGGGGAAAATCCATCTTCTCAACCACTAAGGCTGATGTAAGCATGGTCAGTACACGTTTGCCCACCCCACCCCCACTAGGGCCACCTGTCACTTGCTCATCCTGCTTTCTATTCTTAATGTCATCATTAGCACCTCCTTTAGACAGTATCACCACCATTGACACCCCTTCGACCTTTTGTTTATGACATATCTCTCCTTTGCCTCCACCTATCACTGGCTTTCTATCCAACTTCACCTGTCCCAACCCCTTAGACAGTATATATTTCACCACATTTTTACTTCTCTTTAGTTCTGAAGAAGAGTCATGTGGACTTGAAATGTTAACTCTGGGTGGAGTGGGGCTCAAAGGCTAAGGCTACCTTCTGGGTCAAATGCCCAAGGCCGACATGGTACTCACTCATCCAGAGCGCAACAAATCATTAAATCTCTTGCAGCACTGTGTGGCTGTGTGCCACACATCATCATGGGCGCTTACAGCATCACCAACCTCCTCCCATGCCTGCCTGATGACATGTGGAGCCCTCCTCCTCCCATCATCCGGATACAATATATCCCGATAGCTGGACACCTCTTGGAGGAAGACAGCAAGACATGCATCGGGGAAGCGAGGGGCACATTGGCCCCCCCCCCACACTGGTCTCACCTGCAGCCTGCCCCCCGCTTCTTGCTCATGCTCCTATCCTGTAACAGCTGCCTCTCTCTGTCCCCGGGTGGCCATGGTGCACTGCCTCAAGCAGGCTGCCTGGCCACTCTTTATACAGACAGCCAGTTCCCCATTGGAACCGGCAGTCTGAGCATGCCCCCCTCCGCGACTATTTTCCCATTCTCCGCGGGAGTCGCTAACCCGCTGGATGGGCCTCAATTGGCCTGCCCATGCAAAATGGCGGCGTGGCCCATTTTAGCGGCAGTAACCGGCTGCCCACCTGCCGCCGAGTCAGTTGGGCCTGCCCGTCTGTCAATGGCAAAATTCTGCCCAGTGTGTTTATTTTTCCTGAAGATTACTGGTAAAATTGGTACTATGATAGACTTTTATTATTAGAGAGGTAAAGTCCAAAGACATAGTGAAACTATGGGAATTTGCATTCAAAGGGGAAAAATATATATAAAGGAGAGAAAGGCAAAATACTGCAGATGCTAGAAATCTGAAACAAAAACAAAAAATGCTGGAAAATCTCAGCAGGTCTGACGGCATCTGTGGAGAGAAAGACAGCATTAACATTTCAAGTCCACATGACTCTTCTTCAGAACTAAAGAGAAGTAAAAATGTGGTGAAATATATACTGTCTAAGGGGTTGGGACAGGTGAAGCTGGATAGAAAGCCAGTGATAGGTAGAGGCAAAGGAGAGATATGTCATAAACAAAAGGTCGAAGGGGTGTCAATGGTGGTGACACTGTCTAAAGGAGGTGCTAATGGTGACATTAAGAATAGAAAGCAGGATGAGCAAGTGACAGGTGGCCCCAGTGGGGGTGAGGTGGGGGGAGGGGATGGTGTGGGGAAAAAAGATCGAAATAGGCTAAAAGGTGGGGATAAAACAATGAATAAAAATTGAAATTTTTTTTTTAAATAATAATAAAAATAGGTGGAAAAATATATACATAAAAATTTAAAAATAAATATTTGAAAAAAGGGGATCAAAAAGGGGTGAGGAGAGAGTTCATGGTCTGAAGTTATTGAACTTAATGTTAAGTCTGGAAGGCTGTAAAGTGCCTAATCGGAAGGTGAGGTGCTGTTCCTCCAGTTTGCATTGAGCTTCACTGGAATATTGCAGCAGGCCAAGGGCGGATATGTGGGCATGAGAGTGTATTGAAATGGCAAGTGACAGGAAGGTCTGGGGCATGCTTGTGGACAGACTGTAGGTGTTCTCTCCAATGTAGAGGAAACCACATTGGGAGCAGCGAATGCAGTAGACCAAATCGAGGGAAGTGCAACTTGAAAGGAGTGTTTGGGCCCTTGGACGGTGAAGAGGGGGGAAGTAAAGGGGCAGGTGTTGCACCTTCTGCGATGCATGGGAAGGTGCTGTGGGAGGAGGTTGAGGTGTTGGGGGTGATGGCGGAGTGGACGAGGGTGTCCCAGAGGGAACAGTCCCTACAGGGGTTGGGGTGAAGGGAAGATATGTTTGGTGGTGGCATTATGCTGGAGTTGGCAGAAAAGGTGGAGGATGATCCTTTGAATGCGGAGGCTGCTGGAGTGATAAGTGAGGATAAGGGGGACCCTATCATGGTTCTGGGAGGGAGAGGAAAGAGGGAGAGGGCAGAGGCGCAGGTGATGGGTCGTACACGGTTGAGAGCCCTGTTAACCATCGTGGGTGGGAAACCTCGGCTAAGGAAGAAGGAAGACATGTCAGAAGCATTGTTTTGGAAAGTAGCATCATCAGAACAAGTGTGATGAAAGCGAAGGAACTGAGAGAATGGGATGGAGTCCTTACAGGAAGCGGGGTGTGAGGAGTTGTAGTCGAGGTAGCTGTGGGAGTCGGTGAGCTTGTAATGAATATTGGTGGACAGTCTATCACCGGAAATTGAGACAGAGAGGTCAAGGAAGGGAAGGGGAGTGTCAGTGATGGACTATGCAAAAGTGGAGGAGTGGAAATTGGAAGCAAAATTAATAAATTTTTCCAGGTCCAAACGGGAGCATGAAGTAGCACCGAAACAGTCATCAATGTATCAGAGAAAGAGTTGTGGGAGGGGGCCAGAATAGGACTGGAACAAGGAATGTTCCACATAGCCCATAAAGCGACAGGCAAAGCTGGGGCCCATGCAGGTACCCATATCCACACTTTTTATTTGGAGGAAGTGAGAGGAGTTTAAGGAGAAATTGTTCAGTGAGAAAACAAGTTCAGCTAGACGGAGGAGTGTGGTGGCAGATGGGGATTGTTTGGGCCTCTGTTTAAGGAAGAAGCGGTGGGACCTCAGACCATCCTAGTGGCGGAGGGAGGTGTGGAGGGATTGGACGTCCATGGTGAAGAGGAGGCGGTTGGGTCCAGGGAACTGGAAATTGTGTATAAAGGGGAGAAGCTATGTGCAAGGGAAGGCATTCTAAGATCAAGCAAGTATGAAAAAGCCTCCATCTCTGTGCACAAACAGCTGTCTGCAAGAACGGAAGTTAAGGAAACTCATTTTGAATTCAATTGTTCAGGATATCATATTACTTTGCCTGAGTATGTTTAAATCTATGTGTTTTACTATTGCCTTAACAGAGGTGTAACTGGGAGTTAGATTAATTAGGAGGTTTAGAAGTTATTATAGCAGTAATTTGTAGACCTATGTATATGCTTAAAATTATTTTTTTTTATTAATAAATGTTTAACTTAATTTTGTAAAATCCCTCTAAGATCCGGTGGACTTATTACTACTGAATTCAAGGCATGCATCTCGAAATAAATATGCAAATTGAAAAACAGTTGTTGCAGTTGTTTCGAGTTTCCCTTTGTGATTTGAGCTGTTCAGCATTTACAATCTGTGTTCCATAACTCTCTGTTGTGGATATCGGGGGAGCACCAAGATGTCGTGGCAGGTTAGGAAGGTTAAGAAGATGGAATTGCACAGCCTCGGCTCGGGTGTTAATAACATGTACATAATGTTCACTTTGTTAATAAACTCCCAAGAAAGTCTCCGTGCCTATGGCTCCTTTTACTGATAAGCAGTGTTCGTGTCACTCAGATGTGAAACATTGGCCCCTGCACAAGGTAAAGGCAGGTATCTCAGTCCAGGGCCTCTTCCTTGTGTTTTGTGCAACTTCCCCAGTACACTGGTGGTGTGCGTTCACTATCACTGGATACATCAGTCATGCCTGCACCTTGATGGGACTTATCATTGCTGCCAGAATGTCCTGTTCCATCATTCTCTGTGTACTCCCAGCACCTTAGAGGTGCGACTACCCCTCATCCTCACCCCACCGCCACCCTGCAATCTCATCAGCATCTGTATCCGGTGACAGTCTGCTCTTGAAGGATGCCATAAGATCAGGAGAAGTTAAAGTTTCCCACTGCATCTCCATTATATAACCTGTTCACAGAGCGCAAGTGATCTGCCATCAGTCAGAGTCAGACATTCACATAAGCTGAGGATCTATGGAGTGTCCCCACTGCATCGTTATCATCCTCCTGGAATATAGGGGCTATGGGCATCCGCTGAGTCTCAATGATAGGAGCCTTATGTACACTGGTTTGTGCGCTGCCATCAGCCAGACAGGAGTTAAACATTCACAGATGCAATGTGAGGCTCTATTGTGTCTCTTCACTGCATTTCGTCATCATCTTCCATGTACCCAGCAGCTATGAGAGCTTCTTGAGTGCACCTGCCTCATTGGCCAGTACAAAGACCTCATCAACATAATCACCTTTGCGGACCTCCTCACCCTCATCCTCATCGAAACCCTCCTCATCAGAGGAGACGTGGAGCTCCTTTATATCCTCCTCAGCCAGCTCCTCTTCCCATTGCAGCACCACGTTGTGAAGGGTTCAGCAGGTGATGACGATGCTTGACACCCTCTGCAGACTGTATTGCAGGGCTTCACAGGCCAGTCCAGGCACTGGAACCTCATTTTCAACATTCTGATGGTTTGCTCCACCAAGGAGTGAGTTGCAGCATAAGCCTCATTATACCTTCTCTCTGCTGCAGTCTGAGGCCACAGGGCCGACCTTGCAGCAACAACCACCCCCCCACCCCAAGTTGCCTCAACCACATTGCAGCCCTTGCCCTGGCCAGCCAGCCAGGAAAATGCGACTTGCTTGTCCCCTCACCTGAATGTGCAGTGCCTCAACCTTAAGGTCCAACAGATGACCCTCGCGAGTGCTGTGCCACTTTGCTCTGCACGTTGCTGTGCGCTCACCTCCGAGTTTCCCTCAAAGTGCAATTCACCCGCTGCACATCTTATAAATGCTGTTGTGAAACATGTCGGCATGATTGCACGCCAAAGTGCCCAGATGATCCAGCGTGGGAGGATGATTCCAGCAAGCAGGGCTTATAATGATTTGCAGATGTATTAAAATGAAGTTCCCAACATCAAGCAGTGAGAAATGCGGCCCACCACTGTTGGGCAGACCAGACGATTGCAAGCAGGTTTTACGATGTCATGAAACCAATTTTTGGCCTTCCCACCACACTGTCCGCTCATGCCTGCAATGACACCTGACGCCAATGGACACAAAAATTTCCACCCAAAAACTAGGTGGCTGGCAGTTGAAAAATGGGTGTGGGCGCTTGTAGGGGTGGGTCCAAGGTCACCTTGGCCACCCCATTGATGCCTAAGGCTGGTTTGATGTAATTGTCAGTGGATCTGTAACTTAGTGAATGGTAAGCCTGTCTGATTCCAGAACCGATTAAAGACATAAGTTGGGGGTAAAAGGTAGTTACTCAGACTGGCAAAAAGCGAGAGATGCTGTTGCACAAGGATTGGCACTTGGACCACTGGTGTTCAACATATCCATAAATGATTTGGACTCAGGATCGGAAGCACAATTAGAACACTTGCAGTTGACACCAAATTGAGATGTGTAGTTAACAAAGGTAGGATTGTGACAAAACACAGGAAAATCTTAATAAACTTGGAGAATTGATGTGTAATTGATAAAGGAACTTTGATATTGATAAGTGTGAAGTGAACATTTGAGAAGGAAGTGTAAGGAGGCAACAAACTCCTTGGAAATCAATAGGTGAGTTCTAGCCTCCTAAAACAGGTAGGTCCGGGTCACATAGGATGTTAGGAGAATCTAAAACTCAAATCAAACTCACTCACTTCTGATTTTACCAGAGCTGAAATTAGGGCAGGCGACCAACCCGCTCCAAATATAATGAGGCCTCAGATTCAATCTCCATTGTAAGTTTAAGCCTGGCCTGTCTTTCCACTTACCTACTGGATCCAGCTTATAAGGTTCTACAACCTCTGCCCTCCACTTTAGCACCCTGTCTTTCCGATCCTCCATCCCTCCTTTGCAGGCCCTGACTACAACCTCTGATCTTCTGCTCCCCAACCGCCTCCCTCTCCAAAGCACCAGATTTCCTCCTCATTACCCCAAGACAACCAATCTCCTCCCTACAGCCCCCCAAGGTGTCTGACCTCCTCCTGCCCACCCCAAAAGATTTCCAATCTCCTCATCCCCCACCCTGAAACCTCTATCTCCTCCCTACCCTGAGGCCTCTATTCTCCTCCCCATACTGAGGCCTCTGATCTCCTGTCCACACTGAGGCCTCTAATTGCCTCCCCACCCTGAGGCCTCTAATCACCTCCCCACCCTGAGGCCTCTAATCGCCTCCCCACCCTGAGGCCTCTGTTGTCCTCCCCACCGCCAATCCCAAGGTCTCCAGCCTCTGCTCCCCAAGCCTTTCCATTTCATCTGCTCCAAAGGCCTTACATCTCCCCCTTCCCCTCAGTCCCAACACCACCACTCACCATCCAACAACAGCCTCCAATCACTATTTTGAATTTAACCAATGTCTGTCTTTCCATTTAACTACTCAATCCAACTTACCTGGTTCCACCCCAAAACCATCTTTCCAATTATTCCCAGCGACATTACCCAGCTGCTGCCTCTGCTCTTCGCCAACCCCCCATCAGTCCACCTCGCCAAGGCCTCCGATTTCCCTGCTATTCTTGGTACTGAGGCCTCCGATCTCCCCCACCGTCCCCCACACCAGGTCCTCCGATCTCCCCCACCATCCCTCACACCGAGGTCTCCAATCTGCCCTACAACGAGGCCTCTGATCTCCCCATCATCCCCCACACCAAGGCCTTGGACCTCCCCACTGTAGTAAAACGACCTGAGACATAAAGGTTAAAGTACTGCCCACACAATGATATAAGAGAACACATGACCTGCACCTAGGAGTCAGTATGGTGTTGGGCAGTGCCATGTGTAGAAGCAAACATGGAGACTGCTCCTAGCTTGGTTCTTTAGTGTACCTAAGTACATGGTTTTTAGTAGCTAATAAATTTTTACTGTTGAACTACCTAAGACTACAAATACCTGGATAAGACCTACCAAACTACACCCAACACCTTACAATAATCACCATTCCCCATACCAAAGTCTCCGATCTCTCCCACCATCCCCCAGCTTCTGATTTCAATTTCATCCCTCAAGATCTTCAATCACCCTTGACCTCTTATTTTCTTCCCTTCTCATCTTCACTTCTCCACTCCCTGGCTGCAGTCTGGTGCTGCCTGACAGCTGGCCAGCTCTTCCATCCAGCTGACTGCAGCCAGGAAATGGAAGCAAAAATGTTAATCGAGTTCCGCCATTAAATTTGGCCAGACATGAAGGAAACCCATTCATTCTGGCTCATCAGTCTCAACAAAGTGACCACCTGCTCCTCTCCCCCTCAACCATCAAGGACTAAGGGCAGGATTTTTGCTGACTTAGAAGCCCTTAAAAATGGCAGCAGGGACCCGATTCCAGGATTCCTGAACCCATTCCTGGGGTTGCGGGTTTCCGGAGTGCCTTTAAGGGTGCAGGGTGGTATAGGTTGTGAGCCCGCACCCCACACTCCCGATCTGGATGGCTCCATTGCGGGAACAGGCATGTCCTAGTCCTCTGCAATTTTCATGGAGTCGGGACACAGAGTTGTGGTTCATAACACCTTGGTGGTGTCGCTACCTCGGTGGCCCAGAGCCTACATAAGGTGACCTTTTAATAGGTAACTTCAAAAAGTCCTCCTCATGGCCCCATGCTAAGGAATGTCACTTCCATGCCTATGCATCCACTGTACACTGT
Organism: Carcharodon carcharias; assembly: GCF_017639515.1. Taxonomy (NCBI): domain Eukaryota; kingdom Metazoa; phylum Chordata; class Chondrichthyes; order Lamniformes; family Lamnidae; genus Carcharodon; species Carcharodon carcharias. The sequence goes on along the minus strand of NC_054478.1, from coordinate 61,062,155 downwards.
ATAGAACCAACGAACCCTATGGTGACAGTAGGACATGTTAAAAATTGATAACTTTTTACTTTCTTAAAATAGTCCCTTTTTATTAAAGGCCAATAAAAGCGTCTATCATCCAGATCATTTTAAGTATCAATACATGAAACTGCAAGCACTTAAAACTTCTTTATCTTGTGTAAATAAACTTTGTTAAATTGCCAGCATAGATCAGAGTGCCAGAACTGTCCATCAACCATGTTTTCTCTGGGGCTCAGGTGTTTTAGTACTCTAATAGATGTCTGGACTCAGCCAAGAATACATAATGAAGCTTGATCAAGAACCCAGGCATCCATTAGCATGTTGAAATACCTTGGCATGGGGGAATGTGAGGGGCCATAGTGTTGCTTGGGTAGGCATAGCTTGGGATTGGGGGCATGAGGGGCTACAGTGGTTGTCTGGGGTGCATAGCTTGCCATGGATAGAGCATGGGAGGGACAGGTGGCCATAGGGTGTGGGTGGAAGGTACGAGGTGGCATGGATGAGGAATGGCGTTGTTTGGGGTTGAAAGGTGTGAGGTGTGAGGGCTGGGGGGGCTCTGTGTTTTACTTTTAACTAGGATAAAGTCCCACAGCACTGATGCGGCCCTTCTAAACAGCCCACCTCCTCATCCAACAAACTTTTCCCAGGTCCGCCGGTCCAACGCTGTCTGCACTGCCATCCTCCAGCCCCCCCTTCCCCCACCCGCCCCCTCCCCCTTACCCCACACTGAAAATTCTATTCTGGCAGTCACTTTCTCCAAAGGTGGACAGGTCAAGCCGGGAATTTCTCCCACTCCCATTGCCCACCTGGAAGGTGAAAATCCAGCCCTACATGTTTAAATGGAGTAGAGGAACAGATGCATCTGGGTGTTTAGATACACAAATCCCTATAAGTAGCAATGAAGAATGCCAGCCTTGGCCCAGTTGACAGAACTCTCCCATAAGGTTCTGGATTCAAGACCTACCCCAGGGCTTAAGTACAAAATCAAGGTTGACCCTCCAGTGCAGTTCTGAGGGAGTGCTGTTTTACTTGAGGTGCCTTCATTCAGATGGGACAGTAAACCATAGCCCTGTGTGCCCTCTCAGGCAGACATAAAATATCTCATAGCATTATTTCAAAAAAGAGCAGAGGAGTTTTGTCCTGGCCAATACTTGTTCTTCAATCAGAAGAAACAGATTATCTGGTCATTATTGTATTTCTTTTGTAGGAGCTTACTGTGCGCAAATTGCTTACCCACATTTCTTACATTACAACAATGACTACATTTCAAAAGTACTTCATTGGCTATAAAGTGCTTGGCAAATTCTGGTGGTCATGGAAGGCTCTGTATAAATGTAAGTCTTTCTTCTTTTTACAAGGCCAGAAAAGAAAAGCAAAACACTGGAGTTCACTTCTAAGGAGATAGAATCAAAAAGCTGAGACATTGGGGTGAATTTTATGGAGGGGGCATATTGCCCACGCACCCCACCCCCCACCCACTCCCCACCCACCCCCCCCTCCCCCCCATCAACCCCCCAATAGAAAAATCAATTGGCAGTTCATCGACTTTAAAAAGGGCTGTCCCACAGCAATAATACATTAGAGATGGCCATAAAAAGCTGAGAGTGGAAATCACGCCCGTGGGAACTGCCGGCCAACCATGCCAGGTTGACCGGGAGCTGAGTAGTTCCATCAGCGCCAGAACACTGGTGGTGGTCACAACAAGTAGCCGAGTGGAAGATCGATGTGCCTGACTTACAGGTAAGCCTGGGGTTTTTGTTCGGGAAAGGATTGGGGACCATAGGGTTGGGTGGAGCAGGGGTATGAAAGTGGGGTTTTGGGGGTCGGGGAGACACTAAGCAGGGTACAATCTTGGGGGGGTTGCCCCGATGGCCACAGGTAATCCCACCAAAGGAGGTAACAACTCTCTTTCTTCCCATCTTTTAGCCCGAGTTGCAAAAGCAGCAGGTTGGCCTCCTTCATTCTGCTTTTCCAAGCCACACATATTATTGTGGCAGAGGCAGAAGCAGGTCCTCAAGTGTCCTTCAATTGGCAACGAAAGGACCTCAATAGGCCTAATGTCGGGTGGGCTTGCTGACGCCTTACCTGCTCACCATAATAAGGGGGTAGCTTGGGGATAGAGGGTGGGCTGGTTGCCCGTTTAATTTTACATTTTATTAATACACCAGTGGGGTGCTGTAAATTTCTTCCTTTATGTCCATTTGAACTTCTGTTAGACCACACTTTGGAGTACTGCTAGAACAGTTCTGGCCTTTCTATTGTCAAAAAGAATATTGAGGTACTGGCGAGAGGGAGAAAAGATTTTCTAGAATGATATCAAGAAAGGCTCTTCAGAAACACAATCACAGTACGTCATACTTACTGGATTGTAACTTTGTCCCAAAATTTACTGCAAATTCTGGCATGGTTGCTTGGCAATAATAGTCCATTTATGGATTTTCCAGAGGCATTTCATTAGGTTTCACAACAGGATTATTAGCAAAAATAAAAGCACAAGGCATTGGAGGTAACTTTGTAGCATGGGTTAGTAATTGATTGGGAGATAGGAGAGACAGAAAGCAGGGAGAAAGGAAACATTCTCTGATTGGCAACTTGTGACAAGTGGTGTACCTCAGGAATCTGTACTAAGTCCTCAGCTTTTTGCCTTATGTGTTAATAACCTACCTCTTAACAGTTGAATGAAAAAAAATCACACTGTTCTGCCCATTTACAGATCCCTCTAAATGCTTTTGCAACCGATACCTATTACATTGAACTCCGATCTCCCTCAATCTTAAAGTATCTGATGCAAACATAACCCATGTGTATCAACTTTCAGAACCAAAGCCACACACATAAATTAGATACAGTTGGGATACAATTCCTGAAACTTGAAGCACTCTGGTCAATATTCCCCTATGCCCCTGCCACAATGAAATCGCTACTCTAACAAGAATGCACGTCTTTCTTTACTTCAGCCAATCTAATGCATTAATGTTTAACCCAGAATTCTCACTATTTAAACCTTAACCAGAATTCTTTTAAGGGGGCAATTTTTCTCAAAGGATTTCTGGAAGTCCAGATGCAACAAATCATAAAATTTACCATTGTTAGGAAACCATGCTTTATAAATAAATGACTTTATGAATTTAAAGGCTGTAAACTATTAATTGATTATTTTTTAAAAGACTAAAGCCACTTTCCAATGACTTGAAATCATTGTCAAAGGTGGCTGCACTTTTGCATCACTGTACCTTCGACATTCCAAAGCCATTGGAATGGAGACATCCTCACCAGGAACGATCATATTGCAGAAGTATGAATTGGAGCCTTCTCCTAACCCATTAGTAAAGCATCCTGACAATCACCTGGAGGCTCAACTGGCTGGAGACAGACCATTAAACATAATCACTAGGAGAAGAATGCTTTGACTATGAAAGGAATGTGCCCAGATGCAATCTAATCATGTAAGCCAGGCAACTGGAATCCACTACTCATAAACATATTTGGGTCAATAGGCATTGGAGAGAGAGGGTCTGTGACAAGCTAGCCAATCCTTTGGGCAGGATTTTACCATCGACAAGCCGGGGGCAGGGCCTGCTCGCCGAAGCATAAAATGACGCGCGGTGACGTTGGCAGAACTCCCGACCTCACCGCACCCTATTTAAATTTTCAGGTAGGTGGGAGCGCAGCAAAATCAGTTGTGTGCCCGCCAACCTGTTAATGGCCTTTTGAGGCCATTGACAGAGTCGATTAAGCAATTAAAGGACCTGCCCATCCAACCTTAAGGTTGGCAGGCCAGAAGCCCCGGTGGGAATTAGAAAAAGCATGAAACCTCATCCACGGGCGGGATGAGGTTTCATGTAGGTTTTTAAAAATTTTAATAACATTTTTGTAAAAATTATGGACCTGTCCCAAATCATGTGACAGTGTCACATGAGGGGACATGTTAGGGAAATTTTATTATTCTATTTTTAGCTTTTTTATATTTAGAGCCAATCTCCCTGAGGTAGCACTTAGCCCCAGGGAGATGAGTGCACTGTTTCATGCACATGTGCAAAAGAGCGCACTCTCGATTTTGGGATTTCCCCCCCGCTGGCACAGGAAGCGCATAGCTTAATTGGCCCACCCATGTAAAATGGCACCACACCACCAGTCGGGGGCGCCATTCGGAAGCACGCCTGTGTGCACCCACCCTTCAACCTCGCCCCCCAATGGGGGGAATATCCTGCCCTTTGTATTTAAGAACCTGTCTTCACTGCACACCTGCACAAGCAAATGAGATGCTGAAGAAGCAAGATCCCTGTGTGGGATTCTCTCTCCATCCAATTGGCAAGTTTTGAACTCTGTCTGATCTGTGTAACTCCATGATACACAGACAGAGATTTTATAAAGAACTCACCCCCACAGCTGCTATTTCCAAGAGAACAGATAAATTGTCTGTTGTCATCTTTAAACCGCCTCAACATCAACCTAGAAGGGCCACGGAGTTCAGCCTGAAGCCAGCCAAGACACCAAATTCCAAGAGCTGTATAATCTTTAACTTTACTGGACTTTAAATTGCTTAATCTAACCTTCCACTCTGTAATCTATTTGTGTGTGTGTGTGTGTGTGTGTGTGTGTGAACGTCAAAGGCAGAACTTTACAGCCCCGTTTCAGTGGGGACGGGGCTGTAAAATGCAGTGGGCCATTATAAATCCCATTGATGATGAACATAAATCCCGCTGTCATAAAATTCTGCCCCAAGTGTGTGTGTGTGTGTGCAATAAAATTGGAGTAGTTTTATTATTTTATCTAGACCAGGTTAAGTACAATAAATATTATTCTCTTTTCTTTATAAAGACTCAAGGAAACATGTCTATGTGTCTTTTGCAGTCACAGCATGTAAACTGTTAAATACTCACTGAATTGGCAAGCAAAAAGAAAGAAAGTTGCTATTCGACCCCTCCTTGCCTGATTATAACACAATGGTCAATTTGGGAATTCCATGTACTGATCAGGCCGAGCTTGGTCTCCTAAGTACATTACCAAACAAAGTGGGATTTAATAAAAATATTCAGATTTCTCTTGCCTGTCCTATTCAGGTCCTGCAGTCTGAGGAATATCCCAGGCAGAAGACCAGTTGCTAGTTTATTCATGCACCCCCTCAAAGGTGCACTCTCCAACCACACACAGGGAAAACAGAGGATACAGGTGGTGAAATGACCCCCTGCAGCAACATTTTAACAGTTGTCCCTATGGACCTTCTATAGGCCCAGGTCCAGATCCACCTCTCCAAGGATACCTCTGAAATCCCGAAACAATGTAAATGGTGTGGAAACTCAAATTAATGCATTTTTGTTCATGTTTACATTTTGTAGCAGCCCAGAACTGAACTTTTCCAAGCACTATAAAGCAGGATATCAGGGTCATCTGAACATATGAAAATACCAATTAGAAGCAGGAATAGGCAACTTGGCCCCTCAAGCCTGCTCCACCATTCAATAAGATCATTGCTAATCTGAATGTAACCTCAACCTCATTCCTGTCTACCCCCGATAACATTCACCCCCCTTGTTCATCAAGGATCTATCTAGCTCTGTCTTAAAAATATTCAAAGACTCTACTGCCACTGCCTTTTGAGGAAGGGAGTTCCAAAGACTCTCAAGCCTCTCAGAGAGAAAATTCCTCCTCATCTCCATCTTAAGTGAGCACCATCTTATTTTTAACCAGTGACCACTGGTTCTAGATTCTCCCACAAGAGGAAACATTCTCTTCATAGCCCCCCTGTCAAGACCTCTCATGATCTTAAATTAATTTCAATTAAGTCACATCTTACTCTTCTAAATTCCAGTGGATATAAGCCTAACCTGTCCAGCTTTCCTCACAAGACAACCCACCCATTCCTGGTATTAGTCTAGTAAAGTTTCTCTGAACTGCTTCTAACACATTTACACCTTTCCTTAAATAAGGAGACCAGTACTGTACACAATACACCAGATGTGGTCTCGCCAGTGCCCTGTACAACTGAAACACAACCTCCCTACTTTTGTAATCAATTCCCATTACAATAAATGATAACATTCTACTAGCGTTCCTAATTACCTCCTGTACCTGCATACTAGCTTTTTGTGATTCATGCACTAGGACATCCAGATCCCTCTGAATTTCTGTGCTCCTCAATCTCTCACCATTTAGTTAATAAGCTTATTTTATATTCTTCCTGCCAAAATGAACAATTTCCTATTTGCCCACATTATACTCCATTTGCCAGATCTCTTACCACTCACAACCTGCCTATGTCACTTTGTAGCCTCCTTACATCCTCTTCACAATTTACTTTACTACCTACCTTTATTACCTATCTTTGTGTCGTCAGCAAATTTGGCAACCATTCCTTTGGTCCCTTCATCCAAGTCATTTATATAAATTGTAAAAGGTTAAAGCCCCAGCACTGATCCCTGTGGCACACCACTTATCACATCCTGCCAACAAGAAAAAGACCCATTTATGCCAACCCTCTGCTTCCTGTTAGCTAGTCAATCTTCTACCCATGCCAATATGTTACCCCCTACCCCGTGAGCTTTTATTTTCTGTAATAAGCTTTGATGTGGCACTTTATCAACTGTCTTTCTCCAACCTCCTCCTCTCTTTCGGAGACACACACACACTACCACCCTATTACACTCTGGAAATCTAAGTACAGTACATCTTCCATTTCCCCTTTATTCTCAGCACATGTGACTTATTCAAAGAACTCCAATAAATTGGTTAAATGTGATTTCCCTTTTACAAAACCATGTTGATTCTGCCTGATTGCCTTGAGTTTTTCTAAGTGCGCTGCTATAACACCTATAATAATAGCTTCTAACATTTTCCCTATGACAGATGTTAGGCTAACTTCTGTTAGTTTCCAGCTTTCCACCTCACTTCCTATTTGAATATCAGTTATACCTGCTGTTTTCCAATCTAATGGAACCTTCCCCGAATCTAGGGAATTTTGGAAAATTAAAACCAGTGCACTAGTCCACTCAGTTGTATTCAAGAAGGCAGCTTATCACTATCATATCAAGGACAATTAGGGAGGGGCAATAGATGCTGGCCTTACAGGGACTCCCACACCTCATAAATGAATATTTTTAAAAACTGCCAAGGAATTATTTGTTCTGAGGCTTTGAATCTGACCTAAGTTCTTTATCTTATTAGTACCAACGTGTGCATGCATACATAGGGTGGGAGAAGGAGACAGAGGGGGACGTTGGAGAAAGACAGAGTGGGAAAGAGAGAGAGAGAGGGAGATTGAAGAGAGGGTGGGGGAGGGAGGTTGGAGAAAGAGAGAGGGAGGTTGGAGAAAGGGGGGGTGGGAGAGAGAGAGAAGGGGGTTGGAGAATGAGGCAGTGGGATAGGGAAAAAGAGGGAGGGAGGGAGAAAGAGAGGAGGAGGTTGGAGAAAGAGAGTGTAGGAGAGGGAGGTTGGAGAAAGAGACGGTGGGAGAGGGAGGTTGGAGAAAGAGTGTTTGGAAGAGGGAGGTTGAAGAAAGAGGGTGGGAGAGGGAGTTGGAGAAAGAGAGGGTGGAAGAGGAAGGTTGGAGAAAGAGAGGGTGGGAGAGGGAGGTTGGAGAAAGAGAGAAGGAGGTTGGAGAAAGAGAGGGTGGGAGAGGGAGAGAGTGATAGAGGGAACTTGGATAAAGAGAGGGTGGTAGAGGATGTATGGTAGGAAAGACAGTGTGAGGGGGAAAGAAAGTTTGGGGGGAGAGAGGGAATGTGAGGGTTGATGTGAAAAAGAGTGAGAACGAGTGTTAGGGGAGTGTGTGTGCAGGGGCAGAGTATGTCCATAAGCCTGGTTCACCCACAGTATCAGGATTCTCATTCACCCTCTGCCCCACACACCAACCTGTACTTGAGGGTGAAGGTGAGTGAGTGAGTGAGCACCCTGAGATTGTGAGCCGGACACACACACACACTACCACCCTATTACACTCTAATACTCACCTTTATTTATTACTCATGGTATTTTAGTCAGCAACTTGTGTCTTTTCATACCTCAGTTTTTTTTAAATTCATTTTTAATGCTGTGCCAAATCTTAACCTTTCCAAAATTTGCTCATCAGCCCCGTGGGAGAGAAAAATTTTGAAATGTGGCCTCCCACATGAAAGGATTGGACAAGCCCGGGGTCGTGTTTGTTATGTGAAGACTGCATTGGTGCAATACTTGGCTAATTACATTGATACCTGTTAATTGCAGTGATGCTGCAGAATTGAATAGAACAATTGCAATGAATAGAACTGTTAATCACAGCAAAACTGGTTAAAATCAGCAGAGGCTGATTGAAGCCAGACAGGCAATCACAGTAGGACATGAAGAAGTCCTAATATGGCTAAACCCAATGGAAGACAACTTGGAATTATGCTAATCAACCAACAGCCAATCATGCATCCAACTAACCAATCCATATCCAGAAAAGGACTGTGCATGAGCTCTTTCAAAAACTGTATTCTGTCTGAAAACCTTAAAAACATCCCACACAGGAGTGTTAAAGAAAGGAACAGTTGATATATATCAATGGGAAGAGTCCCAATGAACCAAGCAGAAATATCTCTGTCAAAGATCATTCCTAAGTAACTACGGTCACCTCAGATTGACTACTGAGAAGTACCGGTATGATTAATTGAAACTGTTTGATTAAAATTCTTAACAAAGGTGTTGAATTTAGCATGAGATTGAATAACTAACACAATGGTTAAATCTAATAACAGTACGGAAGAGTTAATGACTAGATAAATTACTAAAACAATTAAGGCATTAGAACGTTGGGTTAAGGAGATAACCAGAGGTGAGAATCTGGTAGAAAAGGCTGATGAATAGACAGAGGGTTCTCTTGCTAAACCACATTAATGAAAGCTGTATGGCTTCTGGAGTCTAAGGTGCAAGTCCAGAGTCAAGAGGAAAAAGTAAGATAGAATGAGAAAAAGCAGAGTTACAAAGGAAAGCCTGTGATAGAGAAGCCATAGTAAACCAGTTAATGAGTGACCTCCAGGAGGAATGGCAGACGATGTGGTGTGTTGCACCAGTACACTGAGCTATTGTACAAGACAGAGTTGATGGAGTGTGAGCAGAAATATGAGGAGTCAAAGGAGGAGTGTGGGTTGAATGAGGAAAGAATGAAGAGGGCTGAAAAGGAGGTGGAAAATGTTAAAATTGCCTTTAGAGTTGTGGGGAATGAGTAACACAGCACTGTGAGTCATCCACAAGGCCAAGCCCAAATATAGGAATTAAAACAAAAGCTGAGTATGACTAAGGGTACTCTCCAATAGAACTGGGGGAGGTAGTGCCTGATGCTGAGCACCAGTATGGTGGGTATCGTCCTCTGCCACATGCTCGGAAAACCTGGTACTGGAGAGGCCAGAATGATGGCCCCCATGAGGCAAGGTAAGTATAAGTATGATGGAAACATCCACTGGTTTTACAGGGTGGTTCCCAAACAATGACTATCAGTCAGAATAATAGCACATTCAAATTAAATCCCAAGTTAAATAGTTGGCCATTAAGATGTTGCATAAAGAACATATCTTTTCATTTCAGTTGAACTGTGCATTAAAATTACAATGGCTAGAGGTGAAGGACATGTCTACTGGAACAGTATGAGGGATATATACAATGTTGCTGTCCTGGAACAGAGCGTGCCATGAGAGACAGGATGGTGCCGAGGAGGAGTCTGGTCTAATGGAGAACTGCCTGGCAACAATGTTTTAATTGGCTCCTGACCAGGTGAACAGGGTTGGTGTGAGACCAGTGCAGCAGAATAGCTCTTAGCCTGAAAGGAAAAAGACCTAAAACCTCTTGCTCCTGTGTGTGTACAATTTCGGTAATTCTACATTAATAGCTAACTGATTTTTTCTCCTCATATCTCTATAACTTGCTTTCGCTCTCTGAAAACCCCCATCAAGGGGCATTGAAAGACAAGTGCTCAACCAGTGAACTAAAGACTGAAAGTGCTGGAAGACCACCTTGTGTCATCAACAAAAAACGGAAAGGAATTTGGAAGGCATCGATCAAAATCAGCCCATCAAATCATCTACTCCAGAATTGGTGCTATTGAACTGTCTTATCCCACCCTGAAAATCCATGTTTTTGTGTGTCTTATGCGTCCTTTATGTGTGTGTATAAGGACTTAAGAAGCGGTAGAGTTTAGGTTATAGGGTTAGAAATTAGTACTTCATATTTCTTTCTTTTGTCACTAGTTGAAGACAATTTGTTGAATAAAGTTATTTATTTATTAAGTTTATAAATCTGATGGTCGTATTCTGTTAACCTAAATTAAACAACTAGCTGGGTTGATCAAACTTTTTCACATTTGTTGCAGCTCGGGGAGCAGTGGGATTGATATTGCAGCGTATTATCCTCAGTGAATCGTGACAGTTGCATGAAAATTGTTCCTCTGGGAGGGGTGGATGCAGGTTATATAGGTGGTAGTGGTCGTGTATACAAAGTAGAACAACGGACACCAGGATCCAGTTGTAGAAATAGTCACATTTGTGAAGGAAAGTTGCTTCTCAGGGAGAGGTAGGTATGGGTTAATCCCAGGGATTGCATGTCTATGTGGGTATAAAGCATGTGTCAAGAAGATGCCCCTAAAAAAGGAGCATGTTAAATTAAGGGAAGAAATTGAGGAGTTTAAGACAAGTGATCGAGAAGTAGTTGTAGACTATTAAAAGAACTGAGGAGAAACAAAAAAAGCTCAAAAAGTGAAAGGAAAAATTATGCATTACAAAATAATAGTTAGAAAATCAATGTTTGAGAAAAAGTAGGGCAATTGAATTTGTAGGGAAGAAGTGTACAGCCCGAAGCAAAATGTAGAAATGGCTGAGAGATAATGAAGGTGCAAAAGCAGCAAACTTTACATGTATGGATTCAGGATTTAAAAAATGAATCTTAATGCTGCTCAGTGAGGGGTTGGTAGGTATCACCTGATTAATGAAATACCAGAAGCAGGTTAAAAAGAAAGGAAAAAATGTTGCAAAAGACTCACAGCAAAAGTTAAAATGCTATGAGAAAGGAAAATACAATTGGAGTATGTCACAAAGCTTCCTAATCTGCAAAAGAAAGGCCTTTTTTCAGTTTGTGTAGGCGTGTGTGATTGTCCAAGGTGTGACTTATTTTGGTTAAATGCGTGTTTTATTTGTGTCAGCTTCACTGTTCTGTGTACTGAGCAAAAAGCTATTTAACCCTTTGTGATCTGGTCTTGGGTGCTGTTTTTAGTTTGTTGTTTGTTTATTGTTTTTACATTTGTATTATGGGTGAGATTTTAAACTGGTTCAAACTTAATTTTTTCCCCTGGAGCTTGATGGGGATAGTACATTTGGCACTTGGTGAGTTTATAAATAATTCCTTATAGGAATTCATGTTACTAGGGTGAATGGAAATGTGACAGTGTGAATTTGATTCTTAAATTAACATGGATAAATTTAATAGTGTGCACCCAATGCTGGGATTTTTTTAAAAAATTACCTTTACTTGCAGATCTGTGGAAATGTTCAGTAAAAAGTTATATGTAAGAGTTGTAAGCATGATCGAAAGGGTTGAGGAAGTTGTGTTGGGATGTTGAAATGTTAAGTCTCGGTGTACTATTCACCACTTTTCACTATGTTATTTTTTTTCAGCGATATGTGCCAATGGCAAAATACTTGCTTTGGCTGTTCTTATTTATTCCAGTTCGCTGCTCTTATGGCTAATTTACTCTGAACAAGATAAACAATGACCTGTGTCAGTATTTGTTCAGTGTCCAATTCACCAAACTTTGAGAAAAGCGCTGTACTGTGCACAATCTCCTCTTACTTTTTTCTTACTTTCTGCAAGTTTCCCAATTGCAGTCCTGCATAGCAGATATTATTCCCTTTGTTCTCATCCATGTTATCTTGGCTATGGTGCAATCTCCTATTGCTAGCTTGAGTTCCTCTTCATTCTTGAGTTCCTTTTCTTTCATATGTGCATTTTATGAGAAAGAAAAGCACAAGAAGAATAATGCAAGCTGTTCCACCACGTATGGAAAGTAAAGTGAGTGATGCAACTGAGAGATGTCCATTATGATCTTCACCTGTTGGGTGTACATCAATGAGGGTAGTGTGGCTTATCTTGGATTGTGATGTTGGATGTTGAACTAGACAAGTGAATTGGGGCAGTTTTTGGTGGAGATGTTAACGACAGCTGTGTGGTTGTAGGTTCTATCAAGGTTGGATGTGTTGCTTTCATTGGTGAGCTGCTCAGTGAGACAGGTTGCCTGTCATTATGATGATATTTGGATAGAACCTGTACGCTGAACATGTGACAATAACTGAAGGTGAAGTAGCAGTTTCTTCAGAAGATGCAAGTAGCCAAAGAGAAGGCCGTTATACATCTCTCCCAGATAAATGTGTTAAGTAGTTTGCATGAGGTAATAAGTGTGGATACAAAGTGAGAGTTTGAAATTTTGAATCAGTACAGAATGAGATCAAGCAAATAACATCAGGAATTGGAAATTGGTTTAAGTTGGGTAAAAGGTAAATTGATTTGTGATGGAATACAGGACAAATGCAAAGGACTGCAAAGTTGCAATGTTGGCTTTTTGAGCAGCAGTGTGGATGTGAATGCTTGAAGCTTACAAGCTGGAGAAGCTCTGCTATATACCTTTTGTTAAGAGTTAAGTGGTAAAAGTTTTGTTTCACTGAGAATTGTTTTTTCCTTTTTTTATTGCAGTCATTTTGAAAAGAAACCTGAAAAAAGAAATTACATTTTTTATTTTCTTGTTTAAAGCATATGTTTTGTGTTCTTGTTTAGTTTATAAGTGCTAGGCTGAATTAATGTGGAATTATTAAAGTTAACTTGTTAAGTGGTGAGAGCAGTTCACCACCACCTTCTCAAAGGCAACTAGGGATGGGTAATAAATGTTGGCCCAGCTAGCGGAGGCCACATCCCATGGATGAGTAAAAAAAACTTAAATTTCATCAGAGCCAAGGTGAGATTCTACTTATGATAAATATGTGGGAATTTTAATTCCAGATATAAAATTAACACAAATTGGAGTGGGCAGTTTTGAGTTTTGTTTAATGTTTGACGGAGTTCATTAGAATTTGGGACATTTGAGATGATTATGGGTTGTATTAAAAATCTTGAGTTGAAATTTCTTTTCTTTAAAAAAGCTAAAATTTTGGAAATAATTGGCATTTTATGATTGGACAAATAAACACATTGGGTTCTGAGGAGAGCCACCATGTTTTTTTCCTTTTTTACACAGGTAATGAGGATCCCCATAAATTTTGCCCGGGCTTGGATCATGGTGAGAACAGTAGTTTTGTTGGACACAAACCATCGTCTCACAAGAAGGATGGTGACCCATGGTTTACGGGGTCCACATGAATATGCTGCATCAAGCATCTAGCAGCAAGAGATAAGATCTTATCTGCAGGGGTCCAATGTCACAACATAGTGATGATTTGGAACTATAGGTTTTGCATTTAAAAGATTTGGTTTTAAAACATGTAGGATGATTTGTTATCTTAGTTACCTTTGGCTGTGAGAGTCTCTGTGTTATCAGAGCAAGGCTGCCCACCTCCAATATACCAAGTGGAAAATATTGGGGAAATTAAGGACCAAACACATGTGCAGTATCATTAGACTTTGCCTTACAAAGTGCCTATAGAAAGGAAATTAGCAGTGACTAAGCTGGAGGGACATTCTATCCATGGAAGCATGGTGGTGTATCCTATCGAGTGGAATCTCATCCAGCACTCACCTAGGAGTTTGAGCTAATGGATAATGGGGAGAAGTTAAATGTACCATGGAAACCTTGGTGGTGGGGGGGGCAAGCACTGTGCAACTCAAAATGCCTTTAAGGGTAAACAGAAGTTTATGTAACATCCTTTGAAAGGAATTATATGAATAGTAATCAGAGTTGCTTTTTCCTAAATAGTACCTTTTTGTTAATCCGGTTTAACATATTGGAATTGGAAGACAGGAAAATGCAACCATTTACACCCATAAAATAACTCATGTTCAGCTGAGGGTTGAAGTTGATAAGAAGTTCAAAAATTACGTAACTAAGGGGGGAATCGCCCCCACTCCCCTAACCCCGACCATACCCCCCTCCACCCCATCATTCCTGCCAGAGGCCATCGGGTTGCAAATGAACTCCCGTCTGGAATTTTCCCTCACCGTCCAATCATATATTGGGACTTACCTGGATGAAGGCCCACGGTTGCTTGCAAAGAGTGGAAGAGATCGAGGACTCCAGTGACCTTAGACCCTGGAAGATCATGTGCAGCAGTGGGGGGGGGTGCAGCATCTATTACGTGAATCCTCAAGCTGCTGATGCTTCCAGGACTTGGATCCTCGAGCTGCAGGTGGATAGGTGAATGAGGCACTGTTGGGCAGTGATGGTCTGTGTTGGGGACGGTGCAATAGATGGGGAGGAGAGCAATGAAGAGGTGGGGTGGGGAGGTTTTGGGTGGTAGAGAAAAGAGGGTTGTGGAATGGGTGAGGGGGCTTAAGGAGCAGGAGGGTGGGAAGGGCTGTGTTGCAGTACGGGCAGTGGCCGGGTGTACAAGTGAGCAGAGAGTAGTGGGGAGAAAGGTGGAGGAGAAAAGAGGTTCAGAAAAAGGGGCGTGTGCTGTCAATGGATGAGTCCTGAGGGACTCACTGAGGGAGTTGTTGATAGGAAGGGATGGTGAGGCTTAAAGTGGGCAATGGGACCTGGTAAGGTGGCAAGGTGAGGGTTTGGTGGGTGAAGGGGCGCTGAGGGAGGTTGGAGGGGATATGGAAGTAAAAGCGGAATTGGCAGAATGAGGGGGGGACAGGTCTACTGTCAGACGGGTGGGCTTCTCTGGAAGGTAAGGGACGTGGAGGGTGATGGAGGCAGTTCAAGGGTAACTGTGGGAAGATCAATTTTTACACCTGTGGTGTCAATGGTTATGGAGGGGACAGGGAGGGTTAAAGGACTGCACATCAAACATAACGTGAACCATGGCCACTCACAACTATCTAGATCCTTGTGGGGGAGATCTCGAGATGCTGCAGCAGCAGAAACCCCCAGGAGATGTTGGCTCATCAGGGGTGGGCAGAAGTGTAGGTCATCTCAGCTGGACAACTGGAGGGGAGCCCCAGCACATGGCACTTACAATGCTAGGGTCTTGGGACAGATAAGCATGTGAAAGGCAAAGGCTCAGTATGCGCGGGAGAGTTCTTGCACGTGGCTCACAAGGGCCCTGGCAAAGATTCTTGCTTCCCTGCACATGCATGAAACTGAGGAAGACGAGGGTGCGCACAGGCTTAATGGATAAGAACCATGGTGAAACCACATCAGACCTGATTAAAGTGAAAGCGTAGTCTATTTATAAAACTGTATGAATATTGAACAATTATACTGCATCGGTGCAACCACATGTGAAATCAGAACTTCTTAATTTTGTGTGCCTTGCTGCTGCTTCTAGGTGCTTCCATGACCTCTACAGCAGGAGAGGAAAAGGTCTGCTGAGCATTATGCCCTGTTGTCCCTGATGACTTTGGTGGGTGTGCTCTGCATCCTCGAGAACTTTGGCTTACTTTGGGTCTCCTGCTCTGGTGCAGCTACGCCCTCTGCATTCACAGAAGCCGAGGCTGATGATGTCTCAGACATTTTTTTAATTTATTAATGGGATGTGGGCTTCGCTGGCTGGGCCAGCATTTATTGCCCATCCCTAATTGCCCTTGAGAAGGTGGTGGTGAGCTGCCTTCTTGAACCGCTGAAGTCCATGTGGTGTAGGTGCACCCACAGTGCTGTTAGGGAGGAGGTTCCAGGATTTTGACCCAGTGACAGTGAAGGAACGGCGATATATTTCCAAGTCAGGATGGTGAGTGACTTGGAGGGGAACTTCCAGGTGGTGGTGTTCCCATCTATCTGCTGCCCTTGTCCTTCTAGATGGTAGCAGGCATGGGTTTGGAAGACTGAAGGGATTCCAAAGGGCGGCACATCCTCTGAGAGTCCTGAGAGGGGGTCCTGGGTGTTTCTGCTGCTGCTCCTCTTCCCTTTGGGTGCCCAAGGGCCCCTGTCTGACTCCTTGAGAAGGGACACCTGGATGGAGGTCAAGGAGCCCTGTCCTGCTCTCTCGCAGCCATTTCGAAAACTCGCTCATGGATACTGCAGTGGAGTGAAGGTCTGCATGCATCTCTGTCAGAAGCTAGTTGTTCTGCTGGACAAGGGTCTCCGTAGCATCCGCCACCCTCCCCATGGAGACCTCAACATGCACATATGTCGGAAAAAGTTCATCAGAGCAGGTGGACGGAATCCTCTGCCTCTCATGCCACTCTGTTGAATGCCCGCAACACCTCTGCCTGATGTTCCCCCTCCTTTTACTACATCTCAAGGATCTTGCCCAGGACCACTCCCAGAGGCTCGTCATCTGACTTAAACTTTGCAGGGGCCTCTTTACCAGCAGCCCTCCCAGTGCCAGTGAGCATGGATACCCCTTCCTCCTCCGGCTGTGGAAACGTGTCTGTGTGGTAACCACCAGAGTGAGACCCTGTCGAACTAGTTCTCGTACCCACCGAGGTGTATGTCCCAGGGCTGGTGGAGGGTGCAGATGACTGCTGTGGTGGCTCTACAGATGAAATGCCTTGTTTGCCCTAATCTTCCTTGTTCATCTGTGGGCTGCTAGATTTGGAAGACTTGGTCTCAGGGTCTGGGCTCACCCTCATCTCGGTGGCACCTTCTCAAGGGCAATTAGGGATGGGCAATAAATGCTGGCCTAGCCAGTAATGCCGACATTCCATAAATGTTTTTTTAAAATTGTGTGAGGAGCAAGTGACTGCACGGACTGCCTCCAACTTGGCATCGTGCATGACACTTAGGTTTCTAAGAAATTAAGCATTGTTCCTCACTCGATGGAGATCGCACGCCAACCTCACCATCTCAACATTTCCATTCCAATCCACCCCTGCCAACTCGGCAGCCAGTCTTAGTATGGCGTCATGTATCAGAGTACAACCATTTTCTCCCTGCCGTCTTCTCTCTCTCTCTCTCATGCTTGTTGTGCACCAATTTACCCTGCACAAGGAGAGAAAATGGTTTGAGAGCACTTAGGATGATGTTGGCATACACATGCTGCTTGCTATGCAACAACCCCCTGCCTACTGTATGGCATGTGGAAGCTCCATTGCGCCTAGACCACTAAGTTCTCTGGCAGCACCCTCCAGAATAGTAAGCACATGCACATACAAGGGATGAGGAGGCATGGCACCGCTTGCTGGTATCAAGTACACCAGATTCCCAACCCACCATCCACACTATGGGGAGGACTTTCCCCTTGTCAGAAAGGTGGGTTGGGCAGGCCCGGGAATGGTTGCAAAACTGACCACTGCCCATGATCGGGCCCCGACCACAATTTCATGCTGGCTGGTCAATTAATGTGGATGAGGTTTCGTTAAAAATGAAAAGGCCGCCTGGCCTATTCACCTGGTCGCCAACCAAATAGTTGGATGGGCAGCAAAAAATTTGATTTAATTAATTGATTAAGAGCCTTAATAGGCCTCTTAATTGTTGGCGGGTATGCTGCTGCCTCTCGCACGCACCCGTGAGCGAAATATCGCGAGAGTGCTCGATGACGTTGGGACACTCGCCTGACATCATCATGCACTATTTTACTCCACTCCCATTCGGGTCAGGCACACACTTCTGTAACTCCAGACTAGATGGACTACGGTATTACTATGGGGCCTCAACATTTCACATTGAGAAGCCCTTTATGCTTGGGCAGCACCAGTGTTAGCCTGTCCACAAAGGCCCATTAACCAGTTCCCACTCTGTGAGGTAAGTTGAAGCAGTAGAATGCTCACTTATCCTGGTGGCACAGATGAGCTCGTTCATCCTTTTCCTGTACTGCAGGTCTGTCCTCTGGTGTGTACTGTTTTCACTCACCACCCTGGCGGCAGCCTCCCACGCAGAGTTGGCGAGTCGGGTAGGCCCCCTCCTTCCATCCCTCTGGTACAGGACATCCCCCCTCTCCTCTACTGTATTCAG
The DNA here is from genome assembly GCF_017639515.1 of Carcharodon carcharias. Taxonomy (NCBI): domain Eukaryota; kingdom Metazoa; phylum Chordata; class Chondrichthyes; order Lamniformes; family Lamnidae; genus Carcharodon; species Carcharodon carcharias. Next base: position 61,044,160 of record NC_054478.1, on the reverse strand, counting down.
AAGTACCTCCAGGGACGCATCACTAAATTTGGGTTGCTGTCTCCGGACCATTTCCTAGACTGCTGTTCAGATTCAGCGAGAGCAGCAGCTGTCTGGGCACCTTTTAAATGTGGTGTCCAGATGTGATGGTAAGGTGCACGACATCCTGCCTGCCCCATCACGTAAAACGTCAGGAAATTCCCAGCTGCATAATGAATGAGCGCAGCTTCCTGCAATTTCCTGGAGGGAAATATTCCCATTTTCTGCCCCTGCCATGGGACTTAGGCCCAGAGCAGAAAATCCAAGCCGAAGTTTGGGTATGATAGACCCTTCTCCCTGAGCATTTCACTTTGTTGCTGAAGGAGATTGGTCTGTCTCATAAACATAACTATCAAATTTAACAACATATCAAGGAGATGAGAAAACAAATTGATAAATTTAAGTACTGGATCTTGGGCTAGAATATCGAGGTTCATCCATGGATATCATGCCTTGGTGGTGGTGCAATTGGTAATAGTAATTTACTGAGTGTGTGACTTGATTTGCCAGGTGAAGAAAAGGAAAGGGTTAATGGACTGACTATAAGTTTAACATATCAACATCCTGGGGGTTACCATTGACCAGAAACTGAACATGACCAGCCACATAAATACTGTGGCTACAAGAGTAGATCCATGCATCACAATCAATCACCTGAAAATATAGCTGATAATAATGCTGTCCACAGGTATTTATTTTTATTTTATTTCATAACGGAAATTTAATCCCACCCTTGGATGAAGTTTGATGAAAATGTGAGTCTGCCTGGCCGATTCGCCCATCCGCCAACCATAAGGCTGGACGGGCCATGGAAAATCAGAGACAACCGCACCATTAATGGGCTTAATTGCCCTCTTAATTGTCAGTGGGCACGCTTCCGACTTTAGCGCGTGCTCACTGAGCGAAATATCGTGCGAGAGCGCAATGACATCAGGACGCTCACCCGATGTATTTTTGCTCGCTTTTATGCCTGATCGGGTCAGGCTTGGACTTGCTGATGGGTTCGTAAAATTCAGCCCATGGTTTGGAGATGTTTTGTTGTGTTAAAGGCACAATAGAAATGCAAATTGTTGTTGTTATGACCACAATAGCTTATTTGTCCTAACGAGTGGTCAGGGGGTTCGGGAGGGTAGTTGGGGTGGCAGTGGGGTGTGGTCAGGCTTCTTGAGGGAGTACTCTAGGATGGGGGGGATGGGGTGGTCAAGGGGGTGGGTGGGAAAAGCAAGGGGCAGTGGGGGTGTTTGAGTGGTCAGTTGTGTCGAGGGCTAGCCAGGGGGAAGGGGGATAGTGGTATTCAAGGGATCCAGTAAGTATTCAGGGGTGACAGTACCATGGTTTCCCAGCAGTTAGTAGTGGTTTTAATCCTTCTAACTTTTCCTGGGAAATTATTCTGCTAAAAGAGTCGGAACCTTTGGAGGGCTCCAATTTAAATTCGAGTTTCGGACAGTTCCAGGTGCATGGAAGTTGCCCAACCTAAGTTTATACTTCCTGGGCAATTTCCATGCAGTCCTTGTGTGGGTACTTCCTGGGGGTCCCCCAACACTTCATCTGGGTATCTCTGGGGTATAAGCCCGCCTCCCCCCCCCCCACCCCCCACCAGGGAATGGAAGATCTGGGCCATTATATTGGTGTTGAAATGAGTGCAGCGCAGATTCACCAGACTGTTATCAAAGGGTTAGATAATCAACTAGAGTTAAAGAAAATTAAGGGATGATTTGATTGAGTTTATTTTTAAGAATTTGGAAGTAATTAATAGAGTGGAGTGATAGAGAGAGGACTTTTCCAGTACTACCCAGTTTCCCCCACTTCTTTTCCCTAGGACTTCGATGATGGTGTTGGTGTGGTCTTTTGCTCTCACTCTGAACTGAAAAATTTCATTAACTTTGCTTCCAATTTTCACCCTTCTCTCACTGTCACATGGTTCATCTCCAACTCTTCCGTTCCCTTCTTCAACTTCTTTATCCCCATTTTTGGGGATAGGTTATCAACCAATATCTATTATAAGTCCACTGACACCCACAATTACCTTGGCTACTTTAATCTCACTCAGCTTTTGTAAGGACCCTATTCCATTCGGCCAGTGTCTTGGTCTCTATCACATCTGTTCTGACGATTCCATACCAGGCCTTCCAATATATCTTCATTTCTCATCAACCTCACCATGCTCAACAAGACCCTCAATCATATCCGTTCCATTTCCTGCATTTCTGATCTCATCCTTCCCCTCCCTCCCAGATCCATAATGTCCTTGTCCTCACCTTACACCCCAACAGACTTTGTATTCAACAGATCATCCTCTGCCACCTCCAGTGTGCTGCCACCACCAAATACATCTTCCCCTCCCCTTTGTTTTCCAAAGGAATTGTTCCCTCCATGACACCCTGATCCATTCTTCAGTCACCCCCAACATCCCCCACCCAGCCCCATAGCACCTTTTCATGCAAACACAAGGGATGCAAACCTGCCTTTATACCTCTGCCCTTCCCACCATACAAGATCGCAAACACACTTTCTCATTGAATAACAATTTACCTCTACTTCTTTCAATTTAGTACACTGTTCTTATTGGTCAAATTTGGTCTCCTCTATGCTGAGATCAAATGGCAAGTAGGTGATATTGGTGTACATGGTACATCTCAGATGAGTTTGGAAACATGATCCCAACCTTGAGGTCACCTGTCATTTTAATTCTCAAATCCACTCTGACCTGGGCCTCTTACACTGTTCTGATCAAGCTCAATGTAAGTTTGAGGAACAGCACCTCATCTTTCACTAGGTATTTTACAGACTTCTGGACTCTCACATAGAGCTCAACAATTTCAGATCACAACCTTTGCCCCATTGCTTTTTGGACTGCTGATGATGATTATTGCTGAAAAAAGAGATTTCATCTTGCACACATCAGGACACTTCATAGGCATACCAATGTAAAGAGAAAACAACATTTATATTGTATGTGGAGATAGTGCTGATTGGTTGGCAAGTGGACTCTGATTGGTAGAGGCGTTGCCATGGAGAATACACCAGTAATGGTGACTGACAGTTAACTGCCAAGCATTGTTTGAAATTTAAACAAGAAAACATCAAACAATGCTTGGCAGTTAACTGTCAGTCACCATCACTGGTGCATTCTCCATGGCAACGCCTCTACCAATCAGAGTCCACTTGCCAACCAATCAGCACTCTCTGCACATGCAGTATAAATTGTATAAATTATATAATTGGCGCTTGGGTGAATCTTCCAAGTGGACTTTGCACTTTTGCTAAAATCTCATCCAAGGGCGAGATGAGGTTTAGTTAAAAAAATAAAAACGTATGGACAGAATTTTTATATGTTCAGGTGACTGATTCTGATGAGTGGACATTTTATTCCAGATTTTAAAATCTTTATTGCTTTTAAATTCTTCAGCTCCCTGAGGCAGCTCTCCCCCTTCAGCAAGTTTTCATTCTCCACTCACCCATGCTTATGTTAGCACCCACCCTCCCCCTGCCCCCACTCTGGCAGCGCTGAGCCTTTCCACGCATGCTTCACACTGACTGGCCATTAATTGGGGCCGATGGCAGTCGGCTGTCCATTCCACGCCCAATCCCTGACCGCTGAACTGAAAATTCTGCCCTAAACTTTTCTGATTCTGACAAAAGATCATCAATCTGAAACATTGGGCTGGATTTTCATTGGTCTTTTCACTTGGGAGCCCTTTTGAAAACAGCAGAGGGGTCCTAATTCCAGGATTCCTGACCTCCATCCTAGGGGCTTCTGATTTTTGAGTGGTGCCTCTTAAGTGTGTGGGCTGGCTTGGGTCAGGAGCCCACAATCTGTGCTCCCAACCTGGCCAGCTCTATTGCAATGATAGGCATGTGGTACTCCTCTGCAATTTTCATGGAGTTGGGCCAGTTTTTTGAAGAGTCATAACTCACAGCAGCTCAGAGGTGTCGTGAACCACAATCTGCACAAGGGAATCTTTTGATAGGTAAGTTAAAAAGGTCCGCCTCATGCCTCCCATGCCAAGCTATGCCCCCAAACCAACCCTATAGTCCCTCATATCCCCCATATCAAGGTTTGCCGCCCAAAGTAGCCTAATGGTCTCTCATGACTCCTCATGCCAATGTATGGCATTTACCTTTTTTAAAACACATCCTACTGACACCGTAGCATTCGTTGCTTCTATACAGTGCATAGCTGGTGAATGGACATGGAATTGCCATTACTTGGAATGGAGGCATGAAGGACCATAGGGCTTGTTTCAGGGCATACTTTGGCATGGGAGACATAAGGGGCCATTGGGGCTGTTTAGGGGGCATACCATAGCATGGGGTCATGGGGAGAATGAGGGACTTAGGAGGTGGGTAGTGGGCATGTGGGGCCATGGGAGTTGTTTGGGAGCATAGCTTGGTATGGAGGGTATGAGGGGCTACATGGGCAGGGGCATGAGGTGGCATAGAGGAGGCATGGGGAGTGTGTAGGGTGTGAGGGTTGAGGGCTGGAGAGTTTTTCTGTTTTTAATATAACTGGGACAAAGTTCCACAACACAGAGGCAGGCCTTTTAAACAGCCCAGCTCCACACCCAGCAGCCCACTGTTGCCTCCAAACTTTCTCCCAAGCCAGCTAGCCCAAGTCCAGCCCCCACCCATCCCCCCCAGTGAAAGTCCCATCCTTGCAGGCACTTTTTTCCAAGCGGAGTGGGCCAGGCTGAACTGGGAATTTTGCCAACTCCAACAATTTTGCCTCAAGGATGAAAATCCAGTCCATTAACTCTGTTTCTCTCTCTGCAGGTGCTGCCAGAACTGCTCAGCATTTACTTTTTTAAAATTTCAGATGTAGAAAAAAAATTGAGAGATGCTGGGTGAGCCCAGGACAATTGGGCATAATCTTATCAGAGCTCGGCTATTCAGGAGAGAAGTTAGGAACCGCTTGTTTGCGCAAAGGATGGTAAGAATGTGGCATCCTCCCCCACTAAAAGCAGTTGCTTCTGAGCCTAATTAATAATCTTAAATCCGAGATTGATAAATCTTTGCTTATCAAAAGTCTAAAGGGATACCGAGCCAAGGTGGCCATGATCTCATTCAATTCAGGAAGAAGCCGGAAGGTCGAATGGCCTACTCCTGTTCCTATGTTCCTAACAACTCTGCAAATAAATCACTCCTAACCACACTCTAGCTTTTCTCCCCCCCCCCCCCCCCCCATTGGCTTTGTCAATCTGCACTCTCACTTAAGGAATTATCTTCCTTTACACCCTTCAGCATCATTTCTTGACTACGTAGTCCATAGTCCAATTCCTCTCGTTATGAAAATGTGCTGTATAGATTATTAATTTGTAATATTAATTATGTAACCACAGGAAACATGCCATCTCACTGGCAGGCAGCCTCCAATTTGTCTGCCACGCCATTACCTAGCTGCTTCCTCGCGCAGGGCGCTATATTTAAAATGCAGCTGCATGCACACTCTCAATGTTTGCAACCCAGGACTGCTCCGGTGAAGACATGGCCCCAAAAGCCAAGACGAATGCTGCTTCCGATTCAGTGACACATCCCTGGGATGCCTTCTGGATGCCATGGGGGCCTGGTGCAATGTACTTTACCCCCTCTGTGACCACAGGAGGCCCATCAGGCTTGGGAGATGTTGGTAAAGGTGGGCAGTGCCAATGCTGCACACAAGAGGTCGGCCATCCAGTGCAGAAAACGGATGAATGATCTCATCCATGCTGCCAGGGTAAGGCAACCATCTCATCCCTTAAAACTCACACACTTACAAGGCCATGATACATTCATTGGCATCTCACTCACTGCCAGCTTAAGGGCCATAACCACTCACTCACTCACACACACCCTCACATCTCCATTTGGCCTCATCTCTGGAGACTGCCTCCTCAGCCCTCACCATCTTGAAGGCACTTGCAAAGATTAACATGTGCCCTCATACACACCCTGGGATACCCCCCTTCCCAAGTGCAGCCCTCACCTTGCATCCTCTTCCCTTGCCAAAGGCCACTTCTCCCACTTCCCCAAGAAAACCTGAGCCCTGCAATCATTGAAAAGCCACCCCTGCATTACAGTTGGTCTGGTAGGTAGAGACCTACCCTTGAGCCCCCCCTAAAAGTGATGTGGTGTGGTCAGCGAAGCATGGCCCTGATGACTGAGTGCTACCCAAAGCAAGGTAGGCAAATAAACCTCAAAGTTCTGAGTGAAGGGCAGCTCGCCAGGCGCACGTCACTTATGTACAGTTGTGAAACACTTCAGTGTGATCCCAGATGATAGTGTTTGGGGATGATTCCAGCAAGCAGGGCTTCTAATGAGATGCTAAAGTATTGAAAGTAGGTTCCCGATGCGCAGCGATGGGAAATGTGGTCTGCCATTTGCGGGTGCAGCAGGCACTTGCAAATCAGTTTCAGTGGAGGCTGAGTAACAGGTAAGAAATCAGGTTTTGCTAGCTTTCCAGCTTGTGAAGAGAGCTGTAAAATTTTAGTTCGGAAGAAGGGAAAGTAGATTGTCCTTTCACTTTCCCCACCCGACTATGCTAAAGGATGTTTCTGGGGAAAGATTCTAGGCTATGCCCATGTCAGGAGTCAGCTAACTCATGCTAGCTCTAGTCTCACTGTGGCCCCAGAAAACATTACTTCTAGAATCAATTTAATTTTGGTTGCTAATCAATGGCTTCAGAAAAATCCCTGTCCTTTGGGAACATAAGTAATTTCTTCACTTGGCCCATCTTGTACCTCACTCCTAACTGGAATGGCGTGGTGCCATTCTGATATTTCAGGCTGATGTATCCTCATAGGATTCAACAATGACTAACGTCTTGTGATCATTTGTCATGTGCAGTGGCAGCATCCCTCTAAATTTTCTCATCCGTTTTACCAGCACATCAATCAAGCTTCCATGTCTGAACCATTGTGCACAGGGAGCTTATTTTAATTATTTAAATAAGGTAGCCTCTAACTATGCAAGGACTGAACTCCTCAGTCAAAGCATGTGTGCATCAGTTCAACTAGAACTGCACTTGTTTTCACATCCCACCATCAGAAATTAGAAAAAGGAACACATTGTAAAATGCTCACATTTACAATTTTAGCCAACCAATTTATTTTACAATGCTTTTTTTTGGAAATTCTTCATGGACAAAATTGCTAAAATTAAAAATTGAAAAGGATTTTTTTTTGAGTAAGCCAACTTATTGTGATCAGGCACACTCATTCCTGGTTTAGCAAAAGTAATCTCCATAAAAGAAAGCATGAGTTAAACAGCTTGCAGATTCTTTGATATTTTGGCTGTTAATTGATAAATTCTCAGAACACTGGAATGAACCATAGCACTGACGGTGGAAACAATATGCTACAAAAAGAATTAAAGAATTAGTTTTTAAAATGGTGCAAGAATTTTCATGCACACAAGATTTGGTATAATAGCCATCACGCTAAGATCACTCAAAATGTAAATTTGAATTATTAATTTCATACTCCCCTCTGAATAGCATCATAAAATTGACAGAAAGACAAAATTGAAGAAAACTTTATTCATCATGTAGAAAAGGACAATGAAACAGTTTGTTTTAACAGAAAATAGGCCAGTCTATAACTGGTTCACCCATCATTTCTCCTGCAGGCTGATCTGTAGAAAAATATTTTGAAAAGTTTTTACAGCAGAAAACTCACATTAAAAAGGATTCTTCCCCCCACTCCCACCACCGCCCTACCCCTCCACAGGGCATGATTCACACAGGAGGGAAACCCAAACGCAGCAGAGCCATTTAAACTAGGTGCTGAATTCAAACAGATCCTATTTTGCCTGCAGCACTGGCCTTAACCTGCAGTGTGGGAGTCACAAATTTATGGGGTAGACAAATGCTCTTGAAAAGCAGATAAGGGCTGTTTAACTGTCATGATCTGAAGATTTTTAAATTCCCCACTCTTTAAACTGTAAAAATAACTGGCCGCAGCTGTCAGTGTTCAAAACAACTCTGCCCAACTGCTTTAATTGACAGGCCAGTGGCTGTAGCATCTGTCTGCGCAGTTTCAATAGAGTTCTTTATCCACATTTCTTCAACAGCTATTCGTTATGAATGCTTGGCTGAGTTTCAAAAGCTATTCATCTTAAGGGGTTCTGAGTTCATAGATTGCCTGACAGCTTAAGAGGCTATTAAAGGATAAGGGGTTTGAACAGAAGTTTGTTTTAATCACTTTGAATGGGAGTGTTTTTAACTATCAAGAGAGATTTTTAAAAGTTTGTTTTAATTTATCTCCACATAACTCCTGAGGTCTATCCATGGTGGTTACTGGGTGAGTGTCTATGGGGGTGGGTATGAGGGGCCATGAGGATTGGATGGGGAGCATGAATTAGTATTGAGTTGCCATGGGGGCATGAGGGGCCATGGTGGAGGGGGCACTGAGGGTGAGGGCTAGACAGCCTAAAATCTTCTAAAACCACTGGGACAAAGTCCCAGAGAACAAAGATGAGCCTTATAACCAGCCTATCTTGGCATTCACCCGCCCTTATCGCCACCCATGCTCTGCTTCTAGGGTCAGCATCCACACTCCATCCTGCAACCACCCCTGGGAATGAAAATCTCACGATTCTGGGCACTTTTTACTGAGACAGGTCTGACATGTCAAGAAATTTCTCAACTCAAGCTACTCGCCTCAGTAGCCAAATATAGCCCAAGGTGTCTGCATTCCTTCAGTTAGAGAGATAAATTCCTCACATTGTCATGTTCAAATTATTTTACAAGAAACAAGCTGAATGCTTTAGCTGCAAAAACATTGCACAATGAAAATTTGCCATTCTATAGAAAAAAATTATCTCAGATTTATACTTGGGTAATAAATTATTTCATTATTACAAAGCTCTGGTGATGTGCAAGCATTTTTAAACAGCATAGCAAGAACATGAGCAGAACGCAATATTTAATCCCTAAATATTTAGGATTACACTACTTTCTTTAACACATTTAAAAAAATAGGGACAAGGACTGCTTGTCAGAAGAAGCGCTTCATTTTAATTTCAAAACCTATTAAAGTCAGTTCTCAATCAGACATCATTAGTGGGTTGGCTACATTCACATAGCCCATTGATATGCTACATTGGTCATAATATGGACTAATTTCCAAATAATTTATTTTAGAGCAAAGCCTATTCTGACAATCAACCATGAGGACTAGAATACCAGATTTATAAGGACATAACCAAGCAATGATTTGGTAACAGTGAATAGTGTCAGTTTCATTGCTATAACACATTTAAATTAATGTATTCTGTACTAACAATTACATATTGAACCACAAAACTCAATTTAGGTAATCATTTGTAGCATTTTTGAGGAAATAAAGATGTAAGGCGTTAAGCAAATTCAACATATTTTAGGAATGCTTGATATTTAAAATTACATTGTGCAAAGCGATGCTGGATGTTCTAACACATTGCAACCATGTTCCTTCACATATGATGTCCACCAATAGTTAATTCAAATCACAGTTCTCAATTTCCAAAATAATGTACTTGTCTGAATCTGCACTTTTGCTCAACCTCTCTTCAAAGTATGAAAATAGGCTGTTTTGCCACTATCTTTAATGTTCGTTTTTATTTGAAGAATCAATCTCTTGGCAAACATTGTGCTTTATTACTCGTGGCATGCAATGAACAGTAATACCACTTCAATGTCTTATAAAAAAAAAATCACTTGTTGAGCAGAGACCACTTTCTTGTGAATCTCTCCCTCGAACAGTGTAGTTTTTAGTAATGCAATATTTGTTCTGATAATTCTGCCATTAAGAGAAGTGCATAATGAAACATTGATTCCACTTATGTGAATTGGATAAAATCAGCCAACAGGTACTGACTTGCATTAACTTATCCATCCAGTTCCACTCAGTCTTCCCTTGGTCTGAGGCACAATGAAGATTAACAAATACCTTTGCAGAGTTCTGGTGTGTTGGTCCTGAGCCCTCATTGTGTTTATTATTCCCAACTTCCAGATGGGCTGATGGTTTCAGAGATTAAAGTGTAATTCGAGCGCAGTGGTGTTTCAGTTTGCAGGGCAGCACGCCCTTGTTGAGTTGGTAAAACTCCACAAGCTGGATAAGATCAGTAAATTTGGTGTGACCCTCATCCAGGGAATAATATAATTCTCCATCTTCTTCTAGCTGCAGAGATTACATAGCAGTTTATGAAATAGTTCCAATGTGGTTGTATGCATACAACAGTTTCTGTATAATTACTTAGCCCTGTTATTTTGTATCGTTTCATAATTGCTATTTTTCAGTAACTTCAATGAAACAATTATCAGTGAGCACAAAGCTTTTTGGCACAAAATGTAACATGGTGTACATTAAGAACTTATTTGCAAATTATATACATTTCTCATCACTTCCAAAGCCCACAATTATGTCCAGTCACCTATATCAGGCGAATGGTGCTGACCATCTGTCATTAAAATTGGAGTGAAATGCAAACACACTGCATAAAATATATTAAGTTAAACAACTATTTTGTGCAGTTAAGTATGTAATGATTTAAAAGTTCTATTGATTTCAGGCAGTCAGGTCTTTATATTGTTTCAATCATCTGTCTCCCAGAGTTGCTCACAGTGTGAACAACTGATGGAGATTTCAGGCAGCTTCAACCAATTGTTTTCACTGTTAACTGCAGAAGTTGTTTTATTCTACAACCTATTATGGTTTTACTGCCTACTGCATACAGACAGTGGGCAAATCAAGTTAAGATGGTAAGATATTATATTTCAAAATTAAACAATTTTCAGCAGTATTCCCTTTCAGCGTTTTAAAACTCTGGTTTTTGTTGTCTTTACAGCAGAGGTTTAGCAATATAAAAGGGGTTTGCAGGTGATAAGACAAGTTGAGAAAGCTGTTAAAAAGGCATATGGCTTCGGTGGCTTTATAAATGCAGACAGAGTATAAAAGTAAGTTAGTTATGCTAAACCTTTATAAAACATTGGTTCAGCCCAGTTGGAAGGATATCATGGTCTTCGAAAGAGTGCAGAGGAGAAATAATAGAAAGACAACAGTGATGAATGACTTCAGTTACATGGGGAGAAAAGGGAAACATTTTTTTTTCTCTTGGAGCAAAGACTGTTAAGGGGAGATTTGATAGACCTACTGAAATCCCTGAAGAGTTTTGATGTAGTAAATTGCCGTTTCCAGTGGCAGAAGAGTCAGTAACCAGAAGAGACAGGTTTAAGATAAATTGGCACACTAGAGCTGACAAGTAAAAGTCTTCTCCTCTACACAGTAAAATGTGATGATCTCGAATAACTGCCTGCAAGAGTGGTGGAAGCAGATTCAATAATATCTTTCAAAAGGGAATTGGATAAATAAATACTGGAAAAGAAACTATTTACAGAACTATGTGGGAAGAGCAGGCGCATGGAACTAATTAATAGTTCTTTCAAAGAACCAGCACAGGCGGCAGAGATTGACTAAACCCCTTCTGTGCTGTATCATTCCATGATAGGTGTACAAAATAATCAGAAGACAACCATGCTGGAGGACATGACGGTCTCTACAAGATGTTGTTATAATGAATTTTTCCTAGAATTTATTAGAAAAATTGACAATGCGATACTGTAAAATCTTACACAGCTGCATTAATAGAAATGCCCTTCCAATCACTTGTAATTAAAGAAAAACACCCAAAGCAGGTTCATAGCAAACAAAAAGAGACAAATTATTATTCCATAATACTTGATGTAAGGCAGTAAAATGAACAATTTTTAGTTATTTCATGGTCAAACTTTCCTGACTTGTGAAAAAGGTACAGTATATTTAACAATTCCAACAGAATACCTTTCCTTTGCCCTCCTCCATTAATAGAGTAATTTATTGTCCACAGCCATTGTGGTTTTCTATGAGCTTACCTCTTTTTTTATGTGTCTCTATTTTATGACATTTTTGGGAATAATGCGGTTGACTCTTAACTGCCCTCTGAACAAGGGCAATTAGGGCAGGGAAATAAACGCTGGCCTAGCCACCGACACCCACATCCCATGAACAAATAAAAAAAAAATTGAGACAAGGAATTTTTGTTTTAAGACAAGCAAGCCAGAAGCCGTTATCGTGATTATTCTGTCTTAAAATTGCCTCCCCTCTGCCAAGTTCCCTCGCATTTTTGGGTGTTCCTGCAATCTGCTGGCTAAGTTCCAAGTGTCCTTGTTTAAATAAAAATGGTATGTTTCACAAGCAACCTCTCCAGCTGGGAACTACTTTAGTAGCCATATCCATTGCCTCACATGCCTTGAGCCATCTAGGGCTGAGGCTAAAAGGCCTTTTGCATGCGACTCCAGACTGGTTGGGTGCAAACCTTTTTCCACAGTAAAAATGACTGAAATGCATCATGTGGAAATTCACATCCAATGATTACAGTAAAAATATTCTAATATAGAAATACAGATTTTGGGGCAACAATGGGACTGAATTGGACCACACAAGAACAGGAGTAAATCAGGAAAGAAAGGTGGATCTGGCTTAGAAATGCTATACACACCATACACTAGATAAAATGGCTAACAGGGAGAAAAAAAGGCAGTTGTGGGTCTTTGATGGAAGTTATAAGCTACCAGCAATTAGCTGGATTGAGATGAATACAGGAATAAAATAAGTTTCTATAAATATATACACTGCTAGCAGGTAAAATGAAAACAGTGCAGTTATTGAAAGACTCCAAAGGTGATGGCATCAACTAATCTATACAAAATAAGTTCTTTTTAGTATTTATGGAATAGATCATATGGAAAATTGAATTTTTGGTATGGGGCTGTAGTGAAAGAAATAGTAAAAAAGAATAGAAATTCATGATATGGAGGTCACTGGTGGCAAAAGGAAGACAAGGCACCATACTCGGATGAACATCATACAAGGTTATTTAAAGTGGCTAGCAGAGCTAGAAGGGAGACAGTCGTGTAGTGGTAATGTCACTGAACTAATAATTCAGAGGCCCAGGCTAATGCTCTGGGGATCTGGGTTCAAATCCTACCATGACAGTTGGTGGAATTTAAATTTAATTAATAAAATCTGGAATTGAAAGCTAGTCTCAGCGATTGTCATGGAAAAAAAAAAATCAGGTTCACTAATGCCCTTTCTGGAAGGAAATCTGCCATTCTCACCCAGTCTGGCCTATATGTGACACCAGACCCATAATAATGTGATTGACTCTTACCTGCCCTCTGAATAAGGGCCAGCAAGCCAATCAGTTCAAGCGCCATTAGGAATGGACAACAAAAGATTTTGCCACACCCACATCCCATGAAAGAATCAAATAAACTAGATACATGGCCAGCACTATTAATCAGGTGCTGTCTTTAGGAAACAATTAGAAAGAAGGAGTGCCCAAGAGTAATAAATTGTTCAAAACAAAAGGAAGCATAGATACAATACAAGGAAGACTTCCAGAAAGAGGTGATAATAAAAACCTATATAAGTACAGGAATCAGCACAGGTTTATAGTAAGTAGATGTTGTCTGACATATTTACTGGAGTTATTCAATTAAGTGATGAACCAGCTGACAATGGAAGTTCTGTGGATGTGACATATTTGGAACTCACAAATACTTTAACTTTGAGTTCAAACTAGAGCACACAGGCAAACTAAACATTAAAAACAAATTGGATAGGTTTGGATGATGAATGTCAAATGACATTTAGTGTGAACAAATGTAAAATAATGGGATGAGACAAGGAAAATAAAGAGAGCGAATATTAGCTAAATGATTCTCTGCTACAGGTACAACAAAGGAGGGAGATAAAGGCATTAGTGAATCCAATGAAAACTATGCTGCACTAAGTAAAACTTATTGGATATAAAACCAGAGGTTAAAGCACAAATTCCAAGATATAGCCACATTTCAATTCTGTTTACAGTACTAGAAGGATAACCAACACTGGAAACATGGTAGTAAAGAATAACCAAATCGGTGCCTAATTTAGCACATCAAACCTATGAGGAGAGATGGAATAGCCTAGGTTTGTTTACTTTGGAAAAGAGGAGGCTTGTGCAAGAGATTAAGCAAAAATTTAAGAAAGAATTAGATAGATAGTTGAGACAGTGGGTATTTGAAAATTATTAAGTTTGACACAGGTCAGGAGAATTTTAGCGTTTTCTGGTTCCCTACTTTTCTGTGTTTATATTCTTCCCAAAAAACCTAAGCAAATAGACCCCTCATTGTATTTGGTAACTGTCAAGAATGCAAAGCTTCTGTATTACTACAAATATTAGTTGCATTTTGTATATTTCTAGGTATGGAAACTCTTGTTGCCATGCAGAGTAATCGACACCAAACATTGGCATAATTCTTTAGAAAATTAGCACACATTTCTTTAAAGCTGCATCCATTATTACCTCTAGCAACTAAAGGTCTTTGGGTCACAACATACTGATGGCACAAGATGCCGTTTTCAGAACTAATTTTGAAACCATGAATTAAAGAGATTGAAGTTTTTTCTCTTTCAATGTCATTGCAATAACAAAAGCAGCACTTTTAAATAGTTTTGTCATGTTGCAATCATATATTATCAAACACATACCCATAATCTATTAGTGTAAATAATTACCACTGAAGTTTTACTCTAACTACTTACCGGAACAATCTGAAAATGTCTTATCTTCTGACAATGGCACAGTGACAAAACAAAACTTTTCAGATTACTTTGACTGTCCCGCAGTAAGAACATCCTACATGGGATGAAAAGAAGGAAAATAGATTTATATATAGACTATGCTTTTACACATTGTTGTTTAACCGACACTACCAAAGATTCTGCACTTGTCACCAACTCCATTTACTCCCTGACTACTTGCTTAAGCTGAATCAGTGTGTGCAAAGCTTGGCACTTTATTCAATCCAGAACTAAACTTTAACCCAACATCCTATTTATCACCAAAATCACTTGCCTTGATATTTGTTTCAAACACTTCGCCCTATTCATCCCCACTTGTGTTGAACACTAATCCAGGCTTCTTGTTTCTAGATACAATTTACGCTGCACCCTAAATGGCAGCCTCTTGATCTTTCCACCATCTCCAACCAGGGTAAAATTCTGATGCCCACAGGAAATCCCAACACTTAATCTCACCTACATATCACTCTGAATATTGTTGATCTGACCCTAGTGGATTAAATTTAAAATTCTAATCCTCATCTACAAATTCCTCCATGGCTTCTGTCAACCCCCATCTCAGCAGTCTCCTTTGGTCTTGGGTGCTTTCCAAAATTCTCTGATCCTTTCCACAAAAGCAAAGTACTGTAAATGCTGGAACCCTTCAAGTTAAAACTTAAAATGCGGGAACAAAAACAGAAATACCTGGAAAAATCCAGCAGGTCTGGCAGCATCAGCGGAGAAGAGCACAGTTGACATTGAGTCCTCATGACCCTTCAACAGAACTAAGTAAAAATAGGAGAGGGGTGAAATATAAGCTGGTTTAAGGTGGCCGGGGGGGGGGGGGGGGGGGGTGGTTGTAGGGACAAGCAAGTAGTGATAGGAGGAGATAACCAAAAGATGTCACAGACAAAAGAACAAAGAGGTGTTGAAGGTGGTGATATTATCTAAAAGAATGTGCTAATTAAGAATGGATAGTAGGACAAGCAAGGTAGCTCTAGTGGGGGGGGTGGGGTGAAATAAGACTAAAAGGGCATAAAAGGTATAGATTTAAAAATAATGGAAGTCGGTGGGAGAAGAAAAATCTATATAAATTATTGGAAAAAACAAAAGGGAGGGGGAAGAAACGGAAAGGGGGTAGGGATGGAGGAGGGAGTTCAAGATCTAAAGTTGTTGAACTCAATATTCAGTCCGGAAGGCTGTAAAGTGTCTAGTCGGAAGATGAGGTGCTGTTCCTCCAGTTTGCATTGAGCTTCACTGGAACAAACGATCCCTACGGATCATCATCCTCCGCCATTTCCGCCAACTCCAGCATCATGCCACCACCAAACACATCTTCCCTTCACCCCCTCCAGTGGCATTCTGTAGGGATCGTTCCCTCCATGACACCCTGGTCCACTCCTCCATCACTCCCTACTCCTCAACCCCCACCTACGGCACCTCCCCATGCAAACGCAAAATATGCAACACCTGCCCCTTCACTTCCTCTCTCCTCACCATCCAAGGGCCCAAACGCTCCTTTCAAGTGCAGCAGCATTTCACTTGCATTTTCCCCAACTTAGTCTACTGCATTCGTTGCTCCCAATGCGGTTTCCTCTACATTGGAGACCCCAAACGCAGACTGGGTGACCGCTTTGCGGAACACCTTTGGTCTGTCCACAAGCATAACCCAGACCTCCCTGTCGCTTGCCGTTTTAACACTCCACCCTGCTCTCTTGCCCACATGTCTGTCCTTGGCTTGCTGCATTGTTCCAGTGAAGCTCAACACTTTACAGCCTTCCGGACTGAATATTGAGTTCAGCAACTTTAGATCTTGAACTCCCTCCTCCATCCCCACCCCCTTTCCGTTTCTTCCCCCTCCCTTTTGTTTTTTCCAATAATTTATATAGATTTTTCTTCTCCCACCTATTTCCATTATTTTTAAATCTATACCTTTTATGCCCTTTTAGTCTTATTTCACCCCACCCCCCCACTTGAGCTACCTTGCTTGTCCTGCTATCCATTCTTAATTGGCACATTCTTTTAGATAATATCACCACCTTCAACACCTCTTTGTTCTTTTGTCTGTGACATCTTTTGGTTATCTCCTCCTATCACTGCTTGCTTGGCCCTACAACCACCACCACACCCCCCCCACCTTAAACCAGCTTATTTCACTTAGTTCTGTTGAAGGGTCATGAGGACTCAATGTCAACTGTGCTCTTCTCCGCTGATGCTGCCAGACCTGCTGGGTTTTTCCAGGTATTTGTTTTTCTTTTGGATTTCAAGCATCCGCAGTTTTTTGTTTTTATTATTAAAATGCGGGAATTTCTCAGTAAGGCAGGCAGCATCTGTGGAGAGAAAGAGAGTTAATGGGAATGATTTTGAATTTGGCATGTGGGCGCAGTCAGCGGGCCTGGGGGTGACCAGGGAACGGGCTGCCGTCCATGATTAGCCCTCGACCATGATTTCATGCGGGCTGGCCAATTAAAGGCCAGCCAGTGTGAAAGACACGCTAAGATGCTCAGCACTGCTGGGGTGGTGGGAGTGCGGGAGGAGGGTGAGCGCTGAAGTCAGCGCAGGCATGGGGGTGCGCACACAACAAGCTCCCTGAAGCAGAGAGCTGCCACAGCGAGCTGAAGAATTCAAAAGCCATATATAAAGATTTTCAAATGCCGAGAAATATGCTCACACATCAGGGTCAGTCACCTGAACATATGGCTGATGTAAATTCTGTCCAAACGTTTTTATTTTTTTTTAAAACTAATATCGGAAACCCCATCCCGCCCTTGGATGAGGTTTCCTCAAAAAGGCAAAGGCTGCCTTTGATTCACCCACTCGCCAACCATAACATTGGATGGGCAACAAAAAAAATCACCATTAATTACTACATTAATGAACTTAATAGGCCTTTTAATTGTCGGCGGGCACACTGCCAAGTCTTGCGCATGCCCATCAACCGAAATATCACGCGAGTGCGCGATAACATCGGGACGTTCGCCCGATGTCATCACACACTATTTCACGCTTGAGTGGGTCGGACGCACGCTGAGCGAAGAATTCTGCCCAATGTTTCAGGTCTGAGACATTTCATCAGTCCACCAAGTTCTGAAATGTTTGATGGAATTTAATGTCCTGCCCCATGGCAACTTTGTTGGTGTTTGGGGGCAGGGGGAGCATTTAATCAGGTGGGAGGGTACAAAGCAGAGAGGCTTTGTACACTCTGATTCATTAAATTAATGCCCACTTAAGGGTCACATCAAGTTGCTGCTGGTATTTACCCAGCGGTGGGCAGGTGAAGCCCAAGAAGCAAACCCTGACATGTTTGCTTGTTTCTACCTGGGGTGGGCCCTCATTGTCAGGCACTCAGTACCTGAGCAAGGAACCTGGCATCGGGAAAGAGGGACCCACTACCAGTTCCCTTGTTGCCAACATCCCTGCTCCCCCATGACCTCACGCTTGCCATCATGCACCTGCATGTGCCTGGGTCCATGGCAATCCTTGACCTCGGGTGGGCAGTCCCAGCAGCAGACACCACCTCACTAGTGGCATTGTCAGGCAATGAAGAGCAGCCAGTGGCAGGCAAGATTTCCATCCCTGGGGTACTTGATCCTAGGAAAGGCCCACTGCTACTCAGTGCAGGTATGATTGGCACTTAATTTGGCAGGCCTTCACAAAAAGAGATGACACAGGACTCTCGCCGGCTCTCCAGCTGGCGGACGAAAGGCCCATCGCCTCCATTAAATATGAATTGTTAACTCTGCTTTTCTCTCCACTGATGCCGCTGGCCCTGTTGCGAATTTCCAGCATTTACTGTTTTAATTTTCTCTGATCCTTTCACTAGCAATGCATATAACCACCCCTCTCTCCAATTATTAATGCCAGACTTCTATTGTCTCAGCTATTTTTCTGGAACTCCTTCCCTAAACTTCCTTGAATTTTTGTTTATCTCCCCAGCTGTAATAGCTTCCTTAAAACTCTTCAAACGAATCTCAACTCCTAACAAGGACTTGTCATCCATTACTTTTCTCGTGGTGTTCTGTCTTGATACAACCTTCTGTGATAAAGATGCTACATGGAATGCAAATATGTTGCAATACTAGAATAACACAAGGCTGTAGAAGATGGAATATCAGAGTTGCATTTCTTTTAGAATCTTTACATGGTTCAAGAATTCAAAAATAAAAATAAATTTATGCTTTGACAATACAGTGGATTAAGCTTATTATTCTTTAACTTCGACAAACAAAATTTCAATCCAGGCCAGATTGATGGGATGTAACCATTCTTCTCTGGCTGTCAGGTTCTTGGATAAAATTAATTTCATAGTATAAACCACATTTTTTGCAAGCATGAACCTATAGCATAGCGTGCTCATAATCATCTGGCTCATTGAGAAAGGGTTACAGGACTTAAGTACAAAGTGAAACAATCTTATTGACGTGATTAGAATGTGGTTCCGATACTGGACTTATGACAGGTTGTTGGTACAGAATAGGGGTATTTTACTCTGTCCCCATTTGTATGGTTTTGCATTTAAATTGTTTGATGCTGAAAATGGGTAAACAAAATAGAAACACCTTCCTTTTCACATCCTTGAAATTCTTCATCTTGAGTGCAATAATTTCACCTTCACCCCAAAAGCAAACAATGATTAATTCTTGATTGACAAGGTAGTCAAAGGGTATAGGTGGTAGACAAGAAACTGGAGTTGAGATCACAATCAGATCAGCCATGATCTTATCAGATAGCAAAACCAGCTCAAGGGGTCGAATGGCCTATTCCTGCTTCTAATTTGTATGTTCATATATATAAATACTGTGTACTACAGCAGGTCAGAGGCTAGGATCCTGTGGTGAGTAATTCACGTTCTGACTCCCCAAAGCCTGCCCACCATTTACAAGGCACAAATCAGGAGTGTCATGGAATATTCTCCACTTAGCTGGATGAGTGCAGCTCCAACCACATTCAAGATGTTCAACACCATCAAGGCAAAGCAGCCCAACTGGCACCCATCCACAAACATCAACTCCCTCCACCACCGATGCACAGTGGCAGCAATGTGTACGATCTAAAAGATGCACTGCAGGAACTCACCAAGGCTCCTTAGGCAGCATCTTCCAAACCCACGATCACTGCCATCTAGAAGGACAAGGGCAGCAGACACATGGGAACACAACCAACTGGAAGCTCCCCTCCAAGCCACTCACTATCCTAACTTGGAAATATATCACCGTTCCTTCACCGTCGCTGGGGTCAAGATCCTGGAACTCTCTCCATAATAGCTCTCTGGGTGTAACTACACCGCAGGGACTGCAGCGGTTCAAGAAGGCAGCCCACCACCACCTTCTTAAGGGCAATTAGGAACAGACAAATGTTGGCTTAGCCAGCGATGCCCACGTCCTGTAAGTGAATTTTTAAAATGTTCTTGTATGGGAATAGAAATTTCATATTTCTTGATCAAATGAGCTTCCATCCACATGGTTTCTGATGGCTTGAACTTCATTTTGAGAGACAAAGCATTCAAGGGCATCTGATATCTTCCATCAATGCCGTTTAATTGATCCAAAGCCAAATTTCAAGTGTCAACTGGTGGAGTTTAAAGTATAAAATCTAAAGGTTTGTTCCTATCAAACTGTGAGGCAATGTTCAGCATCAGTCTCAGGACTTCTGCAGCCAAATTTACAAAAAGTCTTATCCAAATCATCTTCCTTTAAACACTAACAACTAGCCATTGGATGGATTCTTTCCTATTGGGACACACAATATGGAACAAAGAAAATTTGATACTTTTAAGTCTGATGAGCACAAGCTACCAATTAGTTTTGTTAATGCAGTGCTCTGCATTTTTACTTTTGTTATTCTAAGCCACATATATTTTGGCATTCATTCTGAAGTAGCAATAGTAGCAAAGCATCCAATTTCTACAGGAAAAAAACTTGATGGGCACTGTACATTAAAGATTAATTGTTAAAATGTATTTTCTTTGTACAATCCAGAGGATAAATTTAGTATGCAAATATTTCAATGTACAAGAAAAGCATAATGATGCAACATTAATTTTGTGAATCTCATCAAAATGGCTATGCAGCTGATACAGGAAAAGGCTGAAGCAAAACTTATACCATCTTCGATTAAGTGACACACAAAGAATGGCTTAGAAGTGGTGATCTCAATAACTACAAATGAGAAATAATTCAAGACTTCAAAACAATCACTAATAGATTAATTTTCTTGTTTAAAGATTATGTAGGCGCAGAATCTCACACTACAATTGTATTAACATTTTGCTTAACGATCAAAATTTTGAAGACTTAGTTCTAAAAAGACTAAATTAAGACCATTGTTATGACAACTCCACTGTCTTATAGAAGCTGTAGGTGAAAACAACCACAAAATGTATCTAAAGTAGAAATTTTTGTTGGTTTCAAGATAAAGATTTTCCTAAATCAACTAGCTAGAAACACTTGCTGTTATGATTTTACAAGAACCAACATTTGAAGTGAATCATGGAAATAATGCCTCAGTGAATCAAAAATTCCTTTAAAAATTGATGCTTACCCATCCACAAGACCTTGTTGTTCTATCAGTTTTTGAGCTTCATCTCTGGAGAGTCGGTGATGAAACCATAGCTGCATCCTGTGAATAGCTAAATTATAAAGGCAAATTAGAATTCCTAAAAATTATATACCTAAATTATGATAATTTAATACAAACTTTATCTCTCAAAAGTAATCTGACCCACCATAACTACAATAATTGGCAAAAATGTGAATGTTTAAATTACAACAATAGCTTTCAGTTCTTTAATACCGATCCACTAATACCCATTGTTTTAAGAGAATCAGCAAACATCTTTCACTTAAAATTAACTGACACCAATCATTTTTTTGACTTATACGACATTATCTTTTTCAGCTCAAAGTACATATTGAAAAAACCTTGACATGGAGTAGTGCTCTGTGACGTAGTTGGACTTCCATATGCATTCAAACGATGACAGCTTCTTCTCTGTTTTTTTTACAGGAATGTAAATTTAAAAATATCAATTTCATCATTGAACACATTTAATTGGAATTTTAAGTATAAAATGACTTGAATGTTATTTAATTGAGGTAAATTTACCTCAGAGTTACAATGGAGTCCTGTCATTTGCTTATAACAATTAGAGCATGCATTCCAGAAACTATAACTAAAACTAACTGTTTATAGTGATCAGTGCATTTTGATTTTAGTGATTCTATTTCTGGTAGTTCCCATTTTTAAACGAAAGCTTTTCAATTGCAGTATCATTGATCTGTACGATCCAGCACATGAATGGATAAATAACATTAATAATGCACTGCAAAATATTCTTAACTGGTCCTAACTGATTAATTGCAAAGGATCCCATGGACGACTCAGTTATTGCACTGTTGAGCAATGTCTCTCAATTTTCACCACCAATGAACTGAACAGTTCTCAGCTCAAAGTTCTGCTTTTGGATTAAGAGTAATGAAAGGAACAAAGTGAGACTACCATTCTGAGCCACATGTGAGAGTGAGGAGTTATTTAAGAAATAATGAGCTCCTTTTTGCTACTCCAAAAGCCATAAAGATGCTGAAAAATTAAAAATAAAAATAGAAAAAAAAAAATATTCAGGTCAGGCAACATTATGAAAGGAGCTCAGATCTGAAATATCAGCCAACTGACTTCTGTTTTTGTTTTGCATTTATATAATGCCAGTCTCAAATGTACCAAAACACTCCACATACATTGGACTTTGAAGAGCAATCACTGTTGTAGTGTAGGTGACCAATCAGCTGTGGGCATCACTGCTGAGCGTTAAGCGGCATTGCTCAGTAATATATTTTTAAAATCATAAAACAGTGCTCATCAGGGAGTGTTATCTTCTGTTATACTCAAGAGTTAATTACACCTATCATTTGGGGGTAACGACCAAAATCAATCACTATAAGTACAATTTTATTGTACAGTTGGTAATTAAAATGTACTTGCAACTGATGAATCGTAGGAAAGAAGATTCATAGACATAGTTAATGGTACTCTTCAAATTATTCTCATTTTTTTTCCTCTATCAAAGTTATAAAAATGACAGCATTTGTTGGCAAATGTTCAAACAAATATTTTACCCTCCATGCCAACCCCTCTTCAGCAGCAACTGTAAGTGCCTCCGTAGGGTTTTCAATTACCCTTCCTTTGTGTCCAGAGAAATCCATAGCTACCAGTGAATTTTCCGAGATGCTCCTCTATGAGGGGAAAAAGGAATTATTTCAAAAAATATTTTGGTACAGTGCTTAAAGTGAGAAAGTCAGGGACCATTAACACAAGTCAAAGTTCAAGAGAGCACAGCTTCAAAACAAAATAAAATAGAACCTCCAATGAAATATTCTTACTGAGAGTACATGGAAATAAACCAAAAGAAGAATTGTTTCTTTATTGAAAATGGAAAAACTACAATTAAATAAAATTTATTTTTTTTCTTAGCAGCACAGTAGCCTTGTGGATGATGGTGGGATAAAATGTTAACTTGCTCCATGGCAAGTTGTTAAACTAAATTCAATAAATCTGGTCATTTATGCTCTGGAAAGTTACTGGATCACCAAAGGAACTAAATTTCTTATCCCCTTTAAAAGGGAATTGGCAACCACTACCGGTATAGACATAATAGGCCAAATAGCCTCTTTGTGCTGTAAACTTTCTATGATTCTATACCTCTTCTGACTTACCCTTGAACTCAGTCCAATGTTATGTGATCAGCTCTTGACGCTTTTTGAAGTTACCTAGCATGCCATTCAAAGACTAGTGTGACAAGGCATGAGCAATAAACGAGGTATCACACCCCAAGAAAAAAATTAGAAGGTATAGACCTAAGGAAAGCATAATTCCTCCCAGAACTATGATAGGGTTCCTTTTGTCCTCATCACATCAGACTTTACATTCAATGGATGATTCTCCACCATCTCCAGTGTGATGCCACCAAATCCACCTTCCATGCCTCCTTCACTTTTCAGCATTTCAAAGAGGCTGTTCCTTCTGTGTCACCGTCTGAAACCCCCTCAGCTTTCCAAGGAAGTGCAGGAGATATAACACCTGCTCTTTCACCTCCTCACTTCCCATCATCCAAATTCCCAAACAATCCTTGCAGGTGAAACAACAATTTACTTGTACATTTCAATTTGGTGAATTATATTTGCTGTTCACCAGACAGTCTCCGCTGACTTATGCCCACTATTACACACTTTTTGTCCTTGGCCACCTACGCCATTCTGATGAAGCTCAACATTACCCCAAGGAACACCGCCAAATCTTTTGATTAGGCACTTTACAGCCTTCCAGGTTCAACACTGAACTCAGCAATTTCAGATCCTAACCTCTGCCTCCCATTTTCTTTTTTGGAGACCATTTTTTGGTGATTCTTTTTTTCTCCCTTTACACCTCCTCTAGACCCATCTTTTGCCTCTTTACTTGTCCCAGTATCATCTCTTTTTGCTATGCTCCATTATTCAGTTTGTGATTTACTCCCTTCCAGCCTATCAGACTTCTCCTTTTGTTCTTTCCTCTTCTTCCCCACTTTACCAGCCTTGCTTAAAAACTGTTACATCTCTAATATCTCCCAGATTGGATGAAAGGGCATTGACCTGAAATATTGACTCTGTCTTCACAGATACTATCTGACCTGATGAACACTGTTTCTCTCTCAAATTTCCAACATCCGCGGTATTTTGCTTTCGCATTAATGTTTAATTCATTGCCACTTCTGTTCCAGGAATGTTCCCCTGCACAGAATCACAAGTTTAATGGCACAGAAGGAGGCCATTCGGCTCATCTTGTCTGCACCAGTCTCCAAATGAGCATTACGACCTAGTGCCATTGCCCTGGCTTTTCCCTGTACCCTTGCACATGGTTTCTATTCAAATGATCATCTCATGCCCTCTTGAATGCCTCATTGAACTTGCCTCCACCACACTTCCAGGCAGCACATTCTAGACCCGAACCACTCGTTGTATGAAAAAGTTTTTTCTCATGTCACATTTGCTTCTTTTGCAAATCTCTTTACATCTGTGCCCTCGCATTCTTGATCCTTTTACGAGTGGGAACAGCTTTTCCCTACCTACTCTGTCCAGCCCCCTTATGATTTTGAACATCTCTATCAAATCTCCTCTCAACCTTCTTCTCTTCAAGGAGAACAGTTTCAACCTCTCCAATCTATCTTCATAACTGAGGTTTCTCATCCCTGGAACCATTCTTGTAAACCTCTACTGAACTCTCTCCAATGTGTTCACATCCGTCCTATAATGTGGCGCCCAGAACTGTACACAATATTCCAGCTGAGGTCTAGTGTCTTATATAAATTCAGCATAACCTCCCTGATTTTGCACTCTATGCCCCTATTAATAAAGCCCAGGATACTATATGCTTTGTTAACTGCTCTCTCCAACTGTCCTGCCTCCTTCAATGATCCATGTACATATACACCAAAGTCTTTCTTCTCCTTCAGCCCCTTCAAAATTTCACCCGTTATTTCATATTGTCTGTTCATGTTCTTCCTACCAAAATGCATCACCTCACATTTGTCTGCATAGAACTTCATCTGCCACCTATCTGCTCACTCCACCAACTTGTCTATGTCCCCTTGAAGTTCCACACTGTCCTACTTACAGTTCACAACAAGCCTAAGCTTCATATCATCCACAAACTTTGAAATTGTCCCCTGCACACCAAGATCTAGATCATTAATATATAACAGGAAAAGCAAGGGTCCCAATACCGACCCCTGGGAAACTCCACTACAAACCTTTCTCCAGCCTGAAAAATATTCATTGACCATTACTCTCTGCTTCCTATTTTTCAGCTAATTTTGTATCCACGTTGCTACTGTCCTTTTTATTCCATGAGCAATAATTTTTCTCACAGGTCCACTGTGTGGCACTGTATCAAATGCCTTTTGAAAGTCCACGTACACCTTATCAACAGCATTACCCTCATCAGCCTTTTCTGTTATCTCTTCAAAAAACTCCAGCAAATTAGTTAAACATGATTTCCCCTTTAGAAATCCATGCTGGCTCTTCCTTATCAACCCATATTTTTCCACGTGACTGCTAATTCTATCCTGAATAATTGTTTTTAGTATCTTGCCCACCACTGAAGTTAAACTGACTGGTCTGTAATTGTTGGGCTTATCCTTACAACACTTTTTAAGCAAGGGTGTAACGTTTGCAATTCTCCAGTCCTCTGGCACCACCCCGCGAGTCTAGGGAAGACTGAAAGATTATGGCCAGTGCCCCTGAAATTTCTACTCCCAGTTCCTTCAATATCCTTGGATGCATCTCATCCAGTCCCGGTCAACTTTAAGTAACAACCGTCTATTCAACACTTGTCAAGTTTGAACCCTTCTAGTGATAGAGTTTCCTCACCTGTCACCATGGCCTGGGTAGCACCTACTTCCTTGGTAAAGACGGATGCAAAGTATTCATTTAATACCTCAGCCATGGCCCCTTCATCCATGTATAAATTCCCTTTTAGGTCCCTAATCGTCCCTCCTCCTCCTTTTACCACCCTTTTACTATTTTTATGTCTATAGAAGACTTTGGGATTACCCTTTACATTGGCTGCCAGTCTTTTCTCATAATCTCTCATAGTTTCTCTAATATGCTTTTTCACTCCCCTCTGAACCTTCAGTACTCCTTTTGGTTCTTAATTGTATTTTCTATCTAACACCTGTCATAAGCATACTTATTCTTCTTTATCTTAACTTTAATCCCTGTTTTCATCCATGGAGCTCTGGATTTGTTTGCCCTATCTTTCCCTTTCGAGGGAATATACCTTGAATGTGCCCGAACCAAATCTTTTTTGAAGCTAGCCCATTGTTCAGCTACAGTTTTTCCTGCCAATTTTTCGTTCCTGTCTATCTGGCCTAGCTCAGTACTTGCCCCATCAAAGTCGGCTCTTGTCCAGTTAATAATTCTTACTCTGGACTGCCTATCATCCTTTTCTATGATCATCCTAAAATGTACAATACAATGATCACTGTCTCTTAAATGTTCCCCCACTGACACTTGATCTACTTGGCCCACCTTATTTCCAAGAACCAAGTTCAACAGTGCACCTTTTCTTGTTGGATTGGATACATACTGCTGTAGAAAATTCTCCTGAACACAATACAGGTACTTTTGCCCCTCTCCGCCCTTTACACTACCACTGTCCCAGTCTACATTCGGGAAATTAAATTCCCCCATTATAACTGCTCTATAATGCTTGCATCTCTCTGTAATTTCCCTGCAAATTTGTTCTTCTACGTCCTTCTCAATATTTCACAATCTATAGACTACACTGGGCAATATAATTGCGTCCTTTATGTTCCTTAGCTCTAGCCAGATTGATTCGGTCCTTGAACCTTCTGGGACATCATTTTTCTCCAGCACTGCAATGTTCTCCTTAACCAATACTGTCATCCTTCCTCCTTTCCTATCTCTTCTGAACACCTTGCACCCAGGAATATTTAACATCCAGTTCTGCCCTTCCTTGAGCCAGGTCACAACATCATGGCCCGAATCTTCTGGTCACCGTGTGGGGGCCATTTAAGGCCATTTAACAGCTGGGTAAACTAATTGTCTGGACTGCCCGTCCAACCTTAAGGTTGGCAGGCAGACAAAGAATCCAGGCAGCCTTCGCATTTTGCATGAAACCTCATCTACGGGCGGGATGAAGTTTCATGAAGGGTTTATCAAATAAATGTTTTTATTAACATTAAAATTATTAAAATCCCAGCTCATGACACTGTCAGTTGAGGGGACATTTCCGAATAATTTTTTAAAATAGTTTTTCAGATTTTCACAGTGACATTAAACTCCCTGAGGCAGCTCCGTGCGCATGCAAGAAAGAGCACAGGCTCTGACTTTCCCTCCTCCCCTCGCCTGCACAGGTAGCACTGAGCACTTCCGGGTGTGCGTCAAGGCCCACCTACATAAAATGGCGCGCAGCCAATTGTGGGCAGCGATCGGCTGCACACCTGCCTGTGCCCATTCCTGCCCAGCCCACATGACGGGGACAAAATTCTCCCCATGGCAATATGCACCTGTAACTCCCCAATCTTATTTACTACATTCCATACATTCACATACATGTGTAGTAACCCTTGAGGAAGTTCTCCTCTTAACTCATAGGATTTCTGTTTTTCCTCTTTTACCTTGTTCATCTTCATTGCTTTTATTTCCCTTCCCGTATTTGATTAGGTATCTACCAATACTTGCTTTCAGTCATATTTCCTTGCTCAGCAACTGCCTCTTTACTCAATTCCAAATGAAATTCCACTCTTCGGGTTTCAGAACATCCAAACTTAGATATCTCCAGGATATTCAGCATTCCTGGAACCACTGTTCCATGCTCAACATCACGCGGGCCGTGTGCACATCCCTTACCTCTCTCTTGAACAGCACCGACTCACACTTCCAAAGTTGACCTGGTCTGCAATTCCATTTCTTCCTTCGCCTCTTCCAATACTTTAATAAAAAGTGTGCTTCTTCCTTTTAATGTTTATAAGTTTCAACAATTCATGAATACCAATGCTCCTGCAGGTTCCTCTCTCCCTTCACTTTCCTCTGACCCCAACCATTCTTCCAATCTCAACCCTTGCCATGTTTTCACATTCCCTTCTGACCTTCCCTCTATGATCCTGAATGATCATTCCATAGCAAAGGCTCAGCTTTAACCCTTACACCCCATCTCAATGAAATTCAAGCTTGGCACAACGCTGAGCTGTTCTGTCACCTTTGTCTTCACATCCACTTCTTCGGTCAAGAGTCTTCCCACACACACAAGCCCCTTTATCCTGTCATCAGATTCTCCTTCCACTTGCACTCTTCCATCTGGTTTCTCACCCTCTCAGTGTAACAGCAGCTGTCTTAATTTCTCTGTTCCTCTCACTCTAACCTATCTCCCTTTGAACTTTCAGCCCTTCATTCCCTCAGATCCAACCCTAACATTATGAAACCTGACAAGCGTGGCACTACTTCTACCTGGCAAAATAGTCCCTACCTAGTGGAGGCTGAATGCCAATTCTGGCATCACTCCTATTCCCCAATCGTGCCCTCACCATCGGACACCAAACCACCATTTCCAATTCTGTCACTAACAATCTCTGGAGATCTTCCCTCCATGACCTTCTATCTCAGTACCCCAATGCCAAACAGCCTGGTCTTACTGCTTTTTCAAGGTCCACAAACAGGACTGCCCTGGTAGACCTATTCTTTTAGCCTATTACTGCCCTGGGCCAGGATTTTTGGCTAGGCGAGCGGGGGTGGGGCCCACACACCAAGGCGTAAAATGACAAGTCCCAACATCACCACACATCATTTATATTTTCAAGTTGGCTGCGCGCCCGCCAAACTGTCAAAGGCCTACTAAGGCCATTTAAATATCAACTAAAGTAATAAACTGAGCCCAGGCGGCCTCCGCATTTTTCATGGTACCTCATCCACGGGTGGGATGAGATTTCATGAATGGTTTATAAATTAAATAATTTTTTTCATTAATGTTCATTGACATGTCCCAGCTCCTGTGACACTGTCACATGAGGGGGCTTGTCTTAAAATGTTTTCTTTTCTTTACTTAAATTTTTAAAACTTAAACTAGTCTCCCTGAGGCACCTCTGTGAAACATATGCGCGAAAGAGCACAGGCCCCGACTCAGGGAATTCCACCCCCCAGCCCACACAGGGAGCATTCAGCGCTTCCAGCCTTAATTGGCCTGCCCACATAAAATGGCACCGTGGACCTGATCAGGAGCGCCAATCAGGTCCACGCCCACCCCCGCACAACCCCCCCGATGGGGGGGACAATTCTCCCCTTAGATTTCTTCCTGTCTCAAATATTTCTTCTTCCCTTACCCAGTTTCTTCCCACTTACATCTGTGATTCTTGTTTTACATAAGTCAACCTCAGAACCCTAAAAAGCTTAAATTTTGTTTTTTTATTATTTGTAGTAAGCTAATCTGTGTTGCAAGTAGAGGATAATGCTGCATCATATGTGAAATTTCAAAGTTTAGATACTCTTGAATTATCCAATTTCCTTTATCCTTCAGTGGATCTATTCCACTAAGCGGATCTCTGAATTTTGATCCTATCTGAATGTATGGTAATTAAGTTGATCATATTTATTCTACTGCCCTCTTGCAGCCAAGAGAGAAGAATGATCTGAAGCATGGATTACTAGCAACTATCTTGTTGTATGTTTGCATGATATGCTAACGCTATAATTTAATAAACACTCTAATGGATGTTTCAAATAAACAAATTGAAGAAAACAAAGGCCCTCAGTTTTTCATCTTTCTAGGCAAACTGACATAAAAGTGACCAACTATGTTAGCTAATTTTTGCAAGGAGATGCAATATTAAGTTTAGATGATTCTTCTTAATGAATGAATTGTTTTTTTCTAACAACTATAAAGTCATATTCTATTTTTGTCCAGTTTTATATTTTGAATTCCATACCATTGGTGATGAATTCAGTGATGTAAGGCTACCTCTCCTTTGCTGCGGTATTTTATAGTTTTGGTACAACTGTGTTCCATACTGCAAAATAAAAGATTTTTTTTAAAGAGAGGGGAAAAAGCATCTGGTGAGTTAAAATCAAAATAAGCTGACTAGTTCTTTAAGAAAGTTTAAGAAAAAAAAGTTACTAAAATATAGTCTTGTTGGACCTTACAAGCACACTTCTCCACTATTAATGGACTACAGATAAATATAAAGCAGCTTCATTTTTTCAAACATTGGCGTTTCCGAGATGCACAAAATTCTTGAATTTTGCATGTGCATTACATGCTCAACATCTATACAACAGTAATTTCCCTTTACTCAACCAAACTGAATCATTGTAGAATCTGAAGGACGACTAAACAAAATGCATGCACAGGTTATTCTAAAGGGAGAACCTATCTTATTCTTAAATCTGGTTCAGTTACACACACTTGTTTTCCCACAGTGGTATTGCAAAGAAAGTAGGAGGACCAATATTTTGTACCATCCACAGAATAAGCCAGATGTAGCCTTGAAGCTGAAATAAACAGAACATGCAAACAAGGAGCAGGAGTAGGCCATTCGGCCCTTGAACCTGCTTCACCATTCAATAAGGTCATGGCTGATCTAATAGTAACCTCAAATCTGCATCAGGCTTACCCTCGATAACCTATCGCCCCTTTGCTTACCAAGGGGAGATGGTCGCATAGTGGTATTGTCATTGGACTGGTAATCCAGAGACCCAGAGTAATGATCAGAGGACCTGGATTCAAATCCCACTATGGCAGATGGTGAAATTTGAATTCAACTAAAATCTGCAATTAAAAGTCTGACGATGACCATGAAACAATTGTCATTAAAACCCATCTGGTTAACTAATGTCCTTTATTCTTTCTGCCAAAACAGACAATTTCACACTTTCTCACATTATACTCCATTTGCCAGATATTTGCCCACTTACTTAACCATCTATATCTTTTTGTAGTCTACTTATGTCATAGAAACATAGAAAATAGGAGCAGGAGTAGGCCATTCGGCCCTTTGAGCCTGCTCTGCCATTCATTATGATCATGGCTGATCATCCAACTCAATAGCCTGCTCCCACTTTCTCCCCATATCCTTTGATCCCTTTCGCCCCAAGAGCTACATCTAACTCCTTGAAAACGTACAATGTTTTGGCCTCAACTGCTTTCTGTGGTAGCAAATTCCACAAGCTCACCACTCTCTAGGTGAAGAAATTTCTCCTCAGCTCAGTCCTAAATGGTCTACTCGTATCCTCAGACTGTGACCCCTGGTTCTGGACTCCCCCACCATCGGGAACATCCTTCCTGCATCTACCCTGTCTAGTCCTGTTAGAATTTTATAGGTTATGAGATCCCACCCCCCTCATTCTTCTGAACTCCAGCGAATATAATCCTAACTGACTCAATCTCTCCTCATATGTCAGTCCCGCCAAATTGGGAATCAGTCTGGTAAACCTTCGCTGCACTCCCTCTACAGCAAGAACATCCTTCCTCAGAGAAGGAGACCAAAACTGCACACAATATTCCAGGTGTGGTCTCACCAAGGCCCCGTATAATTGCAGCAAGACCTCCCTGCTCCTGTACTTGAATCCTTTCGCTATGAAGACCAACATATCATTTGCCTTCTTTACCACCTGCTGCACCTGCATGCTTACCTTCAGCGACTGGTGTAAGTGGGCACCCAGGTCTCATTGCACATTCCCCTCTCTCAATTTATAGCCATTCAGATAATAATATGCCTTTCTGTTTTTGGTACCAAAGTGGATAACCTCACATTTATCCACATTATACTGCATTTGCATTTGCCAACTCACTCAGCTTGTCCAAATCACACCGAAGCTTCTCTGCATCCTCCTTACATGTCCCTCTTCACAACTTACTTTCCTACCTAACTTTGTATCATCAGCAAATTTGGCAACCATCCCATCCATCCCTTCATCCAAGTCATTTATATAAATTGTAAACAGTTGAGGTCCCAGCACTGATCCCTGTGTCACACCATTTGTTAAACTGTGCCAACCAGAAAAAGACCTATTTGTGCCTACTCTCTGCATCCTGTTAGTCAGCCAATCCTCTATCAATGCCAATATGTTACCCCCATACCATGTGTTAGCCAGCCAATCTTCTATCTGTGCCAACGTTACCCCCATACCATGAGCTTTTATTTTCTGCAATAAACTTTGATGTGGCAGTTTATCAAATACCTTCTGGAAATCTAATCCAGTACATCCACCAGTTCCCCTTAATCCACTGCACGTGTTACTTCCTCAAATAATTCCAATAAGTTAGTTAAACATGATTTCCCTTTCCCCACCCCCACCCCCATGTTGACTCTGCCTGATTACCTTGATCTTATCCAAGTGCCCTGCTATAGTTTCTTGAATAATAGCTTCTAACATTTTCCCTATGACAGATGTTAAGCTAACTGGCCTGTAATTTCCTGCTTTCTGTCTCCTTCCCTTTTTGAATAACAGTTATATTTGCTATTTTCCAATCTAATGGGACCTTCCCCGAATCTAAGCAGTTTCTGAAAATTAAAACCAATGCATCAACTATCTCACTAGCCACTTCTTTTAAGACTCTAGGATGACGTCCATCAGGATCCGGGCACTTGTCAGCCCGCAGCTCCAACAATTTATTCAGTACAACTTCTCTGGTGATTGCAATTTTCCTGAGCTCCTCCCTCCTTTCCATTTCCAGATTTATAGCTGCTTCTGGGTTGTTACTCATGTATAGTGAAGACTGATGCAAAATACCTGTGCAATTCATCTGCCATTTCCTTGTTTTCCATTATCAGTTCTCCAGACTCAATTTTCATGGGACCAACGCTTACTTTGTTAACTAGTTACTTTTTAATATATTTATAGAAATTGAGATTAATGGAATTAAGCGAATTAGACTAGCCAATTGTTGGCACATGGATAGAAAGTTGTAAATATACATGCTTGTAGGAGATACTACCCAGTTACAAAATTGTAAATACTCATTCTCAACAAAAGCTGAATCACTGAGGCTCCTTTACTCAGAATTCATCAGTATTTTCTTGTCATAATGGGTAGTATTGCAGGCATTGAAACAGGAAATGCCCAAGCATTTTGGCCTTTTCACATTCCATGTGATGGGAGTTAAACATAATGTTCGGGCATATGCAGAGTCTCCGTCTTTACTAGGAGATTTTATTTCCCCTGGGGGTGGGGGTATTGTCTTGATTCTGGTTGCCCAAGACATAGTTCTGTAGCGTTAAAGGAGGTGGGATTCTGAAGTGCTAGCCATAACAGCTTCCCAAGTCTCAGTAGAACATGATGCAAGTATGCAGCCTGCAACACCTATTGAAATGAGGTGTGCTGGAGTTCTGAAGAGTGAAATCAGGTGCAAGGCATCAACATCATCCCTCTTTGGAAGGGACTAACAAGCTGCTTGTTTGAAGTGGGGAGTAGAAGTGGGTTGGTCATAGGTTATTGGTGCTTGAGGGCACTCATGGGCATATATGCATCTTTACCCAAAGGTGAAATAGAAGGGCTCATATTTTTGCATCATCCTTAGCCCAATAACCAACACATCATCTTGAAATGAAAAATGAGAAATGCAAGTTTACAAGCCTAACATTGGCATGCAGGTGCAATCATCTACAATACAGTGAAAGCGTCAATGCTGAAAGGTATCAGAAGGCATGATCAACATAATTACTAGGCTTGCATCCCAACTAAATTTTCTCAGGTTTCAGGACAGCATAGCATAAGGGTAGCGTGGGAATAGCAGAGAGGGAAATAGTAACATTAGTACAGAGGAATGACACATGTACAATTCCAGAACAGAATGCTGACAAGAACATCTTAGAAAACCAAGTGTCACCAATTAAGTCATACAGTTCTCGTGTCATAATCTCTCAACATTTTATGCACGGGTGATAGAGAGCAAAAATATACGTTAAGTTGTATTAAACAGCAAGGTTAAAAGCATCAAAATACTCTGGGTGGAGTTTTCTGTGCCCGCTGGTGTCATGTGTGCTCGAAGGCGTGAGCGGACAATATGGCAAGAAGGCTAGGAACCAGTTTCACATCATGAAACCAGTTTGCGATTGTCTGTTCAGCCCATCGATGGTGGGCCACGTTTCCCGCTATCGGGCATTGGCAACCTCATTGAAATACATTTACAAATCTTTTAAGGTCAGTTTGCCGAAATCATCCATCCATGCTAGATCGTACACCCATGCTGGCCTGACTGCATGCCAACATGTTTCACAACAGCATATATGAGGGATATACTTGATGGGCTGCACCTTGAGGGGAACTTGGAGGAGAGTGCACTGTGATGTTGCGCAGTGCTCATCTGGGTCACCTGTTGGACTTCAAGGTTCAGGTGTGTTGGACCTGGGGGTGGGGCCTAGGGATGCCCTGCAGTTGAAGGTAGTGTACATGTTGTGGTGTGGTGGGGGGGGGAGCTGTCACACATCTGGGAAAGCTGGTACAAAATGACCATTCCTCTGCAGCTGAGACAGTTCAGACACAGCCATATTGATATGCATGGAGTCAAACCTCCAGCTTATCTGCCTATCTGCCCTCTCAAGTAAGGCATGAAAGTACCACCAAATGCTCCAGAGCTTTTCACCCCTCAGGAACAGACTGCAAACTACTGAGTATTTTAGTGGACCGCAGAACAGTTGGGCAACTGGGCACGTTGTACAATCT
Source organism: Carcharodon carcharias (assembly GCF_017639515.1). Taxonomy (NCBI): domain Eukaryota; kingdom Metazoa; phylum Chordata; class Chondrichthyes; order Lamniformes; family Lamnidae; genus Carcharodon; species Carcharodon carcharias. The sequence goes on along the minus strand of NC_054478.1, from coordinate 61,009,338 downwards.
CCTTGCTAAAGCTGGCTGTGGAGCAGTCACTGGTGGAGGCGCAAACATCCTTTTGCAATGTCATCATCCCGGTTTGGACCAGTGTCTCCCATAGTTCAAGTTAACAGTGCATCCTTGCAGTGCGGGTTGGGGGAATGCCTGTGCCTGAGCTGAGAGCACAGCATGCAGTCCAATGAGCAAAGCTGCTGCCAATTGGTCAAGTGGCGTGGGGCGGAAGTGGTTTGGGTTTCAGGCAGCCGTGCAGTGCACTAAGCTCTGGCCATCCAAGTGGTGGCCAGCACTCTCCAGGATGCATTAAGGGGCCTTCAGACTTAACCAAGAGAGGCTCTTAGTATACCCAAGCTAGCCCACACTCCTCAGTCTTTCATCCTGCAGGAGTACATCAGGAGCATGGAACCTGGTGAACTAGCTGTATGCTGTGTGGTGTACAACGAGAGAAGACTACAGAGAAGAGAACAATGGGGGTACCTGGCTGTGTAGAGGGAGCAGCAGCACCCTCAGAAAGAAGGCACGGCTCAGGCTCCCACATAGGCCCCTGAAGAGCCACAGCGAGCTATCGTTGGTCGACGCCAAGCTAGGCCCAGGGTTTAAAGATGCTGCATTTCATTCCTGCAGATGACTGAGAACCAGTGATGCCAAAGACTGTGCATGTCTAGGGAACTGGTCAGTCACATCTGCCAGCTACTGCAGGGTTTAACGCCACGGGGACATGGAGGGAGTAGCTGTGAAAGTGACCGTGGCGCTCAATTTTTATGCCAGTGGCTCCTTTCAGGGCTCCACAGGTGACCTCTGTGGGATATCACAAGCCTCCACCCACAAATGCATCCATGAGGTCATGGGTACCTTTTTCGTGAGGGCACACAACTTTGCACATTTTGCCCGGGACCAAGAGTGCAAGGATACAGGAGCAATTGGATTTTCCCAGATCTCAGGTTTCCCACAGGTGCAGGGTACCATCGACCACACTCTTGTGGCACTCAGATCTCCTTGCAATAAGCGATCAACCATGTTAACTGCAAAGGGTTCCACTCGCTGAATGTGCAGCTGTTGTGCAACCACTACTAATGCATCCTGCAGGTCTGCACACAGTTCGCATAGAGTGTCACAGCTCCTATATCCTTAGCAGGTCTCAGATCCCTGGAGTCTTCCAGGGTCCACAGAGCCTGCAGGGTTGGCTCCTGGGGGACAAGGGCTACCCGCAGAGGATGTGGCTGATGACACCCATGAGGTGGCCTCAGAATGCAGCAGAGTGAAGATATAACGAGGCTCATGCTGCAACACGCAACTTGGAGGAGCAAATCATCGGAATGTTGAAAATGAGGATCCCGTGCCTTGACCGGTCTGGTGGAGCCCTGCAATATAGTGCACAGAGGGTGTCACACATTGTCATCGCCTGCTGCACCCTTTACAACCCGGCGCTGCAACAGGGAGGGGAGCTGGCTGAGGAGGAGCTGGAGGAGCTGCAGGTCTCCTCCAATAACGAGGACGTCAACTGTGATGAGGGTGAGGAGGTCCTCAAAGGTGACGATGACGGCCTCCCACCAGCCAGACAAGGCAGGTGTGCTCAGGAGGCCCTCATAGCTGCTAGATTTGTGGAGGTCAGTGACAACATGCAGTGAGGAGACACCATAGATCCTCACATTGCATCTGTGAAGGTTTGACTCCAGTCAGGCTTAAGGCAGTGCACGTATCCTCTGTGATAATGCTCCTGTCATGGAGATGCATTGGAGGCCCTAATAGGCACTAGATTGCAGGAGGATGATGACGACATGCAGTGAGGACACTCCATAAATCTTCACATTGCCTCAGAATGTCTGACCGTCTAGCTGAGGGCAGCTTGCTTGCGCTCTGTGATCAGGGTCATATCATGGAGACGCAGCCATGAAACTTTAAAACTGCCTGATCTTTTGACAGCCTTCAACACCTGCATCTGACCCCCTTCAGGAGTACAGCATCACTGGTCACAGGTGCTGAAGATTCAGGGGCCAGCCCCATCTTAAAGGTGCTGAGAGAACGATGGAACTCTGCGACATTCTGGCTGCAATGACAAGCACCCTGTGAGAGTGGTGGGTGGTCCTATGGACAGGGTGAGAACAATGACGTTAAGTGTGAGAGAGTGAATGGTCACGTCCCTTGAACTGGCAGTGAGTGAGGGCACTGTGGGTGTGTGATGGGTTTGTGAGTGAGAGAGTTGAGAGTGATAAGAAGAGTGACTTACCCTGGCAGAACGGAGGGGACCATTCATCCTCTTGCAGCACTGGGTGACTGTCCTCTCATGCAGGGCATTGACACTGATTATCGTCTTCCATGCTGGATTGATGATGCTGTTGCCTCTCCAGTGGCCACAGCGGGGCCAGAGGACTTCATGACGAGCCTTCACTGCATCCAAAAGGCACTTGAGGGACATGTCACTAAACTGGGGCGCTGCAGTCTTTTTGCCTTTATGAGCCATCCTGACTCCTGTGCAGCAATCCTCAGCTGGAAGCAGAGAGGTGTGCGCACAGCTGCACTTCAAATATGGTGTCCGGTGTGAAGAAGTGACGAGGTAACAGTGTGCGTGGAAACGGCATTTTTCCTGGGAATGCATAATTAACTCAGCGGGTTTGGAACGATACGACGTGAGAAGCTGCCTTTGTGGCTGACGGGTAAAACGTTGTTTGGTGCAAATCTGATTCCACCTGTTGACACACAGTGGACCCTCTATGTTGGAATTTGGTTTGTGCAAGTAAAGGAAGGAAAAAATGGGAGCAGACCATCTCTCATGCTTCTTCCCATGAGTTTTCCAAGAGACTTGAGCACATAATCCAGGCCAATGCTTTAGTACAGTATTAAGGGAATGCTGCACTGGCGAAGTTGCTATCTTTTGGATAAGGCATTAAACAGATATCCATCTGCCCCAACCCCTCAAGTAGAACTAACATATCCCCTGACACTCTTCAATGCAGGGCAAGGGAGTTCTCCTCCTGTCCAATATTAATCCCTCAACAAAAATCACTAAATCACAAATTATCTGCTCATCTTATCTCATGGCTGTTTGTGGGACGTTGCTGTGCATAACTGGCTGCCACATCGCCTCAATTACAGCAATGACTATAATTTAAAACATACTTTGTTGGCTGTAAAGCATCATGTGGTATCTTGATGTCATGGAAAGCAACCCCATGACATTTAATTCAAACGAAGAGTCAAAAATTGGCAGGCAAGACAATGCCTGATGCAGCAGCAAATGCAATAGTTACACCAGGACTGTCCGCCGCCATCCTATAAAAGCAAAATACAATTAGACAACATGCAACAATAGAAAAAATGATTTAGCTTTAAGTGAAGCACAGCGAAAACTCTAGTCCATAAGAGATGCTCAATACATACAGCAATAATTATGAAGTAACTTCACTCAAGATAAATGAAAGGCCAATTTTCTCCTTCCCTAAACTAAAATAGTTTAGATGAAGAATGGGTGTTAACCCTTTGCTCAGCACACAAACATCTAAATATTTTCTGGTTTTGTGTATGAACCGGAATACAACAATGTAAATTTCACAAAAATGAATGTCATAGATCTCTGCCATTACAGTGCTGCCAATGCTAAGTGAAGTTCATGAAAATACTGCTTCCAGAAAACTCTGGCACAGACCCTGATCCTGATTATGAGAAAAACAGAAATTTCTGGGAATACTCAGCAGGTCAGGCACCATCTGTGGAGAGAAACTGAGTTGACATTCCAGGTTGATGCGCCTTCATCATAACATGGGTCATCGACTTGAAACGATAACTCTGTTTCTCTCCACCGATGCTGCCTGACCTGAGTAGTTCTAGCTTTTTTGGCTTTTATTTCAGATTGCCAACATCTGCAGTATTTTGTTTTTGTATTACTGATCCTGATTACAGTGGTTTAACGTCAGTGGCATTGTTTTCCCAGGGCCCAACTTATTGTTGTGCTACCCAAACCATGAGTGCATATGAAGGTAGCAAGTAGTGGTAAGAAAATCATTCCAATTTTAATATTTCAAAGTTTTCTTTACATTAAAAAAACACTAATTTTTCTTTGAAGATGAACAGCATCAAATTGCACCATTGCATCCCAGCATTGGCTCTACTGTAGACTGCAGGTGCGCTGAATGGAGGCAGGACTCATCGCAACCAGGTTGCTGAAGGTGCCACCCAGAAGTGACATGGAGTGAGCATTGAGCTGGTCAGAGACAGCCAGAGCTAATCTAAACACAGTGACAAGGGGCCCTACTTGCATAGAGCAGGCAGGAGCCCTGAGCAGTAGTTAATATATCAGCAGTGCCTTCTGAACCAGGTCATGGAAGGTTAAAATCAGACACATATAACCACATTCAGATTATATTCTTCCATATTAATTTTTAAGATTGATTTTCTCATTAACAATATTCAAGTTATTAGAGTATTAGAATCCATTCATATTTTCTTGTTAGAAGTTTGTACAATCCAAATGCACCTCAATTGGGATTTTATTTCCCTTTCAAGTGCTTTAATTTTCAATTTGTTCTCCTCCTGACCAAGGTAAATACTGGGGACGTGATTTGTAGCATTTATTGGGCATTGAACCACGCTTCAGGAAAGACTTCACAGCCTTGGAGAACATGTTGAAGAGATTTACTAGAATGGTACCAGGGATAAGGGACTTCAATTATGTAGAGAAACTGGAGAAACTGGAATTGTTCTCCTTAGTGTAGAGAAGGGTAATGGGAGATTTAATGGAGGTATTTAAAATTTGACTGAAGTTCAAATAAAGAGGAACTGTTTCCAATGGCAGAAGAATTGATAACCAGAGACCACAGATTTAGGGTGATTGGCAAAAGAGTACGAGGTGGCCTGAGGACTTTTTTTAAATGTTAAAAGCTGTTGTGATCTAGAACACATTGCCTGAAAGGGTGGTGGAAACAGATTCGATAATAACTTTCAAAGGGAATGCGATAAATACCTTAAGGGAAAATAATTACTGGGCTATGGGGAAAAAGCAGGGAAGTGGGATTATTTGGATAGCTCTACCAAAGAGCTAGCACAAGTTCAATGAGCTGAATGGCCTCCTGTGTTGTATCCTGCAATAATTCAATGATTTGTGATTTGGGTTTGCATCAGCTTTCAGGATCAGAGATCAGACGAGAAAAATGTGATATCTAGAAATTGTTTTTCTTCATTTATGTTCATAGGGCAGAATCATCTGTGTCCGCTGGCATCAGGTGTCATGGCAGGCGTGAGTGGGCAATGTGGCGGGAAAGCCAAAAATCGGTTTCACGCCATCATAAAACAGGTTTGCAACCGTCCGCTTTACCCATCAATGCTGGGCTGAGTTTCCTGTCGCCAGACGTTGGGAACTCATTGTAATACATCTGCATATCATTATAAGGCCAGCTCGTCAGAATCATCCCCCCATCATGGATCATCTGATCACGCCAACATGTTTCAGAACAGCATTTAAAAGGCATGCATCTGGTGAGCTACACTTTGAGGGGAACTCGGAGGTGAGTGCACAGTAACGCTATGCAGCACGTGCAAGAGTCGCCTGTTAGACCTCAAGATGAAACTGCATTCAGGTGAGGACACAGGTAAGTCGCATTTTCCCAGCTGGCTTACAGCGCAGTGCTGGGGCAAAGGCTGCACTGCTGTGGAGGCAAGTTGGGTGGGGGGGGGGGGGGGGCGGCAAGGGCTGCCCTGCTGTGGAGATGAGTTGTTTGGGGGGAGACGGGGGAGGCAGGTGTGGGGCAAGGGCTGCCCTGCAGCCGAGGTGAGTTGGGGGGGGTGGAGCAAGGGCTCTACTGTGGTTGAGGCATGTTACGGGGGTGACAAGGGCTGCCTTGCTGTTGAGGCAAGTTGGGGGGTGGAATACGGGTTGTGCTCCTGTTGATGGTGGTGCACGAGTACGTGCAGGGGGAGGTGGTGTGGGGGAGAGATGCAGCCACACATTAAGGAAACCCTGTGTAAAATAACCATTCCTCTACAGCTGAGACAGTTCAGGTGCAGCCACATTGACATGTTTGGAGTCAGGCCTCTAGCTTATCTGCCCACTCAAGCAATGCAGAGGCCTGAAAGTGCCACCAAATGCTCCAGATCTTTACACCCTCAGGCACAGACTGCAAACTAAAAAGTGTTTTAGTGGAACAATTGGGTGACTGGGCATGTTGTACAATTGCCTTGTGAAAGCTGGCCGTAGAGCAGTCACTGGTGGAGGTGCTCACAGATCCTTGCAATGTCATCATCCCATTTTGGACTAACAGGTTAGGAGAATGCAGTGCAGGTTAGGAGAATGCCTGAGCTGAGAGCACAGCATGCAGTCAAATGGGCAAAGCTACTGCAAATCGGTCAGGTAGAGTGGGGCGGAGGTGGGTGGGGTTTTGGGTAGCCATGCAGCGCACTAAATTATGCCCATCCAAGTGGTTGCCAGCACTCTCTGGGATGTGTTAAGGGGCCTTCAGAATTAACCAGAAGAGGTTCTTAATACACATGTCTCTCTCTTTCACTCTACAAGGGGAGTACATCAGGATCATGGAACCTGGTGAACTAGCTATATACCCCATAGCTTACAGAGAGTGAAGACGAAGGAGAAGAATGGAATGGAGGTGCCTGGCTGCACAGAGGGAGGAGCAGCAGGAAGAAGAGACAACTGGGGTTCCAGCTTCTCCTGCTGAAGAGCCACAGGGAGCCATCGCTGGTCAGTGCCTAGCTAGACCCAGGGTCCATAGACGCGGCTATGTCTTTTGCGCAGCAGTCCTGGGCTGGAAGTACTGAGAGGTGTGCATATGGCTGCACTTTAAATATGGCACTTGGTGTGAGGAAACGGAGAGGTGACGGTGCAGCGGGCGAGTGAGAGCCCGTCTGCCATAGAAACGGCATGTTTCCCGGGAATGCATGATCAATGAGGCGGGATTGGGACGATACGGCGTGAAAAGCCGCCATTACGGCCAGCATGTGAAACGTTCTTTTTCCCACCCGCTACCGCACTTAGTACAAATCTGGGATGATTCTGCCCATAGTTTCACTTGTTACTCCGAGCTGTTTTGACTTTGAGCACAGGCAGTTTCAGCTGTTTGTAGTGGTATACATTTTGGGCAAGAATAGCAGTGTAATTATACCTTAACCAACGTTAGGTCTGCATTTTACATTCAATGCAAAATCATTTTCAGGAGTTGCAACGAATATTCTACACTATTTTTCAAGAAAGAATTACACGTATATTCTTAGTAACAATGACTCCTCCCAGAACCACAATAGGATTCTGCCACTCCTCGTCTTTCACCACATTCCATGGATCACCCTCCACAATTTCAGCCACAACCACTGATGCCAATATCAAACACATCTTCCCCTTCTCTTTCAATATTCCAAATGAACTGTTCCCTCTTTGACATCCTGGTTCACTCTTCAATAACCCCAACACCTAATCCCCTTCCCACGGTATCTTCCCATGCAAGCGTTGGAAATGCAACACCTGGTCTTTCACTCCATCTTTCCTACTGTGCAGTGACCCAAACACCCTTTCCAGATGAGTGATTGACTTGCACTTTTTTCAAATTAGTGCACTGTATTCAATGCTCATGATGCAGGCTAAAGACTGTGGGGATAGGGTAATTACTTTATGTATACCTCTTCAGTCTGCTCACGTGCTCCTGAGCTTTTGGTTGCTTGCCACTTTAATTCTCGGTTCCACTCAGACCACTCTGTCCTCTTCCTCCTGCACTGTCCTTATGAGGTGCAATAGGCACCCAAGCAGCAGCAACTCATCTTTCACTTAGACACTTTACAACTTTCCAGATTCTACACTGAGTTCAACAATTTCAGATCATAACCACTGTCCACATCTTTTCCCAGACAGGCGTGGGTAACGATTCTGCTGTTACTATTTATAGCTCCTCTAGACCCACCTTTACTTGTCCTCTTAACATTCCCTTTTGTCTTGAGCCAGCATCGCTTTTTGTCGTTGAATCACTCCTGCCTTCCACCCAATCAGAGACCCTACCTTTTGTTCTTATTCCCCCCTCCACCCCACTTTCTGTACCTCTGCACTTGCTCAAAACGTTTTACATCTCTAACACTTGCCAGCTCTGACAAAAGGTCAATGACCAAAAACATTAACTGATTCTTTCCACAGATGCTGCCTGACCTCAGAATTTAGTCCATCGGCTGGAATCTATGGAGGCGATGGGGGTCTCAAACTCCGGCTGCAGAGCAAGCAAGAGCCCTGCATCACCTCCTTCCGGAAGGCCCGCCACATCATGTGCCACTGAGATGCTTGACAGTGCAGCGGCGTGCCTTTCCCAAGGATCAAGCGCCCCAGGGCCAGGAGTCCTGCCCGCCGAGAGTTGCCACCCAATCAGAGGCCAGCATCTCTATTGAACAGCAGTGCCATGGGGGAGGCGATAGCTGCTGCGGTTATGACACCCACCCAAGGCCTAGGATCATCACTGGATCCTAGGCTACAGGTAAATGATGGTGGGAGTGGGGCCGTGGGGTGGGAGTTACAGAAAATGGGAGCCAGGAGACTTGGAAGTAAGGGCCACTGGGGGGGAAGGGGGTGGCTCTAAGCAGACCTTTGAACAGGGGATACCCCAGGAACCCGCAAGCAACTCCACTCCCTACATTGCGAGCCCCCGTCCCTCCACTGAGTTAATGCCTGTGACCGTGGGATGAGGTCCTTAAGTGGGCATTAGCTGGGTATTTAAGAGCCTCAATTAGCTGAGGGCAAGGTGGTCATCCATGGGGAACCCCACTACAAACCTAACTGGGGTGGAGGTATTTTTTTCGAAGGTAGCGGGGTGTCCATCCTTCAGTCTGATTTAATGGCCCTCACCACAGTGGAGGGCAGAAGATTCCAGCCATTTTGTCTATGTCAGCTCTCTATAAGATCAGCTCAGCTATACTCACTCTTCCACCTTTTCCTCTTGACCTGCAAACATTTTCCATTTGTATAATTGTATGGTTCCCTTTTGAAAGCCACATCTGAATCTACCTCCACAACACTCTCAGACAGTGCATTTTAATTCTTAAACACTTCCTGTGTAACAATTTTTTCCCTCATGTTATTTCTGATTCTTTTGCTGATTACCTTAAATGGGTGTCATCTCCAATTGGAACAGTTTCACCCTATCGAATCTGTCCAGACCCCTCATGTCTTTGAAGATCTCCACTAACTCTCACATTTCTCTGCTTCAAGGAGAACAGCACCAGTTTCTCCCATCTAAGCAACTGAAATCTCTCATCCCTAGAACCCATCTTGTAAATTTTCCGACCTCAGTACTTCTAGCATTCTTTGTTTTTAATTCAGGTTTCCAGCATCTGCAGGCTTTTTTTTCTGCTTTTGTCTTAATAGCATTGTTGTGCCTATTAAGATGACCACTTTCAAAGCTCTATTATGTACTTGCTGCCAGATCTTTGATGGTCCAGGCCATAGTTACTGCCACTGATGACACCACAATCTTTGGTGTGGGACAGGAGTATATGTGCCTCAGTAATTTATACCATGGATCCCTCTGAAGGCATGTAATGCAGGAACTTGTAACTCTAGGAGCTCACGATCCCAATCTGACTATGCCCATACTCCCCCCAGCCGTACCCCCATCTCGCTCAAACCCACCAGAGTCTTAGGGGACAGCCTTGTGACTGACAAATGGAGACTTCTTCCTTTTGGTGTAGAAAGAACATTGGAACAGCTTTGGGGTCTAATCGAAAAGAGGGGAATGAATGCAATATAAGGTTTAGAACAGTTAGAAAAGACAGCGGACAGAAATTGTTGCAGTAGCTTAGATATCAGGGACAATTGGGAAGGAAAATCATTTGATCCAGTGGAAGGTAAAAAATCTATAAAATTACCCATTTTGTGTAGACATCACTAATGCAAAAAAGATTGACATTGTATTTTATACGCATTCAGATCAGCATAAGGAGAATAATTTGTTCTATGACTGGATGGGAAGGATTATTAGAGTACTGGGGAAGAAAAATACTTAATAGAATACTTCAATTAACAGCCATGCATTTCATCAACCAACTCTGACCCGAATTAAACTGAGAAAACCCACAGCTTCAAAGTTGGTTAATATTTCTTCACCTAGTATCAACAAAGGCACAAGATGTAATTCTCATCGATGTCTGCTATATGTAAGTGACGCAGAAAATGAGAAGGGAACGGAGGTCATCGCACCCTGGGAGATGGTGACTACAGAGTGACAACGTTTAATGTGATTTGTGAATAAGAAATACCCAAGACCAGGAGCCAGGTATAACTTCAATGAAACAAGGGAAATAAAGCAAATAGATTCAGAGACGTTGTTCAACAACATTTCAGTAGAAGACAAACAGAATACCTTTAAAGATATAAGGATTGAATTTCCATGTTGGTTCTCCTGATGGTCCAGTGTAACTTCGGCGGAAGATCCACTTAAACACCGTTTATGCCATTTCTCCGGGGTTTCCACCGAAGTTACGGGAGAACCCCTGTGGAAACGAGAATGCAGGATAAATACACTCCCAAAAAAGAAACAATCTCAGACCAAACAAACATGACCCAAAATGATTCAAACAAATAAATTAAAAGTGAGGAAGATGAAAAATGTCCCACACAAAGGAGATGTCACCCACTAGGATTAATTAAGAGATTGGAGGAACCTGTTAAAATGGAGATCAGAGGGGTAAAGATAGAACAGGATAAAGTGTGGCAGCTGAAGCTAAGCATCAGAGTAACAAATGATTTCAGTACTAGATCAGTCAGCGGTGAAAACCAAAGATGCAAACCTATTTTTTGTCTGGATGTCATGGTCTAAAGCACTAAACAAACAACTATAAGGGAAGAACACTATGCATTTAATATATAAAAGAGCTGAGGAACATATCGCTTCAACACAGTTAAGACTATTGAAGTAATCATTGACAAGACAACCCTATGGAAAGGGGAGGGCAAGAATGCAAAGCATAAAAAAATGGCTTGATAAAGACTGTAGCAATGTGTACTGCTGAAATCTTGACCCGGACAGATGAACTTTTTGGAAAGTGCAGTTAGTTTCTGGTTTCTTCATCTGGGCAATTTCAGGCTAAGATTCAGGGAAGTTTTATTCTAAACATAATTATGTGTACATTCATCAATCCTCTTCCCAGTAATTCTCAAGTACTAACCACTTTTCCCTGTTACCCCAGGTACAAGCAAGCACTGAAACAATGAACATTAAGAGTTAAAATTCAAACTGCAAAGCAAGTCCACCCACCTCACAATTATCTCTTTTCCTCCATTACTTTAAAGGCCAGATTCTTCTGAGCAGCAGCAGCGATATGTGGATTGCCACTGCATCCGAAGTTTCTCCCGACCCAATGTTGCTACGCATTTCTTCTTGGTTATTTTTATGGCACTGGTCTAGTCTTTGAATGCATGAGTGAGTGAGGTGGGTCAGGGAGTAGTAGGGGAAGGTTGGTGGGGTAGTCAAGACAGGTCAGGGGGTGCTAGTTGGGTCATCGCATTAGTTGGGTTGGATCGCGGGTTAGTTGGGTGGTCATGGAGTAGTTGGGTCTGGCCGGGGTGGTGGTCAGGTCAGATCAGGGGGTGGTCAGGTTGGGGGGGTTAGTCTGGTTGGGAAGGGTAGTCGGGGAGGTAATCAGGTGGTCGGGGTGGTAGTCAGGTCAGGGGGTAGTCGGATCAGGGGGTAGTCGGGTTGGATTGGGGAGTAGTTGAGGGCAGGGTGGTGTCGAGGGGTCAGTTGTCAAGTTATCCAGGGTGTTAGACCAGATTTTAATCCATTCCTTCACTGTCACTAGATCAAAATCCTGGAGCTCCCTCCACAACAGCACTGTGTGTGTTCCTACGAGTGAACTGCAGCTGTTCAAGGAGGGAGCTCACCATCACCTTCTCAAGGGCAATTAGGGATGGGCAATAAATGCTGGCCTAGCCAGCGATGCCCAAATCCCATGAACGAAGGAAAAATCTATTCAGGTAAGTACCGTGGAACTGTCTGAAGTTTCCAACTCTAACTCAGTCAGAGATTTTCGAGGAGGCTCCCAGGGAGCAGGGGAATTGCCCTTCAGAAGCTTAAACTTCCCAGGCAAATCCCACAAAGGTCTGGATGTTAGGACTTCCACAGGTTCCTGACGCACATCTTCAGTTGTACGTTTGGTCTCTGATGATCCGGAGACCGGAAGATTTTTAGCCCTTTATTTTCTTTGAACTGCGAAAGCAATTGTTTGCCTTGCAATCCTTCTTCTCCTTCTTCCTTGCCTTCTCACTTATTGTTCACCAAGATATCACTTGTGGGCAAAAAAAAATTATATTTTCTGTTCTCCACAATACAGATTGTGGAAATAAGCAACAGGTTGCTTCTTGCTTTCTTTCTGCTCCTGTAGATTCCAGCAAGTGTCTTATCTTGTATGGGTTGATAGGGTGGATTGAGTGTTCGAAACCCAATATCCACATGCCAACTGGAAGCAACCACTGGGGTGAGGTGGGTGGAGGCTGCGGGACATGGAACTTGGGATAAAAGTGAATATCAGTATGGTGTTTGCCAGCAACTTTGAAATCAGCATTGATGAAAAGTTGACACTGTCCAGATTTGAGGGTTGCACAGTCATATTTTATCATCACCTAGGATTGATTAGCCTCGATGTTATGTATCAGTTTGTGAGATTAATTTCAAGATGGACCGTTTTCAATCAAGTGCTCGGCCTGAATTTTATCTTTGGTGGCTGCATGCGATTGGCGGGTCCTGGAGTGGCTGGGAAACTGACCGCTGACCGCGATTTCACGCTGAAAAGTTCAGCATGGGGTGAGGCCGGGAAAACGGCTGGCAATGATGTCACTGTGGGTACGGGTGGGCGCTGCGAGAGAGCTCCCTGAAGGCAGACAGCTGCCTCAGGGAGCTGCAGACCTTCAAATGATGGAGTAAAGGTTTAAAAAAACTTCACAAAAATGTCCATGAATCACAATCAAGCACCTCAAAGTATAACTCATAAAAATGCTGTCCACAGATATTTATTTTTATTTATATCATAATGGATATTTCATCCCGCCATTGGATGAGACCTGATGAAAAATGTAAGGGCTGCCTGGCCAATTCGCCCATCTGTCAGCCATGCGGTTGAACAGGTCACAAAAAATTGCAGACAATTGCGGCAATAATTAGGCTTAATTGCCCTCTTAATTGTCGGTGGGCGCGCTTTCGGCTTTTGCGCGTGCCTGTCGAGCTAAATCCCGGGCGAGCGCGCCTTGATGTCACCGAACGTCATCCCTCACGATTTTACATCCGATCAGGTTGGGCATGGGTGTAAATTTCTGCCCTTGGTCTTATTTAACTAAGCAATTAAGGCAGACTGAAGATGAGCCACAAGATACAATAAAAAAGCAAAATTCTGCAGGTGCTGGAAATCTGAAATAAAAAGAGAAACTGATAGAAATACTCAGCAGATCTTGGAAACATCTGTGGGGAGAGAAATAGAGTTAACATTTTGGGTCTGTAATCTTCCATCAGAATTGCTGAGTATTTACAGCATTTCCTGTTTTTGTTTTAGCTGTGTATCATGTTCTGGTATACTTTTAAAAGTTGTTCCTGTTTATTCAATGCTATATTTCTAAGCTCTGCTGGTTTAAGTCTAAGAAATAGTCTTTGGTGGAGAACTTCAAAGACTTGTCAGAAGTCAAGGTGCTGTATAAAATTTGTTACCTTTTCATCATAGCCATTTCTTCAAAAAAGTTGGTTTGTCAAACAGACTCAGCCTTCGAAGTGTGTTGGCTGCACTTATCATTTTAGAGATAATCTTCAATTTATTCTAGGTAATAAAATCTATAACCTAATGTTAAAACATAACTACTAGGTCTGCAATTGCCTGAGACTGTTGTTGCCTTTTTCCAAAAAGGTACCAACATTTTATGATTCTGGTGAACGGAAGGATTCCACGGCATTATTCAAAGGAGTGCAGGAATCTCTCCCAGTACCCTGTCAAAGGTTTCCTCTCAATCAATATAATATTAAAAAATAGACTAACTGGTCATTAATTGTGGTTTATGAGAATGGCCACGTTTCCTTACCTAACAGTCACGGCAATTCTCAATAATTTACTGTACGTTTAACAGTTGAAGATATTTCTGAGACACATGAGAAGGTTCTACATAAATGCAAGTGTTTCATTTTGATTTTTTCAGGTCACTTGTTATTAATTCACAAATCACTTCTTTTATTTCAGCTTCATTAGTCTGTTGGAATCAACAAATTATCCAAGCCAGTATCTTGCATTCAGTGTTTCTAGGTCTTATGGAGACAATACAAAACACCAAAAATTAATTGAAGCAGACACTATGCACAGTGCTACAGGACATGTGTGTTCTGCATGTATTATTTCCCATTCTGGCTGTAAAGAACCACATCTATTCAGCAAGATTTTACTATCTTTACTAAATCTGTTACAAAACAAGAACATGCAACTACAGTATTTAAATTACTTTCAGCCTTGAGAAACTTAAGGCGGAATTTTCTGTGTCCGCTGGCCTCATCTGTGTTTGGCAGCGTGAGCAGGCAAAATGGCAAGAAGGCCAGAAATCAGTTTCACGACATCATGAAACGAGTTTTCAATTGTCCGCTCTACTCGTCAACGGCGGGCCGCGTTTCTTGCCGTAGGATGTCAGGAACCTCATTGTAATACATTTGCATATTATTATAAGCCCAGCTCACGGGAATCGTCCCCCCACATTGGATCGTTCGGGCATGTTGACGTGATTGCACTTCGCTCGGGACTTCGAGGTTTGTTTGCCTGCATTCGCAGCCATCAGCACCAGGCTTCGCAGATGGCACCTCATCACTTTTAGAGGGGCTCTGAGGCCAGTCTCTACCTACCAGACCAGCTAGAAGGCGGGGCTCGGTGGGGGGGGGGGGGGGGGGGGGGGGGGGGGGGTGTGGTGCTTCTCAACAGCTGCAGGGCTAGGGCTTGCTTGGGGAAGGGAGAGAACTGTCCTCAGGCAAGGGAAGAGGCTGCAGGGTGAGGGCTGTACTGGGGAAAGGGGTATCCCAGGATGCATGTAGGGGCACATGTTGATTTGTGTTAGCGTTGTCAAGATGATGAGTCTCCAGAGGATCTGAGGCCAGATGGAGATGCGAGGGTGTGTGCGCGAGAGTGAGATGCCAATGAATGTATGATGGGCATGAGAGAGTTTAGAGTGACTTCTGAGCTGCATTGGCACTGATCACCACTGCCATTGCCTACAAGCTGGAGTGGTAATGTTACTGCTCCTCCTCCTGTGGCCAGAGTGGCGGTAGTGAATATCATGGCTGGAGTGCACAGCGTCTAAAATGTGCTTGAGGGGCATGTCATTAAACTGGGGGACTGCAGTCCTCTTGCCTTTCGGGGCCATGTCTTTTTTGCAGCAGTCTTGGGCTGGAAGTACTAAGAGATGTACGCACAGCTGCACTTTAAATGTGGTGCCCGACGCAATAAAGCAGCAAGGTAATGGCATGGCAGGCAAGTTGGAGCCCACATCAAAATGGCAGTGTTTCCCGGTAATGCATGACTAAGGAAGTTGGGTTAGGATGATACAGCATGAAAAGCCGCCACTGCAGCTGGGAGATAAAACGTCCTTTGTTCCCACTCACTACCGCACTTCACGCAAACCTGAGATGATTCTGCCCATGAATTTATGCAGTCCTCAATTTGCCTCAAAAGCAGTTCATCAAAATGCAAAAGTCTCCTTGCTCAAGCAGACTCCAAGTAGAAAGCTGTCAATTAATACCAGTATAAAGGTACTCTGACAGGCCTCCTGTAACAGATTCTCACCCTCTCAATATCAATTCCAATCAATTCGCTTTATTTCTTGCTCACAGTAAAATATTACATTTCCAACACCTAAATGATCTTTACATTCAGCACTGTTATGATCCCAACTGATGTTACTACTGAACAAGTCAGATCCCAGGGTGGAACCTGGCCTCATAGACCCTAATTTTAATTTTAAGAAACATGGAGAGTAGTTACTGAACAGAGTCACAGGAGTCTGCTGATGAACTTTTAACAACAGAATAAATAATCTATTAAATAAGAAACGATGATCTATATTACTCCTTCACTAAACTATACCTTTACAGATCTACACACAAATTCATAAAGACAACACAATTTATAGTTTCTATCCTAAACGTGAATACTCATGATAGGTAGTCAGCACATATAAACTGATAGATGAACTATGGTCAGACACACCACACTTCAAACCAAGTGACAGGTGCCAGGCAAAACAGATGCTATGGAACTCCCCAGATGCTTGTCATGCCATGAGCCAACCGGTCTCACTGAGATTGCCTTTCAAACGAGGGCTTCCAATCTCCATGTTCAAAGAACTCACTTTGGAATTCTCTCCCAAATGATGCTTTCACTCGCACATCTCCAACAAGGATCCAGCTCCAGGGTTTCAAACTCCTGTTCTGACATTCCTTTCCCATGGATCCCTGTGTGCATCCATGCTTCACCCTCCATGCACACTGTCAGGTATTTGGTTGTGCCAAGAAACTCACCACTGCTCCAAAGGCCTGTAGTAAGGAGTCACCAATCTTTGGTTGTCTCCTCAGATCTTCTGGCTTCTCACAAGCCCACCTCATTCCAAGACTGCTCCCCGCAGCTCTGACTCTAATTTGGAGCCTTTATCCTCTGCTCCTTACTCTTAACTTCACTTGGCAGGACCGGTTTCTGAATTCTATCCTTGTTCCTTGGCTTAACTGTCTTCCTGTGACCTTTTTCTCTACCACCCCCTGTTTTTTGGGATTTTCTTCTTTTCATTGGGATCTGACCCCTGCAGGTCCTGTCCTGCCTCTTCTGGCGCTCTCTACAGAATGGTGTGTTCATCTGGGTTACCTGACCCTCTTTTTCTCTACTGTTTCACTTTCTTCCTCTTCTTTCCCTTTTGCGCAGGAGTAGAGCTGGCTTTCAAAGTTAAAAAAAGACAAAATGCGCACGTATGCAGGGCCGTTTACTGGCCTGGAAACAAAGAAATGTACCAACTGCAGAAGCCGTAGATTGTAAAAAAGAACAATCTGTGAACGTGTGGCCTTTTCAGGGCCAGCGCAGGCGCAGAGACCACTGAGGCCCAACGGGAACTGTAGTTCTCAGCCTCCAAAGCCCATATCTCCATTTTCAAAAGGTAAGTTCCAGCTTTCTTCTTCTTGGGTTCATCAGAGCACTCATTAGAAAGAAACATAGATAATCCATTCAGCCCTTTCAAACCTATTCTACCATTCAATTAGATCATGATCTGTGCCTGAATTCCATTTACCCACATTTGCTCCATTTTAAACAATTGACCAAAGTGGAGGTGACTCAACTGTTTTCAACAAGGTGGTCTGTAATGTAATGTGGACTGTATTGTAGGGGTTGGATACTATTCGGTAGCTCTTAATGAAGTGTTCATAATCTTAAGTAGGTTAACTGTATATATTATTAGCTACAAGAACTATGTACATATGTACAGTAAAGGTTTCAAGCTAGGAGCTGTTTCCATGCTTGCTTGTGCACATAGCTCTGTCCTACACTAGACTGACCCCTAGGTTCAGGTCATGCATTCTATTACATCACTGTGTGTACGATACTGTACTCAGTCCCACATTGACCCATGTGCCAGACCCTTATACTACATGTTGTTTCTGTTTAAGAAAAGGCACAATAGCAAAGGTTTTGCTCTAAAATGCAGCTTTGACAAGCCGTTCACAAATTCTTAATAAAGTACTAAAGGGGTCATGTGATACAAACAAAAGGCTTAGCTTTGAACTGCTGTACAGGTCATGGTGTTTGCATAGCTGTTAAAAAGGCAATACCATTTCACCAAAATTTTCAAATGATCAAAACCCAATATTGCAATACAGGCATTGAGAGTAATTGTATATTTTGCAGTGTCAAAGTGGCTGGCTGAGCCTTACTGGATGCAATATGTTACCATTCATTACTGCCCCAGTGACGAGACCAGGGTTTGAGCCCTTGCTCACACTACCCAAAAAATGAGAATCCTAATATCTTAATCACTTATTAATGCGCTAGGCTCAAGAAAATGTAAAAAAACAAATCTAGTGAAAATGTACACATTGTTATACTGACAATAGAGTTAGCAAGAAGTTCAAGTGCAACTTGAATCATAAATTTTATGGTTTTAAAATATTTCACAACCACACCGAAACAAACAGATCAGCCATGATCTTATTGAATGGTGGAGCAGGCTCGATGGGCCGAATGCTCCTATTTCGTATATGCATATGTTCAAAGTAATCAGGCAAACTTGCATAGCAAATTGCTATTTAGTCAAGCTGGGATATAGCAAACAAAATGCATTCAATGCATTAAACATAATGGATATGCTCACATATGCATGCACACAAAACTGCTAGAGAACCTGTTACTCATAACAGGCTACCTTCAATATTTTACAAATGAATACATATTTTAGAAGAATGCAGTTTTTATAAAGATAAAATGGATCAATCTTTTACACTTATATAACAATACTAATACTATTACCTTAAAAAGTCGAATCACTGTCACCCAGCATGTCCTACTCTGTTCATCTTCGGCACAAAGCAACTTCAGATCTCTGGTACCTCCTGATTTGTGAAGCTGGAAGGCCACAGCAAATTGTTTAGGATTATTGCATACCTTAATAATAATACCTGCTGGAATTTAAAGGAAAAATCACTAAAATACCCCTAAATTAAACCTTATTCCTTTATCGCCTTCAATTCATTTGTATTCAGCTAATGGATATTTTAAATGTAGTTATTCCCGGGAAATAATTTTTTTGAAAATTCAGAGATAATCTTAGCCTGCAGTTTGCATTGTACCTCAAAACGCACATTATACAATGCAGAAGGAACTATTCTTTTATATTTTGTTCCAGTTTGAGGAGAACGACACATTTCATTTTACATGATAGCTATTCACATTTGCAATAAAAACAAAAAAACTGCGGATGCTGGAAATCCAAAACAAAAACAGAATTACCTGGAAAAACTCAGCAGGTCTGGCAGCATCGGCGGAGAAGAAAAGAGTTGATGTTTCGAGTCCTCATGACCCTTCGACAGAACTTGAGTTCGAGTCCAAGAAAGAGTTGAAATATAAGCTTATATTTCAACTCTTTCTTGGACTCGAACTCAAGTTCTATCGAAGGGTCATGAGGACTCGAAACGTCAACTCTTTTCTTCTCCGCCGATGCTGCCAGACCTGATGAGTTTTTCCAGGTAATTCTGTTTTTGATTCACATTTGGAACTTGGTTCAACAGAAAAGTTGTACCTTGATACAGAATCCAAAATTTGTTGGGGCTCCATACATCTTCCTTCCTGATGATAACAGTGTGTAAACATTGCTTTCACTGAACTCGGCAACAAACTGTAAATGTCTTGGTTCCTGTGATTATGACAGGAAACTAGTTAATGCACAATTAAGAAATGAGTACATTTTAAATGACAAAGAAACTTGTCTTGACCATCAACATATATCTTTTAACTTGTAACAAATGATCAGAACCATTAAATGGTAGGTACAGGAGAACAAGTATTCCCACTTTAATAAGGCGCAAAAAGCTTACAGAATTGACCAAGCAGGGTGAACGCACTGTAAGTGGCATCTTTGTAACTGATTTCTACAATGGTGGAAAATGTTCATATTTAATGGCTGGCTATAGACAGTTGCTACCATAGGTGTGAGCTGAATAAGTGGTGAGGACTGAATATAAGATGGCCAATGATGCATGGTTTCTAACCAGGAGGACACTAGCCCAGATCTTCCAGTAAGCGGTGGAGCAGGAGTGCACGCCACTGCCCTTATTTAAAACTGTGGCCGTGCCTTTTAACACTGGAGCCTTTGGACCTTCCAGTCGCTCCTCCAGTTTCAATTCATTGACGAGCAGCCTGTGGAGGCCAAATGGAGATCATAATTCCAGTTTATCATGAACTGAAGGCAAGTGTCTTCAGTTCATTGGTTTGAAAGGTTTTTAAACGGACCTGTCACTCCCAACAGAGTTCAGCCTCCCTGTCTTTTCTAAAATTCATTCATGGGATGTGGGCATCGCTGGCTAGGCCAGCATTTATTGCCCATCCCTAACCCTTGCTCAGAGGGCAGTTAAGAGTCAACCACATTGTTGTGGGTCTGGAGTCACATGTAGGCCAGGCCAGGGAATAGGGTGGGGGCGTCTTTTTGGTTTTTCCAGAACAATTTCTGCTGTAGGCCATCCCAGGGAAGGACAGCAGATTTCCTTCCCTAAAGGACATTAGTGAACCAGATAGGTTTTTATGACAATCAGCAACGGTGTCATAGTCATCATCAGACTTTTAATTCCAGATTTCTAGTGGATTCAAATTTTACCATCTGCCATAATGGGGTTCGAACACATGTGCCCAGAGCATTAACCTGGGTCTCTGGATTACTAGTCCAGTGATCTTACCACTACACCACTACTGCAACCCCCAGTACTGCTCAAACCACTCCACCCAATGCTGCTCACCCCCAAATCACCGACAATGCCCACACGCCTCACACCTCTGTTACTGCTCAAACCCAACACCCCCAACAACGCTCACCCACAATTGCACCCCTGACAATGTTCAACCTCTCCATTGCCTCTGTTAATGCTCACCCCTCCCCACACCCCCAACAATACAAACTCTACTCCCCGTACCCCTCCTCCTGACAACACTCATTCCCGACCCTACCTATGCACCCCCCCCAACAGCCGGACAGGAACCGGGGATTCAGGAAGGGGGTTGCAGGGGCAGTGTTGGGAGTGGTGGGGGCAGGAGGGGGTGGGGGGGGGGGGGGAGGTGGCGGGGACGGTGAGCACTTTCAGGGGATGGGGGGTGACAGATGGAGGGTGAGCATTACCAGGGATGTTGGGGGGGGGGCAGGTGGCAGAGTGAGCATTGCCGGGGACGCAGGGGGGGGTGGTGACGGGTAGTGAGCACTGTTGTGGGTGGGACAGACGCATGAGCATTGCTGGGAAAGCAGGATGGAGGTGAGCATTGCCAGAAATGCCAGTGGGCGGGGGAAACATTGTCAGGGGGCAGGAGGGGGGTGAGCACTGTCAGGAGTGAGAGAGGGGTGAGCACTGTCGTGGGCGCAAGAGGGACATGAGCATTGTCGAGATTGCAGGACGGGCATTAACATTGTCAGGAATGCTGGGGGGTGGGGGGGAGCATTGTCGCAGGTATGGGAAGGGATTTAGTATTGTTGGGGAAGTAGGGGTGGGGGATGAGCATTGTCAGGGATGTAGTCTGATGAGCATTTTCAGGAATGTTGGAGTGGGTTAAGCAACCACTGAGGGGTGAGCACTCCATTGATTGGAGGGTGAGCTGGGTCAGGGAGGAAGGGTGGCTGAGCATTGTTCTGGGATGCTGGGATAGGGTGGGGGTGTCTTTTTGGTTTCCCCAGAACAATTTCTGCTGCTAATCACTGACCTATACCCTGAGATTAACAACAAACAGATCTAGCAACTCAAGAATGGGCAACTGTGAGGCATTGTAGGCCATCAGCAGTAGCAGCAGAATTGTACTCAACCACAATATGTAACGTTATGGCCTGGCATATACCCCACTTTACTGTCACCACAAACCCAGGGGATCAACTCTAGTTCAAATGATGAGTGGAGGCCATGCCAGGAGCAGCACCAGACATGCCTAAAAAAATGAGGTGTCAACATAGTCCTATAACACAGGACTACTTACGTACGAACCAGCATAAGCAGCAAGTGATAGACAGGGCTAAGCGATTCCACAAACAACAGACCAGATCTAAGCACTGCAGTCTGGCCATATCCAGTCATGAATGGTGGTGGGCAATTAAACAACTCACTGGAGGAGGCGGCTCCACAAATATCCCAATTTCAGTGATAGGGAAGCCCAGCGGATCAATGCAAAAGATAAGGCTGCAGCATTTGCAACAATCTTCAGCCAGAAGTGCTGAGTGGCTGATCCATCTTGGCCTCCTCCGGAGGTCTCCAGCATCAAGGTGCCAGCCTTCAGCCCATTCGAATCAGTCCATGTGATATCAAGAAATGGCTGAAGGCGCTGGATACTGCAAACGCTATGGGCCCTGACAATATTCCGGAAATAGTACTGAAGACGTGTGCTCCAGAACTTTTGCCAAACTCCTAGCCAAGCTGTTCGAGTACAGCTACAACACTGGTATCTACCCGGCTATGTGGAAAATTGCCCAGGTATGTCCTGTACACAAAAAGGAGAAATCCAACCCAGCCAATTACCGCCTCATCAGTCTACTTTCGATCACTAGTAAAGTAATGGAAAGGGTCCTCAACAGTGCTATCAAGCAGCACTTGCTTAGCAACAACATGCTCACATCAAGGCAGTATGTGACCAAGTGTGGCTTCAAGGAGCCCTAGTAAAGTTAAAGCCAATGGGAATCAGGTGAAAACTCAGCACTGGTTGGAGTCATACCTAGCACAAAGGAAGGTGGTTGTGGTTTTTGGAGCTCAATCGTCTCAGTTCCAAGGCATCACTGCAGGAGTTCCTCATGGTAGTGTCCTAGGCCCAACCATCTTCAGTTGCTTCATCAATGATCTTCCTTCCAACATAAGGTCAGAAGTGGGGAAGTTCGCTGATGATTGCACAATGTTCAGCACCATTTGTGAATCCTCAGATGCTGAAGCAGTCCACTTCCAAATGCAGCAAATCCTGGACAATATCCAGGCTTGGGCTGACAAGTGGCAAGTAACATCCGTGCCACACGAGTGTCAAGCAATGAATTTCCTACAAGAGAGAATCTAACCTTCGCTCCTTGACATTTAATAGCACTGAATCCCCCACTATCAACATTCTGAGGGTTATCATTGACCAGAAACTGAACTGGACTAGCCATATACATACTGTGGCTATAAGAGCAGGTAAGAGGCTAGGATTCCTGCAGCAAGTAACTCCTGACTCCCCAAAGGCACAAGTATGTTGGAATACTCTCCACTGACCTGGATGATTGCAGATCCAACAACACTTAAGAAGCTCGACACCATCCAGGCCAAAACAGCCTGCTTGATTGGCATCCCATTAACAAACATTCACTCCGTCCGCCACCGACGCACGGTGGCATCTGTGTATACCATCTACAAAATGCATTGCAGGAACTCACCAAGCCTCTTTACGTTGCACCTTCCAAACCCATGACTGCTACCACCTAGAAGGACAAGGGCAGCAGATACCTGAGAACACCCACTTGGAAGTTCCCCTCCAAGCCACTCACTACCCTAAATTGGAAATATATCACCATTTCTTCAGTGTCACTGGGTCAAAGTCCTGGAACTCCTTCCCTAACAGCACTGTGGGTGTACATACATGTACAGCAGTTCAAGAAGGCATCTCACCACCATCTCCTCAAGGGCAATTATGGATGGGCAATAAATGCTGGTCTAGCCTGCAATGCGCACATCCCATGAATAGATAAAAATTGATCATTCTAATTTGAAAAAAAAAAATAGCTTTCGTTTCTGATGCAGCGACAGCAAAATTTACTTAATGCATTTGCTGGAACATACATTGTGGTCAATCAATTTAAATATTATACTGTGCTCTTGGAAATGAGTTACAGACATTCACAACTATAAAGTCTGATGATACTGAAAGAAAATATACAGTGATTTAATGGATAAGGCATAGAATTAGCTCAGAGGTAGATAATTCATAGCAAGTTATAAAATTGAATTCAATAACTGATACTTTCTGGCTGACAACTAACAAAAAATACTAAATTCTGTTGCATTGCTGTAAATATCCAAATGAATTCAAGAAAGGAAATGTGCCACTCCTCCCTGGCCTACATGGAACTCCAGTCCCACAAGGTACCGTGTCATATTCCCCAAAAGGCCGTTGTAAATGTTGTTACGCAAGAAGACAACCCACCACCTCGTCAAATCAATTTAGAATGTACAATTAATGGGGACTTGCAAATGTCAGAAAAATCTGAAATCTATTCTTCAGAGCTAATTTCTGCATATGAAAACAAACGTATGGCAATCCCCATAGAGACTGAGAACTTTTTAAAAAAATTGGAACTTCCACCGAGTGACTGAAAAGATCAGAAGACGAGATAAGATTCGAAGTTTTAAAACTTTTACTGTACAAAAGAAAACTAAAAGCAACATTGGCTAAACACTAAAATAAAAACAAAGTGCTGGAAATACTCAGCAGGTTATGACAGCATGTGGAGGGAATCAAGGTTAACATTTCAGGTGTGACCTTTCATCAGAACTGGGAAAAATTAGAGATGTAATAAGTGTTGAACAAGAGGTGGATGGGACAATAACAAAGAGAAGGTCTGAGATAGGGTGAAAGCCAGGACAGATTGGATACCAACACTGTCGTGGTCAGATACATCTGAGGTGGGCAGTGAAGTGAGAATGAGGTCAAGTAGATTTTATCCCCTTTTGTTGCTTCCTTGAACATCTGCCACAGACTGTCTGGCAGATGTGTCTTTCAGTGAGTAGGGTGGTGCTACTGAGCCATGCCTGTTGATGGACATTGACGTCTCCCACCAGAGTACATTCTATGTCCTTGCTACCCTCAGCACTTGTTCCAAGTGGTATTCAACACGCTCATCAGCTAAAAGGGCAGGGGACTGGGGGTAATCAGCAGGAGGTTTCATTGTCCATGTTTAATCTGATGCTATGAGACTTCATGGCATCTGATGTCTATGTTTAGGGCTCACTGGGCAACTCTCTCCCAAATTTATATCAACATAAATAAACTCACTCACATCATTCTTTTTATGAGAGTCTGGGCTCTCAGACAGGCATGCAGAATGAGGTTTGGCCGAGAACCTAGATTCCCGTAAAAGGGTTAATATTGTTGACAGATATGCAGAGAAGTGAAAATGTTGCTTGATTGACAACTTGATGTTATGATAAGCTATTTTTCTGTGATCTCTTTTGACAATGGCTTAATGCTTATTTGCTCAAGTTAAAGAGCTATTAAGTGCTTAGGAATTCTGTTATCTGATACTTAAAAGGTGTATTTGATTGACATTTTTATAAGGTTGCAACAATAACTTTTTTTTAAAAAAATTATGATTTGTTGTTTCTTAAGCAGTTCCACACATGCCATTGTTACAGAATGTATCCTGGGTGAATGGGCTTGGAAGTATCATGAGTTGGCATGGAGGGTATGAGGGGTGATTAGAGCATGAGTTGACATGGAGGAGCATGATAACACCTTTTGATTTTACCTTTCAAAAGGTTCTTGAAGCCAGGCTATGGTCCATGACTCCTCTGAGGGACTGTGAACCATGAGTCATGGAGAAGCTGGCCCGACTCCATAAGAATTGCAGGGGTGGGGCTGGTAGGATATACCCACCCTCACAATGGAACCAGCCAGGTCAGGAGCGCAGGTTTCAGGCTCGCTACCAGCACCCCTATCCTGTGTCATTGAAAACTGGGAGGGGCTGGGAATAGGGGCACGATTCCCAGAATGGAGTCCGGCCACCATTTTGAAATGCTTCTGGAATCCTTACGACGCTGTGACAATCCAACCCTTATTCTCCAATCTCCTGGGAATAAAAGTCAACATGCCACTTCTCATTGCTTGCTGTACCTGCAAGTTAACTTACATCATTCATGTACAATGAACCACCCAAATCCCTCTGCGTAACAACATTTAGCCTTTCATCTTTTAAAAAATTTTATTTTTCTATTGTTAGATATTTCCAAATAGTTAATATTTGTTGCAAAAATATTTTCCATTGTTAATTTGCACTTATTTATTTTGGAGAAACATATTAATGCTTTGGACCACAATTTTCTGAACCAAACTATCTGGAACAAAACTGTATCTCTACACGACACTTATTCAAAGTTTAGCTGATTCCTTCCCTGAATGGAGTTTGTCAAGTATTTTTCAGAACATAAATTTCCCTCCAAAGTTATAATGGGTAAGATCAAGGTCAATATATTCAATTTATCAGTAAAGTAGCTCTTCATCAAAAATTTGAGAAGTTAGAGGAAAATATTGGCTAACAAAGGGCTCATGTGATTAAAAAAAGGGAAAAAACAAAATTGGAAATCTAAAAACAGAAAGGAAGCAAAAACCAGAAATTAAGATAAGAGGGAATCTGATTAGAACAAAGGAAACAGCAAAAGCTATTATAAGTGCAATAGGAGTAAAACTACGGTTAACACGGGGGTGGTTCCACTTTGTTACAGCCTCTGGAGAGACCAATAACATTTTAAAAGAAATACAAACTCCTAGTTAATAGCTGAATGAGATGACATGACAGTATGAAGATTTTCACTGTAACAAACAGACTAAAATCACTTTTGACTAAACATTATTTTTTGTAGGCAACTTATACTATGGGCAGAATCTTCCCAAATTTACTCTAAGTACAGCAGCAGCTGTGGAAAATGTCATTTAATCTGCTGGCCGCAAAGGTGGGTTTTTGCGCTGTATCGTTCGTTTCTGGGTGCATCCCGCCTCATTAATTATATATTCATAGGAAATACTCCGGATCGCTGGCAGATGGGCTCAGATTTGCATGCCACACCGTGACCTCAGCACTTCCTCGTTCTGGGCACTGTATTTAAAGTGTGCCAGAGCACAACTACTTCGTATCTACAGATCAGGCTTTCTCTAGGCAACAGATGGCCCCGAAAGCAAAGAAGACGGCAGCCCCCAAATATAGGATGCTTCTCTGGGGTGCCTGATAGATGCAGTGGAAGCTGTCGTGAAGTCCTCTATCCTCGCTCTGGCTGCAGGAGTTACCAGTGGCAGTGGCGGCCAGCACCACCACAGCACAGGGGTGGTCAGCCATCCAGTGCAGGAACAGGATGAATGATCGCATCTATTCCTCCTGGGTAAGTCAACCACCTCATGATTCTCAACCCTCACACTCTCAAACCCATTACACATCTACAGGGATCTCTCACCTCAAGGGACAACACCACTAATTCTCACATACACACTGACATCTCCATCAGCTTCATATCCCCTGGAGCTCACATCCTCATCCCATCCATGTCTCTGCTCACCACACAAACATTCCACACACTGCCATGCGTCCTGCTCACATTCTCTCCAACTGTTTCCATGCAGAATAAGCTGGCTCACAACAACAGGGACAGGTCCCAAATTGTGGATGGAGTGGCCAAAATTAAGCCCCTTGCTCACTTTGAGGAGCATGCTATTCTGCTGACTGGTGAGGACACGGACCGTGCCTGTGGCGATGGTGAGGTCGGTGGTGAACATCCATATGAGGATCCTGCACCACACCATCCCTCACTCAACACAACTGTGAGTGCTCTCTCACCTGCTTTTGACTCTGCTGCTACGCACTAATTATCTCTACTTTGGTTCACAGGGAGCTCTGCCAAGAGACCAACACCCTCAGCTCCATCCAGGTCCTCGCCTCCAGCCAAGAGGACACCACCTCCATTGAAGAGCTGGAAATAGACAGCCTGATAGACCCCCACAATGCTTACCCACACCCTTCACTAGCACAGAGATATACACCTTGGTGGGACCTAAATCTAAAGCACGTTTGGGTTCACAATCTGGTGGTCACCGCACAGACACGTGTCCGCAGCAGGAGGCGGCAGGTTCAGTTGAGCTCCCCAGCACTCAGAGGGCTGCTGGGAAAGAGGCATCTGTGAGGTCCGAGTCAGATGATGAGCCTCTGGGTTTGGCCTTCCAACTCATCGTGGAGAGTTAGCAGAAGGCGGGGGAACATAATGCAGAGCTGTTGGAAGCCCTCACCAGAGTGGCAGGCAAGTCAGAGGATTACGTCCACCTGCTCTCTGATAAAGTGGTGCCCACATGTGCACGCATGGAGGTCTCATGGGGAGGATGGGCGGCACCATGGAGATCCTGATCCAGCAGAATGCAGGGATTCACACAAACCTGCACTCCACTGTAGGCATGGGCGAGTTCCTGCAGTGGCAACACAAGAGGGAAATGGGGTACCTCAACATCCCTCCAGGTGCTCCTTCCCTAAGGAGTCAGGCTGAGGCCTTCGGGCACCCAAAGGGAAGAGCAGCAGCAGCTGGACACTCCTGAATCATCCACTCAGGAATCTCAGAAGGCATCCACTCCTTCTGAGTCCCCTTCGCATGTAAATCCCTCAACCTCATCTTCTGTCACCACAGAGGGAGCAGCTGGCCCACAGGAGGACAGCCAAAGCAAGCCTGGGCCCTCAGGGACTTAGCTGTCCAGAGGACATATGCCAAAGTCATCAGAGGCAACAGGGCCAACCATGCACAGGCTGTCTCCACCCCTGCTGTGGATGTCAGGGCAGCATCAAGGAGAAGTGGTAGGCCTAGAAAAGTTAAGAAATTCTGATCACAAGTGGTTGCACAGGTGAACATGTTTTGTCACTCTTTATGAAAATATGTTCACTTTCACTGAATAATGTGTAATGTTGTCTTTCAGCTTCATTGACAGGCTTTGAGAGTCCTCCCACTGCATCCCCCACCACCCCCCAACCAGCAGTTCAGCTGCACACAGCCAGACCTGAAGTGATTTTGGGGGAGAAGTGTGTGTGTGTGGCAGGGCCTTTCGGAGACTCGTGCAAGCACTTTCCCAAGCACGCAGAGCCTTTATCCATCACATTCATCTTACTGTCCTGAGCATTTTCAATGCTGCCTGCGGTGGTTATCCATCTGAGCTGACCTGCATCTCCACCCACCCACTGATAGCACTCGCATGCAGCACATGTGCCCTTCTAAAACGAGGCTCCTCTCACTTTAGATTTCGACAACCATGGTAGCAGTGAAGTATATTGTTAGCTACCCCGTCCTTTCCCCTCCCCCAGTCACCCATGTCCTTTCCCCCATCATTGTCGACCCCACCCCTGGCATCACCTTCCATCTCCCCACCCGTCACCTACCAGCCCAAACCCTTGTCTTTCTAGGACATCCAGGTGAACGTACATGTTGCCTACCTTCCTGAGAATCCCATAGCCATCCACATTGGCCTCCCGGCCTCATCCTTCCCACCCCGAGGGTCTGTGTCTGAGTTCCCACCAACCACTCTCGCCATCCTTTCTAACGCTACCGAGGTGCCCTCACCCTCCCCCTCACAACTCACTCTGCCTGTCATACTCACCGTTTCCTCCTACAACACCCACCCTAGTTCACTCCCCAGAAGTCAGTCAGTGACTCCAGAGACCCCTCCCTTGCACATTCACCTGGACATCCCCCCCCTCACCTTACTCCCTCCTCCACCCCAACCCCCTTCCCCTGGACACCTTTCCCCCTTGGAATCCCCTCCCCCTCCCGAACTCTTACCCCCTTCCCCCACGGACACCTTTCCCCTCCAAACTCTTACCCCCCTCCCCTGGACACCTTCTCCTCTCCAAACCTGTATTCCCCCCACCCCGGACAACTGCCCCTTCTGAACTCCCTCCCTTACACCTACCTCACCACTTGCTGGACTGAATGGCCTCCTTCTGTGCCGTTAAAATTCTGTGATTCTGTTTACAACCCAGCATTCTCAATACTTTTTTGGAGTTTGGAGACTCTCAGTCTATCTGCTTTAGTACACAGGCTGCTCCAGTTGTCTCCAAGCTTAAACACCTCGCACCTTCTTCCCAGTAAAATAATCTGGGCCCACTTTGATCTCTGACAATCAAGCCACCCAGGCTTGCTGACAGGCAGACTTCAGAACAGGTCAAATGACCCCCTTCACTTTACCTTAAATTTAGAGACATGGTCCCAAATTATAACACTAACCTGATAACCCTCATAATTGTAACAACTTGAGGATGATAGGGCTAATTTGTAATTGAGAGTGAGGAGACTGCAGTAATGCCAAATAATTATTTGTCCTTAACCTCTCAAGAATGGCAAGACTTGGACTGTAGGAATGCATGTAGATAAAGAT
The DNA here is from genome assembly GCF_017639515.1 of Carcharodon carcharias. Taxonomy (NCBI): domain Eukaryota; kingdom Metazoa; phylum Chordata; class Chondrichthyes; order Lamniformes; family Lamnidae; genus Carcharodon; species Carcharodon carcharias. The sequence continues at coordinate 60,979,515 of NC_054478.1, read as the reverse complement.
TCAAAAACCTTTTAAAAAGGTTAAATTGGACAAGAAGAAGAAATTCAAAATCCCAGGTAGTATGCAGAACATTGATGGAAAAATCAGAGATAACATGGATAATTAGAACACAATGTTCCAAAAATCCTTAAAAACTGGAATTGTGCCCAAAAACAACAGTATGGCAAATTTTAAATTTCTCTGCAAGAAAAGAAAAGGGATAAGTGAGAAAATTATAGACTAGTTAGTCTAATTCTAGTTGTGGCTCAACCTCAGGCAGAATTTAACAGACCTTGGCTGGCAGATTTACACGTGGGTGGTGGGGGTGGGGTGGGGGCGGTGTGGTGCTGTAAAATTCACCGGGTGGTCCCAGTCAAATTGTATGAGGGGTGAGCAAGGCCCAGGACAGCCTACCCATTATTGCCCCAATTGAGGCTACTGAACAGCCAATTATTGCCACTTCTCAGCAGGCTGCAATTTTGAGGCTGGTGGGAGGAGGTCAGAGATGGGGGAAAACATCACAGGTAAGTCGGCTCAGGCCTCATGCAGAAAAGGGTGGGGTGCCTCCATCACTGAACCACTTTCTAGATCAGGCCATCTCCCCCAGTGCTCCCTTGTCCCCTGTCCTTTCCAACACGACCCCAAACCCCCTTTCCCCCTGGGCCTCCCCGTCTGTCCCTCCTGTGGGGCCTCGGAATTACCTTTGACCCGGGCTCCTGGCACTGAGGCTCATGGTACTAGGCCCACCAGCAGTGGCCATCACGCCCAACGGTGTTGCCAGACTAAAGAGCTGCCAGCCAATCCAAGGAAGGACTTTCTCTCTGGCAAAGGGTGCAAGTACCACTTCCAGCCGATTAACGCTTCACCGCGTGTTAAATGGCTGTGAGGCAGCCGCCTTTGGAGTTTGTGTTCCCTGCTGATTATTTCAGTAAACGGGTGGGAAAGCCCACCATCTGAAAAATCCTGCCCCAGATTAGAAGATTTAGAAAAGTAGGGCTAATTAGGAATAGTCAGCAAGAATTTGATGAAGCAAGATTGTGCCCAACTAATTTGAACACATAGTCAAGGAAATCCACAGTGCATATATGAAGGGAATGTGCTAAAGAAGTAGCACCATATTAGACTAAGAAAGGCTATGAGAAGTACAAAGACATGTTTAGAGTGCATTTATGTAAATACACAAAATGTGGTGATTAAGACTGAGCTACAAGCATAAACAGCTGTTTGGGAATGTGATGTAGCAATGACAGAAATGTGACTTAAAGATGGTGAGGACAGGGTACAAAGTGTTCAGAAAAGATAGGGAGAGAAAAAAAGAGAGATTGGGTGACAGTATGAAACGACAAGTGATTTTTAAAGAAGAAATGTTTCATGTACAAGCTAGGTACATTCCAAAAGAGGAAAAGGCAGGGAAACCAAAGCTAGGGCTCCTTGGATGACAAGGGAGATAGAGAATATGATGAAACAGGAAAAAAAACGAGGGTGTATCTTGCATGTCAGATGAATTATTCAAGCGAGGACCAAATACAGTCATTTGAAGGGAAAAGTGAGATAATAAGACTGGCAAAGAGAGCATATGAAAACAGAATGGCAGTTAACATAAAAGGGAGCCCAAAAGTCTTTACCAGCATGCATATAGTAAGTGGGTAGTAAGAGGAAGGGTGGGGTCTATTAGGGACAAAGGAGGTGGTACATGCTTAGAGACAGGGCAAGACTACAATAACTACTTTGTCCTGATGTTTACTAAAGAAGAGGATGCTGACAATATATTGGTATAAATGGAGATGATAGAGGCAATGGATGTAACGAACATTGATGGGAAGGATGTATTGAAAAGACTGGCTATGCTTAGCATGGATAAGTTGCCTGGTCCAGATTGCTTGCATTTCAGGTTCATTAAGGAATTTGGGGGTGGAGGGAATGGAAGGCCTTGCTATAATCTTCCAATTTTCCTTAGATACAGGGGAGGTGCCTGAGGATAGCAGAGTGGCAAATGTGGTCCCCTTATTCAAGAAAGAGCAATGACACTTCTAGTAACAATGGGCTGGTCAGCTATGGTTAGTTTAACATCAGTGGTGGGCAAGCTTCTAGAAACAATCATCAGGGAAATAAAGCCAACTGGCACATGGAGAGATTTGAGTTAATTAAGGAGAACCAGCACGTATTTTGAAAGAGATTGTGTATGAATAATCTAATTGAATTTTTTGATAAATAACAGAAGTTGATAAAGGAATGCATTTGAGGTAATCTATTTGGATTTCAAGAACGCCTTTGATAAAGTACCATGTAAAAGGTTCGTTAACAAAAGTGAGACTCATGGAGGAGGGGGGTCAGTGTCAGCTTGAATAAAAAAATTGACTAAAAGGACAGAAAACTGCCAATAGTGGTAAATTATCTCTTTCATTTTGCAGAACGATAGCCTCCATCCCCACAACCTTGTGAGAAATCTGCGTTCCTCAAATTCTGGCCTCTTGTGCGTTCCAATTTTAATTGCTCCATCATTGGTGACCATGCCTTCAATTGCCTTAGTCTCAAGCTCTGGAATACCTTCCCTACGCCCGTCTGTGTTTCTAACCTATTTTCCTCCTTTAAGACACTCCTTAAAATCTACATATTTGACCAAGTTTTTGATCATCTGACCTAATATCTCATGTGACTTGGTGTCATCCTTTATTCAATACTCCTGTGAAGCTCCTTCGAATGTTTTATTACTCTAAAGGTACTGTATAAATACGTTGTTGTTGTATATTGGAATACAAAGTAAAATTTCAAAATTTGCCGAAAATACCAAATTTGGAGGTGTGGCAAACAATAAGGATGATACCAATCAATTGCAACAGGACATAGATGGGCTAGCAGAATGGGCAGGCAAGTCTCAGGCAGTATTTAATACAGAGAAGCATTAAATGATGCATTTTGGCATAATGGATAAGGAGAGGCAATATAGACTTAATAGTACAGTTCTAAAGAAGGCTTAGGCTCAGATCTGGGGGCTTCCTGTATATAGACCTTTGAGGGTGGCAGGACATATTGCACAAAACATATGGGATCTTGGGATTCAAAAATAGAGGTATTGAGCCAAACTTTCAATCCCCATGGAGGCAGACCAAAGGCAGAGGGGCTGGTTCCCCCTCTAAAGTAGAGCTCTGGTAGCTGTGGCCGGTTTAAATTTCATGTTTATCCGTCAGAGAAATTCTCCACCTTGAGAAACCCTCTCATCTACATCTGCAGCTCCCAACTATGATTGAGGGCTACTGATTTCTCAGGGTTGCAGGACCTCCTATTGGCCCTCCAGCCTTGGGAGCCTGCACTGTGTTTAATTGGAAAGTGAACACACAACCTGATTATCGATTGACAAGCTGTTCCAAAATCGTGTACAGGCCTCAGAGATGACATGATGCAGAGTGGGGACTCAGAAATAAGCCCGGCATCAGGGCCCTGACCCCAAAACAAAAATCCTGCACACTGAGTACAAAAGCAGGGAAGTAACGCTAAACCTTAGGCCACAACTGGAGTATAGTAACCTCTCGCCATTCATGACAACTTCTTTCGCGAATCCATTTACCTGCGCAAAAGTGCTTGTATACAGGATTGCCCATCACGTCCCCAAACCTTCACCCATGCACGATTTAAGCATTAAAAGTTTTTACCTCAACATGTATTGGTCCCAAAATAAAAAAAGCCAGCACGTAGAATCCTTAAAAAACAAGATTTCTGTGGTCTATTTCCCCCATAGAAAGCATGCACTGACAAGCTTTCAAAGGGAAAAGTAAATCTCACCTGCCAGTCTTTTAGAAGGCTAACAGCAATGACTGGGTTACAGTTGTCATATTTGCACCCAAACCACCCCCCCCCCCACCCCCCCCCCCCAACCCACCCACACACCTTAAACCAGCTTATATTTCACCCCTTTCTTGGACTCACTCAAGTTCTGTCGAAGGGTCATGAGGACTCGAAACGTCAACTCTTTTCTTCTCCGCCGATGCTGCCAGACCTGCTGAGTTTTTCCAGGTAATTCTGTTTTTGTTTTGTCATATTTGAAGACTGGTTTGAGAATGGCTTTCTGTCAGGGGTTGAGACTTATCTGAGGGAAAAGAGCCTGTCTTGAAAAGTCTTACTAATCCTCGATAATGCACCTGGGCATCCACACACTCTTGCAGAGAATCATCCAGATGTTGACATTTTATTTTTACCCTGAAATATGACCTCACTTATCCAGCCAGTGGACCAGGGGATCAATGCCTCATTCAAGGCTTAATACACCCAACAAAGTTTCAGCCATATCCTTCATCTTCTGGAAGCAGACCCTTCAACCACAGTCCATGATTGCTGCAAGCAACTCAACATCCTCAGAGCAATTGCCATTATTAAGAACTCATGGGATGAAGTTAGAACTTCAACCGTAAATGCCTGCTGGAAAAAAGTTTGGCCTGGGGCTGTAAATGATTTCACAGGGTTCCCCAATGTAGATGCTGAAGACACCAGGATTGTTGACTTGGCGAAACAAGTTGGACAGGAGGGATTTGAAGACCTGACCATAGATGAAGTAGAGGAGTTGCTTCAATCTCACTAAGAGGAACTCTCTGCAGAAGGATTGGTGGAACTGATGAAATTAAATGAAACTAAACAGGAGCAGGAAGAGCCTGAGAAGGCTTATTTTACAACCAAGATGATGGCAGATCTCATAAGATCAGCAGAAGATTTGAATAAAAAAGTTGACAGGCCATGATACAAACATGGAAAGAAACATTGCCTTTTGTAGTGTGATTGACACAGCCATTGCTCCTTACTGAGAACTTTACAAAATTGAAAAGCAAAAGACGAAGCAGTCAAGAATAACAGTGTTCTTTTCATCTACATCAACGTCTACATCAGCCACTTCACCCACTCCTTCTACCTCGACTCTCAAGTACCATACAGTACTGTACTGTAATTTGTACTGTCTGACAAACTTCAGTGTTCAAACAGTTTCTATTGCCTGAGTGACAAATTTTACATTGTTCTTGTTTTCTTGCATTTCAAACAATTTCTACAGTAAAATAGTCTTGAATTTGCTCAAAACCAGTTTTTATTGCCCCCATTTCTTTGAAAATGTCAACTTTTTGGATGGCTGGAACCTACCTAACTCATTCTCATTATAAAGTATGTTGGCCATTTGTGATTTCTCCCTTTGGGAGAATTCGCGGGAACGTAACCCTCGCAAACAGCAGCATCATGGTCACCACTCTTTAGGAATAATGTGAAGGGTGCAGAGATTTACCAAAATGTGTCCAGTGATGAGAGAGTTTAGCTACTAGGTTAGGTTGGAATAGTTGAGGGTGTTCTCCTTGGAGTAAAGAGAATATTGGAGATTATGACATGTTTAGATAAGTTAAACAAAGAGCTGTTCTCATTACCTGATGATATAAGGAGTATGGGATATAGAGTTAAGGTTTTGGGCAAGAGATACTGTACGGGGGGGAGGGGTGGATGAACTGTTTTTCCGCAGCAAATGGTAATGACCTAAAACTCACTGCTTAAGATGGTGGTGAAAGTGGAGATGATTAATGATTTCAAAAGGAAATTGGAAAAGCACTTGAGGGAAATAAATTTGCATGGCTATGGGGATAAATCAGAGGAGTGCAACTGACTATATTGCTCTACAGAAAGTAGCATGGACTTAATGGATCAATGACCTCCTAAGGCATAACGATTCTATGGCCCGGACTTTCATGTCTCTGCCTGTGTCAGAATGGAGGCAGGAGATTTAATAACTGTGCACGGGACCCGATTCCAGGATTCCCACTCCCATTTCCGTCTTGTGGGATTTTTATGGCCCCAGGATAAGGATGCAGGTAGTGAGCCCGCGATCAGCAATCTCGTCTATGCCTACTCCATTGTGGGGCTAGGCATTACAGACCACCTGCTATTTTTCCTGGAATCAGGCCCGTGTTAGTAGGGGCGGTGGTTCACAGCACCTCAGGGGAATTTCAGGGGAACCAAAAAAAAATCACCTGCCCCCGTAATTCTTTAATTGACAGGTTTTAAAGTATAAAAATAAATTTTTGTTCTTTCAGTTGCAAAGGTTACATACCATATTTTGAGTTAGATGTGTTTTTATTTCAGTGTTTGATTAAAGGGCTCTAACCTGCAAAGGTAAATTGATCAGCATTTTATGTAAGTATTGAGATGCATTAGAGTACTTTTCCCATTGGGAAGACAGCTCTCATGCATTCAAAACTGAAAAAAAAACACTGCTTGAGATCTCTATTGTAATGATTTGAAACGATTTCAAAGCCCAAAGCCCCTTTAAATTTAAAAAAAAAAAAAGCATCTTTCACCGAGTAAAAAAAAGACCTCCAGTGCTCCTGATCTGCTTTGATTAATAGATCTTCTGGTATAGCTGAGGAAAAAAAAGAGGCCATTGGTGTTTCAATTTCGACAGATTTTATTGTTTACATTGTTATTACAGCTGAGCCCATTATGATTGCTTGGCCTAGTCTCAAAAGCTCCAAAACCACTTCTCAGCAGGAGGCGGTGTTCACATGTCGATTGACAGTTTTAAAAGGTCATTAAAGGGTTATCTACCTTTGATGTGGTTCGTGAAATAAATGTTTGTTTTCATTAAAAAAGACAGATAGACCACTTGAGGGGATTTACATTTTTGAATAGATTTTATGAATGAAAGTTTCATTCAGCAAGATGTGTGTTTGAGTGAGAGTTCTATTAGCTTGTTAGAAGCTTAATTTTTTCATCCCAATTTCAAAGACATGGCTCTTGAGGTCTGCCCTGAGTGGATGCTGGGTGAGTGGCTATGGAGAATACATGGGGGCATGGAGGAAGCGCTGGGAACATGGAGGGGGCATGAGAAATGTGAGGGAATATAAAGGAGCATGGAGAGTGTTGAGGAAGGTGAGTGGGGGTGTTGAGAGGTTGGGTTTGAGAGCTTGATCATTAGAACTGGGCCAATGTCCCAGTAAAGGGAGGCAGGCATTCTAGACTGCTAGCCTTGCTACCCGTTCTCCATTCCTGTCTCTGGCTTGCCCCCAGGCAGAGCCTGTCTGACTCCATTCCACCCTCAACATTAAAGTATGGCATACAGAGGCCTTTTTAAAGAAGATGGGTCTGCCAAGTGGGAGGTTTCCCAATTCAACATTTCTGCCCTCTCCACTAAAATCTCTCCATATGACTCTGAAGTGCCACACAGTCGATATGAGGATTAATGCACATAGTATTAAAAAGGGAATATAGCTACTTGGAAAGCTGTCAGGTGGAGAGCAGATACAAAAGGTGAATGGATGTCTTTTAGGTCGAGGGGTACGATAGTAGTAGCCTGCTTCAAGGCTCTGCACTATGACCATGTTTTTCAATTCCTATAAATAACTTGGGCATAGACAAGAGGAAGGATATGAAAGTTTGCTGATACTGAATAGGAACACGGCCAACAGAGGAGGAATGTAGGAGGCTGTAGGAGGGTATGAACAGGCTAGTGGAAACAGCAGCCAAGTAGCAGATGCAGTCCAATACACAGAAATGTGAAGGAGTATATTTTTGGAAAACAAACGTGAAAGCCAGTACATCATGAAAAGTCATGATTCTAAAATGATTGGAGAAATAGCTTTAAAAGGTGCAAGTGCAGATAGAAAAGGCAGTAAGAAACACATGGAAATCTGGATTTTATGTATGGAACATTGGATATGAAAACAAGGTAGGAGATGCTGTAGTTGTACAAGACATTAATTATGTTGAGCATTGGATGCAGTTCTGGGCACCCTATCATAGGAAAGATATCAAGGCCATGGAAATATTGACTAGAATTATTTGCATGAATTAGGTTGTAGTTATGAAAATGGTTTGAAAATTTGGAGCTTTTTCACCAAGAGTTAAGGAGGAAATCTAGTAAAGATTTTCAAATTATTCAAGGTTTTGAGAAGATAACTACTGCAGTGAAACATTCATTCCACAGGTTGGTTGGTGATTTATTTTACAAGGAGTAATCACCAAAGGAATAAAGACACTAAACAATCATCTTTTCATTTGAAGGGTAATTAGAAAATTGACTGTTGTACCAAGATTGGGCTATCAGCTAAGGTGTACACCACCATTTAAACATCAGTTGGATATATTTTTAACTTTTATTTTAGTCCCATTCAATTCTTTGAAGAAAAATTAACAATTTGAGGAAAAGGCAGGAGAATCTACATGTATATATAGCTCTCATTGAAGGGCTAGCAGTGTGATAAACATAATGGGCCAAATGGCCTCCCACTTTGCTGCAATTCTTCTGCTTTTCAAGATTTGTGTGCCTAAATCTCTTCACAGGGACTTTACAAAATATAGCACCAAACCACATAAGGAGCTATTAGGGCAGATAACCAAAAAGCTTGGACAAAGAGGTAGGTTTAAAGGAGGCTCTAAAGAAAGAAATACTTTTAACACACAGTTTCAGGCAGTACCTCCCTCTCACTTCCTTTTTTCCCCCCAGTTTTATCTAATGAGTTATTTTAATCAATAAACATTAAACTGAAGCTATATGATCACAAGTGACAGCTAATGACCACTCACAACAAGAAAACTTGGGCTCTTAATTTCAAAAATGCTCCCATGAATATGGTTATAATGCAAGAACGCTTGTATGGATAGGTTATAAAGATTAATGAATAATGAATCATTTTGGATTGTACAATTTTGAAGAGGATTAATGATGGCGGGAAGACAACTGACATTTCATCTTACGTACAAGATGTATTTTTAACTATGAAATTAAATCAGACTTAAAATTAAGATCGAAATATTAAAATCAAAACTAAATTGGGGTAGATTTACACAGCAAAATAACACGGGAACAAATGCAGACTATGTTACGAGGGTAAAGCTCAACCTGACTGACACTGAAGCAAAGCAAGCTAAATTCCCTAAAGGAGGGAATTTCAGTCTGCTTTGTTTTGGAGTCAGGTCAGACGTTACCACTAATTTTATACTAAAACTTTAGAATTGATGTGAAGCCAAAACAACTTTTCATCTGTGCTAAAAGTGCAGTACATCCTTAAATATAGAAACGGGACACAAATAGATTGCATTAATGAGTAAAATACACCTTCTCTAAACAAAATCTTTCTTAATCCACTTTGGGTGAAAAACATAGGAAAAGCCTTAAGTCTTAAAAAAATGAATGCATCCTGCTTTAAATGAGTGTATTAGAAAAGGTAGCAACACAAAACACAGTGCCATTCAAGTGCAAATACTTTACCAGTTATTAATTAGCATAGGCAAGTAAATGTTTAATCATACTTATTGTGGCAGATATATTTACAAACCCAACATGGAAAAATACTTGACCGAACAGTGTATATAAACATATTTTACTTTCATAAGCATATCTTATCTTAGTTTATGTAACCCACAAATCAGATAAAAGCTGAAGGTTATGGTTACGGTGCCAGTTATTTAGTCTCATTGGCAAATGTTATCAGCAAATGAGTGGTACATTTATTCATACAGATAGACCATTCTTTGTTTTTTTAAGGACACAAAGCTTCACAGTGCACCGATGCTTCAATTAATGTTCATTTTCCAGTGTTGAGCAAGAATACACTGTTCAAGTGAATTTATCACTACATTGGTAATCATTAATCTTTTAATAAAAAGCTTATCATGGACTTAATCAATAGTATGCTTTTTTTTTTAAACAATGAAACGACCAATTCACACGCTCAAACACAAAAAAATAGTAAAATGGCTCTGAAACTTGGGGCTAGGTTTTTATTACTGAGGCAAGTAGCTTGAGTCAGAAAATTTCCAAACCTGTCAAACCCACCTCTGTTTCAGGGGCTCCATTACATCCAATTTTCACTCCAGGAGATGCAGGGCAGGATGGAGTTGGGTCTGCTGACCATGGAAGCAGGTCGTAGGTGGCCCTGGGGATAGACAAGTGCTGAGATGGGGTGGTTAGTAGGCCCACCACAGTTCTCTGGCACTTCATCCCAGTTGTTTCAGGAGCTGTTAGACCCTCTAGCCCTCATCCTTCACACTACTTCACCTGCCCCCACCTACTCCCCATGCCCCTCCATGCCAACTCATGCTACCACTCACTCCCATGCCCTTTCATAAACCCATGATCCCTCCATGCCCCGCATACAACCCCCATAGCCACTAACCTAGTATCCACTATGGGCAGTCCTCAGGAGCCACGAGATCAAAAAAAAACTTCTAACAATCTCATACAGCTCTCTCATACATATTTGATACTGAGAAAAGCTCTCATTTGTGAAGCACAAAGATTGTAAATCCTCTCTTCAATGTTATAACAAACTTCTATTCAGTAACCACATGAAAGACAGCTACTACTTTAATAATATCTTTAACCTGTGATTCAAAATATGAACTCAGCCCCCACTTCGTGCTGTGAATAGTACATCTGTAGTTTTTAAAACTTAGCCAAGCATTCATAATAACCTCAGCTGGAATAACACCCATGGAAAATATCAACAAAGAACTCTACTGAAACTGCAGGAACAGATAGTAATGGCTTTTTCCAACTCATACCAAATGGCTGGTTGATCAAAGCACTCTAGCAGGCAGTTTTCTCGTTTAACTCTGACAATTGCAGCCTTTTTTCTCATGTTTACTGGACTGGGATTTTAAGTAACTTCAGATCATGATAAACTGACATTATATGCCCAAGAGCATTTACACCTCCTCCATAAATGTGTGATTCCCAACCTGCAAGGTACGCCCCTGGGAACACAGAAAGTGGGGTCTATTTGAACTCAGCACTAACTTCAAATGGCTCTGTTGAGTTCCAGTTTACTGCCTGAGAGATTCACACCCTGCTCCCTTCCCCCTTCCAGCAAAAATGGGGTCCATCAGAAATCAAGATGGGACTTATGCATCTGGTCCTGCCTGCCATTTTTATAGGTCTCTGGATTCAACCTGATACTGCAAAAATACAACTCTTGGTCTAAGAATCTAAAAAAAATCATCTAGCCATTTAAGATAATTTTTTTTAAAAGCTGCATGACTAACTGATTTTCCATGCTATTACTCATAAGCAGTACAGGACATTGCCACTGTCACATTGTAGCATCAGAGGAACTGCAGCATCACTGCAGTACAGCAAATTTATTGAACCATAGTCTCAGGGCTCCCTTAAAAATATTTTACATCTTCATGGCATGGGGTGGGCAGGGCAGTTGTCAAAAAATAAAGTGATGTGGGTGGCCTGGTACACAAATCACTAAAAACTAACAGATACAAAAAAGTAAATCAGAGACTAATGGAATGTTGGCTTTCATCTCAAGGATGCTGGAATACAAATGGGAGAAAGTTATGCTCCAGTTGTACAGAGCTTTGGTAAGACTCCATTTGGGGTACAGCAATCAATTTTAGGCACCTAACCTCATGAAATATACACACTCGCCTTGATTCATACTGCACTCAATTGCTCACATAGTCATAGACACCCAAGGCATGATTTTACCAGCCCTTGGGCTCGTAAATGATAATTGATATTAATTCTTGCAACATCAATGAAGTAGAGGGGACTTAAAGAAGGAAAGTGCTTGTTTTACACTGATTTTTTAATATTCTGATGTATGCCGGTGTGATTCTTAATAAAGATGGTCATAATTACTCTCTCTCAATATCAATACAGAAACTGGAGTAAATTCTGGCATAATTTCTATGAAGTGTGATACAAAAATTCAAGGCCTTACTGTTGGTCTACACTTCTGTTTCAATTCTTCTGGCCTAGTTTTTCCTCATTGAACTTGACTTTTTTTCAAGAATTTACCTTCACTGTTGAATATTCTCCCTCCTTGTCAGCTTATTGTATTAAACTTTATGTTATGGTTGCTGTTTCCTAGATAGGCTCCTCATTATCTAAATTACATGCCTCTCTTCATTTCCTAGAACTCAACTCAGATGCACTGCCTTCTTTGCTGAATTAAAAACACACTGATCTAAGTAGCAGCAGTGGACAAATTTTGTAAACACATCCAATTCTTTGTCACTTACAATAATTTTAAGCCACATTGTATCGTTGGATGGATAAAATCATCCATTATTATGATTTCACAAGCCTCACAGTTTTGCTCCTTGCATTTTTTTAAAATAAAATTATTCCAAACTCAACTTATTTGAATCTCAATCTTGCGGTTTAACAACGTAAATTTTGATAAAATAAATAGATTTAAATTAACACAGCACCTTTTGTTATTAATTGGTTCTGCAACTGTATGATTGTGTTTCTGGAACAGTTTTAATTTTTTTTCTAAATGTTATGGTCAAATCCTTAAGTAAATTTGGAGTAAAATGTTATTCCAAATCTTTCACAGTATGCTTCTCACTTTTAAGTATGCAAATTAAAAATGTGTTTGCTTGATTGAAATGTCACTTGTGTGATTCAGCATTACTTGGCTAGTTAAACAGCCTTAGCTGCAAACCAGACTGTGCATTTTATTTTTACCATGGATTAAAATCAACTATCCAGCATTTCTGGGGTTTCCAGTTGGTACACATTCCTTTTTTTTAAATTGACGTTCAAGCTTCTTTGATAAAATCTATCGTTCCATGAACTATTCATTTGACATATTCCTTTTAAGAGAAGAACACAGTAAAGTAACAATTGCTTTCTTTGTATTTAAGTTTGAATAAGCTGGCAAGCATAACAAGCCTGTGATAACCAAGCATTGTGCAAATTTGGAAGGACAGTTGACAAAATGCATTCTCTTTTTAAGAAAGCAAAATGACAAAGTTGTGCATCAGTTTTGTAATTAATATGAAGCAGGCATAACATGATCTAGATTTTAAATGTGGCTCCAGTTTCAAACCTCTAGCATAAAGGTTCATTCAAACAATATCAAATAGCAGGTCAAGTTAAGCTAGTATTGTACAGTAAAAGCTGCTGAGGTTAACCCTTACCCTGCCAAACTAAACAGGATTTACATGGACTAAAAGGCTCATGAAATTAAATTCACAATATTCAAATTTAAAATATTAAAATTTCAAGAATTAAAAAGCTAAATTAGATATGGCAGGGGACTGCTGAAATTTTTGAAATAAATATGTAGCTATATCAATTAAGAATGCCCCAAATGTAGTCATTCATCCATGTTAAATTTAGCTTGGCCTAAATAGCCAAGTGGTTATGGTACTGGGTTTATAACCCCAAGATCAAGAGTTCAAATCTCACAATGGCAAATTATGAAACAATCCATGTTAAATTTATTTACTTGAGCAGGGGCATCTGTGCCACTGTACTCTTGGGTTTAAGGAAGGAGAAAACAGGGTGGAGTACTAACCACTCATCCATATCTAGCAAACGTGTGAAGGTTGGAAGAGAAAATATTAGGGTTAGCTTTGATGTCCTCATTGAAATCATCCACTAATATTCTGTCATGGTTAACAAATGAATAATGGACACATTGTAAGATACTAGAAGACAACTACCGCCCATGGAACTATACTACAGTAAAAGAGGTATTTCTTTAGCTCCTGAGAGAAGAATACTGAAAAAACACCAACACCCACCTCATGCTCATTGCTGTTATGACAGTAAATGTTTTGCCAGAGACATGCCTTTCTATTTTTGGATAAGTTATTTTCAGAGGCACTCTTTAAACCCTCCTCACCAAGGTTGATTAATGATAGCACTGGAATTTCATGGAAAATGTGCAAGACAAGTGGGTATAGCACAAAGTGAGAGATACCCTTTCTCCAAACAAACGTTCTAACTATCAGTTGCTTCTATTCAAAGGCCAGTTTATTAGTGAACACCATGGGATTAAAAACTATTCCATGTCAACAAGGTCAGGGATAATAGGTGACCAGAAGTTAAGAGTGGTGACAATGTTCTAGTCCAACTGAAGTTTACAAAAGGCGAAAGTTAACAATGAGGGTACTGGAGAAAGTGAGTCAAGGGAAAAAAAAATGGTAGAGTAGCAGCAGGTAATGTTGCAAATGTGGAAGCCAGGGCCAGAATTTTCCCATTGGCGTGTGGGGATGGGCACCGCACGCCCATGCGTAAAATGACACGCGGTGACGTTGGGCGAACATCCTGATGTCACTGTGCGCCATCGCGATATTTGGCAAGGCGGGCACACCATAAATTCAGATGCATGCCCGCCATCAATTAACAGGCCAGTTAAGGCAGCAATTGATCTCGATTTTTTGCAGCCCATGTGATCTTCAGGACGTCGCACGGGCGCAACAGGCAGGTGGATAGGAGACATTTGTATAAACTTCATCCAAGGGTGGGATAAGAGGAGTGAGCGGGGTCACAAATGTGAGGTTTCAGGTATTTAAGTGTGAAAGTAACTTAGACTTGCCTGAGTAAGCAGGAAGACTTCAAAACTCATACCAGCTGCTAGGACAGGAGTAAAAGTCTTGGTCAGGACTCTACAGTTAAGATCATTTCTGGGGCCTGCAGCTTTCAGGAAGCCTTCCCTTAGCTTGGGAATGGGAGTTGTGCTCTCCACTGAAGGCACCACCTCTGAGGAGGGAGGGAGGGCCAGAAAGGGGACGAGGTCAGGAGTCCACATTCAACCTCCAAGGGAGCCACCTTTGGCAGGAGAGACACAGGTACAAGAGGTGCAGGGCCAACAGGAAGTGAAAGGTAGAAGGGGCCACAGAAGGCACCAAAATCCTGCTGCTAGGGTTTACAGGCAGCGAAGCAGCTACCTTAACATGTCCGAGGTCCAGTGCTGAAGGAGGCTCTGTCTCTCAAGGGAGACAGTCAACTTTATCTGTCAAATGATAGGCCCTGAGATCTCCACTGTGTGGGTGGGCACCTGATGCCAGTGGCTCTAAAGGTCACAGCTGCCCTCAACTTCTATGCCTCTGGCTCTTTCCAGGGATCAGTGGTGATCTCTGAGGAGTCTCCCAGTCAGCTGTCCATACTTTTGTCAAGCACTTGTGTCAGGCGTGCATTGACTTTCATCCACTATCACTGGGACAATGCCAGCCAGGCACAACAAGCCAGAGGCTTCACGGCCATTGCTGGCTTCCCCTGCGTCCAGGGTGCAATAGAGTGCACATGTGGCCATCAAGGTGCCAGCGGGTGAGCCCAGTGCCTTCGTCAACAGGAAGGGATTCTACTCCTTGAACATGCAGATAGTGTGTGAGACCACAGGATGCAGATTCTGCAAGTCTGTGCAAGGTACCCAGGCAGCTCCCATGACGCATACGTCCTCAGACACTCCCAGGTGCTGGGGCTCTTCAGTGCTCCAGCCGGCTGGATGGATGACTGCTGGGTGACAGGGGCTATCTCCTCAAAAGGTGGCTCATGATGCCTCTCTGCCATCCAAGAACAGAGGCTGAGCAGTGGTACAACAGGAGCCACACCTCCACAAGGGCTGAGAGAGTAGATAGAAGCATTGGTCTTCTCAAGATGCGCTTCTGATGCCTGGGCCGCTCAGGGGGTGCACTCCAATACCCCTCAAATCGTGTGTCGGTGATAGTGGTTGTAAACTGCGCTCTCCACAATCTGGCGCTGGAAAGGGGCGACGCTGTGGATGAGGAACATGCAGACACAGTTGCTCCAGACGCACACGATAAGTCCAGCAGAGTGTGTGAGGATGAACACGCACAGGAATACGCTGAGGGGGTAGACACTCACCCGGGCATACTCCAGGGAGTCAGGGACACTCGGGAATCTTTAATCCAAAGAGCCTTCAGCTAACCCACCCACAGATGGACCTTCAACACACGCCAGGGCTGCAGGCTCCAAACTTCACACCTGATACCTGAGAGCTAAATCAGCCTGGAACATAACATTAACTAAGGCCCTTGTCAATAAAGCTTAATGTCAAACAACTCACTCATAACATCATGGCTTCCCGTCCACTTGCAGAAGTAAGGAATCACCCTGAGGCATGGCAACATGTCAAAATTTGAGTAAACAAATGTAACTTCATAAAGCAAAACAAAAACGGTGTTGGGCATCACACCAAGTCTTCCACAAAGTACTATAGATCAACATAAAAGCACCAGTGAGAAACCCGAAAGCCATAATGTGCCTAAGGTACCTTAAATTTACGCTACGTCTAAGGTGCTGTTCCCTTGCTAGCACTAGCACCTGAGACAGCCTACTCACTGTGCTGTCCGGTTGGCCTCGATGACCTTGGCAGACGTCCTCTGGTCTGTGGAGCATTTGAAGACCTGTGGAGCCTGGGAGGGAGCGGCCAGTTCCACAGCTGGCTTCTCCCCAGTTGCCGCAGCCTCATCGGATGCCACGGTCACTGGCAGAGGGGCAGAGGAGCCGCTGCCCTCATCCAGAGCGCCCTGAGATGAGCCCGCAGAGACGACAGGCAGTTGCTGCGCCAATGTGAGGTCGCTTCAGACCTCCCTGCTCACCGTAGATGGTGGGCACTGAGCTTGGTGTACTTGGTGCCCAAACCATCTCCCACACTGGCACTGACCAACTGTGGCCAATGCCACTGTGAGGGCTTGCAGGTCTGAGCACAACCCCAGGAGGACCTGAATATTCTCCTGGAGGTGCCTATCCACGAGAGTCACCACTCTCTCCATAGAGGAACCATGGTGCTTAGCCATGAAGTTCATTGCATCAGTGATGCACCGCATGGACTCCTCCAGCATGGGCACCATGCCACGCATTGCCTCATGTATTTCTGCTAGATCATCCTGCATACCCTGCTGTACTTCTAGCATTCACTGCCTCACGGACACCTCCAGAAGCACACCATCAGCCACCGACCGAGCATGTACCTGGTCCCTCTGACTGCCGGCACCCTGGGCACTCTCTATCTCTGCCCACACCTCAAGTGAGTGTGAAGTGCCCTCACCATCGTGCCCAGGGACACTAGCCAAAGATCTAATTCCCACCGAGGTCCTAGTATCTGCGCTGGTGCCTGCCTGGCTGAGATGGTGTGACGCTGGTGAGTGCATTTGCTCGGGGGCTTCAGGGGTGAGAGGTGGGCCCTCTGTCTCCTCCTCCCAACCCTGCTCCGCTGATGCTGAAAGGAAGGAAAAGGACATTTGATTAGTTACAGTGCAGACAATGTCAACTTGCATGCCGCTCCCCCAGATCATTAAGCGCTCATCTTTCCATAATCAATGGTAAATCCATGTTGCTAACTTCAATCACGGAGCATTTAGCAGAGCCATGGCTTCTGTGACACACATGCTGACCTGAGTGCTCGTCAAACATACCTCCCCGTGGCACTCCAGCCTCACCGCCACTGATGGACCTGGGGGCCTGACACCCCTCAAGATCCATGGCCTACTGCTCGAAAGCCATTAGGGTAGCCAACTGGGCCTGCCTTGCGCCAGTCCGCATTTGTTCGACCCACTGTGCACAGTCTTCTCCTGAAAAGGAGAGAGGAGTACTGATTAGTCCAGCCTGCACCTGGATTCCCATCGCATCCCTGCCAACCCAGCCAGAGTGGGACATTGCAGGGCTCCAGTTCTTCGTCACCCTGCAGCTGCCACACACCTGCCCAAACAAGCCAGGGCTGACACACCCCCCCCCCCCCTCCCCCCTCCTCCCATTGCCTAAATGCTGCCTCCTTCACATGTGGGGTCACAAGTTGTCACTTTGCTAAGCAAGGAGGCACAAGCACGTGGAACGCAAAGACCAGCAGATGGATTGGCACCCCACCACCTGGAAGCTCCCCTCCCAGCATGTTAGCACCCTGACTTCGGCATGCTTCACAGTTCCAGCACTTTGCCTAGGTGCAGACCCTTTACTTTCAACCCTATTCTATACCCTGGGTGTCAGTGTCACACATGCTGCAGATGCAGAACACACCCTAGCTCAACCCTCTCAGGGTGAACTAAGCATGGGCAATCTCTGCTGCTACACCCAGCGAGGGATACACGCCATGAGGGATTCAATGATGTTACTGTACTCAAAGTTGCCAGGGGAGGGGGAAAAGGGTGACAGCTGTATTAAGTGATTTGAGGCAACATGGTACTCACCCTGCCCAAGCGCAGATTTTTTAACATTTTGCAGCACTGGAGCCATGTGCGTCACAACACACCATGGGAGCTCACAATCTCGGTCACCTTCTCCCACGCATGTTTAGTCAAGTAGGGGGGCCTCGGCCTTCAATCTCTCAGAAGAAGGACTACCAATCGCGCTGTCACCTCCTCCAGGAGGGCAGCTAGGCACTCATCTGAAAAACGAGGGGCACACTGCCCCAACGGCCTACGCCCCGGCCTGGCCTGCCCCAACGGCCTACGCCCCGGCCTGGCCTGCCCCAACGGCCTACGCCCCGGCCTGGCCTGCCCCAACGGCCTACGCCCCGGCCTGGCCTGCCCCAACGGCCTACGCCCCGGCCTGGCCTGCCCCAATGGCCTACGCCCCGGCCTGGCCTGCCCACCGCCCCGGCCTGGCCTGCCCCAACGGCCTACGCCCCGGCCTGGCCTGCCCCAACGGCCTACGCCCCGGCCTGGCCTGCCCCAACGGCCTACGCCCCGGCCTGGCCTGCCCCAACGGCCTACGCCCCGGCCTGGCCTGCCCCAACGGCCTACGCCCCGAACTTGCTTCACCAACATTGGCCCTCTGCTGAGCCCTTCTCCCAGCCATTTTCAGTATCCTTTCCAAGTCTGCCAGGCCTTCATTTATACAGGCCACTGTCGCCACTGAGCACGCCCATCACCGCCAGCCACTCTGGCTTTGCACGGGAGTCGTGAAATATGCTGGGCAGGCCTTAATTGGCTGCACGGCCTGATCGTGGGCGGCGATCGGGTCTGCACCCGCCCGTGCCCACTTCCACAAGGCCTGCTCGACATGGGGAAAATTCTCCCCCAGGTATATTTACTGTGGATAGGAAATAAAGTTTAAACCTTAGGTCAGATAGGACATTTATATTGCACACAGCATGGTTTAAACTTTACAAGCAGCCAAGGAGATAATTAGGGCTCATAAGTCCAGCAGTGAGTGCGAGGATGAACACGCACAGGAGTACGCTGAGGGGGAAAGAGGGGGCTGAAAATAGTGGTGCCGTCCTCATTGTTCATTCAGAGGAAAATGCCTCACTGATAGCTTAATGTCAAAACTGATTAGGGACACCATCAGGGGCAGCAGAGAGATAAACAGCATGGACCTAATCAGAGACACCAGCAGCAAAGAATAAAATTAGTGAGGTCGGTGGACAGCAGGTCGGTGGTTAGCAGGTGAGTATTAGGTTTTTATTAAATAACTAATTAGAACAATAAATAAAGTTTCTAATCAGAGTATACATAATAGTAATTAAATTAGTATTAAGAGTATTAGCACAGATCAGGTCTAGCAGCATTATTTAAAATTAATAGTTTATGAAAGGTAGTAACAAATGAAGAGTGCACTTAGTAGAGCACATACTTCCACCATGCTATATTAACTCAATGTTATTACAATTACTCAATTCTTCCATGAAGCTTTTCCCTGCCTGGTTGATGCTCTGTAACTACAAGGCTGAAAAAAAAATCTTTTTATTACGTGCTTCCCTCATACTCAGGAAGCCTCGGGCCTATCCACATCCAACAACCTGCTCTGAAAACTCTGCTCAAATTTTTACAGCTCTGACAAATTCCACCACAGCAACTGAGTCAATCCACAATATGCTAAAAGTCAATCTACCCTATTTCCCAACGTGAATGATGTGATCCTTTAAAAAATCCAGGATCTGCATCTAGATCCACATATTTGGGAAAAACTAATCAGTTCTTCCTAGGACCATACCCTATCTTATTTTTTTTTTTGACGAAGTAACAGGTAAGGTTGAAGAAGAGAAAGAAATGGGTATTGTCTCTACAGACTTTAAGAAAGCATTTGAAAGAAACACCACTTGAAAAAGCTGGTTAACAAAATTGATGCTTATGGAGTAGTCAATGTCAACTTGAATAAAAAGTTGGCTTAAGGATAGACAACAGCGAATCATGATAAATGGTTGTTTTTCAGAATGAACAGTTTTGTTGAAATCCATCCATTAGCTTTTCTGATATCTCATTTACAGACAAATAGACTAACAGGGTCAAAAACATCACCTCCAATCATCTTCAGTGGTGGAGGTAACTAGATTCTAAAAGAGGGAATAGAAGTTTTATTTAGATCGTGGACGGGCAGCTGAGACCTGTTGCTTGCAATTCCTGTGCCATTTGGGAACTTGAGGACATTTCATGTGTCTTGTTGCGGGGTCGGTGGTGGGGGCGGGTGGGGGGGGGGGGGGCGCGGGGGGCAGCGTGTTGCAGGTGTAGGAAATGTCTCCAGCTGCTTGAACTCAAGCTAAGTTTTTGAGCTTGAGAGGGCAGCTAGGATCACTGCAAAGCATCAGAGAGGATGAGAGTTTCCTGGATCCTACATTCAAGGATGTAGAACTCCACAGGAAGTAAGCATTCAGGACAGTAGCTGAGTGGCCATCCAGAAGAGGAGGAAGAGGCAGCAAGTGCAGGAATCTTCAGGATGCGTGTCACTCTCAAGCAGATACTCAGATTGGACACCACAGGGAGTGACAACACCCTGCATAAGTGCAGCCCAGACCATGGCACCAATGGACGAGGGACTGCAGAGGAAGGAACAGCAAAGAACAGAGATTCCAGTTAGGCAGACAGACGGCATTTCCAGAATTGCTATCATGGTCTACTGCCTTGGTGGGCATCATGAAGAGTGTGTAGAATATTCTGCAGGCAGATGCAAGTGAGCCAGAGGGTGTTGTACACGTCAGTATCAATGACAAAGAGAGGGCATATATAAATCCTAGGGTCGGATTTTCAGGAACTGGGGTGGAAGTATTCTCTGGATTATTCCCAGTGCCACGCATTAGCGTGAGTAAAAAGATAGGGTCAATGTGTAACTTGAGGCATGTTGCAGGCTTTAGTTCCCTTACCTTTCAGCCTTGGTAGAATGTAACTAGCCTGTACCTGAAACATCTCCTCCTTAAAGATCGCTCATTGTTCTGTTACATTTTCCCCCATCAATCTTTGGTTCTATCTTTACCCTGGCTCAATCCACTGTTATCCTCATGATGAAAAAAAGGTGTATGATGTATGTCAGGTGAATTTTTCAAGCAAGAACGAAAATGAATACAATAAGTTGAGGGGAAGAGAAGAGAAAATACAACTGGGAAAGAGAAAACTAAATTAGAATGGCAGTCAACATAAAAGGGATCCCAAAAATCTTCTACTGGCATGAAGGTGGGTAGTAGGTGTGGCCTATTCGGAAAATAGAGGGTGATATATAATTAGAGGCAGAAGGCAAAGCTAAAATACTTAATGAGTACTTTGTATTGGTGTCGATTAAGGAGGAGGATGCTGACAAAACATCGGTAGGAGCAGAGATGGTAGAGGTCGTGGATGGGGTTAAAATTGAAAAGCATGATGCAGTGGAAAGATTGGCTATACTTACACTGGAGAAGTTGCCTGGTCTGGATGGGAGGAATTCCAGTTTTCTGAAGGAGTTGAAGATTACAAGGGCTGCCATAACCTTATGAACATCAATGGTGGGTAAGGTGTTAGAAACAATCAACAGGGGAAATCAACTGGCACTTCAAGGGATTTGGGTTAATTAGAGAGAGCCAACATGGATTTGTAAAAGGTAGATCGTGCTTGACTAATCTTTTTTTTGACGAAGTAACAGGTAAGGTTGATGAAGAGAAAGTGATGGGTGTTGTCTCTACAGACTTTAAGAAAGCATTTGAAAGAAACACCACTTGAAAAAATTGGTCAGTGTCAGCTTGAATAAAAAATTGACTTAAGGATAGACAACAGCGAATCGTGATAAATGGTTGTTTTTCAGAATGGAGGATGGTAGACAGTTGCTAGGACCAGTGTATTTTTGATATTGAGAACTGACTTGAATATTGGAATACAGTAAAATTTCAAAATTTGCCCAGAATACCAAATTTGGGAGGTGTGGCAGATGGTGAAGATGTTACCAATCAACTGCAACAGAACATAGATAAGCTAGCAGAATGGACAGACAAGTGGAACTTAATACAGAAAAGTGTGAAGTGATGTATTTTGATAGGGCTATGGAAATAAAAAAGGTTATTGGGGCTCTTCGGATTGCTTGACAGAGAGGCGGCAGACTTGATGGGTCAAATGGCCTCCTTTGCTGTAATGACTATGGCATCTAGCAGTACAGAGGCAGTTAAGGCCAAGGGAACAGGCATATGAATGCTCACCTCATGATTCTGTATGATTATACCGAGGGGAAGCATGTAGATGAGGAAAACTCCAGGAATGGAGGACAGGTCGATAAGGTGGTAAATAAAGCATATGGAATGCTTTCCTTTATTGGACGAGGTATGGAATACAAAATCATGGATGTAATGCTGGAGCTGTTTAAAATGCTGGTTAGGCCACAGTTGGATAGTGTACAGTTCTAGTCGCCACATTACAGGCAGGACATTATTGCTCTGGAGAGAGTAAAGAGGAGGTTCGCAAGAACTTTGCTAGGGCTTGAAAACTGCAGGTATGGGGAAAGATTGGATAGGCTAGGGTTGTTTTGCATAGAACAGAGGAGGCAAACGTGTGACTTAATTGAGGTGTACAAAACTTGGACAGGAAAGACATGTCTCCCCTAGCCGAGGGGTCAATTATCAAAGGGCACAGATTTGAGGCAATTGGTACAAGGATTAGAAGGGACATGGGGAAAAACTTCTTCGCCCAGAGGGCGGTGACTGTCTGGATTTCACTGCCTGGTTTGGTCGTGGAGGCAGAAACCATCAACTCATTTAAAAAGCACCTGGATCTGCACCTGAAGTGCTGTAACCTTACGGACCAGGTGTTGAAAGGGGGGGATTAGAATGGGCAGCTAGTTTTTTATATTTTATTTTTTGACTGGCACAGATACAATGGGCTGAATGGCCTCTTCCTGCGCCGTAACTTTTCTATGGCTCTATGACTGTGAAGAGGCAAGAGGAAGAGAAGCTATTGTTGAAGACATGCTGTCTCAGCTGAAACACAAGAATGGAGCCAAGGTAGGACAGTTCCAAAGAGTTGCACCATGATGGAGAAGCATTAAAGTTAATAAACTTTGTTAGGACAAGGAGGAACAGGAGCAATAAACATGCCACAAGCAGTGAAGATATTTTTTACTTTCTCCAGGAGCAACATGAAATTTGTGTTGAAGGCATTGAACAGAAAGCTGCAGGAGAAATGACAAAGCTGGGGGGCAGCAACTAAAATGTATCATGAATTTAAAATGGGGAACTTCTTCTAGCTCGATAATGTGTAAGTTAAAAATTAAAATCAGATACTTTGACAAGTTTGATTAGAGATTGAGAAAATAATTTTTAAAAATCACATCATCGCTGGGAGTGTCAGAAAAATTAAAGCTGCACTTAGTGATCAAAATATTCTTCTTGAGTTCTCTGCCCGGAGGCAAGTCTTTGGCAATTACTCGCTGAAACGTGGCAAAGTGCTGTGATTTTTTACTACAGGTAGGGCAGGAGGTTGGTCCAGAGTCTACCTCAGCCAAAATGGGAGTCAATCCCCATAATGGCACCGTTAATCTGACTCACACACTAGCCATCCAGCCAACTAAGCTAACCAGACCCCATAGCAAACAAAATATGTAAAGAATATTCCCACTCTACTATGACAAAGGAAAAGTGGAGTTATTTAATAAAGTAATGAATAAGGCAAAGGGCCATTGCTTTTGAATGAATACAAATTTAACTAAATGAAACAGAGACCTGAAATTTATTAAAAAGTTAAGCGGTGTTTGCAGATTTTTGCCCCGCCTTTACAGCTATCCGAAGCACTTCTGGCTGGCAAATGTTTATCGAGCTGAGTCAGTGACAGTTCTTCACGTTGCTGGCCCTTCCATCTGCTGTGCAGTAATTTCCCTACATACAATGTCCCAAAATGGTTATTATGAGCTGGACCTCAAATACCCTGCCACTTATACTTACCTAAGATGTATCTTAAAAATACACATTTCAACCGCAAATTGTGATAAAATAGAGAAAAGCAATCTCTCAGCTGAATCAGCTAATACTATAAATCAGCAGGTTGATAAGATGTGATGTAAAATCTTAATTGCCAAAGGAAAACGATATCCGGTGTGTTTAAACCCCCTAAACGTGGAGTTGGGTCAGGTGATTGGGCATAGCTGGGGCTGACAACACTTCTTCAGAGAGTGTGTTTTCACTGCTTGAAAGGTTGCCATTTTCTTGAAACTAGTTCACCTTTCTTGGACTTCACTCACCTTGTGCAACCTTTACCACTGCATGTGAGCAGCTTACGCAGCTCTACCTTCATCTCTGATGAATAACAAGCGCAGCAACACTGTTAGAATAATATCTTTCAGGGCAATATTTTCTTTAAAACTATTTTCTTTAAAACTATCCTTTTTTCAAAAGGATAAGTTCACCTTTAAACTGGGACAGTCATGTCTTTTCCAAGAAATCACCTGACTAGCATGGTACTTGAGGGTGAAAAGCTGTATGCTTGTTTGCGCTGCAATTATTGGCTAGGGATTTGCTGGAAATCACATGACAGGGACGGGCTTGAAGTTTTGGACTTTTTTAAAATTCAGTTGGGACTGAACTGAGAAAGTAAAAAGCTGCCAAGCTTGCCTCTTCCTTGCCTTGCCTGACATAAAATGGTTGTCAGTATCCAGCTAAGAATCCTCAGCTGAGTGAAACTTGTCCGTCTTTGAAAACCTGAGACGCTAAGACAAGGAGGGTTGATCTGGCTATATTCTCTCCTCCACGTCAAAGCTCCATTGGTGAGAACCTCCAGGCATTTACTGGGACCAGCAGCCAATCTTCATATGAGAGCGCTCCAGATTGACAGCATCAAAACTCTCTAAACTTTATCCTTTATTTTATAAAGCCTGTCCTCCAAAACCCATCTTTGCAGAGACACTATCCATTTGTCGTATGTGTGTATGCTTGCTAGGGTTTTTTTTTAAAAAAGGGATAGATAGTCATACTTACAGATTACAATTGTGTGTTTACCAGTTCTTGCCACATGTTTAAAATATAAGTTTTGATTTCTAATAAATCAATCATTGAGTTTATTGAAGGAAGCCTGGTTAAAGTCTCTTTTATGCTGGATCTAACAGTAGCGTAGGTAAAGAAATTGACCATATTGTTGAGTGAATAAAACTCTTAAACTAATGGTACAACCTGTAGAGTAGTGGAGCTAGATAAACTGTGCACTCTTCTCAATCTAGCAGTGGTGGTGGCTGCTGCTGTTGCTACAGCACCAGCAGCAGCTGCTTTCTCCGCAGCCACATGACACTCCACAGGCCAGAGGAAATGCATGGAGATCCAGCTCAGAGGAAGCAGGACCCCCAAATGGAGAGTCCACAGGCAAAGGATCGATCTTTTGACACGTTTGAGCACCAGTACCTCAGGATATATTGATTTTCATAATGGGTCATTGCTGACATCTGCAGCATCCTGGAACAAGACCTCATTTCCAATAAACCAGATGGGCAGGCATTTCCATTGGTCATCAAGGTGACCGACTTCCTTAGCCTCAGGAGTTCTTGTCAAGGTAAGACTTTCTAACCCCAGCTAGGATCCCTTGAATTAGAAATCGTTGCTTTGACAGATTCAGCATGGCATCCTACCTGCTTCCTCTGATTGGTCGGGAAATCAGGAATCAGGGTGCTAACGTTGTGACTCATTTGAAGCCGGCTGCCAATCTCAACGGGTTCCCGGCTCACTACAAGTTCCACCATTTCAGCTGGGACTATTAGTTCAAAACTCTGCACTTCTTTCTAAAGAATTTCTGGCAGCTGTTACTCAACCAAATATAAATTGGTGACCATCAATTGATTAAAAGGTAAAAAGTACAAAAGCATGTTAATACAGCACTCTGATAGTTTTATGGCTCAAATTTAAGATCAACAGATCCCCATGACATTGACAGACGTTGTCACATTTGAAATCAGAGAAGATGTTGTGAATCTTGTGAAACTGAAGCATGCTACTAAAGAACTCAAGCTTGTGTGTTTTGGGATGTTTCACAACTTTAAAAGCACTGCACAAAGGCAATCATTCTTCAGCATTTTATCCAGCAGTATACATCTGATCCTCCAGAGATTTAAATCACTAGTAACTGTTCCTTTGACTATTTCTCATTGTCAAAGCTCTAACTGATGGTTATCCATTAGCATCAATACTGGCCTAATGAGAATTTACTCCTTAATATTTAATCATTCAATTCCCATGGTTGAAGTTGCAGGATGATCTAACCAGGCAATCGATAGTAACAGAAAACACAACATATACACAACTTCACTGCATAAACTTTTGCCTTGGACCCATATCAAAACACTACACATCATCTCTTGGCACTAATATCTAATCAACTTTCTTTTAAATAGTCCTGCCTGATCTAATACACAACTTTTAACAAATCATTCCGTCAAAAAATTAAAGTTAATGTTCTCAGCAAGATACAAATAAATCAAAGCATGTGTTAAAGCATCATCCAATTGGTGTAAATAAGGGAATAGGGGACATTTGGAAAGATAATTTGGGCTGACAGATCAGTTTTCTCTATTTTTTTCTCTCAAAATACTCATTCCACTAGCCAATTGGTTAATAGCCATTGCATAAATTTGTATCACTTTAAGGATAAGGGCAGCAGATGCGTGGGAACAGCACACACACAAGATACCCTCCAATCCACACATCACCTTGACTTGGAACTATATCACCATTCCTTCACTGTTGCTGGGTCAAAGTCCTGGAACTCCCTCCTTAACAGCACTGTGGGTGTACCTATAATCACATGGACTGCAACAGTCCAAGAAGATGGCCCATTACCAGCTACTCAAGTGCAATCAGGGATAGGCTACAAAAGCTGGCCTAGCCAGCAATGTGCATATCCTGTGAAATAAATCAAAAGAGAAAGAGGAAAGAAAAGAATATTTGAAAAAAAAATGCAGAGGACTATTTTGAATGTTATAGCAGAAAAGGGTGAAAGCAGAATTCATAATAGGTTGTAACAGGAAAGGGGAATAATATAAATTTAACAGGGTTTGGGGAAAAGGCACAAAATAGGACCAAGTAGATTTTTTCAGAAAGTTGAGATAGGTAAAATGGCATCCGCCTATCTTGTGCTATAAAAATGAATATGCTATAAATGAGTTACAATTATCCTTAACCAACAAGATTCTACTTGTTCAGAAAACTGCTTCTCTTTATTGCATTCAGATTAAATGCAGATTTTCCACTCAATGTCTGAATTACTTTTATACTCTGCTAGACAAAACATGCAGTCAGCTTTTGTCAATATACTTTAACCCAGTGTTATTTCTCAGCCATCAGCTTTCATTTCATGACTTTTGCTGTGCTTTTAATGATGACAAAAACTGAAGCCACATAGTTTGGCTCCATCAAAACCTTTGCTCATAAGCCCCAGTTCTGTCACTCTTTCCAGAGACCAAAACTAAACTCAATGATGCACAATCCTTAAAAAGAGTTTAACACCTCAATACAGTTATTCAAAGGCATCTAGTTTAACCTCATCAGCATAAACTGACTCCATCCCTGCCTCGCCTTTGCTACTACTGAAACAGTCGTCCTTACTTTCACGGCCTCCAGACTGGACTGCTGCAATGCTGTTCACAGAATTCATCTGGAACACTGCATCCATCCCATCCTGTACACATTCCCACACCCTTCTTCTGAACTCATGGATCTTAAATTCAATGCCGTGCTTCACTCAAACTTCTAGCCTCTTTTAAACCTGCATCTCAGCTAGCATCTGCTACTCTTCCAATTATAGCACCTTGTGCATCAATACTACCTCCTTCACAAAATATGATTGTGGCAGAATGATTGCAAATGAAATTTAATATGGGCAAGAGTGGAGTACTACACATAAGAAAGAAAATGGGTGACATAAGTATCTCATGGGTAGATTTTTTTTTAAATTAAGCTTGGTAAACTCACTAAAAGCTAATATGCAGGTGCAGCAAGCCATTAGGAAGGCAAATAGTATGTTGACCTTTTTTGCAAGAGGATTTGAGTACAGGTGTAAATAAGTCTTGCAGAAATTGTATGGAGCCTTGGTGAGACTGCACCTGGAGTATTGTATACATTTTTGGTCTCCTTGCCCAAGGAAGAATAGAGGGAATCCAACGGAGGTTCACCAGACTGATCCCTGGGATGGCAGAATTGTCCTAGGAGGAGAAACTGAGGAGACTGGGCCTATGTTCTCTAGAGTTTAGGAGAATGAGAGGTGATCTCATTAAAGCTTTTGTTCTTATAGGACTCAACAGAGTAGATGCAGAAAGGATGTTTCCCCTCACTGGGATGTCTAGAACTGGGGTGCACAATCTCAGAATAAGAGGTAGGCCATTTATGACCAAAACGAGAAAGAACTTCTTCACTCAGAGGGTGGAATCTTCCAGTTTCACCAGCAGTGGGAAGCTTGGCAAGCAGGGGAACTTAATTTGGTGTGAAGACAAAATCAGTTTCCCAATGGCAGGATGAACTTTAGCAATTATGTTCTTAGGACTTTAAGGGCGGGTCAAGCTTCCCAATGATCAATGTCAGAAAGCCCTTTTGCATGAATTAGCATGTCATTAAAAGGCCACCTCACTGGAATTAAGTTCCCAACCAGCAAGAAATTAGAGCGTTCACTTTTACAACTGCATATAAGTGGTGTGCACCTGGCAAGGTAGACCTCTTCCATGATCAACACTAACTTGCTGCTGCATTGTCCATTTGGGGAGCACCAGTAAGTGCCAGCCTATGCTCAAGGCCAGCTGCACTGCAAGTTTTATGGAGGACGACCAATGAAGGGATGGAGGGTTCATGGGGAAAAGTGGAGCAGTGGCTGTGCAAAGATGGAAGGGGCAGAACAGGCTGTTTAGGTACCCGGACCTTTGACCTCATGAGATAATGGTGGGGATGGCAACTTGCTGCCCGTCCCCGCCACAAGATTTACTGTGCTTTGCACGTCTGCAAATGTAATGAGCCGAGCAGCGCAAGATCACACGTGGTCAGCTGTCCTACCATCATCCACACCTCCCCACCCCACCCCCACCACCCTGCCAGTGGAAATCACTCTACCTTCTACTCCCACCACCAAACAGATTCCAGAATAGAAGATTCCAGCCAGATGGTTGTGAGTCTTTGGAATTCTCTACCCCAGAGGGCTGTGGGGGCTCAGCCATTGAGTATATTGAAGACAGAGATTAACAGATATTAAAGATATCAAGGCACATGGGGATAAAAGTGAGAAAATGGCATTGAGGTAGAAGATCAGCCATGATCTAGTTGAATAGCAGGGCAGGCTCAAGGGGCTGAATGGCCTACTCCTGCTCCTATTTCCTATGTAAAGTGCCTTGGAACATTCTTCTATATTCACTGTGTTAGATCAAATTAAAAAACTATTGCATCAGATTTTTCAAGAATAATGATGGCAAAACTATCAGAGTTCGCGGTCATTACTCCTCTGAAACCAACAGCAACTTCTGGAGTCTGCACATGTGCATTTAAGTGCAGAAATCCATAAGTTGGTGTCAGTGATTCTATGCTACTCAATATCATGCACTGTTAAAGGTACTCAAGTTTGCACTAAATTGGAAAGTTCCAAAGGAGATTCATATTGGACTCAAAGCGTTAACTATTTTTCTCTCGCCACAGATGCTGCCAGACCTGCTGAGATTTTCCATCATTTTCTGTTTTTATTTAACATCTCCAGCATCCGCAGTATTTTGCTTTTATACCAGATCTTTGTGGGCGGTTTTATTTGAAGTCAGCAGTAAGTGTCTTCATTTCACAGCTCACCACAAAATCCAAGGTTCAAATAAGCTGAGCATGAAGTTGGAAAAAACCCTAGGGATTTTAGTTGACTTGATGCTGAACATTTCCCAAAACTGAATAACAGAAAAACAAAGCAACACTACTAATTTTTTTCTAATATTGAAATTTTTCGAGTCTATTCTTTAGAAAATAGATCACGCTTTATTGTTTGAAACAGCAGATACCAACTTAATACAATTCAATAAATGGACAAAGAAGGGTACCCGGCTAGTTCTGAAAATAAATGGAAAATTACATGCAATATTTTTGATTTTTACATTGTAAATTTATCACACAAATAGCATAGTGTTAAATTGAAGTGATCAAATATTTCAGCTTTTAATAGCTGTGATTTTTTCTTATATAAAATACAATGTCATATTTTCAAAATCTCAAATGAACACAGGATAAACGGCAGTTCATCTGCTTTTGTTTAGAAGT
Organism: Carcharodon carcharias; assembly: GCF_017639515.1. NCBI lineage: Eukaryota > Metazoa > Chordata > Chondrichthyes > Lamniformes > Lamnidae > Carcharodon > Carcharodon carcharias. The sequence continues at coordinate 60,949,393 of NC_054478.1, read as the reverse complement.
ATGGCCAAACAGCAAAGCTATGCTTATTAGCAGTTTTGAAACAAAACCGTCTTGTTCCAAATAGTGGTGGGAGTCACTGATATAATCTTGGGTCATGCTGGAGCCATTATTTATGCAACATCTTTTACACTCCAGTTGGCTGGCTCTATTTGGCACATAACAGACTCTACCCCATTTGGACATTTTTGCGTGCTAGTGCTCGACTTGAATCCCAGAGAAGCAATGATTTTTAGGTTCCTTTCTGTTACACCCAAATTTCTTCCCTTTTGAAGAATAATTTAACTTTGACAATTCTGTAATAATTAAATCATGTCTAAGAAAAAAAATCTAAGATCAATTTATTAGAATATTCTGCAAGGTTTATTTGTTAATTCCTTGAGGATTTGAAATGGCTAACCACTTCAAAAAAAAATGGAGATTTTGTGGTGTAGAGAATTAGCCATGCAATCCTCTCACCCCTGGGACTTGAATTTAACAAATATTAATCTGCTGTGACTAAGGAACCAAATTATCTTTTCTTCAAAACAAACATCTATTTTGCGGTATTAGAGTGCTAACACTAGAATTAAGTGAAATATGGATGACTGCTGCATTACCACTTGTCAGTAACAACATGTTGGTAACAGTGGAACCAACTATTGATAATGTGGTGCCAATGATAACATATAAGCTACTAACCCTACAATCCTAATAATTAAGCTAGTACAGCCACAGCACTGGCATCAACCTGACAAGGTGTAAAATTGTCCACAATGTCCTGTCCACAAAAAGTAGAACAAATCTAATATGACCAGTTACCACCCCAACACTCCACTCTCAATCATCAAAGTGATGGAAGGTGTCGTCAAAAAAGTGTTATCAAGTGACACTTACACGGCAAAAGCCTGCTCACCAAAGCTCAGCTTGGATTCCACCAGGGCCACCTAGCTCCAGACTTCATTACAGCCTTGGTCAAAGCATGCATAAAAGAGCGGAATTCCAGTGGTGAGGTGAGTGACTGCCCTTGACATCAAAGCAGCATTTGACCCAGTGTGACATCAAGAAGCCCTAGCAAAACTGGATCGGGGGAAACCTCTCCACTAATTTGGGTCACACCTAGCCTAAAGGAAGATGGTTCTGGCTGTTTGAGGTCAATAATTTCAGGCCCAGGATATCGCTACAGGAGTTCCTCGGAGTAGTGCTCCAGGTCCAATCATCTTCAACTGCGTCATCACTGGCTTTCCCTCCATCATAAGGTCAGAATCAGGGATGGTTCCTGATTATTGCAGTGTGTTCAGTACCATTTGCAACTCCTCAAATACTGAACCTGTCCATACCCACATGCAGCAAGACCTGGACAGCATTCAGGCTTGGGCTGACAAGTAGCAAGTAATATTCATGCAACACAAATGCCAGACAATGACCATCCTGAACAAGAGAGGATCTAACCATTGCACCTTAATATTCAATGGCAAATCTCCCACCAGAAACATCCTGGGTGTTAAAAACTGAGCAGATACTTAACTGGATCAGCCATATAGATACTGTGGCTACAAGAGCAGGTCAGAAGCTGGGAACTCTGTGCCTCATTCCCCTCTCACCAAGCACAGAACTTATGGATAAGGGGATGGAATTCAGATCTGCGCCCATCTCCAGCATCCACTGACTGGCCTATTCGATCTGACTTGATGAGGAGGCCATGCATACAGATGAGAAGGAAATAGCAGCCCTCATGGCCTGGGTGGTCTCCTGCACTGTTCAAGCCAGGGTGCACATACCCTCTGTAATCTCTCTCTGCCAGACCTTCACGCACATCACACTGTACATCCAGCATCTGTCACCTTATGGACAACTCTAGATGCACATCATCAGCCTGGGGCTGAGACTGTTCTCCCACAGTCCTCTGAATGTCAGTGGCCTCAGCTGTCTCAGTCTCTGACAGCTGCTCAGGTGCACATGAAGTGTTCTCACCAAGTTGCTGACCCTGAATCTAAGATCTAAGAATGGATGCGCACTGACATGAGTGTATCTGTGTTGGTGGAAAGTGCAGGCAATGGTATGAATGTGCACCCTTTGATATCCTCTCGTTCACCTCAGAAGGCACCTCATGGCTGATCTGAGAGAACAGGAAAATCAAAAGGTTTTGCCCTTCTAAGCAAGTGCCTCCAGAACTACCTCGCATTCTCTTCGATTTATGTAGAGTGGATGATATGGACATACCACCATATGTGTGCACTGAAAGCTCCCTTTGTGTCCGCCATGAGCTACTCACCATTCTGCACCTGCATTCCTAAAAAAAATGGAAAAAAAAATTTTTAAAGAGAAAAATTGAGCCATCCTCAATAGATTGGCTGCCACGCTGGCCTGCCAATTCTACAGTCTCCTCTTCAGTGGGTGTGAGGATGGCGTGAACTGGCACCCTGCTAGTCTGGTTACTTTCTTTAGCATTGGGAGCTCTCTTTTTCTGCAGGAACAAAGGTGTACAATGTTAGGTGCCTGACAATGACAGGCAGAATGCCTAGTGGCTGGCAGTCTAGCTGTTCATTTTGGGGGTGCTCATCTGTGGCCATGGCGTGACCTTGCAAGGGTCACCACTGACAGGCGAGTGCCTGTTGACAGATGCATCCATTGCTCTTCCAAGTGCTACTGCAGCCACCCACTGCCACCTACCAGATGGGTTTCCCCTCCCCAAGCAACCGTGCCTTCACACATTGCCATTTCTAAACCTCTAAGGGAAGTAAGGTACTCAACCTTGGCAGAACAAATGTCATTCACACACTTGTTGCACTGCAACATTCTCCAGACACCACAACAGCTTGCTTCATTAGGTAGGGAAGTCTTCTCCTTCTGTCCCTGGGGAAGAGGACCTTCTGCCTTTCCAGAGCTGCTTAGAGGAGAAACTGCAGGGAATCAGCACTGAACCGTGGGGCCACCGAGGATCTTCCTTCTGTCATGCCAACAAGCGCCTCCTTCCTCTGGCCTTTAGAACACCTGCTTCAATCACCAATAGGCCTTCGCACAATGGCAGAGCTGAACCGAGGTCTGCGGCTCCAGTGCAGGCAGCAGCTAGATTCAAAGAGTGCTGGTAGCCCTTTAAACATGGCTCCAGCATCTAAAGTGCCATCATCTGACAACTGCTGCCTCATCGTCCTCCCTTCCAAGAATGGTCACCCCCACTCGCTCCTGTAGGCAGTTAATTAGCCAACCGGTGCAAAATTGCATTCCACTGGGGGGATTGAATTCCAAGTGCCAGCGGCACCTGCTTTTGGTCCCAGCAGTGGGACTCAGGCCTACCCATAAAATTCCAGCCAAACGGTTATTATGGCACAGTAGACAGGCATTTGGCCCATCGCGTCCATGCCTGCTTTCTGCACAGCAATGCCAGTAGCCTAGCAAGTTTATTGCCAAACGCCTATCCAATTTCCTTTTGAAATCATTCATCGTCTCTGCTTCCTTCACCTTCGCAGATTGCGAGTTCCAGATAATTATCACATATTGCATAAAAAAAGTTCTTCCTCACATTCCACTTGCCTCTTCCTCAAAACATAAAATCGCTGTCCACTTTCCCTTGCACCATCTGCTAATGGGAACAGCTTTTCTTTGTTTTGATTCCACTACAACTTTTATTTCTCCACCTTATCTAAACCTGAGAAATTCTTGTGCACTTCTATCAAATCTCCCCTCAATGCTTGAAAATTGCATCAAAAAATTGACCTGGTTTCCTTTACAATGTGAGCATGTTAAATATTTACATTCCAGAGCCAAGAAAAGTCAACAGAAGAGATCATGTAACAGCCAATAACAAAATCTCTCAACAGCCTTTGGAGCTGGGAATGAGCCAACCAGAAATCAAAACTTTAAAGGTTGTAATTCAAAAGTGTATATTGAAACATCATGTATAGAGGAAAAGTAGGTCTGCTTAAAAATGCAAATGGAACATTAAAAATAAAATGATATTAAAACAATGAAGTTGGAAAGGGTGAGGATAAAAAGGATGAGCAGAATCTGTGTTGTGCATGCTTACTTTACAGTAGCAAAGCTATTACAAACACTTACATAACTCTACTATTACAATACTGCTTGTTTCGGGATCAATGCGAATGAGCTAAAGTTCAATACAATGGCCAGATAATAAATCCTGAAATTCCCTGAAGTTGCTGGCAGTCTAAATGTTAAGTATTACATTGAAGTTGGGTTGCCACTCCGCCCATATTTCCTTGCCTGGAAATCCAGCTGCTCCTATCTTACCTGACCTTCTGACTCAGGCCAGGCAAGATCTGTGCAGCACAGTGGATTCCCATGGCCTTCTGTCCAGGGCTGCAGCGTCAGAGGTAAGGAGGTCACACCCGCTATTTTACAGCACTAGCTGCCGTAAAGCAGGTAAGTTTAAAGGTCTAGCCACTTTGAGCAGCCAGGCAGAAGGCAAGTTTATAAGGTAGGTGGACAGAGTTTGGGCAGATGGGGGCGTTAAGGGAGGCAGTCAGGGGATCCCTTGGGTCTATTCTAAGAGGGGAGGGGGTTGTCGGGTAGTCAGAGGGTCTTGTGGAGAGAGGGGGCAGTGGCAAGGAGTCCTATGGCCCGTTTTCCGGGCAGGGGGATGGTTGGGTACAGTACTATAGTTACTCTGTATCTAGAAGTGGTTTTAATGCTTACTTTTCTGGGTAACTGTTGCTGTAACCCAGTCGAAACCATCCAAATGTTATGATTTAAATCATATCATCAGATAGTTCCCAATTGCCCATGAGGCTGGGGGGTGAGTTTGGGAGCGGTGGGAGGGGATGGGGGTATTCCCTAGCGCATCTTTGGGATATTGTCCAGATACACAGCCCCGGAGCTCAGAAGTTACGTGCCAAGGTTTCATCAGTATCTAGACTCCATATAACAGGTCACGACGAATAGAAATTGAGCAAACCTTTTTTAAAAATCTGCTATCAGTTGAACAATGGCACTTTACCTTAGATGTACCTTTCGTGGAGAAGTATAACCCAGACCTTCTCAAGACAAAGTAACATTTCTTCCATGTCTTCCTTCCCTGCTCTCTAGCATGAAGGTAGCCATGAATCTCAGGACACATGCTTGAATTCAGGAAATCCTGAAAACATAAATTTCAACATTTTAAAAGGTTGACATTTAATGCTGAAGCAAAGAAAAGATGATTAACATTAATTTGCTCATTTCCTCCTGAGCCACCTGAATTTGTTATACCCCCATTTGCATGCACTTTTTGACAGTCACTTCAAACCTGAGCCTAGTATATCCCCCCACCCCCTTCTTTCTTTTTTTCCTCCTAGGCACTTCCAGATCTTTCTCTCCACATCCCAGCCTTTCACTTCTTCTCTCTGGTAGTTTCTCCCCTTTGCCCATGCTCCTGAACTACCTCCCCATCTCCATTTCTACCATAAACAATCAGAACTTCTGTCTTTATATTTACTTGCGAGTACAGGGTTCAATCTCCCTTGAACAAAGGCTGGCCTCTGTTTCACAGACCTCTGAGGCACCAGTCATTCTTTACTTATGAGCAGTAACGCCAACTATTCCACAGTGATCTCTTAATAACTTATCCACCCAGCACACCGAGGGTTCATCTCAGCAACCTCTTTCCCAACACAACAAGCACACTCGTTAGGGTCTAATCTCACCAACGTCCTTCCAGTCACACTCATCCACAACTGCTCCAAAACAAGGGTGACCCTCATGGCCAAGTCACATATTGATCTATTCCCCTATTTATCTAGTACCTTCTCCTCGTTGGAGTACTCCTCCAACATCTTCATTGTCTACCACATCCTCAAGTCTGCCACACCAAGTCCCACTCAGAGTTTCTCACCAAGATATCCTCTTTACTTTCTTCCCTCAGTCTCTGCACTGAGCAATGCCTCGTCCTTGAAAATCATTTCAACTCCACTTGCCCTCTTTTCATCTGATTTCACTGTCCTCATCCTCCCTTAACAGCTTCCTCCATATAAACTCTCTGAACTATACTCACAGCCACCCTCTCAATTTTATTATGCCACAGGTCTTCTACTCTCATGATCTTGGTCACTCTTGAGGTGATTTTCCTGTGCTTCTCACTGATCACATCGGTCTACCTCCTTACAACCCCACTTTCCTGTGCATTCACCCCAAGTCACTTATAATTTCATTTTCAAACTGCCAACTGTATAATCTTTGTCTCTCTATTCGCCACAATACTTTGGCATCACAACTTTACAGAAACTCCCTCCCATTAATGTGACCTCCATCTTCACTTCCTCAGACCAAAGATCAGAAGCTTGTGTATCTGATGCACAACTGATTTCAGCTATTCATCACCAGACCTACTGGACCACCAAGTGTTACCTGCTTCATTTTTCTCTGCCAAAACAATCTATTACTCTATTGTCTTGCTGGAGAGCAAAGTTAATTTCCAGCTTCTTTCCTCCAACACCAACTGTCTTCTTATAACTTTAATAACAAGTGCTGGAAGCTCAGACTCCATTGTTATTAAGATTAAGATCAAGCAAAGGGTAGGAATACTACAGAGTTAAGGTGAGCGTAACCAGCCCGTTGGCCTCCTTTTCCACTCTCAATGACCATTTTAAGAGGCACATGGAAATGTAACTTGAACCGTGTGCCTAACTCCTCTCCAAGGACTGAACATTACACAGTAAGGTCCACAAGACCAAGATAAAGGCAAAATACTGCAGATGCTGGAAATCTGAAACAAAAACAAAAAATGCTGGAAAAACTCAGCAGGTCCAACAGTATCCATTGAGAGAAAGACAGAGTTAACGTTTCAAGTCCGCATGACTCCTCCTCACCACTTTAAGGAGGAGTCATACGGGCTCGAACCGTTGACTGTCTTTCTCGCAACGGATACTATCGGAGTTTTTCCAGCATTTTTTGTTTTTGTTCCAAAGACCAAGAATTTTTCTTCAGTAGGACAACATACTGAACAGCACTGAAAGCCATTTGGCTGCTGCTTCTGGACATCAGTCACAATACCATGAAGCTGGTGGCCATTACAACTGCTGTTGGATTCAGGAGAATGCAACAGTTGCAATTCCCACGCTCCATCGCCTTTTTTAAGTAGTCAGGTGGGAGGGTGGCCAAGGGGCAGGTCTGCACATGCAGCACGTGGGTACAGGCTAATGACCCGAATCTGCAAATATGAGCAGGTTGACGCAAGGTCAAGCAGAATGCAACTCAGGTTTGTCGGCCCCAGTGTGTTTTGTTATTTACTACAGAACAAAAGTTTTTTTTAATAGAACAAACACTTTCCATCCCCTGATTTCAGAAATGCTGTTTGTGCAAAAATATTACCGCACCTGTATTAACTGGGAATGACTTAAACTTCCATTTGTTTCACTGCAACTAGACACCATGTGCTCTGGAAAAAACTGCTCGAGAAAAGAAAAACATCAAAACATCAGGGAGTGCTTGGCAGGGCGAAGGTAAAGTACAATACAAGCATTATAAGTTAAAAATGTTACATTCTGATACTCATTATTATGGCAGTTGCAATAAAAAAATTGAATTTTACTTTTACATAAAGTTCTGTACAGTTAGCCCAAACATTTTGTCCAAAACTTCATGCAATTACACATAACTTTTCTCTGATATTTCAAAGAAGTTCTAAATCTCCACCTAAGTGGTGCATCAAGCAGGCCATCCACCATCTCATGGACTACCACCATCCTGGCACCCTCTGATGGTGACAATGAAAAGAAAAAGGCAGGTAAATTTGATTGTTTTGCATGTGGCAAGTTACGAAGGAGTAGCTGGTGATGGGAGAAAGACATTGGGTCAGGAGCAGCGTGCTAGGCCTCACTACCTGATTTCCCTTTACTTTTTGCCATTATTCTGCCCTCGATGGGGCCCAATAGCAAAGGAAAACCTAGGCCACAAATGTTTTCTTCTTGTCTTCAAGCTGTGCAACTTGTAAGTACAACACAACTGCATTTTTCCACAATAAAATTTAGACGCTCCATATATCAGCCAGGGGTTTCCATTTCTGTACTTGAAATGAGAATTTTCAAACTAAGATGCTGGAGTTGGCGAGTTTAAAGATGGAAAATCCAGGCCATAATTTGAAACACCTTTCATAAAATAATGGATGAAGTTCATGAGTTTAAAAGGCTGACTCCTTTAGAAATCACAAAAACATGACAGCAGCATTTAATTAGGTTCAATCAAAAAGAGTGAATTATTGTTTTAAACTCATTATGACATATTAGGGCAGCCTTCCCTTTTAGACACTTGGGTATAAAGGGTCAATTGGGCAGAAAACAAAGAAAAAATATCAGCAGACTGGATGCACTCTGGTCATAGTGCCCACCCAATTTTCCATCCGTTGTTTTAAATAAAGGTAATTTTGGCAGACTCATTTTGCAGGCAGTATAATTCTTCCTGACCAATTTTCCTCTATTGTCGCCACCTAAGCAATTCTTTACTCCCCAAGTGCTACAGGAGTAAAATCTGGCCATTATCTTTTTGCTATTCCATTCTGTATAAAGAGAAGGCAAAGGGTATAGGAGATATAACAAAACACACAATTTTTAGCATATACAATACCATATGATGTCATTTACAATCTGCTGCTTCAAACCATGAATGGAAAACCCAGCTTTCCTTTTAAAGATAAACATAAACCGCATCAGCAACTGATAAAATCTGAAAATAACGTACATGACATTGGTTAATTTTCCTGCAAATTTACTGTTTTGACTTACTGAAGGGTTTTTAAAGAATTCATATTTTGCATAATTTTTTCTGAAGTATAATCGGCTGTCTGTGTCCATCCCCCAGGTTGACTGCACGTGAATCACTGATTCATGATCTTCTACAATTCTTTCTATACAAGAAATCAAAGGAGGATAAATGACAAACATAATTCCAGAACCATTAATTCTTTGTTTTTCCTTCATAATTCAGTTCAGAAAAACTGAAGGCATACCTAATGGAGATAACACAGTAGAAGTTGGACTTCACCCATGTCCTACATGGCAAGATTAATAAGTTATGTATTTTCTTAGTTAGTAGAAAATTAGCATAACTTAGCTGCAGTAATAAGAAAGGACTATAGGGGAAGAATCAATTGTCTATAATTGCTTGTAATCAATACATTTAGTTAAAAGTATAATTCCCCTATGCTCTCAGGTGGTATACCAGGTTTGTCTTGGGAGCAGCTGAATCTTAAACCAGAAAGGTCCCAGATTCAGCGGCTGATTTATGCTGAATTTGAAGTATCCACCCTCCCCAACCCTCAAGTTCGCACTGCGGATTCCACTCCTCCTTATCCCATTGTTCATGTTAGTAGTGTAGGGCTGCTATGGTGTCTGGGAGTTGGCCCACAAAACAAGTATGCCAGCAGCACCAAAATTAGTTATCAAACAAGTTCTAGGAAAACCAAGTGACTGGAAGACATCTCCTAATACTGCATACCTTTATTACAAATATTGTTATACACAGCAAGGAAATCATTCAGTTCCCTTTTGAAAGCTTCCAGCAAATCTGCATTCATTACATGACATAGTTTTGTGCCAATATAAAATTATACTCCTGTCCTGGTCCTAGCAAACTGATTTAATTTAAATAACCCATCAACATGTATTTAACACTTTCATTATTTTATCAAATCTCTTCAAAATCTATGACATTCAAGAATAAAAAGCCTCTGCTCCAAGCTTATGATAACTATGGGCTTTCAAGCTGGGTATCAATCTACTGGCCCTCTTTTGAACCTTTTTGCAGAGCCTCCAATAATATAGTATTTTGAGCTTTTATTCAATCATTTGAGCAAACCACCCCAATGCTGTACTTGCTTTTTCAGTAGTGTACTGATGTAAACCCTCAGAAAGTCATATGCTATGATATCCAGATGTTACATTCATTCAACAGCCTTGGATGGAGTACACATGCTTGACATTAACCCTATTTCCATGCGTAACGCCTACCAGAGGTTGACCCACTAGCTGTCACATCTAGACCTTCCCCCCCCCAAATGCCATCATCCAGACCAGCAATGGGCTCTAAAACCAAACACTGCATGTCTTATTAATAACTGGTCCCCAAGCAGAACCAGTTATAAACAACATTCTATTTATAAGAATGCAACCAATTCCTATTCACCCAAATTCTGACCACTAATCCCATTGGAGTATCTGATATGTTATCATAAGCTTTTTGAAAATCATAGAAATTGGATTGATCTAGCACAGGAGGTCGCCATTCAGTCCATCATGCCTGTGTCATCTCTTTGAAAGAACTATCCAGTTAGTCCCACTCCCCTACCACTTTCCCCACAGCTTCTTCAAGCCTATATCCCTATCCTTTTTGAAGTTATTGAATTGGTTTCCAGCACTCTTTCAGGCAGTACGTTTCAGATCATAATTTGCTGCGCAAAATTATGTGTCTTACTGCAACCTCTGGTTCTTTTGGCAATTACCTTAAATCTACATTTTCACTTTTGACACTGGAAACTTTTTTTTTTTACTTGCTCTATCAAAACCTTGCACGATTTTAAATATCGCTATCAAATCTGCCCGAATCCATTGCTGCTCTAAGGAGAACCACTCCAGTTTTGCTAGATCCACAATGTAGCAACTGAGGTTCCTCATCCCGGGTACCATTTGAGTGAATGTCCTCTTTATTCTCTCAACCCTTGACCTCCTTCCGAAAATGTGGCAGCTGGAATTGACTACAATGCTCCTAGTGGGATCTAGCCAGTGTTTAATGAAGGTTTACCACAGCTTCTTTTGTTTTTGTACTCCATGCCCTATGCCAAGTATCTCATTTACATTTTTTGAACAGCCTTCTTAGTTTGCCCTGCCACTTTCAAAGACTTGTGTATTTATACCCCAGTTCTCAGTTCCTGCACCACCATTTAGTTTATATTAGCCCCTCATTCTTCCTACCAAAATGAATCATTTCACACTTCCCTGCATTACATTTCATCTAACACCTGGAGTACTGTGTACAGTTTTGGTCTCATTACTTAAGGAAGGATATACTAACCTTGGAGGGAGTGCAACGAGGATTCACTAGTTTGGATTCCTGGGATGAGGGGAATGTCCTATGAGGAGAGATTGAGTAGACTGGGCCTATAGTCCCTGAAATTTAGAAGAATGAGAAGTGATCTAATTGAAATATACAAAATTCTTAAGGGGATTGATAGGGTGGATACTGCTAGGTTGTTACCCCTGGCTGAGGGGTCTAGAACTAGGAAGGTCACAGTCTCAGAATAAAGGGTCAGCAACTTAGGACTGAGGTGAGGTAAAATTTCTTCACTGAAAAGGTTGTGGATCTTTGAAATTCTATACATCAAAGGGCTTTGGATGCTCATTGTGTTTATTCAACAGAGATTGATAGATTTTGGATACTGAGGGGGAGTAAGAAATATGGGGATAGTGAGAAAGGCTGGAATTGAGGCAGATCAGCCATGATCGTGTTGAATGATGAAGCAGGTTCAAAGGGCCGAGAAGCCTATATCTGTTCCCTTTTTTTTTAAGTGTCTGCCCATTTCACCAGTCCATCTTTCCTAGAAATCTATTATCCTTCTCACTGTTCACTACATTTCTTGTTTTGTGACATCCGAAAACTTTGAAATTATCCTCTGTATACATAACTCAATGCGAATAACCAGATAATGCTCCTGTAAAGTGTTTTTGAGCATTTTACTATGTTAAAGGCACTAATAAAAGAGGATGTTGTTGCATATCCAGAGACAAATCATGAATATTAAGAGCAGTGGTCCTAACACTAACCTGTGGTGAAGTATACTTCCTTCCAGTGTGAGAAAAACAGCCGTTCGCCACTATTGTATTATTTCTCTTAGCCAAAAGATGTCAAAGACAAAAGGACAAAGTTGGCTATCTCCACCTATCACTGGCCCTCTATCCAGCTCTACTTGTCCCACGCCCCCCTTAAACCAGCTTATATTTCACCTCTTTTCTATTTTTACTTAGCTCTGTTGAAGAGTCATACGGACTCGAAACGTTAACTGTGTTTCTCTCCGCAGATGCTGCCAGACCTGCTGAGTTTTTCCAGGTATTTTTATTTCTATGTTTGTTTTGTATCCATGCTGCCACTGTCTCTTTAATATGATGGGCTCCAATTTTGCTTACAAGTCTTTTATGTGGTTTACACTTAACAGATTTCTAATTGTTTCACTGTTGAACATTAGCTTTACATAAGCAGCATCTCATTATCTGCCACTCATTTGAAATACATGGCACGAAGTTGCTGTAGTTACATGTACGTACATGGCAAACTCTGCACAGAAAGTTGCTGTCATTTCAAATGCAAATACACTTAGCAACATGATATGTCTTAAATGGTGTTGATCAATCCCAGTAGAATTAAAAAGTAACTTTTGTAAGTGTGGAGTCTCAGTCCTTCAAGTTTTGATTTTCATTGGAGATTTTTTTTTAAAAGGTGTAATTTCAAATCTTTTAATTTTTTCTTCTTTTTTCTTTCTAAATCTAATCTTTCTTTCCCCCATTTTACTTTTCAATTTGACATTAAATTCACCCACATAATTTACAATTTTTCTCAGTCCTTGCACTGTTAATTTCATAATTCTTCAATAAGAGAGATACAGAATTACTTGCCCTGTTCACTCAGGCCCCTGATGCCACTTCCCTTGATGCAACATTATCAGCTCGCATTTTCAGTAACTTGCAATGCAAAAAAATTAATGGCCTACAAGGGTAAGGGCAAGTTAAGGTTAACTATCAGCAGACACCATTAGATATCCTGGTCCAGCAAATCTGGGCTATGGACCACATTTTAAAAACTGACCTGACTGAAAGGGTTAAATTCAGGACAAGTTGCTTAGAATAGGTTTAGGTATGCCTCAAGTACAGAGAAGTAAAGAGTGTCCAATTTAAGTATTTAAGACGAGTAAAAGATTTGATAGGGTAGAGACGTGTGTCACACACAGTTATGTGCAGTTCAGAAACGAGGGGGCAGAGTCTTAAGGTTTGAGCCAGGCCATTGAAGAACGGTATGAAAGCAAAATATTGCAGGTGCTGGAAATCTGAAATAAGAACAGAAAATGCTGGGAACACTCAGCAGGTCAGGTAGCATCTGTGGCGAAAAAGAGAGTTTGACTTCTATGGTCTTTCATCAGATTCTGATGGAAGTTATCGACTGGAAACATTAACTCTGTTTCTCTCTACAGATGCTGCTTGACCTGTTGAGTGTTTCCAGCATTTCTTGCTTTTTAGTTTAAGGATAATGTAAGGAAGCAGTTCCTCACATTAAGGGTAGTGAAAATCTGGAACTGTCTATCCAAAAAGCTTTTGAGACCAGGTCAATTGCAAAGTGAAAATTTCAGATCGATACATCTTGTTAGTAAAGGGAATCATCGCTAATGGGGGCTAAATGCATTGCTCAGGTTGTTTCCTCAACACAAACAAAATAGCAGAAATATTAGTGGACAGAACCCATTTAATGAAGAATTACTAAACAAAGAGCAGAATTTTCTGCCTACCAGGCAGGCGGGCCTGACCCAATCTCTGGCGGGTGGGAAGCCAATCCCCGCTGGAGAAGCGGGCCCCACCGCCATTTTAAGCTGGTGGGCCTTACGTGACGCCCAGCGGGAAACACTATGTGCTTCCTTTGCTTGGGGGGGGGGGGGAGAAATTCCCTAAACGTGAGAGTGCGCTCTTTCACGCATGCACACAAAAAAGCAGTGCCTCCGGGAGAACGTTGACAGTTGTATGAACATTAAAAATAGAGAAAAAAAATCCTTAACATGTCCCCCTCATGTGACAATGTCACACGAGATGGGACATGTTAATAAATTTCACTAAAACTTTATTAAACTTTTTAAATCCCTACATGAAATCTCATCCTGCCGGTGGATGAGGTTTCATGTTTTTTCTGTTCCCCACTGGGGCTCCTGGCCTGCCCACCAACCTTAAAGTTGGACAGGTAGATCCTTTAATTGTTTTAATGATCCTGTCATTGGCCTCAATTGGCCATTGACAGGTCGGCGGGCGCACAGCTAATTTTGCTGCGGGCCTGCCTTCCTGAAGATTTAAATGGGGCAGGATGACATCAGGGGTTCCCATTTTGCACGCCAGCAAGTGGGCCCCGCCCCTTGCTCGCCGATGGCAAAATTCAGCCCAAAGAGTTTGAATACCCTTCATTGAATCAACAAGTTTTTTTTTAATGAAGAGAGGTAGTTTTGAGAGTGCACGAAAAGGGTAACAAGTGGGATATTTTCCCAAAATATAGGTTATTTTTATCTGATGCTTTCAGCAAGAAAATGACAGGATAGAATTGATTGCCCCACCGGATTTCATTGAAAAGTAATATTGGGCAGAGTATGAAACAGTTAGCCGACTTTATACCATTAGAAACCCACTGAGTGGTTTAGGTGAAAATGACCCTGATTGACTAGCTGTATGAAAATTGTGGTTGAGTATTTGCAAATGGCTGGGCAATAAAATTTTGCTGTTCACTGCTTCAAATGGATGCTGTTATATGCATTGTGACGCACACTAAAATTGCTTTTGTGCAACTGAACAATTGCCTCTAAGGGTGAACAAAAATGATAGCAGACACGGTAAGCAAAGACATGCAAACATAAAATGTGTTTGAAAAACATATATAGGTATATATTTTGCATACGCTCAGATTTTTTTTTCTTTGTAATTACTTCAAGTCATATTGTGATAAATCAAAATAAAAAAGGTAAATTTATCTTTTTGTAGATAAATAAATTCATACAAAGAATTTCTTAACTGTAATGCCTACACTTACCTACGCCAATATGAGCAAGATGCTCAATGAGAGTCCAGGTGTTGTCATTGACACAGTGATTTTTCAGTATGAACAACTGGCAGACATCGCGAGCTATGATGTCACTTGGCACTTCCAATGCTTGACTGCTGCCATCCTCATTAAATACTTTAATTACCTGCATATAAAAACCAAGAGATAAGAAAAATAAATTTCTGTTTACGAACTGCAATGGTTGCATATGCTAACCATGTTAGCAAGCCAAATGAATGAACCTTTTATCATTCCACCTGTTAAAAGTTGAAATTTAAAATCCCTTTAATTTTTGCATTTACATAAGTTCAAAAAAGAAAATGCCCAAAATAGTGTAATGCTATTGTATAAACACGTAAAAAAGATTCATTTGCATCATCATGGCACTACAGTAAATACAGATTTTTAAACAATTGTTTAAAGTATTTCAAATGTCTCTACAAACTTCCCTGTTTTTGAGTCGATTATTTACATTAGCTTTACTTACCAGCAGACATGTCGACAAACAGACTTGCATATTTTGGTCAGCTCTACAGTTAATATAAGTATGTGGGCATTGCTCTATAAAATCATTGTACAGGTAACTTAGAATTGCACATTAGGGCACGCTAGATCAGCCTTGGAGATATCTGCGATTGCACCAGTCTCAAATGAGGTGATTATATGGTGCTGCCTGTTAACAGCAGTTGCCTGACTCCACAGCTGCATGTCATCAAATTTTTCACCCAATCACCTGCTACCTTCTCAGGAATCAGCATATGCTGAACCTCCCTTACTGCATAAACTTAAAGCAAAAAAAATGCACTATGGTTGTTCCACTTCTTATTCACAATTCTTTTTGAATAATGGTTAATAAAATAATTTGCATTCATGGAGATAAGACTCAACTGTAACGTTAGACAGCTCAACTTTGCCTTGTGTTGAGGGATGGTAGGAGGAGGGGTTAGAAGGCACTAACTAGGGATTTGCTGATGCAGCCTTTATGTTCTTTTCATTTGAAAGGGAGATCAGAAGGGGCAAGACAAGTTGGCCTGTCTATACAGAAAAAATCTTGTCAGTGTGTCCCTGCTGGGCTACGTAAAGCACCCTTCAAAAGCTCCTGGCAATGAGAGGCTTCTGTTATGATGTCATTTGAACCTAGGTAAATGATCTGCTATTTAAAATCAGTCAGCATGGAGATTTAGAAGACAAGAACTGAAGGATCTCCAATCACGGACTGCAAACAAAACACAAGAGCTTATGTACTGAAGCACTTTCCGTGGTCGATTCTACTGCATAATCAAGCATTTTTAGATGTGAAGTATAAAACCGAAACTATAGTTATCTTAGCTGCTTTACAAATGCAGCTTAGCAAAATACTTTCAATTTCTTTAAAATAATTTGTTTATGCAAAATCAAAGTCTAAAATGCTTTTATTACACCAAAAGTTACTTCCCTTGTAGAAAAATGATACAGGAAATGCAGTCAGGCTTAATTCCAATTGTGTCCCAGTGTGCATTTTAATTACAGTGGTTCTGCCAAACCAAAGCTCAAAGCTATCATATTTCATGAGGAACAGTGCTCATTTTGTCATGAGGTGCAGAACACACAATGCTTCAATACCCATATCTTTGCCTGAAAACTTTTTAATTAGTGTAACTGGAGTAACCTTACTTTAGCTTGTATAAAACGTCAGAATACAAAAAAATACAAGTTGAAACGTACAATCCGAATTTAAATGGTTATATTTAGAGACCAAATGTAATAATTCCAATCAAAGATATCCCTTTTTAAGTTTGTTACTGTGAAATTGAAAATAAAATAGGCAAATAAATTTGTCTGATTATAACAGATATTTAATATAGGCAACTGATGCTGCAGTAATCAAAAACCAAATATTTACAAGAAGCAAAAAGGGAGCTGTGGTCAGTTCCCCTCAGAGACAAAGCCCTGCTCAGCTGGGCCCAGTGCAGAGCTTCAGCAGTCACTGGAAAGAACAGTATCAGGATATGTGATTCCATAAGTCGGAGTTTCCTGAGGCTGGTGCAGTCATAGGCTGAGAATCGTCTAGCTCACGTGCTGTAATGGCTCAGGGCTTTGAGTGCACAGCGCGCCCATTAAGAGAGTGACCAACCATTTAGACAGCCATGTGTGATATCACTCAGTCTACGTAGGAACTACGCTTTGACATTCACAGAATGCATGAGGCTCCATATCATGGACCACTTAGTGGCACTGGTGAAGCAGAAATCTTTGGAGGGATGCCAGCTATGACTCAGAAGGTGTCCTCATCCAGGCATCCGGAGAGCCTTGCAAGGACTAAGGATGTCACAGAGGAGTTTGAGGGTGCCACTCCTCAAGGGGCACCCTCATCATCCTTAGCCTCCATGGCACCTCTGACAAAGGGACTGCCATCTATTTGGCAGGATCAAGTGATGATGGCTGCCTTTCAATGCTGCATTTGCAGCAGCCCTGTGAAAGGCCCCCAAAGGCACCTCCACGATGAGGACGACCGCCATAAGCATCTCAGCTACAAGCCGAGACAAGTGAACAAACTGCCTCTACCTCTGCCAAGGCAGCAAAGTGGGGGGGGGCGGGGGGGGTACCAGGTAGGAGTGCCCAAGCACGGAGGACACAGCACCATGCAGAGTGCTAAGTAGGTCACTGGGATATATGTTCTTACTGTCTATCTACTGTTTTCTTTATCTTCACAGTATAAATTATGATAATTTTAGCCACACATCTCATCTGGGACTCCTTATATTGCTGCCATGACAGGAAAAGTATTATGAGATGGTGAAAAGAGATAACTGGATCCTTCACGGTGAGGACAAAGCCTCCAGACAACTGTGCTTCCTTCATTGGCAGTAAATAATTATATGTTCTAGGTTGCGTCTTCCATGGATGACTTAGCACAGATATCTCACACTCCTTTCATTGCCATGCCGTTCATCGTGGCTCAGAAAAAATTAGGTAAAACGCTCCTGAATCAGATGATCTCTGACATTCATGGCATTCTGACAAGCTCTTTGTGCCCTGAACCAAGCCTAGTCACATCTTTGAGCAACCAGGGGACCTCTCCATTCAGTGTTATCTCTCTCTGCCTCACTTCCTTCTCCTCTCTTATATCCTGTTTCTGCTCCTCCCCCGATGTGCTGTCTCCCTCCAGGGCCTCACTGTCCTCAAGGTCCACACCTCTCTCGAGGGCATGTTATGAAGAATGCAGCAGACTACTACAATGACCAAGATCCTTGTAGCAGAGTACTGGAAGGCGCCACACAACTGGCTGCGTACTGGAATCACACCTTCAGTAGCCCAGCAGCCCTGTCGATAGTTGTCTTAGTGAGGTGGCATTGATTTGGGCTCCCACAGAGCGATCAGCGGCATGAATATGCCTCACCACCTAGGATCTATCCACAGGCTTCAGAGATCTGAGGCAGCATGGACTGCTGGAGAATGAAGGACCATGACGGCTGCCAGGAAAGTAAGCGCACACACGAGGGAAGCTCCTGCTGTGGTGGCAGACAGTTGAACGTTGATGAAGTGGAATCTTCCTATGGATGAATCCGAGTGGGCAGTCACTGGGTGACTTCATGACCACATGGATGCATTAAATTATGGCCTGCACCTTGGGGATCCAGCAGATCCCAATGCCCTCTGTGCCTGTGAGGCTGCATCTGAATGCACTGACCAGCTATCGCATAGAGGGCATCAGTGAGCTGCAAGATGCGGTGGTGTGCTGCAGTTTGCAAGATGCCACTAAAGGTCCTCAGCTGGTCCTTGGAAGGAGGCAGAAGTTAAGAAGTTCAAGACCATGATGACTTTGATAGCTGCTATCAAGCATAGCGACCAATGCTGTGGGTTGTGAAGTCTTCAGAGACGAGGTCACAAATGCCTGTGACCATTTACCAAGAGTGTCGCAGTCTCCTTCAGCACAGTCTCGGTCATCTCCAGGTAGCTTCTCTGTTAAGGAAATGGCTGCTGTTGCCTTCCATCCTTTCCTTCCTCTGTGCCCTCCTGCTTCTCAGGGTTCCACCCTTCCTGAGGAAGGTGTTTCCCCTGATCGCCACTGGACCTAAAATCTGAGAATTGTGCTGCCTTTGCCAGTTGCAGCCCTCCTTGTGGACAGGTAGCCTTTCTATTATGAATGGCAGGGTTGGCCCTGCTCTTTTACCCATGCGATTCCAGGAGGGGTTGGAGGTGACAACCTTCATCTGCCTTCATCTTATTATATGTTTCTTTTTCTCCTTATATTTGTTTTGTGTGTTTGTCCTGTCTTGTTTCTTTCTTTATTCCGTTCATATTGCATTCAGATGATTTTTATGCAGCATTCATGTGTCATCTGGACCCAATCCTTGTTCCTTTACTGTACCCATTACCACTCTCTTTGGCTATTGCATCATGAAATCTTTTATGTAATCACCCCCTCCCTCCACACTAACACAGACGTTCTCCGCTGTGCATCCTGTTTCCACCCCACCCCCCCAACTTCCACTAGTTTAAACAATCTTACATTTCTATCTTTCTTCGCTTCTGATGAAAGGTCATCAACCTGAAAGATTGGGCTGAATTTTCCATGCGCGCTGGCGTTGGGCATGCTCGGTGGCACGAGTGGACAATATGGCAAGGACAGGTGAGTTCAAGAAGGGGGGTGAGTTGCCTGGCAGGTGAGGTGTCTTGGGGATGGGGGAAAGAGCTGCCCTTCATTTGAAGGTGGTCCACAAGGAAATGTGGTGTGGGAGGAAGGGAAGCGGCCACACATTAGGGAAACCTTATATAAAGTGACTATTCCTCTGCAGCTGAGACAGTTCAGGTGCAGCCACATTGACATGCTTGGAGTCATGTCTCTAGCTTAGCTGCCCACTCAAGCAATGCAGAAGCATTAAAGTGCCACCAAGTGCTCCAGAGCTTTTCAGTTGGACGACTGGGCATGTTGTACAATCTCCTTGCTAAAGCTGGCCTTGTAGCAGTCACTGGTGGAGGTGCTTACAGTCCCTTGCAATGTCATCATCCCGGTTTGAACCAATTTCCCCCTTGGCTCAAGCTAACAGTGCAGCCTTGCAGTGCGGGTTAGGAGAGTGCCTGCGCCTGAGCTGAGAGCACAGCATGCAGTCCAGTGGGCAAAGCTGCTGCCAATCGGTCAGGTGGAGTGGGGCAGAGGTGAGTGAGGTTTTGGGCAGCCATGCAGCGCACTAAACTCTGGCCATCCAAGCAAGGGGCAGTACACTCTAAGATGCATTAAGGGGCCTTCAGACTTAACTAAGAGAGGCTCTTAGTACACCCAAGCTAACCCACGCATCTCTTTCTTTCATCCTACAGGAGTACATCATCAGATTCATGGAGCCTGGTGAACTAGCTGTATGCCCTGTGATGTGCAGAAAGCAGGCATGACAGAGAAGAGAGTGATGGACACACCTGGCTGCACAGGTGCAGGAGCAGCACCCTCAGGTAGAAAAGGGCTGCTGAGGCTCCAGTATATGCCAATGAAGAGCCACAGCCACTAGGTCGGTGCCTAGTTAGACCCAGGGTCTACAGACGCCACCTTTCAATCCTGCAGCTGACCGACAACCCGTGTCACCAAAGGCTGTGAATGTCTAGTGAGCTGGTTGGTCACATCTGCCAGCTACTGCAGGATTTAACGCCATGGGGGCATGGAGGGCATCCACTGCCAGTGGCCATGAAAGTGACCGCAGTGCTCAATTTTTACACCAGTGGCTCCTTTCAGGGCTCCACAGGTGACCTCTGTGGGATATCACAATCCTCCAACCACAAATGCATCCATGAGGTCACAATGCCATCTTCACAAATGCATCCATGAGGTCACAATGCCATCTTCACAAATGCATCCATGAGGTCACAATGCCATCTTCACAAGGGCACACAGCTTTGTGCATTTTTCCAGAGCCAAGAGAGCCAGGATGCAAGAACGATTGGATTTGCCCAGATTTAGGGTTTATCTCAGGTGCAGGGTGCCATCGGCTGCATTCACATGGCTCTCAGATCTCCACTGCAACAAAGGGTCAACTATGTCATCTGCAAGGGCTTCCATTTGCTAAATGTGCAGCTGGTGTGCAGCCACCACAAATGCATCCTGCAGGTCTCCACATGGTTTCCAGGGAGTGTCCACAAGTCCTACATTCTTGGTCAATCTCAGATGCCTGATGTCTTCCAGCTTCCACAGGGATGGCTCCTAGGGAACAAGGGCTACCCACAGAGGATGTGGCTGATGACACCTGCGCGGTGGCCTCAGACTGCAGCAAAGGTATAATGAGGCTCATGCCACAACTCATAACTTTGTGCAGCAAACCATTGGGATGCTGAAAATGAAGTTCTGGTGCCTGGACCAGTCTGATGGACGCCTGCAATATAGTCCGCAGAGGGTGTCACACATCATCGTTGCCTGCTGCACAGTTTATAACCAGGCGCTGCAACAGGGAGATGAGCTGGCTGAGGAGGAGATGGATGAGCTGCAGATCTCCTCCAATGAGGAGGACATCGACAGTAATGAGGGTGAGGAGGTTCTCAAAAGGCGACAATGACGGTGATGAGATTCTTGCGCTGGCCACACGAGGCAGGCGCACGCTCCGGAGGCCCTCATAGCTGCTAGATTTGTGGAGGATGATGACGACATGCAGTGAGGAGACACCATAGATCGTGGCATGACATCTGTGAACATTTGACTCCATTCTGGCTGCTGGCAGCGCACATACCCTCTGTGATAATGGTCCAGTCATTAAGATGCAGTGGAGGCCCTAACAGTCACTAGATTGTGGGAGGATGATGACGACATGCAGTGAGAACACTCCATAGATATTCTCAGAGGCTATGTGAAGATTTGACTCCTGTCTGGCTGAGGGCACTCTCTATTCAGGGTCAAATCATGGAGACATAGCCATGAAACTTTAAAGCACCTGATCCTTTGTCAGCCTTCAGCACCTGACTCTTCAGGAGCACAGTGTCGCTAGTCACAGATGCTAAAGAGATGGGGGTCAGCCCCACCTCAAAAAGGTGCTGAGAGCACACAGAGAGAATGACAGAACTCTGTGAAACCTACCCACGACATTCTGGCAGCAATGACAAGCACCATCAAGGTAGAGGCATCACTAACGTGTCCATGGAGTGTGAGGCTGGACTGTCACTTTGGTCTGAAGCCTGCAGAGAGCACAGGGAATTGGCCCTGGACTGAAACACCTGCATTTATCTTGTGCAGAAAGGTTTCACATCTGAGTGACACGAACGTTGCTTATCAGAACAAGGAGCCTTAGGCAAGGAGACATTCTTGGGAGTTTATTTACAATAGTGAACATTATATACAACTGATTAACACCTGCACCCAGGCTTAAATTTTCTAACCCTGCAGCTACGTTTTGGTGCTCCCTGGACATGTATAGCGGAGGTGGAGGCAGCCTGCTGACTGCTATACCCTGTGATGACTTTGGCGGGTACCCTCTGGAGGACCAAGTCCAGCCTGCTGTGTGGCAGTGGCACCCTCCTCAGCTTCTGCAGCTGAAGCTGCTGAGGTCACAGGAAGAGGGGATTCAGATAGGCTGGACACTCCCAAAGTCACGTGGGTAGATGGCCCCATGGGGTACACTGTCTGATGATCCTCCTTACGCATACCTGATGGCCCCTGGATGACTCCTTGAGAGGGGGTAGCTGAATGAGATGGAGCTGCTCCGCACCCCTCTTGCATACACACTGTTGGAGGCCAACTATGGCATCAGCGATGTAGTTCAGCCCACACAGCAGTGCAAGAGCGACATCCTAGCCCAAGGTCTCAATAGCGGCCACCATCCTACCAGTGTTGACCTCGGTGCATTGGCATTCCGGCACTATCACCTCAGCCTGAAGGCAGACAGTTTCCTCCATCGTACTTTGCAATCTGAGGAGCACAATAGACATCCCTTCCTGATGTTCCCGAACTTGTCTTTGCAGCTCCAGCAACCGTGACGTGACTGAGTCCAGAGGCTCATCATCTGACTCAGACTCAGAGGACTGCTGGAGGCCAGAAATCTGCTGAGTGCCAGACACCTGGGAAGTCCATGCCTCCACCTGCTATGCATCAGAAAACGCAATGTGCTCATCATATTGTGATCCCAAGGCTACTGTAAAGCTAGGTCCCACCAAGGTGTGTCTCTCTGCGCTGGTGGAGGGTGTGGGTGAGCACTGTGACGGGATTTCAAGGAGGGTGCCTTCAGATTCCTCTTGAGGTTTCTTTGGGGCTTGATTGGAGGTCCTGGGTCGTGGACTCCGTCAGCTGTTTGGCAGATGTGCCTGCGGAAGGAAGGAGAGGTAATCAGTTAATGGCAGTGGCTTGTGAAACAGGACACATCACTCACAGCATGGTTGCCTGAGGGACGTTGCACTGCTGGATCCTCACTAGGTAAGGCACTGCCGACCTCACCGTCAGCACAGGAACAGTCCGGATCCTTGCTGGCCAATTGAATGACTCAATTTTCAAAGTCTGTGAGGATCTTGATTTCAGGTATTCCTCCGCCAGTCTGCAACCTCTCCCTCTTGTTGTGTGCCAGCTTGTCCTTTATGAACAGGGATGGAGAGTGTGTAAGCAGGATGCCTGCCAGGCCAGATGACAAGTATCCTGGTATGTATTGGTGGTAAGTGGTCCTATGGATGAAATAAGGACACTGAAGATGTGTGTGAAAGAGTGAATGGTGATGTCCCTTGAACTGGCAGTGAGTGAGGGCCTTGTGGACGTGTGATGGGTTTGACAGTGTGAGAGTTGAGAGTGATGAGAAGAGTGACTTACCCTGGCGGAACGAAAGAGGTCATTCATCCTTTTGCGGCACTGGGTGGCTGTCCCCTTTCACAGGGCATTGGTGCTGACCACCTCCCAAGACGAATTGGTGATGTTGTTGCCCATCCTGCAGCCAGAGCAGAGGTAGAGGACATCATGGTGGGCCTCCAATCCATTCAAAAGGTTCTTAAGTGACGCATCATTGAACCTGGGGGCTGCAGTCTTTTTGCCTTTCAGGGCCATGTCTTTCGTACAACAGTCCTGGGCTAGAAGCACAGCGATATGCACGCGGCACTTTAAATATGGCACCGGGCATGATGAAGCGGCAAGGTGATGGCATGGCAGGTGAATGAGAGCTCACCCGCCATGGAAAGGGCGTGTTTCCTGGGAATTCGTAAAAAATGTGGGGGATTTGGGCAATATGGCACGGGAAGCTGCCATGGCAGCCGACGGGTAAACACCGCTTTACCCACCTGCTTCTACAATTAATGCAAATCTGGAACGATTCCATCCTTTATCTGTTTCTCTCCACAGATACTGCCTGACCTGGTGAGCATTTCCAGCACTTTTGATTTTATTGGGGTGACAACCCTATTCAATGTCTGAGCGTTATATGCCCATTCTTCCCACCACCTATGTAGCACCAAGCGCACCGCTTTCCCAAAGACCGAGCTCCCCTTTGCACCACTGACCCTATTAGAAGGCTAGCGGAATACTCCCTGCAGTATCCATGACTTTCTCCCCACTCTGTGCCTCCCTTCCTTCAGCTGTTTAGTCCAGGCAGTGCATACAGGCCATGCACCCCTGTCAAATTTTCAACTTCCTTCTTTAATGAGCTCATAATGAGCTCCAACAATTCTATTTGGCTTTAATAAAGAGGTGAATGGGATCACTGTCTTGCCCTCCTCCTGCTGTCCTGGTGAACATTGCTAGCATCGAGACCGGCCTCTCAAAGCCTGGCTGGCACCAGTATTTTCAGGTCCCATCCGCTTTTACTCCCACTCACAATGGGGCCCAAAATTCAGTCTATTATGCAGAATTACCTACTGTATTAAGTACCACCATATTAAGATATCAATTTCCATTAACATTTACTGAGAATTGAAGTCTAAATAGAAGCTTTCACTTATTGAATTCGACTTCAAATTTTGATTAGTGCTATTTAAATTAGTTTCATCAGCGCAAGACAATAGATGGATGGTTCACACCCGTGCTTATAAAAATAAGTGCTTTTCCATTGTTAAACAAAGACTTGGTTTGTAATTCCAAACACAAAACTAAAGATGATTTTAAAACATAATAAATTGAAGTGAAAAAGCAAGGATAATGCCATATCAAACAGAATTGGAATTTTTCAATCAGTATTTAGTGCATGGAAATTTACTGTTTACTTCGCAAATTCAAGGGAATGTAACATAAGGTGAAATTGTTACCTAATATAAAAGTGAACTGTTAACAGTACTGTGCATTTTTATGTTTGTACTATACTGTACTGCAAAAATATTCTAATTCAAAATATACACACTAATTAAACAGATGTAAAATGTAATCAATTGCTCAGTTATAAAAAAAGCACTGATAAAATTACAGCAGAAAAAAGGCCAATAGCTTTCGGCTCCCTGGACTTTTTTCAGTTTCTGCAGTCATTGTGAAATTATCATAAGACTATAGCTACTCAATATCAGGAGTAGCATTATCAATTCAAAATTTACCATAAACATTTTAAACAATGATGCATACAAACATACCAATATACGAATAAGTACTTAAGTTCAAATTTTTTCTTACCTTCCTGTCTTCCCTTTTAGGGTATATGGGAGATATTTGTGAGGGCTAGTATCCTTGATCCCTTGATAAGCCACACACCCATGCTAAAAAAAAGGGGTGTGGGTAGGGGGGAAAA
The DNA here is from genome assembly GCF_017639515.1 of Carcharodon carcharias. Classification (NCBI taxonomy): domain Eukaryota; kingdom Metazoa; phylum Chordata; class Chondrichthyes; order Lamniformes; family Lamnidae; genus Carcharodon; species Carcharodon carcharias. The sequence goes on along the minus strand of NC_054478.1, from coordinate 60,924,014 downwards.
GGTGTTTCACAGCTCTCCAACTCTCTCTAATGTTTTCACTTACTAGCGGCCATACCTCAGGATCTCGACTCAGCAGTCATGCAAATCCAAGTGAGAGGGCCCATCAGCATCAGCTGGTGCGTTGTGGAGACATCACCCCTTCAAATGTGCTTGTAAGTAGGCAATGGAGGATGAGACAGGAGATCCTAACAAGTTAGGAGAATGGCTCAGAAAGTGAACCAGCAAACTGTGACCAACCAGGGCCCAGCCTGACACTTATTAAGGCAAGTGGCCAATTATCTGTAAAGAGTCTGGGACCTCACACATAGTCATGGAAAGTACCAAGACAGCAGGTCTCCCAGTCAAAGTAACTACAAGCAAGAGCAGGATTCTCTCTTTCATCAAGTTTTAATGTTAATTTTAGTGTTTATTTTTACTATTTTTCTTGCCTTCAAGCAAAAATATTTTACTTGCCTATAAAACCATTTAACAGTACAAAAAGAGACCATTGAATGCATCATGTTCATTGTAATGCTTGACCACAAATGACATTGGGCAAACTTATTTGCATTGGTAGATTAATTTTTCTTTCCATTCATTAACAAGGAGGTACACCAGTATAAATAATTGGAGGCTGCCACCCATTTGTACATAACCAACTAAAGTTTCAATCAGTATTTTTTTTTTAAACATAACCTGAATCTTTGAAGTTATTGTCAAAATTGCCAATTATCAATTTACTAAAGCTTTCCTTGAAAGTAAATCAAAAATGCATATTAATAATTTCCAGAATGTAAGCCAAATAGAAGTTCGCTTTGCTGTAAAGGTTAAGGAAATAACTTTTTTTTTAAAGAAGTGCTCAAAATAATCTAAAGGTTCATTATATTCTTATTTGTAAAAGCAGCATAGTAAAGATCTGATCACTATTGACGCTTATACTCTGCTGACATTAGATTTGTGGGTCATTTTCCTCTAAGTAAAGCAATACAATTAGCAATAGATGTGTTTAGTATAACATATTTTTCACCTCAGGTGCTGAATTCATATTATAACTTTAAATATCTGTCAGTGATATTAGTTATTTTCACAGAAAATCTATTTTTCGGTGGAGAAATGTTATCCTCCACACTTTCAAAAGCACGATTGCCTTCCATAAAAAGCCCACCCATGACCAACACAATCAAGTTTCCACCTGTTTATAGTATCAAACTAACCCTAACCAAAGTCCCAAAGCTTCATTTGTGACAATGATTATGGTGTATTATACATAATAATTCTTCTGAATTTTTTTTTAAGACTTTGGGAAGGCTGATCACACCATCGTCATCCAATGCTTTTCCTGCTTTGGCCAGTTTGCCCTCATTTTGTTCTAATCTAATATAAAAACAAAAAAACTGCGGATGCTGGAAATCCAAAACAAAAACAGAATTACCTGGAACAACTCAGGTCTGGCAGCATCGGCGGAGAAGAAGAGTTG